>NC_137774.1:93172731-93772731 GCF_963455305.1 Plecotus auritus | reverse complement strand
TCCTACACAGTAGTAAGGAACAATAAACTAGGTATACACATTGTAATATAGTAGAGCTTGAAAGCACTGTTAGGTTAAAAAAATTATCAAAATTATAAGTAGCCCTGGCCAGTGTGACTCAATTGGTTGATGCCTCAACTAGTACACCAAAAGGTAGTGGGTTCGATTCATTGTCAGGGTACATTTCCAGGTGCACAGGTTTGATTTCCAGTTGGGGCTCATTCGAGAGGCAACCAATTGATGTTTCTTTCTCACATTGCTATTTCTCTCTCTCACTCTCCCTTCCTCTCTCCAATATCAATTTTAAACATTTAAAAAAAATTAAAAGCACACACTAGGGATGGTTATATCTGAATAGTAAGTCTTGGAGTTATTTCTTTTTTACTTTCTTCTTTGTCTTATTCCATATTGCTTAAATTTTAAAATAATAAACATGTAGCATTTTACACAAACATTGTTTTGAAAAAAATCTACATATGCACATAAAACACGGTATATATGACAAAGCCACATGTGTATTTAAAGGCACACCTCTAACACATTAGATGAGGTACTTATGGGTGAGGGGAGAGGGGAGGAGTGCTCAGGGATAGGGAGAGAAAATTAAACAGGAAAGCCCCTTCACTCTCATTGACCAATAAGGATACTGTACTATGGTCGCAGGGGTATGATTACTTCCATTCTTTGCACCTGACCTTCAAAAAATTCCTCACCCCAAATCTGATCATGATACTCTATCGTTTGAAACTTTCTAACTCTCACTCATTCCTTTTAGAGTAAAATCCAAGAAGTTCATGTAGCCAGTGAGGCCCTTTTGCCTGAGCCATATCCACCTCAACAGCCACATGGACTTTCTTTTACTTTCTCCAATAGACCACCATCTTCCTGGCAAAGACCCTTTGCACGTGCTGTTCTTTGGCCTAAAATGCTTTCCACCTTCTCTTTGCCTGATGACCAACTTGTCACTTCCTCAAGGAAGTCTTCCCTGACCCCCAATCTAAATTAGGATCCCTGTGTTATAGTCATTCCTCACATTCTTTACTTTTCCTTCAAAGCCATGATCCTGGTAACAATTGTGCCAGTCATGAATGTGATTATTACTTTAGTATTGATTTCCTCCAATAGACTGTAAGCTCTATGAGGGAAAGATCCAGACTATTTTGTTCTCTGCTGTATCACCTCCAGCTACTTAGCCCAGCACCTGCCACATAGTAGGTGCTCAAAATATTTGTTGGATAAATTATTGAATGACCTCATCAATGTCACCTCCAGTCCAACCACTGATTTCCTTGGCCACCCCCTGGATCTTGTCATCACCTGGAACTCCATCTCCAGAATATTTTTCCATTAAGGAATTATCTACTTAAGTACCAGGCACTGTGGACATAGTTTATCAGATAAACCTTAAAAACTCCAGAATCTCACTCTCTCTGACTAGAGCTTTTCATTTTCCACCTCACTCCTTTACCCTCACTATACCTGCTTTTCAACCATATTGAGCACTCCAGACTGTCCAATTTCTCCAAGCCTATCATCAGCTCCTGGTTTCCCTTCCCTTCCCCATCCAACCTAAAGTCACTTCAATGCTTGCTACCCTCTTGCCTCCCTGCCCTTTGATGCCATCCACAGCATGACCCCCCGCCCCAAGACCTGTTAAACCTCCATCTGCTCAGCCTATACCTAGACTGCCAATCAAGAAGATAAAAAAGCCCCGCATGTTGTTGATGCCACAGATTTTTTTAAAATATATTTTTATTGATTTCAGAGAGGAAGGGAGAGGGAGAGAGATAGAAACATCAATCATGAGAGAATCATTGATTGGCTGCCTCCTGCACGCACCACACTGCGAGACCGAGCCCACAACCCGGGCATGTGCCCTTGACCGGAACCAAATCCGAGCCCTTTCAGTTTGCAGGCCAACACTCTATCCACTGAGCCAAATTGGCTAGGGCGATGCCACAGATTTAAGGTCTTTCAGCAAGGCAGATTCAGTGATATCAGAGTGATCAAGTTTAGTGTTGCTCTCATGAAGAAAAGGAAATATATTAATACAAATTACTACATAAACATGATAACAACAATTAAATGATCATCTCAGTATATTCTGAAAAAAATACTTGAAAAAATTTTATCACTGTTTCTCCTTTCTGATCATTAAAAAAAAATCTCAGTAAGCTAAGAGTAGAAGGAAACTTTCTTTTTTAAAAAAAATATATTTTATTGATTTTTTACAGAGAGGAAGGGAGAGGGATAGAGAGTTAGAAACATCCATGAGAGAGAAACATCGATCAGCTGCCTCCTGCACACCCACTACTGGGGATGTGCCCGCAACCAAGGTACATGCCCTTGACCAGAATTGAACCTGGGACCCTTGAGTCCGCAGGCCGACAACTCTATCTACTGAGCCAAACCCGGTCAGGGCAGAAGGAAACTTTCTTAATTTTCTTTTAAAAAGCTTCCCAGAATCTGCAGCAAAGTTACACTCAATGACAAAGAATTATAAAGACATTCCTGCCCTGGCTGGGTAGCTCAGTTGATTGGAGTGTTGTCCTGATACACTAAGGTGTGGCTTCAATCCCTGGTCAGGGTACATACAAGAATCAACCAATGAATGTATAAATAAGTGGAACAACAAATAGATATTTCTCTCTCTCAAATCAATTTTTTTTTAAAATATATTTTATTGATTTTTTACAGAGAGGAAGGGAGAGGGATAGAGAGTTAGAAACATCCATGAGAGAGAAACATCGATCAGCTGCCTCCTGCACACCTCCCACTGGAGATGTGCCCGCAACCAAGGTACATGCCCTTGACCGGAATCAAACCCGGGACCCTTCAGTCCACAGGCCGACGCTCTATCCACTGAGCCAAACCGGTTTCGGCTCAAATCAATTTTTAAATCTTTAAATAGGTAAGGATATCTACTGTCACCAATACCTCATGTCCTCTCCGATGCAATAAGAAACGAAAGAGAAATTAAAAGTATCAATATTGGAAAAGAAGCTATCCGTCTTTCACTATGTATAGCTTATATGATTTTTGTACTTAGAAAACGCAGGAGAATCCATTGAAAAATGATTCCTGACCTAAAAGAGGGCTCTTGGTGGCCTGACCTGTGGCCCTACCAGCAGGACAAAAAGCACACTGGCCTACTTGTGCTGTGCTGCAGGCCTGCACACTCTGTGTCTGGGTGGTTTCTCTCATGATGTAGATGGGGGGATGGGCTGCTCCCACAAATGCATTTCCTTTCTTGTTTTCCTGGTTTGCTAAAACACCACTCCTCAGATCTGCCAGAGCTCCACAAGTCAAAATCCGAGCTCCTGGGTGTGGCATTCAAGACTTTTGGGGGGTCTGCCCCACCTCATATCTGGACCCTTCTGTTCTTGTTCAGACAGTCAGCTCCAGCATCTCCCAAGTGTGCCACCCTGAACCCTCTCTCTGCAGGTTCATCTCAGGAACTGCTCTCCCTACTCTCAGCTCCAATGCCTGCCATCCTTCCTAGGGCCACTGAACAGGGAGGCCAGAGAGGCAGGTGGAAGGACTCAGAAGGGAGACTGTGACGCCAGGGTCCTGGGAGAGGAGGAAAAGAGGAAACTGAGAGGATGAGGGTTTTTGAGGGCCAGGATGATCCTTACCTGATGGTGTTCTCCAGGCTCCCCTCCCCAAGGTGCCGTAGGAACATGGCCTGGAGGTCACTCCAGTATAATGTGCCTTGGTGGGAGTTCGGGCCCAGCTCATAGTTCACATCCTCGCTGACCACCAACACGTCCTTCCCGCATGCCTGGCAGGACCCTCGGAAGGCCACATAGCCCAGAAGGAAGGCTGGCAAGTGGCAAGATGGAGATTCTCCTGTGCTCCCTCTGGACCCCAGAAACTCCCCCAGCCCAGACCCCTCACTGTGAGGGCAGAAGGGTTCTCACCCCCAGTGAAGATCAGCAGGGCTGTCAGGACCAGGTAGGGAGCAGCCCTTCGTCCTGCTGCTGCCCAGAGCTCCAGGTTTTGCCGCCCTGCGTGAGAGCCCAGGGGCTCAGGGCCCCTCAGCTCCATGGGACAGAAGTGGCCTGGTGGCTTGGCCACCTCCTCCTCCTCTTCCTCTTCCTCCTCCGGGCACCCCTGCTGGGTGCCTTCCACATGCTTGTAGATGGTCTGAGAGGGTCGTGGGGACAACCTTTTCTGTGGGGGTCAGGTGGGCATGAGATTGGGAAAAGAAGTGGGGGGGGGGGCAGGGAGGGATCTGGCAAAAATAGGGTCAGGGACTTTGGAGTGCCATATGAGCACAAGGCAAGGAAGAGGGTCCTGAGAGTCAGGCTGGAGGGGAGAGATTGAAGTGGGAAGGGGAGGGGCCCCCTTGGGGTTTGAGAGGGGGCTAGGGCCTAGACAGGAGGCCTAAGGTGTCCCCGGACCCCACTCAGTCTTACCGCTCCCTGGAGTAGACCCCAAAGCCGCTCCATGCTTGTGCCCCCTCCTGAGTCCTGCAGGCTGATCCCACCCCCAATGATAAACCGTTTGTGGGAGCCCTGTGAGGGCCCCTTATCAGCCCTAGCAGGTGGCCTGAGCGCTGGCATTTCTTGGCCTCCCCAAGGAGGGGGCACAGCCCTGGCCTCAATCCAATCTTCCAGACATGCCCCCCCAGCCCAGGCTAGAGGAAGAGGGGTTGTACCCTCCCCCGCCAAATCCTCCCACAGTCCCTGTCTAGTCCTCTTCCTACAAAACAATCAATTTTTGACCTTGGGCAGACTTTGGCCTCCCAGTTCCCGTCAGGGGTGGGGGAGGGGTACTGGTGGCTGGGGAGGGGAGAGAGATGTATGCTCCCCCTCCTGCTTCCACTCCTCCCAGTGTCCTAGGGACCCCTTCCTAGGTCCCCCACCTTGAAAATCTCTGCCCCTCCTTACCTGGCTTGCAGGCCCAAAGCCCAGGCCCTGTATCATATTAGTTGCCCTCTCTGTCTGGATGACTGCCCCAGTGGGATCCTAAGCTCAAGGTGCCACAGTGGTGTGACCTGGGGGTTTGGTTTGGCTGTGTGGGTGTCTTGTCTCATGGGAATCAGGGTGAAATGCGGGTCTCAGGCTCCTAATGATGCCCAGGAGAGACGGGTATGAATGGTAGCCCATGGTCAGGCAAGACCAGGGAGTTCTCCAGGATGGGGGGTCCCGGAGTCAGCGACCTGTGGGTCAAGGCCCACCAGGCATGGGTGGAAAGAGTCCTGGCCAGGGAGGGGCAGGGGGGGAATAAGGACACATATGTAACACAGTAATCAATAAAGAAAGAAAAAGGAAGAGTCCTGGCCAAAGTGTGGGCAGAGCTAGGTGACCTTTGCTAATTCATGGTGCTCTTTGGGCACTTCTGCCTGTTTGGTGACTAAAGGACTTGGACCACACAGATTTTTACTTCTTTTGGATCTGGGGACCCCAGGAATACATCAGGGCACAAACCACTAAGCTTTACCCACAATTTCAGGCAGGGGGCGCAGATCCCCACGCCTTGCTGAGGACCCCAGGACAAGTTGCTCAGGAACAGTAGGGCTCAGGGACCTCGTGTGGGGACCACCATTGGGAAACCTCAATTACTACCCAAGTTGGAAGAGAAGTTCTGAGCTGCTGGGGCGCAGCAGTGCCCCACCCTCCGTCCCATTCTTGTCACCGCCGAGTCCGGGGAAGAAAGACCCTCGCGTAGCGCTGGCTCACCTCAGCTGCAGGTCCGGGGGTGCTTGGGCACAGCCTCTTCTGAGCGCCGACGCCCTGCCCACTCCGGCCCCACCTCCGCCCCGCCCTCTCAGGCCCGACCTCTGGCCCTGCCCTTGCCTTGGCCCTTCCCTGGCCGCAGATCTTCTCTCCAGCAACCCCTTCCTACCCCACCTCGGCTCTGGGAGACTTACTGCGCGGCTCTGCAGGGTCCTCGCTAAGTGATCCTCCCTGGGTCGTGGATTCTCTTTCAAACCCGAGGCACCGGTGGCTCCTGCGGCCCCGCCCCGCCCGCAGACTGCCCTGGTATCCGCCGCGGGATCGGGAACGGAGGTAGGTGTGGCCCTCCCTCGCCAACCCCCAGACCCCCGCATCCACTCCCCACCGCCAAGGAGGCCAAAATTTATTTTTCTTAAAACATTTTTACTCCTTTCAACCTAGAAACATCCCAATCTATGAGGACGAGCAGGGCGGGGACGAAAGGGGGCGATGGGGCGGGGGCGGAGTTGGGGTGGTTAGGGGTCTTCTCTGCGCTTGAGGAGGCCTGCTGCGGGTGGGGGAGAGGAGCCCTCAGGGGCACTTCCGCTCCACGCACTGCTTCCCGCCTTCTTCGTATTCCTGCTTGGAGATCCACATCTGCTGGAAAGTGCCCTGGGTGCGGGGGACGACATCGGAGGTCAGCGAGGCCCTGAAGGAAAGCGCTTCCCCACATTCCACCAGTGCAGGCTCAGCCCCTCGAAACTCTCTTCCTGGCCTCCCCCGCTCCTCATCCCACCTCCCTCTGGCAAGGACCTCCCTAATCCCCACTCGCGCCAGCATCCCGCCAACCCCTTCATATTCTGGGGGCGAATACCCTCCTTCATGCCGGTCAACCATAATGTTGATTCATTCATTCAACAAGTATGAATTTCGCACCCGTCTGCCCTGGGCCAGGCGCTGTTTTTGAGCTGGGTGATGGAACTTACAGCCCAGGCCAACCAACCAGCACCCAGCACCCGCCCCCCCCCCCCCCCCCCCCGCACCACACACACACACACATACATGTATACGCACATTCCACCTCCACCAGGCATCCTATCACTCCATCAGGTCTTACAAACTGGTCAAGTCTTCCCTCATTCCCAAGAAAAACCTTTCACCATTCCTGCACCGCTTGACTTGAGATGGGGTTGTCTCCGCTCTGATGCCCCACCCCTATTGAAACTTGCCCCTGAGGGTCTCCTGCACTGGGCATTTCAGACTGTCTCTTCTCTTTGATGGTTGCTCTGTCTCTGTCTGAAAGTTAATGCCTGTGTCCATGGTTCTGTCCCTTTTTCTCTCCTTGGCTCACAGAACAAGGCTTCCTGGACCAGCTCATCCACTCCCTTGACTTCTCATGAGCTAAAACCCACGCCTCCCCCAATATTCCATTTCCCTTGCAGATTTCCATGCTGAGTAACAGAGCCAAATACTCAGCTGTCTTTTGGGTACCTTTTCTTGAATGTCCCTCATGACTTCAAACTCAATATGTCCACCACTGAGTTTATTATCTTCCCAGGTCTGGCCCACTTGTTTCTATGGTCTTTCTTGCTTCCTAGCACCGTCCAATAGAGCGGTCACTAGCTACATGTGGTTACTGAGCACTTGAAATGTGGCTAGTCTGAACTGAAATGTGTCCTATGTAAAATACACACCAGATATTGAAGACAAAGTCCAGAAAAAAGAATGTAAAATATCTCAATCATTTTTATATTGATCATGCATTGAAATTATATCTGGATATATTGGGTTAAATAAAATATATAGTCTTTAAACTTAATTTCACCTTACTCTTTGGACTCTTAAATATGGCTGTTAGAGATTTTTAAATTGCATATGTGACTCACATTACAGTCCTTTTGGGCCTCATCCTAGACCCTCTTCCCTCTTGCTTCTTGCATCTAAATAGTGTCCACATTCTGTCAGTCAGACCTCTGATAAGCTCCCAAATCCACCCCCTAATATCTACTCCTTTTTCAAACCCCAATCATAGTAGAGACCACTGAGCCCAAGTGAGCTTCCTAAATTATAATTCGACTGTCTACTGTGTCTGCTCGCTGCCTTTGGCCTTGCCTGCCTTTGCTCATGGTCCAAGCACTCTCTCTCCCTCTTTGCCTCATGGGCTCTTACTCAGTCTTCCCATCTTAGTTTGAATGCTCCTTACAGGCCCTTCATGATCCCTGAACTGGATCAGGTCCTTCCTTAAAAGAATACCCTCACACTTTGTGAGGAGTTCCTGTTTAATGGTCTTGGCCTCTAAACTATCCCTGCTCATGGAGGCAGGGACTATGTCAAGCTGTCTGTACACTTCCAGCACACAGGAAGCCCGATATCTGTGTCTGGCTCACATGCTCAGCCTTGATCTAACTTCAGACTGCCAGCCTTCTGCCTTTCTGACCCTCGTTTCTGTCTCTGGGGGCTCCCCCTCCAGTGGATGTCCCCGCTGTGTGGCTGACACTCTCCAGGTACAGTTTGCATCTCCAGCTCCCTGCTCAGTATCTTGCTTCTGCCCCAGCAGCAGGCCCAAGCGGAACTCTTCACCTACTGCTCCAGACCAACCTGCTTGCCTCCTTCTCTAACTGCCCCTTGTTCTTCACCCCATCCCCACTACAACCCATGACTCCAGGCCAATATAGCCTCCTTCCAAGCTTCCCTTGCGTCCAGCTCACACTGGATTCTTAAAGACATAGTCTTCTCAAACATGCCTGTGACTGTCACCTAGCCTTACCCCAAACCTTCAGTGTCTCCTCTCCGCTGACTACAGTGGGTGCCTCACCCGGACACACAGGGCTACAGCAATCTCAACCCAACCAACCACTCCAGCTTCATGTCCCTCTACTCCCTGATTTGTGTCCTGTGGAACATTAACCCTTCTGGGAGCATGACTGCCCTTTCTCAAAAATAAATGTTTGTTGAATGAATAAATGAGGAGGCAGGCAAGGCACTGGGGCTGTCCCTTTCCCACAGTCAGAGCCAGGCCAGACCCCTTCCCACTTACGAGTGAGGCCAAGATGGAGCCTCCAATCCAGGGGCTGAATTTGCGCTCCATGGTGCTGTTGCTGGCAATGAGTTTCAGTCGCATGCTCTGGGGGAGAACAAGGGCTTGGGGAAGCGGACGCCTGGGTTCTGGGAAAGGACAGGGCTGGGGTTGGGGAAGACTGGGAAAGCCACAGGGGGAAGGTTCTGCTCTGGTGGCCAGGACACTAGAGGTTTGGGAAGGAGGAAGGACTTGGTCCTGAAGAACTAAACCAGGACTGGAGTCGAGGGCCCTAGCTGGGGGTGGGCTCCTACCGGTGGGGTCTTCTGGGAAAGCTCTCGATTGAGCCTGTCAGTGAAGCCCTGAAGCAGTGTGTTCCCACCAGTGACAATGACACTGCCATATAGGCCCTGAGAGCAGTGAGGAGGAGTAAGCAGACAGGGAGCAGCCCTTCCCTATCTCCCCACTTCTCCTGGGCCCCTTTGCCCAGCTGAAGGCTTGAGCCTCACCGGGCGAATGTCGATGTCACACATGCCGATGCTGGTGGTCACCACATGGCCCACACCTAACATGGTGTTCCCCGAGAGGCCCTGCAGAGAAAGGTGACCTGGGCTTTGGGCCTTCTGCCCCTTCTCCCCGGACTCTTGTGACCCTTCCCAGCCTCCCCCACACCTCGGCATCTGGGGACCCCAGCCAGCCCCACAACAGTGCCCTCCAGCCAGCCCAACCTTGACATTGGAGGGATCAAACAGGCCCTCAGGGATGCGGAGCCTCTCAGCACCGTAGTCTGTGTTGTAGCCATTGGGCATCTCATAATGCACAGTGGGCATCTGTGCAGCCACCCTGCCCAGAAAGGAGCAAGACTTTTCGATAATCACAAAGGACCATATGACCCCCCCTGAGCTCCAGGCCTGCCCTCTTTCCCACCCCCAGCTGTGGGCCCCACTCACTGCTCATCGTAGGGAGAGTCTGAGACCTGCAGCACAGAGGCCTGGAAGTCCTGGATCACCTCCTGAGAACCCAGGGAGGTAGTGAGGGTTGGCCACCCTCCTCATACTTCCACAACCCCCTCCCACCTGCAGGGCCTCTGTCCCTTTCTGTCTACTCATGGCAGGGGACTAGCAGCTAGGGAGGAGTGTTTCGGGGGATCGTCTCCAGTGTCTCACATTGCACATGTAGTTATGCCAAGACTTGGAAACCTGGGGTAGCTTCTCCTTCTTCTTCCAGTTTGGTGGGGCTCCCTCCCGTACGGGCTCCTGTGGGGGTACAGCCTATGAGCATCCTTCCTCATCCCATACTTGCCCAGCCCACCCTGACCACACCTACATTCCCAGCACTCCTTGGCTCTGTAGCTAACAGGCACTGGGCTCTCTGCTCTATCGCCCACAAACGTGTTTCCATCCCTGTTAGAGGAGGGATAGTGGGGAGAGCCTGTTCCCACAAATTCCACCCATGCAATTGGTACAGCTGATCTGAAAGACCTGGGTCAGAGAAAGCTGAGGGAATAGGGAACACAGTGGGAGACCAGAACCTTAAGGAAACAGCCTTTACTGAGCCATGTTCCATGGGGTGGTCCAGGCAGACCCTTGCATGTAGTATCTCATTTGACACAGCAGTCTTATGTACTGTTCCACGTTTCAGGGGAAGAAAATGGGGTTCGGGGAACCTTCAGTCTCATGCTCTAGGTCACACAGCTTTTACATGGTAGAAGCAAACCTTGAAACTGACCCCAGAACTCACCACACTGGCCCTTCACATCATGCTATCAGCGGACTGTGTGACCTAGTCCACATCCCTCAGCCTGTCTGAATCTCTGATGCCTTGATTGTAAATGGAGAAATTGGACCCAGGGTCCTCTGAGGGCCCTGCTGCTCCCGCTCTTATATCTAATGAGATAATGGGTCGACAGACATAGGTGAGGGCCCAGGATGCCCCAGAGGCCCCACCTTGGCAGCAATCATATAAGGTGGGATGATGTCAATGGCCATTTCTTGAAAGAGCTCCCGGCACTGCATGGAGATGAAGTCCCCTGCCAGGGGTGACTTGACAATGCCTAAAAAGGGAGAGGTGTCAGAGCCTGGTCTCCCAAGGCACTCCCAACCTCTGCTGAGACCCCACCTTGCTGCAGGACGTAGCCATCATGCACTGGAATGGCCGTGGTGTGGGTGGCCCCACTGTCCAGTACCAGGCCGGTGGAGCGTCCGTTTGCAAAGCTGGCATAGGACAGGTAGGTCAAAGAGATAGCAGCAGCAAATGAGGGGGCAGGGACCCAGGTCTGACCTCTGCTATGCTGAGGTACAGCCCATTCCCAGTCTGCAAATTTCTCCTTGTTTGTGACCCATCTGCTGTAGAAGGCTCCTGAGACCTCTGTCACCTTTTCCCTCTCTGAATCACAACACCTTCCTCTATTCTTTCTTTCTGAGCTCCCAGCCTCTTTTTAGTTGTGGTTTTATGTCTTGTGGGCTCTTTGAAATTAGGGGCCATATTGCCCCAGTGCACAGCACAGGATTCAATCAAGGCAGATCCTTAAAAAGTAAATGCTGATTAGCTGTTTGGGAAGGAAATTCCTATATCGTAAACGCCTTCTCTCCAGCCCCAGCCCCTACTTGGCCACACTTTCTCTCTGCCCAACCTGATCCAAGAAATGGGAAGTGGCTGCTGACCTGACCACCCAGGGTCCAAGGCATTAGTCCACATGGGCTTTCTGTACTAATGGGGTTCATGAGGGTGTCTGCTCTTCCAAGACCTTGTCTCCATAGAATCAAGCCTAACCCCTAGCTCAGCAGGCTACACACCCTCTCTGGCCCTCCACCCAAGCAGAGCAGCTCAGCCCAGAGGATACGCGGTGAGCACAGCTGTCTTGCATAAGAAGAAGGCAGGAATGTTGTACTGTTCAAACATCAGCTCAGTCAGCTTCTCCCGCTTGGCCCGCGTATTCCACTGGGGAGAAAGCGCAAGAGGGGAGAACTCAGGAATGGAGAGGCACAGACCCATGCACGTACATACACACACACAATTTTGACTGGCACAGAGGTCATCCCTTTAACCCACATTGACCTTTAGAATGTAAGAACTATAAAGAAGTTTAAAGATCACAATCCAAACTCAGCTGAAGAAGACAAAACTCAGAGAGAGACAGTGATTTGCCAAAGGTCACATGGTAGAACTGGGACTCGAGTCATAGTTTCTTGACTCCTGGCCCTAGGTTCTTTATTGTACAATATACACACTTCAGGCTCCTCCCAGCCCCAAATACATCTCTCTTCTTCCCCATTCTAGTCATTTCAGAGGTGAGATATTTCTGGGTAAAAATGGTGGATTGAATACAAACATCTAATTTTATTCCCTTCCAGGATCCCAGCAAAACTATAATCAAGGGGCAATTTAAAAAGACATAAACCCACAAAAACCAACAAACACATGAAAAGATACTCAATGCTGATGGCCATTAGGGAAATGCAGATCAAAAACACAATAAGATACCACTTCACACCCACTAGGATGGTAACAATAATTTGAAGAAAAAAAACAACAACAGAAAACAACACGTGTTGGAAAGGATGTGGAGAAACTGAAACCATTGTAAGTTGCTGGTGGAAAGGTAAAATGGCTCAGCCACTGTGGAAAACAATTGGCAGTTCTTCAAAAAATTAAACATTAAATTACCATATGATCCAACAGTTCCACTCCTAGTTAGAGACCCCAAAGAATTGAAAACAGGTACTCAAACAAATCTTGTACACAACTATTCATAGCAGCACTATCAGCAATAGCCAAAATGGAAACAACCCAAATGTTCATCAGTGGATGAATAGAAAAACAAATTGTGGTGTATCCATACAATGAAATATCACTCAGTCATAATAAAAAATCAGAGTACTGATATATACTACAACATGAATGAATCTCAAAAACATTATGCTATGTGAAAAATACAGACATAAAATATTACGTATTGTATGATTCCATTCTGTAAAAAAGTCAAAATAGATATATCCATAGACACAAAAATCAGATTGATGGTTGCTAAGCGTTGAGGCAGGGGGAGTGGAGATGGCTTTATGAAAACGGACTTTCTTTTGGGGTGATGAAAATGTTTTGGAACTAGATAGAAATTATGGTTGTACAACATTGTGAATGTATTAAATTGTTAACATTAAAAAGGTCCATGTTAGCTGAGAGAGAGAGAGAGAGAGAGAGAGAGAGAGAGAGAGAGAAAGAGATGTCCTCAAAGGTTGGGAAAAATAAGAAAAGAGAAAACAGCAACCTATTTTCCAAGATTGGAGATCAGATAGGTGAGTGGTAACTGACTTCACAGATCCAAGAATGCTGACTCATAAGGCAGCAGAGGAAAAATCAGAAACAACCTGTGTTAAATTGCAGACTCCTCACAGGGCTCAGGAATTGGTAATTTCAGGTATCTCTGGAAGTGGAAGTGAAGGGAAAGCTAAGATTGTTTAAAGCTCTTCAAGTAACAGATCCTAAACTCTTTCCCCAATTCCATATTACTGGGCTATTGCTCACCCTAACTCAGGAGAAAACTGGAAGAATATGTTGAACATCAGTCCTATTTTCTTACTTGGCTCTTAGAATGGTGGTGCCAGGCCTGTCTTAGGGTGGAAATCTTTCCTGTGCGTTACATCAAAGATATAAAGATTCCAATTATCAGAGGCTGCCTAACAAACATCCCAGTCAGAGCAACCTATAGCAAAGATCATAGCCCCCCACCCCACACAGCTTCCTATCAGCTTCTTTTATTTTTTGGATCAATCCTCACCGGAGGATATTTTTCCATTGATTTTTAGAGAGAGTGGAAGGGACGGGGAGAGACAGAGAGAGAGAAACATCAATGTGAAACAGACACATCACTTGGTTACCTCTGGAAGGGTCCCGATCAGGGAGGGGGATTGAACCTGCAATTGAGGTTCATGCCCTTGATCAGAATCCAATGCTCTATCACTGAGCCAAACCAGCTAGGGCCCTATCAGCATTTTAGTAGCTCATCTTTTTTAAAAAATATATATATTTTTATTGATTTCAGAGAGAAAGGGAGAGGGAGAGAGAGAGAAACATTAATGATGAGAGAGAATCATTGATCGGCTGCCTCCTGCACGTCCCCTACTGGGGATCTAGCCCACTACCCGGACATGTGCCCTTGATTGAAATCAGACTTGGGACCCTTCAGTTCGCAGTCTGATGCTCTATCCGCTGAGCCAAACCTGCTAGGGCTTAGTCCACCATCTTAATCATAAGCAGACAACCAAGGATTTGCATAAATCTAAAAAAAAAAACAACAAAAAACCTGTAAAATGAGATAGAGTCCTGCTGGCCTGGATCAGTGGTTGAAGTCGACCTATGATTCAGGAGGTCATGGTTCAATTCCCCGTCAGGACACATGCCTGGGTTGCGGGTCTCGATCCCCAATGTGGGGCATGCAGGAGGCAGCTGATCAATGATTCTCTCTCATCATTGATGTTTCTATCTCTCTCTCCCTTTTTGAAATCAATAAAAATATATATATTTTTTAAAAATTAAAAATAAAATAAATTGAGATAGAGAACCCCAAAAAAGGGCGGGGGGAGGGGGAAGCAGCTTAGGAGAACCAAAATTATGCAGGGACACGAAAACTTTCAAAAGCAAAATTTATAATATCCTTTATGAGATAACAGATGATGTATCCATGACACAGGAATAGGATGCTCTAAAAAGTAGCATTTGTGTAGCAAAAAAAGAACTCCTGAAAATTAAAAATACAGGAGCAGATATAAAAAAAAAATCAATAGAAGGGTTAAAAAATAAAGCTGAGCCTGGCCTGTGTGGCCCAGTGGTTGAGGGTCAACCTATGAACCAGGAGAACATGGTTCAAATCCCCATTGGGCACCCGGATTGCAGGCTCCATCCCCAGTAGGGGGCGTTCAGGAGGCAGCCAATCAATGATTCTCTCTCACCATTGATGTTTCTATCCCTCTCTCCCGCTCTGGAAGCAATAAAAAATTTTAAAATCTGCCCCCACTTTGTATACCCATGTACTTATTAAAAAATAATAAAGTTGATGGAATATCTTGGAAATTAGAGGGAAAAATGAAAAGGTGGAAAAATACAAAAATTAGAGAATCAGTTCAAGAGGTGTAGAATCCAAATAATAAGATTTCCCAAAGGGAGAACAGAGAAAATTTAGATAAATAAGTAATTTAAATTACTGAATTAAATAATTACTGAATTTTTTTTCACTGATTGAAAGACATGGGTGTCTAGATTGAAGTGACATACTGAGTGTCTAGAGCAGTGATTTTCAACCTTTTTCATCTCACAGCACATATAAATTAATTACTAAAATTCTGAAGCACATAAATTTTTTTTTTGCCGATCTGACAAAAAAAAGTGTAATTTTGATTAATTCACATTGAATGAATGTTGTTGTGTTGGCTGTTGTAATTTTTTAATTTATTTGACAATCTAAGGGAAAAAGAGGTTAGTGCCCCTGACTAAATAGTTAGGTATTATATATTTTTAAAATTCTTGTGGCACACTGATTGAAAATCACTGGTCTAGAGCAATGAATGAAAATAAACCAATATAATAGTGTGAAATTATAAAACACTGAGGACAAAGTGCAAATTCTATAAACTTTCAGAAAGGAAAAAAAAATTACATCAAAGGATCAGAAATTAGATATTTTCAGCCTTCTGGGTGGCAACAATAGAAGCTGGATGACAATGGAGAAGTACCTTGAAGATTATGAAGAAAAATGATTTCCAATTTGGAGTGTTATACCTAGCTAAGCTATCAATACCAGATCAGACATGCAAAGTCTCAGAAAGTTTACTTCCTGTGACTTGTCTAAGGCAATTACTGGATACTATGCTCCATGAAAATAATAAAGCAAGTTTTAAAAAGTAGTCATGAGATGCAGGAAACAGGATTTTTAACACAGGAGAGAGGCACAGGGATTCCCTAAAATGATGGTGAAGGGAGATGTCAGGATGATAGCTATGTTCTCTGTGTAGAAGGCAACCAGTCCAAAGTGGAGCGAATCAGTGGATTCTTGAAGAGATTTCTTTCAAGAAGATGAAATTGACACAATGCCAAAGTAATTATTTTTTTAAAAAGTATGTATCGTCCAACTTTGTTCTCTTAAGATTTTTTGACTATTCTGAGTCCCTTGATTTCCATATGAATTTTATTTTTTAAAATTTTTTTTATTGATTTCAGAGAAGAAAGGAGAGGGAGAGAGAGAGATAGAAACATCAATGATGAGAGAGAATAATTGATTGGCTGCCTCCTGCATGCCCCCTACTGGGGATCGAGCCTCCAACACAGGCATGTGCCCTTGACTAGAATCGAACCTGGGACATTTGAGTCTGCAGGCCACCACTCTATCCACTGAGCCAAATCAGCCGGGGCAAGGAATTAATTTTTTGAGAAAGGTATAAATAAATGATGAATAATTTAGGGTCACACTTCTTTTTTAAAATCCTCTCCCAAGGATATTTTTCCCCCATTGATTTCTAGAGAGAGTGGAAGGGAGGGAGAGAGAGAGAGAGAGAGAGAGAAACCTCCATGTGAGAGAGACACATCACTTGGTTGCTTCCCACAGGTGTCTCACATGTCTCTACTGGGGCTAGGAAACCTGCATCTGAAGTACATGCCCTTGCCCAGGAATTGAACCTGTGACTCTTCAGTCCCCAGGCTGACGTTCTAACCACTGAGCAACCGGCCAGAGCTAGAGTCACACTATCAAGTAGATAGGAAACTATGCAAAATAAAAATCAGGACAATTTCAGTTCTAGGAAAAACAAAAGGTTGTGCAGGAAAGGAAAAGTAACCATAGTTTATTGCCTGGCTCAGCCCTGATTAGTATACATAATAATAACAGTGTAAATACTGAATATTGATCTTAGAAAAACCTAAAATACAACTGTACATAAAGGTGGGAGTGCTGGGCCAGCATTGGCCTATGAACCAGGTGGTCATGTTTCATTCTTGGCATCAGGCTCAACCCCCAGTAGGGGTCAAGCAGGAGGCAGCCAATCAATGATTCTCTCATTCTCTCTCTCTCTCTCTCTCTCTCTCTCTCTCTCTCTCTCTTCCTTCCTGTCTGAAATCAATAAAAATATATACTTTTTAAAAAAGGTGGGAGTGCCCTAAGCTGGTTTGGCTCAATGGATGAAGCATCGGCCTGTGGACTGAAGGGTCCCAGCTTAGATTCCAGTCAAGGGTACATACCCGGGTTGTGGGCTCAATCCCCAGAAGGGGGCATGCAGGAGGCAGCCCGATCAAGGATTCTCTCTTATCATTGATATTTCCATCTCTCCCTCTCTGAAATCAATAAAAATATATATATTTTTAAAAGGCGGGAGTAACAAATATGTGTGGTGTGGGCTTGGGGAGGAAAGAGCTAAATGCTCATTTTCTATAGTTGGAAATCCATGGATAATGCCTAGAACTAAAACATCCACAAGCAGCATTTTAAGTATGTTAGTGATTTCAAAGAAAATGACAAAATTAGCTAAAAGAGAGAAAAGCCAGCTGCCTCTGGAAAAGGTAAATGGAAGGAAGAGAGGTGAATGGCAATTTTTTTCCCTTAACATACTTTATAAAGAAATTTGATTATTTATGTGCATATATAGCATTGACAAAAATTTAAGTTAAAAGTTCAAAAAAGGACTTTACAAGGAAAAAGAGTGGATAAGGCTGGCTGGGGGAAGGGTGAGTGGATGGAGTAGGAGGAGAGAGAGGGAAGGAGACCAAACCAGGGAGAAAGGAAGATGTGGTTGGAAGGAAAGTCTGAAAATTGAGGTGGGTGATTGATGACAGAGGCTTGAGGAGAGAGGTGAATGATGGGCCCCTGGGTTGGATTAGTGGCTGGATGAGGCACTTACCGGCGCCTCAGACATGAGCACTGGGTGCAGGTTTGGCTCGGACTTGACATGTTTGCTGTAGGTGTGATCCAGGATGGCGCGGAAGCACTCCCAGTCCTCGACTGGGGACAGGATACCAGCAGGAAGAGATGAGGTTGGGCAGGCAGGGGTCCAGAGGCAGGAAGGAAAGGAAGGGGAAAGACCAAGTCCAGGGGAGGGGAAATGAGATCAGCTCTGGTGGCAATCCCCCCTTCCCAGGTATCTGGAAACTGGGCTGGGAACTGGGCAGCTGTGGGAAGCAGTGAGGGGATCCCTGGGACTTGGGTAGCTGCAAGGAAGACTCCATGGGTGTGGGGTGCTGTGTCCCAGACTGAGGGGTGGACTTCAGGTCTGTGTCAGGAGGTGGTGGATGGGGGCCCCTTACTCATGCCATTTTTGAGGGGTGACATGACCTCTGCTCCATCCCGAGGCACATGCAGGGCGTTGGTGTCGATGTGAAAGATCTTCCCTTTCTTCTCCTTCTCCCCCTCCAACTCCAGCCCGCACCCCTCCTCCGCGGCCAGCAGCCCCACTGTGGTAGGGAAGTCAGCCTGGAGGGGTGAACCGGCAGGGAGAGGGATCGACCTCTTGCCCAAGTCCAAGCCCTCCGCAGGGCCTCAGCCCGCCCTGGGTTTACGCAGCTAACCCAGCATGTTTTCTCCCGCACTCCTGCTCAGCAAAGCTTCTTTCTGGGCTGAGAGCCCTGCGTTTCTGGGAAGCCTGGAGAGGCTCCCGGAGGCCCTAGGATTTGGGAAGGGGCTGGAAGGCTCACCTTGGGACAGTCCTCCCCAGCGTATCCAGCGCGGACTGAGAAGGAGCCAATGTCAAAGACCAGCGCACCCACCTCATCTGTGTCGGGAGACAGGTGTGTGAGGGGGTCTCTCCCAAACTCTCTCCCACTGGATAGTTCCGAGGAGAAGTCATGACAGAGCCACCTTCAATACTGGCCGAGATGAGTGGGAGCTTGGCTTGGAGTCCGGAGTCAAGCTTCCAGAGCCCCTTCTTGCCCAGTGGCCTTGTTCAAGCCAGTCTCTTTGCTGGCAAAGAAGGGGTCGGGGGCCGGGCGGTGGTGGGTTGAAGGGTGTAGAGGTTGGGCCAGGTGCGCGCGCGAGTTTGGGGAAGACCGAAGGTAGGAGGGGCACAGGACCCAAACCCAGGGCTGGACCCGCTCGAGTACCGAGGTGACAGGCCCCGGGGTGCCCAGAGCTTGAGTCGCGCCAGTCGGGGCGCAGGGCTGCAGGTGGGGCCCCAACAGGCTTGAGAGGCCAAAGCCGGAGGCTCGCTCACCTCCGCCGTAGACGCCCCCGCTCATAGTGCCCTCTTTAGCTCTGCTCGCGGCCCGTGGGCGGCGGCGGGATCAGCACCGAGGCGGCCG
Source organism: Plecotus auritus (assembly GCF_963455305.1). Classification (NCBI taxonomy): domain Eukaryota; kingdom Metazoa; phylum Chordata; class Mammalia; order Chiroptera; family Vespertilionidae; genus Plecotus; species Plecotus auritus. Next base: position 93,753,780 of record NC_137774.1, on the reverse strand, counting down.
GACAGCTCCCGGGATCCCGGGTGGGGCGGGGCGCGGGGCGGCCAATCGCAAGGCCGGATCCCCCACCCCCAACAGCACTGCGGATTGGGTATGAAGAGAGACAATAACCCAGCCAGGGGCTGCTGCTTTAAAGGGATAGACACCACTACATTAGGTGGCGGAATGGGGATTAGCGTGTGAATAGCAAGAACGGTGAGACGGGCCCTAAAGGATAGGCAGGCAGAGAGCAGAGTACCCAAGAGATGGAGACCATGTCCATCCGGAGACCAGAATTCTGCAAGGTGACTGCTGCTGGGGCCCCTGCTCCCTTACCTTTTTTTAAAAAAAATTTTTAATTGATTTTGAGGGAGAGAAAGGAAGGGAGAGAGAGAAAGAGAGCGGAGGGCTGCCTCCTGCACGCCCCCTACCGGGGATTGAGCCCGAAACCTGAGCGTGTGCCCTGACTGGGAATCAACCAACAGCCTTTTGGTGCACTGGATGACGCCCAACCAACTGAGCCACACCAGCCAGGGCTGCTCCCTTACTTTTTAAATTGGGACCAAGGAGAGGGCGCCATAGGCTGGGAGAGTCATCCATCCTCAGGCTCCTGAGAAAGGTTCTGCCATACCAGGCCTGAACGAGATGAGGAGGGGGAGAAGTGGGCGGGGGGGGGGGGGGGAGAGGGAGATGTAAGGGAGTGGGGTTGTCTCTCCTTCTCTGTCTTTCTGATGACCCCTCTTTTCTTTGTCTGTCCCTTGGTGCCTGAGCACACTTATATATACATTCATACATGGTGCTCAGCTAACCCAGCATCAGCTTCCTTTCCCTATTCTTCTATCTTCATCTGTTCTCCTCAGAAGATATTTATCAAGTAAGCAACTAGAAGGCTCCTAGATTCTTCTAGGCTCCTGGCATGAAGCCACCTTCACAGCAGTTTTAATAGCAAAGGTGAAGGTGAAGGTGCCTGCATTGTTTCAGCTGTGAAACTCTTATGTATGTGTATAGGTGTGTACTTGTATGCATGTTTGTATGTGTCAGTATGTGAATACATCTGTGTGTTGGAGGCACTTCTACCTACTTGTTTTGGGTTGGTGGAGCATTAAGATTAGAGGAAGAGGGTACTATGTGATGTGAGAAAGTCCCTGAAGGTTCTCTGCTCACCAGATGCTCACTCTGGAAGGACAGATGGCTTGAGTTGGCTCATAGATAAACCCCTGGCAACCTGGGTATTTCACATGCTGAGGGTTGGTTCCAAGTCTAGGCCTGGCTCCCCAGATTGGAGGAGTCCAGGCTTCAGTGGGAGGGATGAGCTATAAGGGAGAGAGCCTACTCAAAAGCTGGGAAATTGAAATACTCTTGAGTGACCTTTGGTCAGTACTCCATCTCTTGGGTACTCCAGATGAATTGAATGAGCCCCTTAACCTCCTGGCGCCTGCATTGTTTTCATTTTTCAAAAGGCTGAAGTGATAATTAAAGGGACACTGGAGGGGAAAGTAATTCTATGTAGGGCTTTCATGTCTCCTTTTGTTGATATTTAATGACGTTTCTTCACTTCTTCTGTAAATTCACCTGTCAATTCCTACTACCCCCTCTCCCACTCCAGTCTGGATCTCACATTCAGAAACGTCCCTAGTTGAGAGAAACCTTACTGATCCAACTCTAGATGTTACATGAATTTGGAGGCAGACCCCTGTTTTGGGTCACATAGCCAACTGGGAAAGAGCCAGGACTAGAAATCACATCTCTTATCAGCCAGTTGACAGATGACTTTGTGTCATAACACCTTTCTGTGCCTCTCCAAGCTTCACTCTTCCCATCTGTAGCACAGCTGTAGGACTTAATCTGATGACAGAATCAAGTGCCTAGCTGGGCATGCAAGACTACTCAGTAAATGTTGGGTCCCAAGAATGTCCCTGGGGAGTTTTTGAGGCTTTAATGATATTATTCATAACTTAGATATCTATAGTCTATCTGGTAATGATAAGTGAATTTTCCTGTGATGGTTGGTGGAAAAGCTAATTGAAAAGCTAGTTGACTAACTATAGGACTAGACTTGGCCAAGTCAACTGTGGCCAATCTTCATTTGTCCTTGGATCTGACATGCTATTCTATTATATTATGGAAGTAATTAAGGTAAAGGTTATTAATATATTTCACTCATCCATTCATTGATTTAATAAACATCTTTTTTAAAAATATATTTTATTGATTTTTTTTACAGAGAGGAAGGGAGAGGGATAGAGAGTTAGAAACATCAATGAGAGAGAAACATTGATTAGTTGCCTCCTGCACACTCCCTACTGGGTATGTGCCCACAACAAAGGCACATGCCCTTGACTGGAATCGAACCTGGGACCCTTGAGTCCACAGGCTGACACTCTATCCACTGAGCCAAACCGGTTAGGGCACAAGCATCTATTATGTCTATCATGTGGCAGGCATTGTGCATGGCACGGGAATACTGCAGTGCACACGATATATCCCAGCTCTCAGGAAGTTTGGGTGTAGTGGGGAGCTCAGACATACATGAAAATAGGATGAAATGGAGGCCTAAAGGAGGGAGGGGCCTCCTGTCTTTGAGAGTCCAGGGAGGCTTCTAGAAGTGAAGTTTGAACTGAATTATGAAGGATGAATAGGGGTTCACTAGTGAACAAGGTGGGAAAGGTCTTCCTCATAGAGAATGGCATGTGCAGAGGTCTAGAGACATGAACAATTCTGGCATATGTGGAGCTCAGTCTAGAAGGAGGGTTGGATATGAGCTGGTGGCAGAGACCACTGTTGGGGGAGATGAGACTGGAAAAGTAACAAAAGTTAAATTCGTTTGTGCCTGAGCTCTATTTTTTAAAATATTTTCATTGATTTCAGAGAGGAAGAAAGATAGATAGATTGATAGACAGCTGGATAGATAAATCAATGATGAGAGAGAATCATTGATCAGCTGCCTCCTGAATACCCTGGGGATTGAGCCCAGGCATGTGCCCTGACCAGGAACTGAACTGTAACCTCCTGGTTCATAGGTTGATGCTCAACCACTGAGCCACGCCGGCCAGGCCTGAACACTAGTTTTATTTAGTAAACACAAAGTATCTACTATGTGCCAGGCACTGTTATAAATGTTTTACAAATATTAAGTAATTTAGTCTTCATAATGACCCAATTATTACCTGCATTTTGCAGGGGAAACAGGCATAGAGAGATTAAGTGACTTGCCCCAGGTCACTCAGCTGGTAAGTGACAGCTGAGATTTGAAAAGTATTGATCCTGGGGGAAATGTTTGCCATGCTTCTATTCATTTCATAGATGTTCTCTAGGTGCTTGATAGACACTGGGAATAAAATGGCTTATGTAACTTATGCAACTCTTGTCGGGTTTAATGTCTATCCTGGAAGATGGATGATTAACAGTTAATTCAATAAAGTCACTGGAAGTTCTCACATTACAGGCCCAAATTCAGGTAGGCCAAATCTGAGCACCTGGTAATGACATCACAGATGGTAGGATCAGGACCCTTAGACTCCACACCTTGGAAATGATTTGGCTCTTGTGAGTGTCTGCTCATTGCTTGGTGAGCTCTCCTTCAGCTCTCTACCAGATAAACCAAATGCCCTGGCTTCATAGGAAACCCCTAGCCAGGGGTGGCAAGTGCCCAGAAATAAACAGTCCAGTAAGGCTGAAATAGGAATGCAGCCAGCATTGCAGTGGGGCACAAACAACAGTGTGGTCAGGGAGACAATATTGAAACTAAGCCTGAGGAAATTACCTGCATTTTTCCAGCTGACAAGGAAATAGAATTGGAATGGGGGTGAAAGGCATTCTGATTGAGTAGAGGGTACAAGACCCAGCCTATGTGTCATGCAAAGAAGTTCGGTCCTTCTCATGGAATCAATGGGGAACTATCACATGGTTTTGAACAGCAACATTATATGATCCAATTTGCATTTTAGAAAGATATCTCTGGCAGCTATTTGGTAGTTTGATTAGAGAGGGACTATCCTAGAGGCCAGGAAATAGGCAAAAATCAAGGGAATAGCAGTTGGCATACAGCAGAAGAGATGGATTTAAGAAATATACAAGAAGCAGCATTGACAAGATGTATCCACCAGTGTGTAGACTGCTAGCCTTACATCAATAGTCATCTCTCTTTTTTCTTTTTTAATAATGTTTTAGCTAAGTATATGGTGAGAGACTACATTTCCCAGCCTTCCTTCATTCTGGCCAACTTCTGAGCAGAAGTTAGTGGTGTCCTTAAATAGGAAAGCACTTGTGCTTCCCACCCCCCACCCCAATCTCATCTCAATGCTAGTGGAAGCTGCCTGGGCCACACTGGTCACAGAGATGGATGCTAAGCGTTGAGGATGGCAGAGGTGTCCCCACAGTCCTGGTCTTTGTTATAGCAGTTTGGACTATACTAACCAGTTGAGCAACCTTTGGGTATGTGCTGTGAGGAAGTGAGAAGCTCCTGGGTGGATGGTGTTAACTGGGCCAAGAGATTCAAAGACAGGGTAGAGTTGGGTAGAATGGGGTGGAGTAGAAGAAGATAAACTTAGTTTTGAATATATTGAATGTGAGATGTCTGAGAACAGTGGTGTGTAGTAAATGTTTTAACAATAAGCTCTTTGAGAAAGAGGAGCCCTGATCTGAAACATTTGCTGATTTCCATGGTGTAAATACGTCCACCGTGATGATTATAAGTTACTACTATAAATATGATTTCACTGAGCAAGGAGGAGTGCGGAAGAGAGGTACACAATGGGACCTTGTTAGCTGGTCCGAGCTGGCACAAGTTGACTCTATGGCACATCACTGTCCATAAGCATTCAGATGAAGATATTCAGTGTGCAGTCAGATATACACCAAGTCTGCACATGAAAAGAGATATCTGGGCTGCAGACAAAGGTTTGAGAATTATGAGCAATTGGGGGTAATTAAAATTACAGTACTAGATAAAATCACCAGTGAATAGCACAGAAAGTAAGAAGAGGAGGCTGAAGTCAGGATCCTGGAAAAACAACAACAATGTTTACAGAATGCCCTGAGGAGGGGAAGGAGGTCAAGAAGCCTGAGAAAGAACAGTTAGACGCAGTGGTTCTTAACCTTTCTAATGCTGCGACCCTTTAATACAGTTCCTCATGTTGTGGTGACCCCCAACCATAAAATTATTTTCGTTGCTACTTCATAACTGTAATTTTGCTACTGTTATGAATCATAATGTAAATATCTGTGTTTTTCTGATGGTCTTAGACGACCCTGCTAGCGGTTCTCAACCTGTGGGTCGCCCACAGGTTGAAAACCGCTGCTGTAGAGCCTAAGACCATCGGAAAACACAGATATTTACATTACGATTCATTAACAGCAAAATTACAGTTATGAAGTAGCAACGAAAATAATTTTATGGTTGGGGTCACCACAACATGAGGAACTGTATTAAAGGGTCACGGCATTAGAAAGGTTGAGAACCACTGAGTTAGAGGAAGGAGGAAGTGTCGCATTACTTGTCAGAGCCAGGTTCTCCACATGTGCTCCAGGGCTTCTGCCTTCTCAGAGAAATTGGTCATTCATTGGTCATCCCCTACCTCTCTGTATCCTTTGCCTCCCTCACCCACCTTCACCCACCCGTTTTTTCAATTATCATTTAAACAAGCTCTAGTAGCTCCCATCAAAACACAAATATCTGGACTCCACATCCTCCTTCCACTGATATTCCACTTTTCTACACCCTCCAAGTGAAGATTTCCAAAGCCTGGTCACTTTGGTTGTCTCCACTGTCTCATTTCTCACTCACCCTCAGCCCACTGCAAGCAGAACATCCTTTGCAAATGCTCTGGCAAAGTCACTAGTGGCCTCTGCTTTACTCAATCCTATGTGCACTTCCCAGTCCAGTCTTGCTTCATCTCTGCAGCATTCAACACCGTTCATCATTCCCTTTTTAGAACACTCTATTCTTTTGGTTTCCAAAACTCACATTCTCCTGATTTTCTTCTTAGCTCTCTGGCTTCTCCTTTGGCAATTTGTGTTCCTCTGCCTGACCTCAGGCCATCTTGTCTTTTCCCCAAACCTCTTTATGACTTCATATGCTCTAAAATGTCACTCTGAAGGATCTAGTTCAACCCAGACTCTTCTGCTGAGCCCCAGACCTGTTTGGACAGCTACCTACTGAACATTCTTCCTTGCACCTCTCCTAGATACCTCAAACCTAATACACCCCAACTTAAAGTTCTTGCCCTGGCCAGTATGGGTCAATTGGTTGGAGTGCCTTCCTATACACCAAAAGGTCACGGGTTCAATTCCCTGTCAGGGCACATACTCAGGGTTGCGGGTTTGATCCCCAGCTAGGGTGCATATAGGAGGGAACCAATCCATGTTCCTCTCTCACATTGATGTTTCTCCCTCTCTAAAGTCAATAAAACATATCCTTGGGTGAGGATTAAAGACAACAACAACAAAAGAAAACACCTCTTGATCTTTCTTCTCAAATGTGGCCCTTCTCAAATGTTCTGCTCTTAGTAAGTGGTACTTCCAGGATTATTGTTATTTCAATAATTATCTACCATCTGTCTCCTTTATAAACTGCAAGCTCCCTGCATACAGAGAAGGGTGCATGTGTTCCCAGTTGTAGTCTCAGTGCCCAGGACAGTGCCTGATAGATCATTTGGATTCGATAAATATTTGCTAAATGAGTTAAAATAGGGAAGCATATTAGCACAGAAACTAAAGTGAGACAAAGCAGTGTCAGATGCCCTAGAGCAGTGGTCGGCAAACTCATTAGTCAACAGAGCCAAATATCAACAGTACAAAGATTGAAATTTATTTTGAGAGCCAAAATTTTTTTATATATTTTATTTATTTTTTACAGAGAGGAAGAGAGAAGGATAGAGTTAGAAACATCGATGAGAGAGAAACATCGATCAGCTGCCTCCTGCACACCCCCTACTGGGGATGTGCCTGCAACCAAGGTACATGCCCTTGACTGGAATCAAACCTGGGACCCTTGAGTCCACAGGCCGACGCTCTATCCACTGAGCCAAACCGGTCAGGGCAAGAGCCAAATTTTTTAAACTTAAACTTCTTCTAACGCCACTTCTTCAAAATAGACTCCCCCAGGCCGTGGTATTTTGTGGAAGAACCACATTCAAGGGGCCAAAGAGCTGCATGTGGCTCGCGAGCCGCAGTTTGCCGACCATGGCCCTAGAGAGATGGACAAAATTGGGTTCTAGTCCTAGGCTGCTAGTTTTCTAAATGACTTTAGGGAAGTCACTTTGCCCATCTGTAGATTGAGAGAAAATTGAAGTAAATTACCTGTAAGGTCCCTTCCAAGTTCTAACATTAAATTGACATCTATTATCTACTGCTAATATATCACTAAATTGGTAGGTGCACATAAATGGAATTTGTGCTTAACTAAGAATGTGACCTTCTTCTTATTTTCTTTAAAAATTTGTGCTTTGAAAACTATTTTAATGCCTATAATAGAGGCTAAATAAAAATTGTCTGTTTTGATACTTTACTTTTAAATTACATGAGGACTCAAAGAAGGCTATTCATGTACTTGAACTTTCCAAAGCCTTTTCAAAATCCATGGGGATCTCATAACAATCCAAGGTGACTTGCAGGGCAGGTAGTTGTAAACACTCTCATTTTATAGAGGTGGAAACAGGTCTATACTTACATTCTCATCCCTTTCAGGGGGATTCATGGAAAGACTAGTATTGTTACCATTGCATAATAAAGTCGCTAAAGCTGTCTTGGTTCATATCTCTACTCTGCAGTCCTAGGAATCACTTCCACTATTATAAAATGGAAACAATGCTAGTACTTAACTCCATAGTATTTTCGTGAGAATTAAGTTAGTATGTAACTCAATAAATAATGAGTTATTACAGTGTCATGCAGACCAGTAAAAATTTCTACAAAAGCCCTCTTTGGTGAGAAACTGCCTCAGCAAGACCCTTCTCACGGCATTCCCAGCTTCCCAAGGGCCCACAGCAGACCCATTCCTTCCTGCTCAGAGATTTTCAGAACTGCTGCCCCTTCCCTCTGCCTCCAGGAGGCCCAGTCCTGGCCGGGTCAGGATCTCCCCAGCTCCGACTCCTGGTGAGGGGCGTGGTCTCATAGGTCGGGGGCGTGGTCAAACAGAGAAGCGGGGCGTGGAGCTTCCCTTCCCAGTCTGGGGCCACCCAATCCGGGAGCGTAGGTCACGTGACCAGAGAGTGGTTTCATCCTCCCCTATGCCGATACCACCTCTTTCAGCTCCAGGGGGGCTATCTTACTCCTTTTCGGAAAGCAAGGCATTAATTTGGGTCCGTTTTGCGTCGAAATAGTGTGGAGTAATTGCTTCATTTTTACGAAGTCAATCTTTGTCCCTTAAATAGTATTTTCCGTTCCTGCCTCCCCCCACTAAGTAGTTGGTCTCGCCCAGCCGGGCCCTGGGCGCGGCGGCGACGGCCGCGTCACTGGCAGGCGGGATCCCTCCGCTCTGGGGAGAACAGCGCTGGACGGTTGAGTTGGGGTGATTGAGGAAATCCATCCGCGTCGCCGCCGCTGCCGCCTCCGCCGCGGAGGAAGACAGGACCTCCCGCGCTTCTCTAGCGACCCTTGGCAGAGTCCCACCGCCACAGGTACCTTACGCTGACAAAGGGTGTCCTCATACCCCCCAGCCCCAAATTCCCATGGGGGGGTGGGGACCCTTCTTCCTCCTGTCTGTCGGATCTGGCCTCTTATGAGCGGACGTAACTCCCCAGACCTCCCCTCCCTTCCTCTGGCCCTGTCGCTCCTAAACCCGGAAGGGGAACTGAGGACTCTCGCTCCCAATAATGCACGCCCTCCCTGCACCATTAGGCCCATTTTGCCTGACCCCAGATCCCATACGGGCCCCGCTTGCCTCTTGATCCCTGAGAAGTTGGGGACAAATTCGGAGCTTCCTCTAGGCCCCGTTCCGCCCCCTTCCCCCTCCTCTACCCCTGTTTGCCCCTGAGTAGCACCCCTCGTGTCCTCCCATTTCGTATCCCCGGTAGCATTCATCTTGCAAAACTCCAGAATCCTCAGAGAGTCAGGCAAGGCCGCGAGGCCACCCTTCCCTTCGCCACTATCCTACCCTCGATTTGGGTTCTGCCAGCTTTCTGGCCCCATTAATCTGGAAGGGAGTCCTCGGCACCCCTTTCCCTTTACTAGTCCTAACCCCGAGCCTAGCTCCCGGGAGCCCCCGCCCCCTGCCCAGATTTCTTTTGGGCAAAATGGAGGTCGTGGGGGCCTGAGGGCCAGGCCAACAGCGCTTCGCAGCGCGGTACCGGCCTGCGCCTTTTAGCTGCAAGATCCGGGACCCTCCCTTGTCCCCTTCTCTTCGCCTTGCCAGACTTGCGGGGGCGGTGGCACCACCATTTCTCCTTGTGACCCCGGCTGCTGTGTGCCCAGAATTCGGGGACCCTGAGGGGGTCCTGGAGGTTGATGGGACTGAGGGCTGGGAGCATCGCCCCCGCCCCCAGCGGCTTCCTCCTGGTCGGCTTCCTTCTGCCCTGGGCCTCTGGCGTTGCCGTCCAGCCCGGGCTACTGGCAGCTGGAAGGAAGGGGCTTTGTCAGGAGCTTGGGAGGTGGTGGGGGGCTTTGCTCCCTCCCCGCTTTTTCTGAGGGGCATCCCTGGGCACTGGCGTAGAAGGCTGAACTGACAGAGGGGAAATGTCAGTGGGGAAGAGGAACGCCCAGGTCTGGGGGAAGTGGGAGCAGGGTGGGGGACGCCCGGGTCGTCCGATTGCAGGGTGCTTGGCCAGATCACACAGGTGTCCAAAAGGGGGAGGGGGGGGACAGGACTCTGGGTCCTGGAGCGGAGCCAGCCAGGCCCCTGGGGCCCCAGTGACGAGCCCGCGGACTGGGATCCTGGGGTTTCGAGGGCGCAGGGCTAGGCTGCCCTGGGGCCGCGGCTCGCCGGCGCCGGAGAGAGAGCAGCTCCGTGCCTCAGGGCGGGAGACCTCTCTTCGGAGCCCTAATTACTTGTGAGCGGCTCCCACGGGCTTTCCGCAGCGCGCCAGGGCGGGCGGCCTGGGCTCTGGAGGGAGCAGCGGCTTGAGGCTGCCCTCCCCGCCACCCTTGCCTCCTCCTGCCGCGGGCGGGCAGCTAATGGGGTGCAGCCGGCCCAAGGATTATCAGGGGTGAGCCATCCCGAACCTATTAGTGCCCAATCGGCTTTTCCCAAATCCTGTAAACAGCCACCCTGGCCGGTTCTGGGGAGGAGCAGGAGGCAGGGTCGGGCGGGGGCGATGGGGTCGGGGGTGGGGTCACCCACTCTACAGGGCTCTGCCTTGGATGCGGTTGCCTTGGCAACCAGGCTAGGGTGGGGACACTTCACCAATGAGATGCTCTCATTCCGGGTGACGGTTGCCTAGGCAACCCCACGAACAGCCCAGCTTACCCCTCTCGTCTCCCCCCCCCCCCCCCCCGCCGCCAGTCTAAGCTTGGGGGTGTGTATGCGGAGGGTGTGCGGCTTTTGGGGATGAATTTAAAGAGGCACCGCCCCTTTTAAAATGAGGTGCTAGTTGGGTGGTGCCTGTGTGGGCGGGGCAGACGCCTGGTCTGTTTTGCAGGGACTCTCCACCCCCTTCACCTCCCTTCCTCCCCCAGTTCCTGTCGCGGGAACCCGCCCGGGCTTCTGTCCGAGGGAGGGGTTTCCCCTGCGCTTCCTCTTGCACTTCCCGCTTCGTTTCCGGGGGGCGGGAGGAAGATTGGGGAAGTCAGCTATTCCTAGGCCACATCTCCAGTGGCAGAGGCCCCCGGTTCGGCTGGGGAGACCGAGGCCACCACCGCCGCCCTCTTTACTTTCCGCCCAGCGTTCACTCCTTCCTGTGGTCTTCAACTCTGCCTTTCTCCCCTTCTTCCCCGTGGCCTCGGCCTGACATCTGCCCTGCATCCCCCAGGCCTCGGGCCAGCGGCGAGGAGCTGCCTCCCCCAGCCCCCTTCCCGCGGCCCCCAGCCGCCCCCAACCCCGCCCCACGGGCCCGGCGCCATGAGTGAGCTGGAGCAACTGAGACAGGAGGCTGAGCAGCTCCGGAACCAGATCCGGGTAAGGGCCTGGTCGGCCGAGCTGCGGGTGGGGGACTGAATGGGCACGGCCAGGCGGCTGTGTGTGTGTGTGTGTGTGTGTGTGTGTGTGTGCGCGCGCGCTGGATGGGGAGGGGGTGTTCTTTATGTGTGGGGGTGTACCCTAGCCCTTTACTGTCTTATCCTCTGCACTCCCCTCTCATGTGTTCTTTCCTCCCCTTCCCCCCTCATCTTCTGCCTCTCTCTGACTGGTTCTGCCATATATTATAGGATGCCCGAAAAGCATGTGGGGATTCAACACTGACCCAGGTGAGATGAATCCAGTGCTGGACTTGGGGTTAAGGGAAGGAGGCAGGGTTTGAGGCACACTGCTTAGTGGGCTCTGCCTTCTGACCCTGGCTGCCTCCACCTCCAGATCACAGCTGGGCTGGACCCAGTGGGGAGAATCCAGATGAGGACACGGAGGACCCTCCGTGGGCACCTGGCAAAAATCTATGCGATGCACTGGGGGACAGACTCAAGGTGTGTGTGTGGTTGGGACTGGGTGCTGAGCTTTTGTGTTTGCCCTGGGGCTAAGTTTATAGCAGGCAGTTGGGGTAGTGGGGAGGGGCAGCTTTGCAGATCTAAGGATATGAACAGGATGCCCATGTTGCTGGGTATGTTTGGGAAGACTGACTCCCAGATATCCCGAGGGGATTGGAAAGAGGCCCATACTGACAGGAACTTCTGGACTGTTGCTGGGAGTTGTCTCAGAAGGGCCTCCCACCAGATGGGAGGCTGGTAAGAGTGTCCTTCCAGAGGGGACTTCACACCCTGACCCCTCTGTCTCTCCTTTGCCACTTTCCAACAGGCTGCTGGTCAGCGCCTCCCAGGATGGGAAGCTCATCATTTGGGACAGCTATACCACCAACAAGGTAGAGGTGATGCCTGAGGCTGGATGGGGCTGGGCTGCAGGCTCTGCCTGGTTTCTGACCCTGGGCACTGCCCCTCCTCCCTAGGTCCATGCCATCCCGCTACGTTCCTCCTGGGTTATGACCTGTGCCTACGCGCCCTCAGGGAACTTTGTAGCCTGTGGGGGGTTGGACAACATCTGCTCCATCTACAGCCTCAAGACCCGTGAGGGCAATGTCAGGGTCAGCCGGGAGCTGCCTGGCCATACTGGTAAGGGGGGCCTGGTAGGACATAGGTGCTGTTGGTGGGGGAGGGGCTGTGCTACCCTCCCTTAAAGACCTGGCTGACCAGCCTTTTTCCCCAGGGTACCTGTCCTGCTGCCGCTTCCTGGATGACAACCAAATCATCACCAGCTCTGGGGACACCACCTGGTGAGGCCCTGTCATCCACACTTCCTGCCTAGGGGAACACTGCCTCAGTACTTAGCATGTAGTACACACACCCTGAGCAAGTGAGGGCTGAGCTCTTATTCTGAACATCTAGCCTCCTCCTGTGGTAAGGAGACAAGAGTAGGCTTCTGTGATTCAGTGGCTCCTGATGCCCCTTCCTTGGAGACTGTCAGGGCTGGGCTCATGTGGTGGAGGGTTAGGGAGGCAAGAGTCCTCTCTGCCCTCCTCTCTGATCCCTCCCTTCTTCCTGTCACCTTTCTAGTGCCCTGTGGGACATTGAGACAGGCCAGCAGACAGTGGCTTTTGCTGGACACAGTGGGGATGTGATGTCCTTGTCACTGGCCCCCGATGGCCGCACCTTTGTGTCAGGTGCCTGTGATGCCTCTATCAAGCTGTGGGATGTTCGGGATTCAATGTGCCGACAAACCTTCATTGGCCACGAATCCGACATCAATGCCGTGGCTGTAAGTTCTGGGCAGGCTGGCTGGCCCCTCTCTGCCAGGCTTCTGGCCCTGCTCTGTGCCCTTATTCCACTCTGGTTGTGTCCTGTAGTTCTTCCCCAACGGCTATGCCTTCACCACTGGCTCTGACGATGCCACATGCCGCCTCTTCGACCTGCGGGCGGACCAGGAGCTCCTCATGTATTCCCATGACAACATCATTTGCGGCATCACCTCTGTTGCCTTCTCTCGCAGTGGCCGGCTGTTGCTTGCTGGCTATGATGACTTCAATTGCAACATCTGGGATGCCATGAAGGGCGACCGTGCAGGTGAGAGCTGGGTGCTGGGCTGAGATAGGCTAGGACAGGGAACCAGGCCAGATGAGTTCTGATGTACCCCTCCCTCACAGGTGTCCTCGCTGGCCATGATAACCGTGTGAGCTGCCTCGGGGTCACTGACGATGGCATGGCTGTGGCCACAGGCTCCTGGGACTCCTTCCTCAAGATCTGGAACTAATAGCCCCAACCCCAACTGGGCCCGGCCAGGAGGGGCCTTGCCCACGCCCACACTACAGGCCGGGAGCTTTGGGGCTGGGGCACATGAGCCTCCCTCCCCTGGCCATAGGGCCTTGGGTCCCTGCTCCCCTACCCAGGTTTGGTTCCTCCCGGGGCCCCCACTGTGGAAATAAAGATGGGAATAGAATGGGGGAAGAGGGGCAGAAAGCCCTCCTTCTTTAGCTGCCCTGGGGTCAGGCCTCATCCCCCTGGAGGGTCAGAGGCAGGCGGTAGAAACTCCAGGGGCTGGCTTTTTTAAAACTGGTTTTATTTTAATTTTTATTATATTTTCAGTTTTTCCATAAAGGAACCAATTCCAACTCTGTACCTGGTCTCTCCTCTTGCTTGTGTCTTCCTTACTTTGGGGAGGGCATATCAGCTTGGGGGTAGGGGGCCCAAGTAAGGGGCCAGAGAGGAAATTTCACTCTTCCTCAGACCAAAGCTGGAGTCATAAGCAGGAATTTTTGCCCAGCAGGGTTGTATGTGTTCCTCCTAAACACACACAGCCCTCCATTCTGACTGACCGACCACACCATGTCTGCAGTTCTTTTGAATTCCCAGCTCTGACTCTCTTCCCCTACACCCTCTTTCCCCAAGAAAAGATGCAGAAGCTGAAGGGAACACACACCAAGTTTTATTGGGGCTAGTATTTACAGGGGCAGGTAGAAGAGGGAGGAGTAACAGGGTGGGGGGAGACTTCGGGTACAAGGCAGACAAGGGGATACAGAAGGCCCCTGCACCTCACCCTAACCCCAGGAAGGGCAGGAGAGCAGCCAGGGCCCAGGAAGATGGGCTGGGAAATAGCAATGGGGGGAATGAGTCCCTGGGCTTTGGAGGGCTCAGGGGCTTGTAAACATTGACCACTCTCAGAAGGGGATAGGGTGGGAGAGGGTTCCCCCTACACTTCCTCACAGGGTTAAGGCCTCTCCAGGCTCAAAGTCTCTTTAGCTAGGGGGAAGGGGAAGGAAGAGAGGGGAAGAGTGTTATCCCCCCTCCCCCTGCATTGGCTGCGGCAGGGGTGGGGGCAGTTACATTCAGTCACAACAGTACTCCCCCCACACCTCTAATGCCGCCAAATACTGGCGCAAGGAAAAGGGGAGCTGGGGGGCCAGCAGCAGCAAGACACTTCACCCTGGCCCATCACCCCCTTATTGCTTTAGAGAGAATATTGTCTTTTCACGGATGCTAACACTGTTGAAACCAGGGAGAAGCAGGTGGAGGGAGCCCCTCCACCCCTCAAGGCCAGCTTTATTCCCCCAACACTGACCCAGTTGCCACTTTGGTGCAAAAACAAACGAACAAACAAAAACAATCACCCCAAAACAAACAAAAAAACGTGGTCTCTCTGGGGATGGATGGGGGAAAAGAACTAGGGCCACTCCCCATTTCCCCAGGGCAGGAAGGAAAAATACATTCATGGAGGGGAGGCAGTGGCAGAATCCTGCCCTAATACTGCACTCTGAGCAGTGAGGTCAATAGGAGAAATTAGGTGAGAAACCCAAAAGATACAACAAACTTAAAACACACACACACACAAATGAAGACAAACCCAGGCAGGTGATTGGGAATAGGTCTATGAGCAGAAGGACCACCTCCCCCTGACTTAGGCGAAACAACACATCTATTCTTGACCCCCCACCCCCTAACCTTACCCAACATTAAAAATGTATCAGGGGAGTAGGAAGGGGAGAAGCCACTCACTCTCCAGTTTGGTCAATGGAGGGGTCAGGGCAGAGCTGGGTGGTCCACATCCCATAGCCAGCTGGCTGCAGGTGGAAAGCTCCCTTCTAACAGCCCCCACACTGCAACCTGAAGCCCCAAGCTGCCTATTCCCTTGGCCTCCTGGGCCCCTCTTCTCACCCCCTTCACAGGAGAAATAGTCATTAAGTGGTGCCTCTCTCCAGCCCCAGGAGGAACTAGTTTGTCCCACCTCACTCGAAGGGATGCAGCAGGGGCTTATGGCCCAAGGAATACATTCATGTGGCAAGGCAGGGAGCTGGGCTTTCAGCTTCACACCCAGTTCCCCTAATGGCAGTGGTGGGGGAAGCCCCTCACCAGGGCCAGAGTGGAAGTTCTGCTGTCCTGACAGCCAGATGAGGTTGGCACTGGCTGGCCCTCTGCCATCTACCCCGTCAGCCACCTGGGGACGGGAGGTGGCCTGGCCCATTTGTGCAACTTTCCCCCAAAGCAGCAAAGCCAAGGGACTCCTTTAGCCCCGACCCCAAACACCTCTGCCACAGTCATAGCAATAAGGGGGCCTTTCACAGCAGTCCGGCTGGTGGGGCTGAGGGGACCTCGCTGTGCAAACTGCTGGCACCCCAGCTTCCAGTTACCTCAATGGCCCATCTGGCAGGGCAGGGAGGGTAAGTGCAGCCTTGGGGGCCAGGCAGGACAGATTGATGGGGCCATATCCCCACTGCCCAAAAATAACAGTGTGTTTTTTCTTTCAGCCTCCTAACTTTTTTTTTTCTCATTGTTTTTCTTTTTTTTCTTAAAAAAAACAACACACAACCCAACAAAACAAAAAACTCTGTGGACCTTCCATTGTCACCCCCACAATCCCCAGAGGGGGAAGGGGTGCTTAGATAACAATTTCGTCTCTCCTAACGTTTTCTTCAATGTTTAAAATTTTTTTTAAAAGGAAAAAAAAAACCTTCCCCCCCAATCTATTAAAGTGCCTCGTGGTGGGTGAGTTAAGGTGCATCGTGTGGTTTGTAACAAGTGCTGGGGACCCTGCCCCTGCTTCCTCCTATGCTCCTTATTGGGAGCCTCCAAGCTGGGGACCCAAGAGTCCAAGCTGCTGCTGTTGCCCCTGGCCTAGAGCCCAGGGGGGCTGGTGGGACGGGCTGGTCAGTAGTCATCCACGCTCTCGATCTCACCAGAAGGTCCATGCAGGGAGTACCCTGAAGCCGGAAGAAGCTGGGTTTGAGCTCTTTCACCCACAGGTGCCTGCTCCAAGCTGAGGAAGGAGCCTCCTTACTGACCGCACCCCCAAAACATACCCAAGATGCTAGGGTCCGAGTGTAGCATTAGTGCCCTCCTCTTGGCCTTGCTGCCCTCCCCAGGGCCAAGTTTGGTGCTGTGGTTGGTCTGAAAGGCGGTCTGCAGAGAGCCGCTGCTCAACCACGCCTCCTGCCAGGCAGCAGAAAGGGAGATGGAGTCAGGAGGGTGCTGGGCAACCTCACCCTCACCTGCAGGGGATGTGAAACCTCACCTGCTGCTGTTGCCGTTGTTGGCTGGCTTTCTGTTTAGCCCTCCGTTCCAGGAATTGTTTGGCAAATTCTTTGGCTTCCAGCGTGTCCCCCAGGCAGGAACGAATATAATCGTGGACATCATAGGGGGATTCCACCTCTTTGAGGATCGCTACAGCCATGGGCACTATAGGGCAGGATGGTGGCTGTCAGGGCCCACCTAATGCAGGTCTGGCACCTCTGGCCCAGCCCAGCCCAGCCTCCCAGAGTCTGCCCCTATACCATCCAGGCTGCCCGTGGTGCTCAGTGTGTGCAGCATCTGCTCACACCACTGGGTGAAGCCATCCTGGGGCCTGGGAATGCCCTGTAACAGCTTCAGCAGCTTCTCTTCCTCCTCTGTCTTTTTGCGCACAGGCCGACCAGACAGGTGGCTATACGAGTCACTAGGTTGGATAAAGACAGATTAGAGACAAGAGATCAGTTCAGATGTTCTCCATACTTCCAGCCCTAGCCCAGACCCTGCAGGCCCTGGCACCCACCTGAGAGAGGGGCTGCTCCGGCTATTCTTCAGGCCCAGGCTGCGGGCCAGGCTCCCGCTGCTCTTGACGGTGTCCTCCCAAAGCCCCAGGCCGACACTGCTGCCCCCACTCTTGTCGGGCCCGCCCCACAGCGGCCCAGACTCAGATACCCACTGGTTCACGGGAGTAGCGCCCAGGCCCCCAAGCTGGTATAGATGGCAGAAAGTCAGGGTGGCCCAAATAGGGAAAGAAAGCTAAGTGGGGAGGCTTGTAAGGATCACATGGGGGGGGGGGGGCAAAGTAAGGATCACATAGAAGAGAGATCCTTCAGTCATATACAGACTAGCACTCCCCACCCCACACCCAAGTCACCCTGAAAGCTGACTGGAAGGGGTTCCTGCAGGCCCAAAACTTGCAAGTCAACCGGGGAAGGGCCCAGCTTGCTCACCACTCGGTGGTTGGGGGCCTGGGCCCGTGATGACTCCCGAGGCAGAGGCTGCTTATGCAGCTGTCGCTCGCTCTCCAACTGCAGTTCAAGCAGCGTCTTCATGGAGAGTCCTTGCTTGGCCAGGCCAGCCCACAGTGGGGGTGGGGAGCTGGGTGCAGGGGGCACTGGGACAGCGGCCACTGCCTGCTGTTGCTGCAGCAGCTTCAGTAGTAGCTCCTGTTGCCGCACCTGAACCAGTGAGGCAGTGAGGGCCAGCAATCTGGCCCCAAGCTCAGGCCGAAGAAGCGGGAGGGCTCAGCTGGGAACCCACCTGCTTGCGCCGAAACAACTCCTCTTCCTCCTGTCGCCGCTTCTGCTCCTCCTGTTGCTGCTGGCGTCGCTTCTCTTCCCGGCGCTTGCGCTCCTCCTCTTCCCGCTTCACCCTGAGCTCCACTTCTCTGCGCTCTTGGAACTGACAGTCAACAAAATCAGCCGTCAGATGTGGGGGCTGACTTCCCTGCCTCAGTTCAGCCCTTGACATCAAGGATTCCAGCCCCAGGATGCCTACTCACTTTATGTTGCAGCTGGAGTTGTTCTAGAATTGGACCCTGAGTCGAAGAGTTAATTGGTATGTCCCATAGACTGGCCTCACCGCCTGCAAGAAGCAAAGGCAGCTGCAGGAGGGCGCTCAGGCCCCCTGGACTGAAGCAATCTGAGGGGTAGGTGAAGCCCCTGAGCTCCCTACGCCCCCAGAGACTACTGGCTGGACACACACCTGATTGTGATGAGGCTGAGGTATGTATATCCCAGAGGGAGCCTGAATCTGGCACCGACAAAGACCGGTTCATCGTCGGGAGCAGGTTCTGGTCTCCACTTCTGAGGAGCAAAGCACTGATTCTCAGCAATCTAAACCCATCTCCCCACTTTACATATCCTGAGGGTTCACACATGCAGCCAAGCAAAGACTGAGATGTGACAGGCAGAGCAGCCCACAGACCTGAGGGGTTTGAGAGCTTGGAGCTGCTGCAGGAAGGCGGTAAGCTGCTGCTGCTGTGGTGGCGTCAAGTCCCCCAGAGCCACCTTTTCCCGGAGCCCACACTGCTGGAGGGGGCGGCTATAGAAAGGAAGACAGGCATGAGGGGGGCCGCCCATATAACACGTGTCCATCCCTACTTACAGGTCCTCCTGGGCCCTGTACCTGTTGACCAGCTGAAGAAACTGCTGGTGCTGCAGTTGCTGGTACAGTGCCGCTGCTGCCAGCTCCTGTTGCTTCTTCAGCCGCTCCTGGTCCATGTTTCCCTGAGTAAGGATGAGAGTATTCCTTGTTATGCCCCACACAACCGGTTGACATCCTGCCTCCCCTCCCTGCCTCACCCAAAGGTGGGTATGGCTCACCAGCAGTGGGGGTGGTGAGGGCCCGGGGGCAAAGGGGACACGACCCCACATCTTGATCACCTCACCAAGTGGCTGGAAGCCCTCATCACAACCACGCTTCACAAGCAGGGCCATGGAGAAATAGCCCGCCTGGAACCACTCTGCCATCTCTTGTGTTGTAAAGGGGCCTGGACAAGCAGAAAGGGGGCTTTGGTCAGAAAGGAACTCTGAAAGACAATGATGGTATGCCACTACCCCTAGCAGCCCCTTCTGCATGCCCCCCACTCCCCATGGGCACCTTGGATCTCTCCCTGTGGGTCTTTGTAGAACCATTTTCGGGCCGCACCATGGCTGAGAGGGAGGGCAGTGGCAGCTGCAGAGTGTCGTAGGCCCTGGGTGTGCATGGCAGCCGTGAATTGCTCCTCCTCCAGGGAGCTGTCTTGTAGGGATGCCACAAGCTTCTCTGCCTCCTTGGAGCCCAGGGAGAAAGGGAAGGCTCAATTGCCCAATCATGCAATAGCAAGACAGGGCTGGGGCTAAGGTCAAGCGAGGGTGAGCTAGACACAGTGGGACAGATGGGGAAGAACAGACAAACAGCTTTCTGTCCCCCTGTAGGGGAGGATCCCTAGAGCCTTCTTAGGCCCCCTGCCCCCACCCAACCTGCTGCAGGTGCTTCAAGCCTTCATCATCTTCCAGATCTCCAGGCGGGCCGGGGGGTGAGCCCACTCCAGGACTCAGCTGCATGCTCCTCAAATCATCTCCTGGGAGCAAAGGAAGGTGGAATGGAGGGTCCAGAGAAAGTGCAAGACAGTCCCCTATCCACCCTCTTCTAGAAAAGCAGGTTCTACTCTAGCTCTCACACAAACAGCCTGTGCACCACCTTCCCATAAGGAAGAGGCAGATTTTCACCACCAGCCCTTGGTTCCAGAGAAAGGGCAGCCCCAACCTCTGGCTACCTTCAGTAACTGGCAGGTCTTTCTCCACAGCATCACCTCCTTCCGCATTCGCTCCCCAGAGTGGGCCCAAGGTAGCCAATGGGGATGGAGAGCTGGACTTCTCCTCTGAAGGTGGCAGTGGGGTCAGTTCCTTCCCACCTGAAAAAGGGTAATTACCAGACTTCAAAACCAAAGAGCCAGAAGTCTTTAAAAATAGCACAAGCCCTCCATTTATGGCCAGATCTTGGGCTACTAGGTAAAGAGTCCACCAACGTAACTCTGTTCATCTCAACTCACATTCAGTAACTCAACACTGCACACTCCACTTTGCATACTTCCTCTTTTGCCCCTATAATACTGGACACTGGCATTTGTCCATGGCACTGTCCAGGGCTGTACGCACAATATCATAAATTTACTACTATGTTCTACAGATTTTTCAAGGGATTTGCAAAGGACATTTTGATCACCTTGATTTTCATATGACACACTGCCTTTAAAATACAGCCCTGCTGTTTCTGGGTTCCTTCCCATACCTGTCAGTACCTGCTTTTCTGGAGTTTCTAAGCAGCCTTCTCCTAAAGGTGAGTGGACAGTCAGTACCCAGCCTGGTGAGGGAACTCTGCCAACCTAGGCCAGTTCAGGCTCTCAGGCCTTCTCCTTATTCCACCCTGCAGGCTTACCTGCCTCAGGTCCCTCCTCATCCAGCCCTTCGGAAGGCTCTTCCTCCTCTTCCTCCAGACCCTGGAAGTCAAGCTCCTGCTCCTCAGGAATGGACTCCTTGGGGCCCTTCTGCATGGGATTATTAAAGAATACAATGGGAGGTTAAGGGGCAGAGGATAAACAGGTGGGAGTAAGAGGACCCCATCAGGGCAGGTTCCCACCAATCTCTAAATAAAAATCTTCCCCTGGCCGCCTCATGGATACCTTGAGAGGCAAGAAGGCTCCAGAGGCATCGAAGGTGCCCATTTCTTCATCCTCATCATCCAGGCACCACTCTGGGAGCCCATCCTTGTCATCATCAAAGCCATCAGGCCCTCGGCACCTCCGGAGATGAGAGCTGCTCCCCCCACCCCGCCCTTCCTCTTCACCACACCCTCCTCGATCCCCTCGCAAATCAAAATCAAACTTGCGACGGCGGTCCCCATGTTCCCGCCAGCCAGCCGAGCGGGGGCCACCATCTGTGCAGGAAAAGTCAGAAGGAGAATCAGTCTCCCAGTTGAGCCAGAGGCTTCTCTTCTGCTGCCCACAGGACCCCTGGGACCCCCGGCATTTCCAGGACTTCTCCCCACCCACCTCACTTGAGAACACTTTTAGTTCCCTCCACCTGGCCATGAAAGCCCCCTGCATGGGATGTTCTTGCTGTTCCCCACCCGCTACAACACCCATCTAGCCCCAATCTCACCAGGGCTAGATGAACGCCAGCGGTCACCATCTCGCCGGGGTCCTGCCCCAAGTCTCCAGCTGCCCTCCTCCTCTTCCTCTTGCTCCTCCCGGAGAGAACGCCAGTTCTCGCTATCTGAGCGGGCATGTTCCTTCCTCGGACCAGCCCCTCCCTCCTCAAACCCGGATCGTGCTTGGGGGCAGGGGAAGACACAGTCAGCAGAGTGGCAGCCACAGTCCCTGGAAGACTCTTTCTATAATCCTCATTGACCAAGAGGAGCCCAGCTCCAGGTTCTCTTGCCCCACCCCGCACGTTCCCCAGGAAAGGCCCCCCTCACTGGGGCCACCCATTTCCATCTCCCCCCACCTCTCAATGACCTTCAGGGCCTAGAACCTCCCTCACCACTATCCATACCTCCATCCCTCCTGGCCGACTTTTCAAACCGCCTCTCGCCTCTGCAGGAGGGAAAGGTGTTGGTCAAAGGAGGACAGCTTCCCATCCCTGACTTTTGAGATCTTTGCACACCTGTCCATTCTGCTCTAAGGAGAAGGGAGGGAGGGGATGGGGGACTAGGAAAAAGTCAGACCTGGGAGGGAGCCCAAGGGGGCACACAGAACAGAAGGTACAGAACAAATGGGGACTAAGAAAATCAGAAGGAAAGGGCAGGGGTCAGAGGGCAGAGAGAGCAGTTGCTGACCAGGGCTTATTTGATTATTCTCCTGCTGCCCTCCAATGACAAAGATCTCACGAAGAAAGGGATCCAAGATCTTAACCCTAGGGCTTTTCTCTGCTCTGCCTCTATGCCATCTCCTTCCAGCCTGCACCTGTCATCCCAACTCTGGCTACGCTGGATCTCCCGGGGGTTTCGACCAAAGGCTCCGTCGCCTTCTTCAATGCTTCTTTGGTAAAAGCAACTGTCACCACGGCCACGACCTGGAACAGGAATGAGATGCACATAGGAAACTTGCCAGATCACCTCTGCACATCTTCAAACCACAGGCCCCCACCACCTGCTACCCCAGCACGTTATCAGCCCCCTACCTCGGCTCCGAGTGCTGCCCCTGCCACGGGAGGCGCCGCCTGGGGCGGGGCCAGCCCCTTTCCCCATCAGCCTCAGCACAGCCACACTGTTCACTGACAGGGAGAAGTTTCTCTGAGGAGGGAGCCAGGGGTGGGAGTGAGGACCCAGGTACCTGACTGCCCCCACCCTGTCCAGAACTGTACCCTCCACCACCTGTCTTCCCAATCCAGCCCCTCCAAGATGGAGCTCCAGTGCCCTAGCCCCACCTGCTCCTCTTCGGTCAGAGGCTCCAGTGCCAGGGGCTGCAGTGGCTCCTCCTGTAGCACCGCAGCAAATTCCTTGTCCTGCAGCTCATCTGGGACCTGTCAATCAGGGCAGGAGGGCCAAGATACCACATGCTCCTGGGAACTCTCCACTGACTAAGGACAGACAGGCAATTGGATCACATACCCTTCCCTACACCCACCCTCCCACCTTGTTCTCCTTGATGTAGAGAGCCAGCATCTCCTCTCGCCCATATCGATAGTCAGCCAGCTTGTACTTGGGCATGGCAGGAGATGGGGGCGGGGAGGCCACGCTGCCACCGCTAGAAAGTGCCCTCAACCTAGAAAAGGGACATAAATTAGAAGAAAGACCGGAATTTGAGCAGCTCTATTCTTTCTGGCTTTCCCATGCCACCCAAAGCCTATCTGACTCACCACTCAGGCCCAAAGTTGAGGGTCTCTGCTGCCATTGTGGAGCTAGGTGTGTCCTAGAGATCAGAGGAGATGAGCAGGGGTGGGAGGACCTGGAGTTCACTCTCCAAACACCTGTGGAGGCAGAGGGGACACCGGGCTTAGAGACAGCACACCCAGATAACCCTGAGAGGATGCTTAATAGGTCCCCACCTTGGTGGGAATGTAATGGGCTCTAAAAGGACTCACCTAAACCAGCCACGTGCCACTCACACCATGAGCTAAACCAGAGTCACAGCAGGGGAAGACCTAGGGGTAAGGTAGAAAACGGGGCAGCTAGGACCCTTCTGTTTCTGCAGGGGGGCCCTCCCTTGCCCCAGACCCACCTGACAGCCTTACTCTGGGCAGCAGGTAGAGTACGGACCAACCTCTCTTCAGGCAGGAGCCTATGCTGAGTGAACCAGGGGCCCCAAGCTACTAGATGTAGGTCTGACCAGTGGTGCCAAGGGAGGGACCTTCACATCTGGGAAAAATCCTTAATGAGATGAGGGGAAGACAGTGGGTTAAATTAATGGGTCAGGCGGGTCTCCCTGCCTGTGGTCTACATAATGGTGACTATAGCCTCTACTCCTTCTCATCTCTGTCCCCCATGTTTGGTCCCACAAACAGTTAATTCACCCAGCAAAGCCTGACTGAGGTGCTGGAGGTGGGCAGAGAACACTCCAGGCACCTCTCTAGGTCTCAGCACTCTGGCTGCATGGCATAGCATTCAGTAAGGGGGTGGTTAAGGTTTGCATGGACATTCAGGACAAAGATAAAACAAAAACAACCAAACAAAAAAGAAAACTCCCACTGAAACCACAAATATTCCAGAGAGAAAAAAGGTCAGTTATGGAGAGAAGGATTAGAAATTAATCTGGGAGAAAAATTACTTTCCTTCTGAAAAATTTCAGAGCTGGCTGCTTGGCAGCTAGAATCCAGAGACTCAGTTTCAAGAGAAACCCAGTACAAGGGGAGTGGGGGTGGGGATGCTATTCCAGGGACAAGGGTGGGGCACACGTTGAAGGCTTCATGAAGGCAAGCCCAGCCAGTGCATCCATGGGCTGGTTTACCAAATAGGAACCAATACCAAAACCCCTTCTTCTTCCCAATCAGGAAGAATCCAAACATAAGTAAAATGAGCCAAGAAAGGAACCAAGTTATGATAATACAAGTTGGGAAGAAGGCCCCTCACCATAAAGTCCAAATAAGCTCAGAGTTACTGAGGCTGAGAGAAGTGGCGGCTTTGGCAGTAACCTGTCCCTCTAAGGACCAATAAAAGATGCTCTCAGAAGGCAGCTCATCCCTGGCGGTTCCGGGCAAGCAGGGTCTCAGGTGGCTGAGCAAGGATTCTCTCACTGGTTGGGAAGAAGGCTGGACTGGAGTGCCCCCACAATGCCCATTAACTCCAAGACTCCACAACTCTGGGAAGGAAGAAGAAGGGTTTTTACCAGAGGGGCCAAGGGGCAGAGGCTCTCTGACCTACAGCTGCATACCAGAACATAATACTCTAGAACAGACACAGTACCCACTCCCAGAATCCCAGCATCTCAGGATGAAATGGAGCTTTTAAGACCAGCTAGAATGGGGCTGACCTCTCCCAGCATGAGCATCTCTTCTACAACTGCTCTGGCTGGATATTCCTGGTGATGGAACACGATACGGCACACACAGCCGTCAGAAGACAAGTCTGTTGAAAAGCTCTTCCTTTCATGGAATGCAAGTAAGCCTCCCAGACAGCAGAGTAAGGTTACTTCTTTCAATGCTACAACCGTTATGTAATTCGGACAATGAATGAACCTTAAAGACTGTACTAAGTGAAATAAGCCAGTCACAAAAGAACAGACATTGTATGATTCCTCTTATATGAGATTCCTAGAGGACTCAAATTCAAAGAGAGAAGAGAGTAGAATGGTGGGCCGGGGATCTGGGGCAAGGGGAGTTGTTTAATGGGTACAGAGTTTCAGCTGAAATGGGGCAAATGAAAAAGTTCTGGAGATGGAGGGTGGTGATAGCTGAACAATGTGAATGTATTTAATGTTGCTGAACTTTACATTTAAAAACGATTAAAATGGCCCTGACCAGTTTGGCTCAGTGGATAGAGCATCAGCCTGAGGACTGAAGGGTCCCAGGTTCGATTCCGGTCGGGGGCATGTGCCTTGGTTGCAGGCACATCCCCAGTGGGAGGTATGCAGGGGGCAGCTGATGGATGTTTCTCTCTCATCGATGTTTCTAACTCTCTATCCCTCTCCCTTCCTCTCTGTAAAAAAATCAATAAAATATATTTAAAAAAATTAAAAAATAAAAATGATTAAAATGGCATATGTTATATTTTACCACCATTAAAAAAAAAAGGTTTAAGGAAAACAATAAAAGGTATTTGGGGATAGCTATCACAAACTTAAGTCTTCCCCATTTTAAGAAAAACACTTCAAATTCCTTCAAACAAATCTTAGGAGAGGCTGTTCTGAGCCTGCTCCAGTTCACTCCAGAATAGCCCATCTTCTAGAGCAGGAGTCGACCACTGGGATAGGGGCTTAATCACAAGGAACAACAACAGCTTGTAACTATTGGAATCGAGAGTCTAGGTCAGTGGTCAGCAAACTCATTAGTCAACAGAGCGGCAAACCGCAGCTTGCGAGCCACATTTTGCCGACCACTGTTCTAGAGGAACAAAGGAGTCCTGTGGTATGGCAGGCTGCTATGGGGAGAGGAGTACAGAAAAGGGACAACTCACCCTTCCACCCCACCAGGGAGTGGGGCAAAGGTGGCACTCCTTGGTGCTTTCCACAGCTGCCTTTGCCTCTGTCCTGGTTGCAATGAGCAAAGTGAAGAAAAACGGCTCCCAGTGTGAGAAGCAGGATATCTGCAGATGCAAAATGAGAAGCAGTCAGGGGTCAGGGTGGGGAGCATAGGAGCAGCTGGAGAAAAAGGCCAAGACTCCAGGAGGAGAATCTGGTCCCAGAGCTGGTAGCTGACTGGCCCTTCCTTGCCAAGTAGCATGCATGCCTCCCATAATTTCCACCCTTCTAAATAGACATGTATCTTTCCACATGCTTCCTTGAAGCCAGCAGTTCTCAACTTGGGAGAAGGGGCAGGAGACATGTGGCAAAATCTGGAGACATATTTGACTGGCATCACTGGAAGGTGCTACTGGCATCTAATGGGTAGAGACCAGGGATGCTGCTAAACATCCTATAATGCATAGGACAGCTTTCCACAACAGAGAATTAGCTGGCCCAAAATGTCATTATTGCCATGGTTGAGAAACCCTCCTCTGTGCCACAAGCAGAAGTAATGCCTATTCTTTGTTTATAGAGAAGAATGAAAGACCAGAGAAACCAAATTTATTGATGAAGAGCAAGGAAATAATTCCCTAATTATACTGTCCCATGAGAGAAATCTGAAACCCTGCCAGGAGGGAAATTCTTGGGAAAAGAGTAGGTTTAAAAAAAAAAATTATCCTGGGGGGTTGGGGGATAATGGGGGAATAGGGGCACATATATAAAACCTTAATCAATAAAGAAATTTTTAAAAATTACCCTAAGTTTCTCTATTACAAATTCTCAAAGCCAAGCATTTGGATTCCTTTCCATGGAAGGGTGGGAGTCAGCACGCAGAGTAGTGGGGACAAGGCCTTTCCTGGCTACTAAGGATCTCCTCATAGGCTCCTTCCAACTTAGCCCCCACCCCTCACCATCTGCCTGCCTCCTCTACCAGCTCCTCTTTCTCAGGCCTCAGTATACCCTCACTCCCCTGGCATCTGAGTTATTACTATTAAAAGGCTGCCCCCTGCTGGAGTCAAGGAGACAGGACACACACTGATCCTGGGTGCTCACAACAGGCTTGAAGGGAACAGGAGGGGAGCCTGTTTCTGGGGTTCAGAACTCACAGGAGAAGGTAAAGATCCAGAGAATAGGCAGTCCCAGTACATACTAAGTTAAGAACATTATTTCCTCATTCCATCACCCCTAAAATTAGTCCCAATCCAAAGCAATGTGCCTTGGCACAGAAAGGTACCACTATTAACAGAAGTAGAATCCCAAATTCCCCAACATTTGAGAAACTGCCCAGCCTCAAGCCTGATGGAGGTGACTCCGCCCTTTGTCAGGATGGAAAGATTCTCCCTGCATGGTAAATGAGAACTCTTTGAGGCTTAAAAAACGGTGCAAGCCCTGGCTGCTGTGGCTCAGTTGGTTGGAGCATCATCCGTGTACCAAAACGTGGCAGGTTCCAATTCCTGGGCAGGGTACATACATATTCAGGTTGTGAGTTTGAGCCCCCATCCAGGCATATGGGAGAGGCAACTGATCAATGTTTCTTTCTCTCTCTCCCTTTGAAAAAAAAATCAATAAAAATTTATAAACACACACACACACACACACACACACACACACACACACACAGTGTAAGCCCAATCCTCTTGGCTGGTCAGCTATCCCAGCTCTATACACTCTGAACTATACTGACAAATGCGCAGCGTGTCTACTAATTCACAGTTTTTAAAGCACTTTTCACACTTTTAACTCATTTGATCCCTTCTGCCCACTTGCCCAGTCTTGGGCTTCAGCCAGGGAAAACAAGGAAGAGAGGCTGCAGCTGCCCCAGTAGGGGACCCAGAAGTCCCTCGACACACTATCCAGACTGGAGAACCACCCCAAACTCTCAAGCATACTTTGTGAGTTTTAAGCCATCTTACATTTCTTGTTAGAATTTTTTAAATCCTTCACAGTACTGCTAGCCTCTTCTCACCTCTGCTCTAAAGTGCGTCTATTTTTTTCTATTCCAAACTCCAACCACAGACGTAAAATGGAGGGCAAACTGGGGTCCTTTAACCCACCAAATCACACACAATACTAACACATCCACTGGCTGAAAAAGCCAGACAAGGGGTCTAAGAACACAACTCAATTGACTGTAGCCACCATATGGTACCTGGATCCCAGGCCATGGCAACAACACAAACTCCAGATCTGCCCCAACCATTCCCAATGACATGCTCTAGACCTACAATGCAGGAAATAAAACTGGAGCTGGAGTAAGGGTAGGTGCCCTGGGACTGCACAGGGAACAGTGCAGATGAAAGAACCAGAAAGCAAACTCCCACACACTGAACCGCAAAGGGGACCCGCCTGTTGGTACCCATGCTGTTTCAATTGCAGAGGCAAGTTGGGGGCTCTTGCTAGGGAGAGATGCTGTTTCAATTGCAGAGGCAAGTTGGGGGCTCTTGCTAGGGAGAGAAGTTGCAACTGGCATGTGAGCTCGAAGGCGCAGCGGAGAGGCTGATGATCATTGGGAAAGCAATAATGAGAAGCAGGAGGGGAGTAAGACTGGGGTGGCTGGAGGAAAGAACCGGCCAACAAGTACTGATTTAGCATCTCCCAGGGACAACTTGATGGACCAGACCTGGAAGCTTACTGGGAATTCCAGTAATAACGGGGTAAGAGGTAAGAAATGAGGATCTCCTTAAAGTTAACTTGAAAAAATGAAAAAGGCAGTGACAGGGGCTGTAGCCGGGGAGTTGCTGCATCAGGGGAGATGGGCCGGGAAGCGCCCAGACTGGCATCAGAAAAGACTAACGTGTTTAATACCACCGGGCAACCGGGAGGAGGGAGACCCCGATGACCAAGCACTAATGTCTCCGGCTGAAAGTAAATTCAGGTGAAGACCCAGTAGAGGAAAAGGCTTCCCCGTTAGCCAAAGTGCAATGCTTGGACTTTAAGACCCGCAAGGCCCAGCTAATTCCAACACGAACCCGGAGGCACGCTGAGGAATCTCCGGGGGGCGAGGGGCATTCGGGTCCGCGGCGCTCGAGCGGGTCTGGTGGAGGATGCTGGCAGGGGGAGACCGGGGACCCCTGGCCGGGTTTTGGAGGGGTCGGAGGACGACCGTTAGGAGCGCGGGGGTGGGAAGGAGGCGGGCCGGCCCGGAGGACAGCGTGCCCTTCAGGGAGGGGCGCCAGGTGCCCGGGGCGCGGGCAGCCGCCCCCCGGGAGGGACGGTGGCGCTGGAGGCCGCGCCGGGAAAGGGGCCGACAGGGGGGCTAGGAAGCGGACGCACCGGGTGGCAGCGGCCTCGAGAGCGGCAATGAAGGTCCGTGCCGGCAGCCCGCGCTCTGGCTCTGGCTCTGGCTCTGGCTCTTGCAGGCTCAGCGCGGCCGCCTCGGCGTCGGGGGCGGGCCTGCCCCGGGCCGGGAGCCGCGGCGCCGCCGAGCGCTTACCACGGCTGGCGGGAGGCGCGGGGCTCCGGTCGCGGGGCGTGGGCGGCGGCGGGCGGGCGGGCGGCGCGCGTCTGGCTGGGGGCGGCGGAGGCGGCAGGGGAAGGGGCGCTGGCGCTCCCGCGGTGGCCGCTCCTCTCTGTTTGTGTTTGTAGCAAGATGGCTGCCCGCCTCGCACCACGTGACGCGGACGCGGGGCCGCAGGGCCGCCCCCTCCGCCGCCACCGCCTCCCGCCGCGGCCCGGCCGGCTCCGACCCACACGGCCTCGCCAGCTCTCCGCGCGCCCTGCTGGGGCGGCCTGCACGCCCGCCGCCCCCAAGCCCCCCGGCACGTGACCCGGGAGCCCGGGTGGTCACGTGACGCGGGGCTCGCGGCGGTCGGGGGGGGTGCCCCCGGGGTACTCCCTGGCTACCCCGGACACGTGACGCTCTACCGTCGTGGAGGCCGCCGCTAGAGACATCGCCGGCTTCTGAGCAGTCAGTCGGCTTCCTCCAGGAAGACCGCCTGTGTTGAAAGAGAGGTGCGTTTATCAGGTGTCCTAGGATACATGCAATAAGTGAAGGAACCTACTGATTTAAAACAGCCCGAGGCAGTACTGGCTGGTGAGACGTGGAGTTTTGACTGGCTCTGCCATTGACTAAGAATTGACTCTCTTTTGTGGTAACTAGGAGATAATGTTGTTCGCTGTCCCATCCTCGGCCCACTCCACTCCCTTCCTGGAGTGCTGAAATAATTAAAATAAGTGAATGTGAAAGGCTTTGAAAGGATGATAACTACTATGCAAATGTAAAATGTAGATTGACACTCCTTTGTTTAAAGAGGTTTTCAGGAATGACTTTTCTGAATCCCTGAACCTTTTAGGATGAAAAAGTTTTGTATGTTTTCACGATTTTTCTTGGAAGTCATTCTAGAATGTATATTCTACCGCCCAGCTTCCTAAAATAGCTGTTACCAAATACAAAATAATCCTTCTCAAAACAGGGAAAGTAAATTCAGACTTGTGCCATAACCAATAGCGGACCTTAGGAGCAACCAGTAAAGCCTTTTGTTCCTGCACCGAATACCTTCCTCTCCCCCCAGGCTTCTCTGCATTTGTAGTTTTAGTGTCCGTTTTTTTCAGTTCCCTTGTCCTTCTTGCAGACAGGATCCCTGCCTCTGTTGTCCGTCAAACAGGCTGGAAAATGGCAGTTGTTTAAAGCAAGGGCTTCTGTCCTGGTTCCATCCATTACCAACTATGGCCTTGGACAAATTATTAATCTCTCTCCTCTGGATTATATAATAAAGCACTTAACACAGTGCTTGGCACAGGGCAAGTACTCCACAAATGTTAGTTAATAGCGGCTTTTGATTACACACAGTCCACAATATTCAGATTATTAACATTGTATGAAAATGTTTCAACAGAATCCAGTCTTAGATCAGAATTTTTCTCCTAGAATATGCTTGTGACAGCTGGGGTATTTTTGTTTGTTTTTTTACTCAAAAGCTTTTTGCCCTAGCGGGTTGCTCAGTGGATACAGCGTCAACCTGCGAATTGAAGGGTCCTGGGTTGGATTCCTGACTAGGGCATGTACTTCAATTGCAGGCTCAATCCCTGGCCCAGGCCCTAGTCTGGGTGCCTGTGGGAGGCAACCAATTCACATAAGTGTTTCTCTCTCTCTGCCTCTCCCCCTCCCTTCCACAATCTCTAAAAATCAATGGAAAGATATCCTCTGGTGAGGATTAAAAAAAATATTTTTAAGCTTTTGTTGTTGCTTTTTGTTTGTTTTTTAATTTTGTTAGATTGTGTTCTGGGTGGTTGGAAGTTATCAGCAGTCTAACTGCTGAATGAGTGAGGTCTTAGCATATCTTATTATTAACTAGAGGCTCAGTGCACGAATTTGTGCACGGGTGGGGTCCCTCGGCCTGGCC
Organism: Plecotus auritus; assembly: GCF_963455305.1. NCBI lineage: Eukaryota > Metazoa > Chordata > Mammalia > Chiroptera > Vespertilionidae > Plecotus > Plecotus auritus. The sequence continues at coordinate 93,722,751 of NC_137774.1, read as the reverse complement.
AGCGATCGGGGCCCAATTGGGCTGTCTTGCCCAGTCCCCGATGGTGGCTGATGGGGGCCGGCCGGCTGGGGAGGGACCACAGGAGGGGTCCAGAGTGTGTCTGGGACATCTTGCCCAGTCCCAATCTGCTGGACCCCAGCAGCAAGCTAACCTACCAGTCGCATCTGTCCCCTGGTGGTCAGTGTGCATCATAGCAACTGGTTGAGCAGTCGACCAAACAGTTGGACACTTAGCATATTAGGCTTTTATATATATAGACTAGAGACCCAGTGCATGAAATTTGTGCACGGGGAGGGGGGGGAGGGGTCCCTCAGCCCGGCCTGCATCCTCTCCAATCCGGGATCCCACAGGGATGGGGCCTAAACTGGCAGTCGGATATCCCTCTCACAATCCGGGACCACTGGATCCTAACCACTTACTTACCTACTGGCTTGATCGCTGCCTAACCGCTCCCCTGCTGGCCAGATGGCCCCCAACTGCCCTCCCCTGCCGGCCTGGTTGCCCCCCAACTGCCCCTCTGCTGACCTGCCTGGTCGCCCCCAACTGCCCCCCTCCCAGCCTGGTCACCCCCCAAGTGACCCCCCTCCCCTGTCGACCTGCTTGCCCCTAACTGCCTATGCCTTGGCCCTGCCACCATAGCTTTGAAGGACGTCCGGTCTCCCAGTCTCCCAGACTAATTAGCATATTACCATTTTATTAGTATAGATTAGCAAATGTGAGATTGTAAATTATGGTAGAGAAATGGTACATGGGCAAAGGGACCTCTGTGCACTGGGAGCAGTAGGTGACAGTGGTGGCTTGTGCTGAGCTGAAAGGAAGGGCAAGATTTAGGTACATTTAGAAAAGTGAGCATCCCCTTGAGAATAGTGACAATGCAGGCTGATAGGAGAAGAGGACCTGGATTGCTAGTTAGATGAGAAGTGAAGTGAAATTTCAGTTCAGGCCTTGAATGCTACCATGGAAATGGTTTTGATCCAAGTGTAGCACTCACTAGATGCAGTGAGTCAAGAAGAGCAAAACTGCCAATGAGAATGAAAAAAAAAAAAAAAAAAAGAGCAAGACTGACTCCACAGTATAAAATTGGAATGATCCCCCATGGTTCCTGTGTGCCAGTTTGTGACCCTGGGCAAGTCCTGTCCCTCAACTGTAAAATGGGAACCAACCGTGGTGCTGATGATGACACTATGGAAATGAATCCTATAAGCTCCCTCTTTGAGAAAGGAAACTATATCAGACAATCTCTCGTGCAGTATTAGAGAAAAAGTTTACAAACAAATCACTTGGACCTAAAATATTTTTTATTCAGCCAAAACCGGTTTGGCTCAGTGGATAGAGCGTCGGCCTGCGGACTGAAGGGTCCCGGGTTCGATTCTGGTCAAGGGCACGTACCTTTGTTGCGGGCACATCCCCAGTGGGAGGTGTGCAGGAGGCAGCTGATCAATGTTTCTCTCTCATCAATGTTTCTAACTCTCTATCCCTCTCCCTTCCTCTCTGTAAAATATCAATAAAAAAAAAAAACAAAAAAAAAACTACTCCAAATATATAAAAAAAATATATATATATTTTTTATTCAGATACTATGCTGTAAAATGTCTTGGTCTGTGTTGTTTTAAATTTGCAAGCTTTTGAACTAAACAGAGATTTAGTTAGATCAGTGGTCGGCAAACTGCGGCTCTTTGGCCCCTTGAGTGTGGTTCTTCCACAAAATACCACGGCCTGGGCGAGTCTATTTTGAAGAAGTGACGTTAGAAGAAGTTTAAGTTTAAAAAATTTGGCTCTCAAAAGAAATTTCAATTGTTGTACTGTTGATATTTGGCTCTGTTGACTAATGAGTTTGCCAACCACTGAGTTAGATGATTAATCTATATCAGGGGTCCTCAAACTTTTTAAACAGGGGGCCAGTTCACTGTCCCTCAGACCGTTGGAGGGCCAGACTATAGTTTAAAAAAAAAACTGTGAACAAATTCCTATGCGCACTGCGGGCCCGGGACGAGTCAGCTGCTAAGCAGGACAGGCAGCGGCACCCAGCGGGCCGGATAAATGTCCTTGGTGGGCCGCATGTGGCCCGCGGGCCGTAGTTTGAGGACCCCTGAAAGGAAGGTCAAATAAGACTAAACAGCCAAGGCGGGGCTGGGTGGAGGGTGATGCGGGGGAGGGGAATAGGGGACATCTGTAATACTATCGTCAATAAAAAACAAGCTTAAAAAAATAAAAATAGAAGATTCATGCCCCACAAAAAAAAGAGACTAAACAGCCAAGCTCTGCCTTTTTTCCTAAAGGAAGATTCCTCTGTGGTGTTTACCTTCAATGAAATGTTTTAGGTAAGGACCATCTTAGTGTCAAATCAGCTCATTACAGAGCTTGGCTTCACCCAACTAATTGTGAACCTTTATATTTATCTGGATGTCAAAGTTTGGAAAACATATTTTAGATAACATAAAAAGACACACAACTTAACCGTTCACAAATTATTCTTATTTTTAATTATCAGACAAAATGGGCTTTAATTTACTGCATTCAGAATTAGTTTCTACTAAGTTCTTTGGTCCACCAAATGTAATTTCTTATCAAGTGACCAGTGACCCACATTGCTAAATCCACTGGCCAGTATCATATGTGGCCTCTCAGCAGCATATGACAGAATCAATCACTCCCTCCTCCAGAAAATGCTTTCTTCACCTGGCTTCCATACTCCCTTGGATTTCCTCCTATCTCACTAGCTGCTCCTGAGTCCTTTGCTGGTTCCTACTCTCCTCTCCTATCTCCAATGACTTAGTCCTTCTAGACCTCCTCTTCGTAACAGGAGGAACTACACAGGATATGAGTCCCACTGCTAGAAATTCTGTCTCAGCTTAGCCATTGCTTCCCCCAAGGTCTTATTGGCTATTTCCCCTTGGGGGTCTACCAAATTCCTGTACTTTCTCCCCACTGGTCATACTATTTTTCACATCTTGTTTGCCTTCCACACTAACTATGAGCTGCTTAGCATGGTATTCTATGTTGTTACCAGTATTCCAACCATCTAACAGGGCTCCTTGATCCCACCTTTATTGCTGAGTAGTATTCCATGGTGTGGATGTACCACAGTTTTTTTTAACTATTCTCCTGCTGAAAGACACCTGGCTTGTTTCCAGTTTGGGATATTATAACTAAAACTGCTATGGACATGTGTGTACAGGTTTTAAATACTCAGGAGAGTTCTTGCTGGGTCGTATGGTGAGTATATGTTAAGCTTTACAAGAAACTGCCAAACTGTTTTCCAAAGTGGCTGTATCATTTAACATTTCCACAAGTGGCATATGAGAGATCCATACATATGTATGACAAGTTTCTCTGCATTCTTGTCAGCACTTGGTATTGTGAAAGATTTTTATTTTGGATATTCTAATAGGTGTATAGTAGTAATGGTTTTAATGGCTAATGATATTGAACATTGTATGTGCTTTTTTGGCATCTTGATGGTATCTCATCAAGATTTTTGCCTGGCCCTAGCCGGTTTGGCTCAGTGGATAGAGCATCGACCTGTGGACTGAAGGGTCCTGGTTCGATTCCAGTCAAGGGCACATGTCCAGGTTGTAGGCTCAATCCCCAGTAGGTGGTAAGCAGGAGGCAGATGATCAATGATTCTCTCTCATCATTGATGTTTCTATCTCTCTCCCTTTCTCTCTGAAATCAATAAAGAAATATATATATATATATATGTATATATATATATTAAAAGACTTTTGCCTATTTTCTAATTGAGTTGTTTTCTGTCTCTTGAATTTACAGTGTTCTATATATATTCTGGATATAAGTCCTTTGTTAGATATATGATTTGCAAATATTTTCTCCCAGTCTGTGGCTTCTCTTTTCATCCTATTAATGTGCTCTTTCACAGAGTAAAATTTTTTAAAATTTTGGTTGACATACAGTTTATCAATCTTTTTGTTTAATAATACATGGTGCTTCTGGAGTTGTGTCAAGAAACTCTTCACCTGACCCTATGTCATGAAGATATTTACCTATGTTTTCCTCTGAAAGGTTTACATTTTATATTTAGACTTATCATCCATTTTGTGTTAATTTTTTTCATAGAGCTGAGGTTCAGTTCTTTGCTTGTTTGTCCAATTGCTTTAACACCATTTGCTGAAAAGACTTTCTTTCCCCATCCAACTGATTTTACACTATTGTCAAAATCAGCTGGCTGTACTTGTGTGAATCAATTTCTGGGTTCTCCGTTCCATTTTACTGATTTTTGTGTCTATCCCTTGGTAAATACCACACTGTCTTGATATTGCGTTTATATTTTAAGTATTAAAATCAGGGAGTATGATTCCAACTCTTTCTTTTTCAAAATTGCTTTAACGTGCCAAAACCGGTTTGGCTCAGTGGATAGAGCGTCGGCCTGCGGACTCAAGGGTCCCAGGTTCGATTCCGGTCAAGGGCATGTACCTTGGTTGCGGGCACATCCCCAGTAGGGGGCGTGCAAGAGGCAGCTGATCGATGTTTCTCTCTCATCGATGTTTCTAACTCTCTATCCCTCCTCTCCCTTCCGCTCTGTAAAAAATCAATAAAATATATTTAAAAAAAAATTGCTTTAACGTTTCTTATCTTTCCATATAACTTTTACAACAAACTTGTTTAAATCTGCAAAAATTCTTGCTGGGATTTTCATAGGAATTGTATTAAAGCTGGAAATCAATTTGAAGAGAATTGATATCTTTACTGTTAAATCTTCCAATACACAGACATGGTATAGCTCTGTATTTACTTAGATTTTTTATTTTTTTCATCAGCATTTGTAGATTTTTAGCATATAGATTTTGTAGATGTTTTGTTAGATGTATATGTAAATATTTCTCCCACCTCCCCCCCATCTCTGCGGTAACTATAAATGGTATTATTGTGTTTAAAAATTTAGTTTCCAATTGTTTATTGCTAGTGTGTAGAAATACAATTGATTTTTTATATGTTAATCTTGTATACTGCAAACTTCCTAAACTTATTTATTATAAGTTTTTTATAGACTCTTGGGATTTTTTATGTATATAATCATGTCATCTGCAAATAGAGACAGTTTTATTTCTTCCTTTCCAATCTATATCATTTTCTTGCCTTATTGCATTGGCTGGAACTTCCAACAATAAGAGTGCTGAGAGAAGACAGTCTTTTAAAAGAAAGGTGGCCATGCCCGGCCTGTGTGGTTCAGTGGTTGAGTGTGGGCCTATGAACCAGGAGGTCATGGTTTGATTCTGAGCCAGGGCACATACCGGGTTGCTGGCTCAATCCTCAGTAGGGGTCATGTAAGAAGCAGCTGGTTGATGAGTCTCTCATCATTGATGTTTCTTCCTATCTCTCCCTCTCCCTCTCTGAAATCAATAAAATAAAAACAAAAAGAAAGGTGGCCAGTCTTTTACCATTAAGTATAATGGTAGTTGTAGGTTTTTTGTAGATGCTCTTTGTCAGGTTGAAGAAGTTTCTTCTATTCTTTGTTTGCCTAACATTTTTTTTTATCATAAATGGAATGCTTAATTATGTTAAAGTTTTTCTGCATAAATTGAAATGATCATGTGAACTTTTTTCTTTAGACTGCTAATGTGATATATATATATATATATATCCACACACACACACACAAAAGAAACTTTATTTAAAAATACTTTACAGCCCTAGCCGGTTTGGTTCAATGGATAGAGCATCGGCCTGTGGACTGAAAGGTCCCACGTTCCATTCTGGTCAAGGGCACATGCCCAGGTTGCAGTCTTGATCCCCAGTAGTGGGTGTGCAGGAGGCAGCCAATCAATGATTCTCTATCATCATTGATGTTTCTCTCTCTCTCTCCCTTCCTCTCTGAAATCAATAAAAAATATGTTTAAAAAAATACTTTACAGACATGGGTGCTTGAAAAAGCTCTTTAGTTAACTGTTTATAAATGAAAAAAATTAATAAATAACATTAGTACAACAGACCTGAACATGAACACACTGGCAAAACAAATGGACTTAAAATGGAAATGGATCTTATTTTTTTAAAATATATTTTATTGATTTTTTACAGAGAGGAAGGGAGAGGGATAGAGAGTCAGAAACATCGATGAGAGAGAAACATCGATCAGCTGCCTCCTGCACACTCCCTACTGGGTATGTGCCCACAACCAAGGTACATGCCCTTGACCGGAATCAAACCTGGGACCCTTGAGTCCGCAGACCGACGCTCTATCCACTGAGCCAAACCAGTTAAGGCTGGAAATGGATCTTAAAGCTCTGCTGTTTTCTATAGGAATATTTCCCTGCTGTTTTTCTTGTTTTTTTTTTTTTTTACAAGTGAAAAAGATTAAATACTGTGAATATAAAGTTTCTTATATTAATGACACACTTTTAAAATAGCCAACAAAAATCTCACCTGCGCTTTCTGTTTAACTTCCACACTGATGCACAAAGCGAGGCTCTTTGTCCTGGAGAAGCATCAGCTCTCCGGCCCCACCCAGGCCAAGAATGTTAAGTCACAAATAAGGAGAACCTTAGAGAGAACTGTTTCTATCTCCACATTCTTTATTAGTTAAAGGCAGGGAAGAACTTAGAAAAGAGAGAGAAAAAAGTAAAATGCTATTACATAGAAAACATTTTTTTTTCCTTTCCCCCCTGAAACCTAGTGGTCACAATTCTGAAGACAGGCTCTTGGTCACAGTTCTTGCTGCCTTTTCCAGGGAAAACTCGATCCCCAGAGAGGGCACTCACTGCTTAATGCTCGAAGTCTGAAAGCTTCCAACAAAAGGGAGGCATAATGTGGTAGATATCTTTGGTTTTCTTATATTGCACCATCTTTGAAATAAGCTTCACTTGGTCATGGTTTATAATTCTTTTTATATATAATAGTCCCCACTTACCTGCTGGGGAGACATTCCAAGACCCAAGTGGCTACCTAAACACACACACACACACACACACACACATTTATATATACTGTGTTTTTCTTTTATTTTTTAATCTTTATTGTTGAAAGTATTACATATGTCCCTCTTTTGTCCCCCATTGACCCCTTCTAGTCTGCCTCTGCTCCCATCCCAGGCCTTCACTACCCTATTGTCTGTGTCCATGGGTTATGCATATGTATATGCATACAAGTTCTTTGGTTGATCACTTCCCACCCACCCTTCCTTCCCCACCTTCCCACTGAAATTCTGCCATCTGTTCTATGACTCTTTGACTCTGGATCTGTTTTGTTCACCAGATTATTTTGTTCATTAGATTCCACATATGAATGAGATTATGTGATACTTATCTTTCTCTGACTGGCTTATTTCGCTTAGCGTAATACTCTCCAGGTACCTCCATGTTGTCTCAAAGGGTAAGAGATCCTTCTTTTTTACTGCTGCATAGTATTTTATGGTATAAATGTAATACTCTATTTTTCTTATACATACATAGATTTTCACTTAAAGGAAGCACTTTATGGCTTCTCTTTGGCATATCTGAATTGCCAGCCTCACTACTCTTGCTCTTTGGGGTCATTAAGTAAAATAAGGGCTACCTCGACAGTTGATCTGATAACCAAAATGGCTTCAAAGTGATTAATGGATGGGTAGTTTATACAGTGTGGATATGCTGGACAAAGGATTGAATCAGGAAGGCGAGACTTCATCACACTATTAAAAGTAGCACGCTGGCCGAAACCGGTTTGGCTCAGTGGATAGAGCGTCAGCCTGCGGACTGAAGGGTCCCGGGTTCGATTCCGGTCAAGGGCATGTACCTTGGTTGCGGGCACATCCTCAGTGGGAGGTGTGCAGGAGGCAGCTGATCGATGTTTCTCTCTCATCGATGTTTCTAGCTCTCTATCCCTCTCCCTTCCTCTCTGTGAAACATCAATAAAATATATTTAAAAAAAAAAAAAGTAGCACGCTGTTTCAAACTTATGAATTATTTCTTTTTAAAAAAATACATTTTATTGATTTTTTTTACAGAGAGGAAGGGAGAGGGATAGAGAGTCAGAAACATTGATGAGAGAGAAACATCAATCAGCCGCCTCCTGCACACCCTCCACTGGGGATGTGCCCACAACCAAGGTACATGCCTTGACCGGAATCGAACCCAGGACCCTTCAGTCCGCAGGCCAACACTCTATCCACTGAGCCAAACTGGTCAGGGCACTTATGAATTATTTCTGTAATAGCCCATGTAACATTATCAGAAGCAAGTTGACCATGGGCAACTGAAACCTTGGAAAGTGAAACCAGGGATAAAGGGAGACTACTGTTGAGTTCAATTTGCTAACATTTTGTTGAGGATTTTTGCATCTTTGTTCATGAGAGATATTAGTCTGTAGTTTTCTTCTTTTGTATTTGCCTAGCTTTGACCTCATAAAATTAGTTGGGAAATGTTCCTTCCTACTCTGTTTTCTGAAAGATATTGTGTGTGTGTATAATTCGTGTCATTTCTTCTTTGGTAGAATTCACCAGTGAAACCATCTGGACCTAGATATTTCTTTTTCTAGAGGTTTTTCTTAAAGCTATTAATTAAATTAATAGTTATAGGGCTATTCAGATTACCAATTTAATCTTGAGTGAGTTTGGTTGGTTGTGGTTTTCTAGGAATTGGTCCATTTCACCTAAGTTGTCAAATTTATGTATGTAGAGTTGTTTGTATTATTCTCTTAGTATCTTTCAGTGTATGAGAGATATTTAGGGCTATTCCCGCTTTCATTTCTAATAATCAATTTTATTTATCTTTTCAAAGCTTCTGAGTTGAGTTTTTTTATTGTCTTTCTATGTATCATTGATTTTTGCTCTTTATTATTTCCTCCCATCTTATTGCTTTGTCTTTATTTGGCTCTTCTTTTTCTAGTTCCTTGAGGTAGAAGCTTAGATTATGCTTCCCTTCTTTTAAAAATACTGAGCAGTTGTTTCAGAATACTCCTTGGTTCCCGGAAGAACTATTTGTCCATTAAAACTCAGCTCAGGTGTCACTTCTGAGGCAGAATAGGGTTGTAGCCAGCCTTTCCTCCTCACCTACTACCTCGCCCTCCCTCATTACCATCCAAACTGGTGGTTAATGAAAGAATCTGAAGCTAAAAAAAAGAGAACTATGGGATTTAACTAGTGCTGGGAGTTCTTTCTAACCTGCAGTAAAATAAGGTTAGACTCCACCCTAGGCAACTAGAGAGGGGCCTGAGGGCCATAAAAATTCCAACTCACTTGTGTAGGCTTCCAGTTTACAAGGTTATATTGGGCTTCACAACTGCATGGCAAGACAGGAACTACCCCATTTGAATGATGGGAAAACTCAAGCAGAGTAGTTCGAGATCCCCAATGCAGGTCTAACGCATTTCCAAAGGACACTCTCCAGAAGCTGCACCAATCTGGGCCGAGAACTTCTCCCCACTGGTCGAGGGAGCCAGGATCACCCCGCCCTCCAGTGCTTTGCCTTGCCCTGCCCGCTAGGGGGCGCACGTTCCTTCTCCCAGGTCTTGGGAAGCAACCAAAGAACCGGTGGGTGATAGTTGAGGGGAGTGAGTTAGCGTACCCCCAGGGAATCGTGAAACCTGGGCCTCATAGCTTGGATCCCCAAGGGTGGGCCCGGGATCAGGCCGGCTACAGGCAAGGGAGAGGGGCAGGTCCCCGTGAACTGCAGGGGGTCCAGGGACGCTGTCCTCTGTCGAGGGCCACCCCTCACCGTTCAGTGGCCCCCTCCGTATTCGAGCAACAGGGACTTTGGGCGAGAGTTCAGTTCTGTCAACTTTGTCACGCCTCCTCTGACCAGAGGAACTGCGATGGATGCAGGAGCCCACCCTGTCTTTAGGCTCCTTTGCGATCCCATTCTTCTGAATTCACTGCATTCCCTGCTGTCATTGCAAGACCCTCACCCACATTGTTCACGCCCCTAGAATAGCCGCTTTCCCCACCACCCCACAAGACCCCTCTCTCACCCCAAGACCCCTCCGAGGGCCAGGAACTTGGTCTGGCCTAGGGAAGCTGACCCTCCTCCTCCTCCTTTGACTTGGTACCCGCCCCCTGCCACTGGGCCCGCCGCGGAGACACGTGTTAGATCCCATCACTCCCGGAAGTCTCGCGTTACTGAAACACTTCGCGCGGTTGCTCGAGCGGCTCTTGACTAGGGGCGGGGAACACGGAGGCTGGGAAGGCGATTCGTGGATCTCGCAGAAGCCCGGTGTCGCCTGCGATCTGGCGTTCCTGTTGAGCGCCCCTTTCCTTCACTTTTTCGGGTCTGGGGTCCTGGCTGCACCCTCTACTAGGCCGGTTGGCACAACACGTAAGTGACCTGGCAGGGGAAAGGGCCGCGTATGCAAGGAGGCCACTCTGGACCGGAGAGGGTAGGCACGAAAGAGGGAAGGGGGTGGTGGAGGGGCTTGAGGTTGGGGGCGATGTAATGAATGAATAGAGCTGGCGGTGGAAGATACGCGGAAGCTCGGGGGTAATGGGCGGGGACTGAGGCCGGAAGCGAAGAGGGGCACTGAGTGCGCCCCCTCCTGGTTACACCTTTTGGACAGGAAATGGACTAGAAAAGTAAGCGAAGTCGCTTGTCACCCCTCGCTGATCTTGTCTCCCCCCCCCCCCCCCCCCCCCCCCGGCCAGGGCACGCAACATGGCAGAAAACCGAGAGCACCGTGGGGCCGTCGAGGCTGAGCTGGATCCAGTGGAGTACACCCTTCGGAAGCGACTGCCTCACCGCCTGCCCCGGAGGCCCAATGACATTTATGTCAACATGAAGACTGACTTTAAGGCCCAGCTGGTCCGCTGCCAGAAGCTGCTGGACGGTGGGCCGCGGGGTCAGAACGCATGCACTGAGATCTACATTCATGGCTTGGGCCTGGCCATCAATCGTGCAATCAACATTGCCTTACAGCTGCAGGCGGGCAGCTTCGGGTCCTTGCAGGTGGCTGCCAATACCTCCACAGTGGAGCTTGTTGATGAGCTGGAACCAGAGACTGATACACGAGAGCCGCTGACCCGCATCAGAAACAACTCGGCCATCCACATCCGAGTTTTCAGGGTCACACCGAAGTAATTAAAATGAGTCTGGCTCACTTTATCCAGCCACCCTCAGCTAGGCTCAGGTATGACTCTCCTTGTACTGAGTACTGTCATGGACCTCCTGCTAGAGTCAGGAAAAGCCTGTCTTCTCATAGCCCAAAGGATTCTGAATTGAGAGGGAGAGAGTGTCTCTTGCTGGGCCCAAGCAATAGGCCTTCCTGAGTCTTTGTGGTCTGTAACCAACCATTGTCCAATAAAAAGTATCGAGTTGTGTTAGCGTCCATTCACCCCACTGCCACTGCCTTTTCCTTGTGTAAAGTCTGTGTGTGCTTGAAAAGAAGAGTAGGAAACCTGACAAATATGTAAATGTAGGAGGGAAACTTGAAGTGCCTTCACAGAGAGTATACATTGTACTATGGATAGTGTAACAAACTTTAATACAATGCAGAAGCCTGACAACCCAATGTTTGCTTTAAAATTTCTCATTCTTTCAGAGGCAGGCTGAATGGATAAGGTGTACACTTTTGCCTGCTGAATGCAGCTGGGATAGTTGTATGCTCAGAAGCATCAGGCTCTGGTAGAGGTTCCCAGGCACAGAAAAGGTGGGGGTTTAAAAATGAAAGAAGCAAAAACTAGGGTCTCCTGTGTATCAGCCTCTGTGGTAGGGATTGGCACATGGCTTCATTCATTTCTTGGTCCTGCAGAGCCCAAATTGTTCTAAGCAACTATGGTCCAGAGCTCTTCAGACCTTTCTGGCTGGGCTGCTCTCGTGGGAAAAGAAAGCCTCTCCCCTGAATTACTGGGCACACATAAGTACTTTTTGTTTGGATAGTTTTAGAAAGATCAGATTTCTCATGTTTATCAAACCAGAGTCATCTAAAGCAATGTTTATCAAAGTGGTTGGTGTTCCATTTGTGGGTCTTGAAATCAATGTACTGGATCATAGACTTAAGAAGCAAGTAGAGTCCTACCTGGTTTGGCTCAGTGGATAGAGTGTTGGCCTGCAGGATGGAGAGTCCCTGGTTTGATTCTGGTCAAGTGCACATGCCCAGGTTGTGGGCTCCATCCCCAGTGTGGGGCCTGCAGGAGGCAGCCAATCAATGATTCTCATCATTGATGTTTTTTTCTCTCTCTCCCTTCCTCTCTGAAATCAATATTTTAAAAAAACAAAAAACTTCAACCCTCAAAGACGATTAAAAAAAAGCAAGTTGAAGAAAGTGCAACTTAAATGGCAGTGTTGTTGCCAATTTTTCAGTTAACAATGTGTTTATATATACACACTAGAGGCCCAGTGCATGAAATTCTTGCACAGGTAGGGTCTCTAGGCCTGGCTGGTGAGGCCTTCCTTCTGGCTGCCAGCCAGGGCCTTTCTTCATTCTGCGCTGCGTCCTGGTGCTCAGCGCACGTCATAATGAGCAATTGAATTCCTGGTCTCCTGGTCAAACTCCCAGGGGGATAATTTGCATGTTAGGCTGTTATATATATATAGAAGATATGTACTAGGTATGTAAATTGTTTTACTGTGGTTGAAATCAAGTTTGAAAGCATCTGATTTAAATGTTAGTAACAATTTTATTATAGGTTGTTTGAAGGTAGTTTGATTTGGGTTTTGAAAATCAGGCTTCTCATTTATTGAAATCCCTTCTGGCTTGAGTATTCCTATTGATGAGGGACTTTGATGCTGGGTGAGTGACTGCCAGTAAAGTGGATTCCTTACAAAAGGACCAGTGCTTCATTCAAACAACTAAACATGCTGAGTACCTACTGTGAGCCAAGGCCTGGGTTGGGCCCTGAGGATACAAAGGGGTGGATATAAAATGGCCTCTGTCTTCAAGGAGTTCATCATTTATTTATTTTTTAATATATATTTTTTATTGATATTTCACAGAGAGGAAGGGAGAGGGTAGAGAGCTAGAAACATTGATGAGAGAGAAACATCGATCAGCTGCCTCCTGCACACCTCCCACTGAGGATGTGCCCGCAACCAAGGTACATGCCCTAGACCGGAATCAAACCCGGGACCTTTCAGTCCGCAGGCTGACGCTCTATCCACTGAGCCAAACTGGTTTTGGCACAAGGAGTTCATCATTTAATTGGAAAGGTGGATATACAGTTTTTGTGAATGAGGAAGATGTGTTATAAAAGAATTAAGAGTAGTCATGATATGGAAATGTGGAAAAGGAAATGCTAACTTCTTGGTGGTGTCCAAGATGGTTTCACCTTTGACTTGGGTTTTGAAGGATGAATAGGAGTTTGCCAGGCAAAAAAAGAAGGGAGAGGGCACATCTGGTAGAGGGGTTGATATACACAAAGGCGGTTCATGAACAGGCAGGACATGTTCTGGGAATGGAGGGCCACTTAGTGGCTAGAAAGCAGGAGGTGAGGGAGACATGGGAGATATTCCTATCACACCTCTTACCCCATACTCCTATCATCTTTGATTGCAATGGTCCCTTATCCTGGAGCCCCCCAGTAGCAGAGGGAGCTGGATGGAACTATGTGTCTCCCTGCACGTATGTGTTCTTGTGTCTACGCTTCTGGCCTGGGCCCAGCTGAGGTGGTGGCAGGCAGCCTTTTGCATTTGGTTTGTTTTGGCAGCTATGTCTCCCAGACTATTTGTTTGTTGTTTCTACTCCATGTTCTCTCACTGCTTGCCAGTGGGGCTTCCCTCAGTGGCAGTTTTATAGAAATAGCCCTTGAACATTGGACAGTGTGGGGGCTCACCCTTGAGTGTGTGGGGGCATGTAAAAGATGAGGGGAAGACTTCTGCATCTATTGGAGTCCATGCATGGTGGGTAGGGCAAGGGACTCCATCCCATTTGTAGTGAGGCTGACTCTGGCTTCTGTCCACCCTCCATCCCCAACTTCTACTGGCTCTCTGAAGTGTCTTTCATCAAAACTTGGGAAACGGGGGAAGGTATGTCCAAATGCAGTTTCCCTCCCTTCTTTTTACTCAACAGCTGCAGAGCCCACAATGAGTGCATAATAACCTCCTACTTCAAAAACATCCTCAGAGGCGAGAATTCAAATGCTTAGCTTGGAAGTGGGTGTAGACATTTGTTCATCATCCGTAGCGTTGTTGAGCATCCTTTAGTTGTAGGGATTTGCGTTAGGTGCCAGGCCTGCCTGGAGAGGTATAAACCGTTGGTCCTGTAAAGTCTAATAGGAAGCAGGACAGATAGATTTAAAAAGACAAATAATTTGCATAGTGTTTGGAACGGTCTGGGTTTTTTTAAAGGCTACTATTGTTAGTATGACATTTTGCTAAGGAATGGTTTGGAGCCTCTTAACGTAACTAGGGAGAGGGGAAGGAAGGTGATTTGTGTGTGTTTGATTCACAAGGCTGGGTTATTAGTTTTATCAGCTTTTCATTGTGGTTGCCTGGTAGGGAAGAAGGCCCTCAGGACACATGAACTAGTTTGGATGGGCTGATAAGTAAGTCCCATATTATGTCCCAGATGAGTTCCTGGTGCTTGGTCAGGAGTTGGGGAAAGAATGGTATGTTCCACATGCCTTTTTTTGTTGTTGTTAATCCTAACCTGAGGATATTCTTTTCCATTGATTTTTTTTTAAGAGTGTAGAAAGGAGGAGGGGTGGGGGGGGAGAGAGAGAGGGGGAGAGAGAGAGAGAGAGAGAGAGAGAGAGAGAGAGAGAGAAATTGACTTGAGAAAGACATCAATTGGTTGCTTCCCGCACTTGCCCCAATCCGGGCTAGTGAATGAACCAGCAACCCAGGTACATCCCCTTGACTAGAAATCAAACCCGTGATCCTTCATTGAGGAGGAGGATGCTCTAAACACTGAGCACACTGGCCAGGGCCCACATACCCTTTTGAACCGATGGAGAAGTTGGACTAGAAGTATGTGTCTAATGCAGTTCCTTAGGGAAGAGATGTCCAGCTGCACAGAGATTTGGAGTGAGGCCAAGGCCATCCCACCAAGAAAGAAGTTTGTGAAAATGACCACTTAAGACACCATCTTCCTAATGGCATGGGTGCTTTTTAATTTATGTTTTTTGGTTTAGCCATGTATAATATGAACTCTTTTTAAAAATTGATTTGAGAGAGAGAGAAAGGGAGAGAGAGAAACATCGACTTGTTGTTCTACTTATTTATGCATTTATTGGTTTTCTTGTATGTGCCCTGACGGGAGATAGCATATTGGGACAACACTCTAACCAAATGAACTACCTGGCCAGGGCTGTATTATTTTTGTAATAAGAAAAGTTAATTTTTTACAAACCCTGTTCTTCTGTTCTCTATCTAGGTGGGGTGATCAGGGAGCTAGTCTTCAAACTGATGAGATAACCTCAAGGAGAAATGATTTCACTGCCCAGTCCAATAAGGAATTAATATCTAATGGATGGATGGATGGGTGGCTGCACAGTAAGACAGCTTGCTGTCTACTCTATAACAAGCCTCCCTTGAGAAACATCAAATGTCTTGTCACTGGAAATATGCAAGCAGAGAGCTTCATCTTCACGAGACCTCCTAGGTTCCTTCCAAGTCCATGCATCTTGTTTGCTGCAAGAAAAAGATACTAAATACCTGAAAATACTAAAATTATTTTCTGGTTCATGAAATAAGACATGAACAGAAGTAGAAAGAGCCTATGGGACCACCAGTAGAATTCATGCAAAATCCTTAGTCCCTAAGCTCCATGTTAACAAAATGAAACTTTTGTATTCACAATTGTACATCTGCGAAGACCTTACATAGGAGAAAAAAATTACTCCCATTAATATTGCAAGTAGTGTTTGGTTTCAATTAGGACTTTCTAATTTTATTTTTGCTTGGACAGGAAAGTTACTCTGGCCAATTTAGTAGCTCTGTCTTCTGATATAGGATGGGTGATGTGGGAAGAGGCTTAGGAATATTCAGCGGTACTCGTGAGCTAGAGTTCCTAGGATTGGGCTGACACTTTTCACAGAAATCTAACTGGAGGAAGTGGTTCAGGAGCTTGAGATAGAGGTATTGGTGCTCTGGGAGCCCTGCTTTAAGGACTCAAGTGCTTGGGGGATTCAAGAGTCAAGTAACTGAGAAAGGTAGCCTCATAATGCTTATCTAGAGTGGGCCCACAGGCCTCATTCAGTCCAAGGGCTTTGAGCTTCTTTGGGGACCCACATTGATGGGGCAAGAAATTCTTGGTTGGCCCTAGGCTTTGAATAAATAAAGTTTGAGTCTTGTCTTGATATCTGTGTCTTAAGCCATCTCTAACTCCCACAGTGACTCCATTTCACCCAGTTGTATTCAGGGGCAAGTGTCTCCCAAGTGCAGTCAATGTGCCCAGCTCCCCAGAGGGAACAGTAAAAGATGTTGGAGGAAGGTCAAAGAATATGCTGGGGGTTTGGTCTCCAGGCCTCCAAAGTGAGAACAAATAGCTGGTATAATAAAGCAGAGAGCGTAGAAATCATAGTTAGCATTTGTTGATTACCCTATGTCAGATATTACATAATCCCACCATAGCCCTGGGAAGGGATTACTATGATTTTCACCATCCCCATTCTACAGAAACAAGGTTCAGAGATAAAGTCATAAGGCGGTGCTAGCTAGTAAGTGGCAGGGCTCAGGCCACCAATCTGGGCTCCCTTGTTTACTGAACTACCCCCTTAAGTCGCCAGGTTACAGCGCTGCTTACCCTCTCTCCCAAAAACCTGGATCTGGTTCTGGCTACTTGTGGCCAAGAAAACAGCCCTTGCCTCAATTTCTCCAAATTGATCTTTGCATAGGATTTTCCTTCTCCAGCAGGAAACCCTTCTCCAGCATTCTTGCTCCCTTTCCAGTTTCCCAAGGGCCAGGAAGCCCTCCCCCACCCCATCCTCGGCCACCTCACTTCCCAGCACAGAAGGTCTTCTGGGCCATTGGCTGAACTCTCTGAGTCAAGCTGAGAAGCAACTGCTTGGAAAGCAGGGCAGGAGAGGCCCAGAGCCCTCCCTCCACTCCCCCTTATCCCCAACCCAACTCCAGGCAGCTGGGGCTTCATGCTGCCTGGGGTCTGGGACAGCTCAGGGGGGCTGTAAATTTGCTTCTCCTTGGATTTTCAATCTGAATTGGCTGCCAGGAAGACTTCATGGAACAGAGCCTGCCTCCACCCCCGCCATCCTCTGGTCACAACGGTCCCTTTTCAGATCCTGCCTCAGTGGCTATCTTCACAGGAAGTGGAGGGAGGCCTCTCAAGCTCCCAATATCCCAGAGCTAGGTTGTGCAGGTATGGCTCTGGCAAGCACTCTAAGGATGAATGGCTTACTTCCCCTCTCTAGGTCAATCTTTGGCTGAGGTGTCTGAAGTGGAGGGACCACATAATGGCATATAAGTGATAGCCATAAACAGGAATCATGTTCAGTGCCACATGAGTACCACAGTGAACAAGGCCTGTCAGACACTGTCCTTTGCTCTCTGCTCTGATTAACAGGGCACCTGTGCTGCATGACTCCCGAGAGTACCATTCCCATCAGAGTCTCTGAATGGCACCCCCTTGAGTTGTGCAGTGCTCACCTTGACAGTTGTACATGGTGGCCCTGCCAGTGAGAGACCTAAGACATGTAAGGATGGCAGCACAGAGGAAGAAGACAACTTCCTGCTGGGGGATCTGGGAAGGTTTCATAGAAGAGGTAATGCTTGCGTTTGGTCTTTGAAGGACAGGAGAGAGAGTGTGGGCAGGTGATCACGTGGAAGGCATAGGTTGAGCAAAGGGCAGGAAGCTGAAAACCATCTAACTGTGCTTGTGTGGTGAACAAAGTAGGAGAATAGGCTGGAGAGGTCGGTGGATGGCAGAACACAGAGGGTCTTAGTTCTGAGGCAACCAAGAGCCATTGCAGACTCCTGCTCAGGGGAGTGACTCAAATGAGGCTATTCAATAAGAAAGTTAGTCTAATGGCAGGGTTGGGGTTAACTGGAGGGGTCAGTGAGGAGACCTGCAGTGGTCCTGGGACTGAGTCAGCATCATGCCAGAAAAATAGAAGCAGGAAGATGGAGGGGGTGCTGGGCAGGAGATGGTGAATTGGTGAATGTTGGAGGGAGAGCCCCAGGTAGCTTCCTGTTTTCTTCCTTATCCTCAGGGTCCCCCGATGAGGACAGATAGGTGGACCCTTCTGGGCAGTATCCAAGAACACCTGGGTTGAAGTTGTCCTCCAAACCAGCCTCTGCCCTCCAAGCAGGATTACACAGTTTAGGGATTGGGTGTGGGGTGGACCAAGATCCTCTCCTCTACCCTCTCTCCCAAGCTGCAACCATAGCTTTCTCTTTGAAAGCCACAGAGGATGAGCCAGCACTACCCCTGTCCAGTAGGCCCCAGCACCTGTGCTCATGACCCATCTTCCTTCCTTTCTTGAAGGTAGGGGCCTCTGACAAATTGCTGTCAGAGGGGAGGGAGGAGCAGGTCCCACAGCCCAAGAGGCTCCTCCTCTCCTCCCTCTCTTCAGGCTGTGTCCACCCCACCCCCATCTGTTCCTGGTCTCTTCATGGTCAGGTCAGGGCAGTGACGCAGGAGTCGGGAGTTGAGGACTGGGAGAACAGAGCCTGGGGGTTGGGGGGTTATGGACAGAACACATGTGCGGACGTGTGAGGACGTGAGTGTGCATGTGCTTGTCTCACAGCTGGGATCTGGGAAGGAAGCAGAACTGGGTTCTGAAGGCCAAGAGGGGCTGGGAATCTGCCTGGTGCTGAGAGGGAAACTGGGACCAGAGGGCATAGTGGGGCGTGCAGACCCACATCCAGTACACCAGATTCGAGGAGGGCTCCCAAAGCAGGCTCGAGGTGAGCTGAGGGCAGGAGAGCAGAGTGGGAGAGAGTCAGGTCCTCATTACTTCCGCCAACCTCTCCATCTTTCTGAACCCCTCTTTGATCATGCCCTCCCCTCACCCCTTTATGTCTTCCTCCCTCACCTCATTCAGGTCTTCTTCATTTAGGTCAACCTCTTCTCAGCATGCGTCCCTGCTTGCCTGATCTAAAATTGCAACCTCTTCTAACACTCCTGGTCCCCCCTTCTGTGCCTGTTCTTAGTCCTTATTGCCATTGGAGATCCTCTTTTACTCATTTTGTGTTTGTCGTCTGCCTCTGTACTAGAATGTTAGCTCAACCAGGGCAGGCATTCTCGTCTGTTTCATGCACTGCTCTATCCCCAGGTCCTGGCCAAGAGTAGGTATTTATATATATAGATTTCTTGAATGAATGAATATTCATTTCATTTTTTAAAAATTCCTCACTGAGGATATGTTTCCATTGATTTTTTAAAATATATTTTATTGGTATTTTACAGAGAGGAAGGGAGAGGGATAGAGAGCTAGAAACATCGATGAGAGATAAACATCGATCAGCTGCCCTCCTGCACACCTCCCACTGGGGATGTGCCCGCAACCAAGGTACATGCCCTTGACCGGAATCGAACCCTTCAGTCCGCAGGCCGACGCTCTATCCACTGAGCCAAACCGGTTTCGGCTGTTTCCATTGATTTTTAGTTTTATTTATTTATTTTTTGAAAAAATATTTTTATTGATTTCAGAGAAGAAGGGAGAGGGAGAGAGAAATAGAAACATCAATGATGAGAGAGAATCATTTTTTTTCTTTTTTTAATATATATTTTTTAATTGATTTCAGAGAGGAAGGGAAAAGGAGAGAGAGATAGAAACATCAATGATGAGAGAGAATCATTGATCGGCTGCCTTCTGCACACCCCACACGGGGGATCGAGCCTGCAACCTGGGCATATGCCCTGACTGGGAATCAAACTGTGACCTCCTGGTTCATAGGTCAATGCTCAATCACCAAGCCACACCAGCCTAGCTCCACTGATTTTTACAGAGAAAGGAAGGGCGGAGGTGGGGGGGGTGGGGGGGGGTGGGGGGAGAGAGAGAGAAATATCTGAGAGAAAAACATCAATCAGTTGCCTCCCATACGTACCTGATTGGGAATTCAGCCCACAACCGAAGTATGTGTCCTGACCAGGAATCGAACCCACAACCTTTTGGTGTATGGGATGACGCTCCCCAACCAACCCGGCCAAGGCTGAATATTCATTTCTTGAAGAAACAAATATATTTTTTTTTTTAAAAAAAGATTTTTAGAGAGAAAGGAAGGGAGAGGGATAGAGAGATATAAGCATCAATGAGAAACATCATAATCGGTTGCCTTCTGCCGGCCCAAGAGTAGGCATCGAGCCAAAAACCCGGGCATGTGCCCTAACTGGGAATGGAACCGTGACCTCCTGGTGCATAGGTTGATGTTCAACCACTGAGCCACACCAGCTGGTGAAACAAAATTTCTTGAATAAACGAATGAACATTTCCCAACAAAAGCCAAATTCCTTAGAGTGGCATTCAAGGAACCTGACCCCTCCCTAACCAGCACGCTGGTCTGATCTCTACCTCTCCTTTTCATATGCTATGCACCCGACCCTCCTTTCCCTTTGCGTAACTGGCCTCCCACACCCACCTCACATCTTTTCCTGTTGAAATCCTACCTGCCCTTCAAGGCTGAGCTCCTTGTCAGCTCCTCCATTAGAGCTTCCTTGACTTCCCCTACAGGAGCTCTCCCTCTTCCAAACTCTTACAGCTGAGCTCTGTGCACTCCAGTCCTCACACACTGCCCTGTGTACACATCTTGTCTCTGTGGTAAGCTACTAACTTCATCCAGGAGACAGGAGCTAGGTCTCAACACATCTTTTTGTCTTGCAAAGTGTGTAGTCAAGTGTCTTGCATAAAGAAGGCACTGAACACATGAATAAAATATTTCTAATATCATGAGACCAGGTAGCGAGTGAAGGAACTTATATAACTACCTGCAGGACTTTGCTGTCTTATGAAACCTGCCCGAGGTTAGGCCTGGTACTTTCATCATACCCATGTGACAGGTGAGGACACAGGCTCAGGGGCTGAGGCCATTTTCTAAGGTTTGAGAGGCAGCCAGCCTTGGTCCCGGCTTTAGGAAGATTGCTCTCCTGCCTCAGGGTTTCCTACAATTCACAAAGGATTCGCTGCAAATCCGAACTGCCATCACTCAGGGGATTAGCTTTATTTCAGAGTTCGTAAGAATTCTGCCACACAGGCTGACCTGTATCACAGGACAAAGGAAAAGATGTCTAAGTGCGTGTATGTCCTACAGAGCATACCATGTGATTTGTGCCCTAAAAGTTCAATTCCTGGGTTTTCAGGGTCCTAGAAAGTGAGGAGGAGGAGAAGACCCCCACATTTCTGGCTCCATACACCATCACATTCCTCAATATGAACAACACTGGTTCTAGAACAAGTACAGGGGCTGTGAGAAGAAAGGCAACTGACTTGTCCCTGCCAGCAGCTTCCAGATTCAGCGCCTTTGCAGAAACCTAGGCACTTCCAGCTCTGAGCCCCGCTCAAGACCCGAATGCCCCCCAGGGAGGCGTGGGGGCCCCTAGCCTTTCCCAGAGTGGCCTTCCTTCTAGGCGCAGGCGTCCTGCCCATCCCGCTGGTGCACACCCAGCTGCACCTCCCGGAACCGGGATCAGGCGGGCAGAAGGGTATTCCTGCACCCGCGCCTGCCGCGCCGCGCCGCTCCCGCCCCGGCGAACCCGCGACCCAGGCGTCCTGCCCCCTGCCCTGACCTCATGGCCCCCACCTCGGGCGACCACTCACGCACACAGCCTCCCGCCACCCCCACACACGCACGCACACATGCAGATAACAGCCCGACCCCCGGCCGCAGCCGCAGTATCCCGGGCCAACGCCGGCCGGTCGCCTCGCCGCACGTCTTCCCGGACGCTGGCCCTGCGCTTGCTCAGCCCGACCCCCGACTCGGCAGCCCCTGGACAGTGAGCCCCCTCCTCCGGCCTGTGGGGTGGCCCAGACCCATCGAGTTTCCCGGGATGAGGGCTCGGGGCACGGGCGCCGGGCGAGCCCCTGGTCGCTGAACGGACCCGCGGGACACGGAGATGGGGGTGCGCGGTGAGTGTCGCCCGCAGGGGAGCTCCCGCCCCGGCCCCTGTTTGAGAAGGGATTTGCCGCTAGGACTGCTGGCCCAGAGGTGGCTGGGTTCAAGGACCCACGACTTGCCGAGGGACCCCGGAAGGGCAAAGGGGGTGGGGCAGCCTCCACGTGTCGGCCGGGCTTGGGGAGTCCCCGGGAAAGGCAGAATGTGACCTGGAGACAGGAACAAGGTTTGGGGGTTCGAGGAAAAGAAAAGCGGCTATGTGGGTGGGGAGGAAGTTGATACCTGGGTCCTGGAGCAGCCAACGGGATCTGCGAGAGGGGAAGCCTCTGTCTCAGCCGGATTGAAGTTTGGCCCGAGAAGTGAGCCGGTGGCTGGGGGGTGGGGTGTGCGCTCGGCAGCAGGATTGAATGAAGGCACAGGAGGCAGAATCAGAGCGCTTGGAAGACCAGCCCAGGCGAGGAGCGGGATGTGTGAACCTGCCTCGCCGAACTAACACTCCTCCCCTCCCTTCCTCACACCAAGCCTGGCTCTCTTTTCTAGAATGTCCTGCCTTGCTGCTCCTGCTGTCCTTGCTGCTGCTTCCTCTGGGCCTCCCAGTCTTGGGCGCCCCTCCACGCCTCATCTGTGACAGCCGCGTCCTGGAGAGGTACATCCTGGAGGCCCGGGAGGCTGAAAATGTCACGGTGAGACCCCCTTCCCAGGACATTCCACAGAATTCACTCTGAGGGGCTCAGGGGCCTCCTCCAAAATCCAGGAACCTGGACTCATTCCTGGCACTGGGTTCAGGCTGGAGGTGAGAAGCCAGAACCCCAGTAAAACTGATAAAACCGGTAGCCCCTTATGCACACCTGGAAGCTAGGTAAGGGGCAAAGCCAGAGGGGCTATGGCCTGTGGGCTGGGCTGAGAGCCCTTGGGGCACTGACTCCCTGGGGTTGTGCTTTTAGATGGGCTGTGCTGAAGGCTTCAGCTTCAGTGAGAATATCACCGTCCCAGACACCAAGGTTAACTTCTATGCCTGGAAGAGGATGGAGGTGAGTTCATTTTCCCTTCCTCTTGGAGAGTCTCATTTTGGAAACTTCATAGGGCAGGAGGGAGAATGATACAGAGAAGAAATGGAGTAGCAAAGATGAGGACTGAATGGAATATGTTAATCTGTTCATTCATTCATTCATTCATTCATTCATTCATTCATTCATTCATTCCACAGACCCTTTTGCACGCCTTCTGTTTGTTTGCTCAGCTTTGTGCTTAGGGAGGCTGAGGGAGGAATAAGGGGTGGCTTGGGCCCAGCTGACTCCAAGTCTCTGCTCCTTTTAGGTTGAGCAGCAGGCCTTGGAAGTCTGGCAGGGCCTGGCTCTGCTCTCAGAAGCCATACTGCGAGGCCAGGCCCTGTTGGCCAACTCCTCCCAGACATCTGAGACCCTGCAGCTACATGTGGACAAAGCCATCAGCGGCCTGCGCAGCCTCACCTCCCTGCTTCGGGCACTGGGAAGCCAGGTGTGTAGGAATAGACCCTCCCTCACACTCTGCCCTTTCTGTAAAATGGGAGAAGGGCCCTACCAAGGAACACTGAGACTTTCCTCATACCCCCTCCAATTCTGTCCTGGTTCCAATCTCCCTCCAGGGTCCCTGGCACTGCAGTAATCTTGTATTCTCTCCTTGACAGAAGGAAGCCATCTCCCTTCCAGATGCAGTGGCCTCTGCTGTTCCACTCCGAACATTCACTGTTGATACTTTGTGCAAATTTTTCCGTATCTACTCCAATTTCCTGCGGGGAAAGCTGAAGCTGTACACAGGGGAGGCCTGCAGGAGAGGGGACAGGTGATCAGATGCTCCCACCCTGGGCACATCCACCACCTTGCTCACTACTACTGCCCATGCCACGTCTCCCACACCACCACTCCCGACCCCCATCAAGGAGCTATCAGCTCAGCACCAGCCTGTCCCAAGGACACTCCAGGACCAGCGGTGACATCTTAGGGGCCAGAGGAACTGTCCAGAGTTCAACTCAGATCTAAGTATGTCATAGGGCCAGTCTAAGGCCCTGAAGCAGGAAAAATTCAGAGGAGATCATCTTAAACTTGGACGGTGCCATGCTGGAGAGACACCAAACTCATCTCCATGCCCTACAGAACTGTGATGCCAGGACAAGCTGGAGGGCAAACACCTCTTTTTGCACCTACCAAGCAGGGATAGGATGGACTGGAGAATTTAGGTGGCAAGTCATGAATTCTCTAGGTCTCCATGGGGGACTCCATGACAGCAAGATCCCCCTGGATAATGAAGGTGGTGGGAGACATGAGGATGGGATGGGGGCTGGCCCCTGGCTTTATATGTTTTTGTGTGTTTTTCAATCTCACTGGCAAGAAATGAAACCATAACATGGCTCTTGGCTTTTCTGTTTTCCTGGGAGCCCACTACTTCCCTGGCTCTGCCCCCATCATGGCAGCAGGCAGCAGGCCTGGGAAATCAGAGGTGGAGGGAGTCGGGCCCTACGTGCTGCCTTGCATGGCCTGTCTGACCTCTTGACCCACTGGGCGTAAGGCCACAAGCTCTGCCCACACTGGTCAATAAGGTGGTTCCATTCAAGGCTATTCCTCTGTAGGCAGCTACCAATGCTTATTCTTTCTGCCTCTTCTTCTCTGTGACCCCTTTAGCTAATGCCACATTCCCAGCATCAGTCTTTGCCACCTCAGTGCACCAACCCCCTTTATATCCAGCTGACCTCTTTCCTTGCCTGGGGATGGTCATCATGAATATTCTGCCCCTAGACTTGCAGAAGGCGCAGTAGACAACAGTGCAGAAGCCGCTTTCCCAGACAGCTGGCTCCCTGAGCACTCCTCAGTGCCTGTTGCTTCTCTAGGTAGCTCACTTCTGTGACCTCATTTATTCCTCACACAGCCCCATGAGAAAGTTACCGCTGTCATTCCCATTGTACAGAAAAAGAAGTAACTTGCCCAAGACCAAGGCAACAGGAATTCCCCCAGCACTCACCCTCCCCTCTTCTGCTTATTCCTTCCACATAATCCCTACCTGTTCCCTGCTCCTCTGGGATTGGGGACACGGAACAAACTAATTCAACCTTCATTCCTGATCCCTACTTCTTATCTAACCCTTTACTCTGACAACCAATTTCAAATTCTTTCCCAGAAATAATGCTCCCAGGGGAAAAGCAGTGCCTAAGACAGACCTGTGCAGACAGCAAAAGATGTGACAAACTGTATCTGGACTCCAATCCTGGCCTTTATAGTGCATATGGCAATGAGTCTTTCTGCTTTTATAGCAAAACGTAGAGAAATCAGCCTGTGCTCCCGAAAACATGCAAAAAGGAGAGGATGTTTGCAATTTTCAACAGGAAAAAATTATGGGCAGGTTGGGGGAGTTGTAGGGTATTTGCCAACTATGTGTAGGGGGCAGGAGGGAAGCTATGGTGGGAAGATGCAGCAAAGGGGTGGACCTAAGGTGAATTTTCACCCTGGCTAACCCAACTCCTGGCCAATAGTGCCCTCTTCAGGCCATATTAGGAAATGCTAGAGAAATCTGTAGGCAATAGCATCCTTACAGTTCTGACCTCACACATTTCAATAAAAATTTACATTGTGGTTTCCACATATGGCATCTGGTTTTTGACCCCCTGCTATGAATCAGTAAGGGAGGAATCTATCTTTCTTGGTGATGGAATTTAAGCTAAGAGATTTGTTCTGAAGCCCAAGGAATCCAGCTAATAAATGAACCTGAGATTTAGGACTCATAACTCCAAAGCTTTGTCCACCCCTTTTCAGTCTGACTTGCTGCCTATTCATATCCTCATATCCTGGCTCTTTTGTCCCAAGAATTCAGGGCCACTGACCCTCTACTTCTCTTCAGACTTCTTACTGCTTTCAATTAAACAAAAAACGTAGTCAATGGTACCTGAACTATATGACCTGGGCCAATAATGGGAAAGCAATGTTAAGAACATTAAAACATAATTCATTTGCCCTGGCCAGTTTGGCTTAGAGCAAGTATGTCAAACTTGTGGCCAGTGGGCCACATGCCTAATGAGGCATGCACCTGCTGGCTGCAAGTTTGACATGCTTGGTTAGAGGTTAGAGAGTCGGCCCACAGACCAAAGGGTCATGGGTTCAATTCCCAGTCAAGGGCACAGGTTCAAATCCCAGTCAAGATAATCAGTTTCAGGTTTGATCTCCCAATCCATGTGTCTCTCTCACATGGATGTCCCTCTCTCCTCCCTCCCTCCCTCCCTCCCTCCTTCCCTCCCTCCTCCCTCTCTTCTTCCCTCCTTCCCTTCTTCCCTCCCTTCTGCTCTGTCCAAATAAATAAATAAATGGAAAAAATATCATCGGGTGAGGATTTAAAAAAACACAACAACCCCCCCTCCCATAATTCAATTTATTCCACATTTATGGAGTGCCACCTCTGCGCTATCTTTTGCACTAAGTGCTAGTGAAACGACTGTCTATGCTACTCACAGCCCAATGTATTCCAAGAGTTGGCAGTTCCCAGGAGCAAAAAGACAGGAGCTCATTAATTTAGCCATAGTCAGCTTGGTATGTGACTTAAATGCTGAGATGTGGAGTACTCAGGATGTTAAGAACCTGGGGAGGGCCAGAGTTCCTGCCAGAGACACAGATATGCATAAAGGGCATTGTCAGAGTTCTGAGGTTCTTCAAGTGCAGGTCAAGAGTGTGAACTTTCTTCTGTACTGTGATGATGATTATGATTAACAATATATTAAACTCTGGCGTTTGCATGATCTGCTGGGATTTACAGCACAACTTCATGATCTAGGAAGACAATAGGTACCACCCCAATTTGTCAGATGGGAAACTAAAACTGAGTTGTGCCAGGTAAGTGATGGAACCAGCTCTTCTGACTTCCTGGTGGGACAGGAGCCAGAGCAGCCCAGCTCTGAGTCAGCAGGTTACATAATTGTTTAACGGAGATGCCTTCTGTTTGTACAGTGCTGTGTTTTCCTGGGCATCTCTCATTTGTTCTCCTAACTCCATGAGGAAGACAGAGACAGTAGAAGATCCCCACTTTGCAGAAGAGGAAACCGAGGTCCAGAGAGTGTATGATTCTGAGATAAAGGGCCCAGATCATAAGCCAGGCTCTCTGACTCTGGGTCCCGCTTCTACAGGAAGCACACATCACTGAGGCAGAGGAGAGAGTAGAGGGAGTGGATGGAAGGGAGGAAAGAGCATTAGGCACATCCATCTCTCACTACCAACTCCTCCCCACTCCATTCCCTGCCTCAGGCTCCCAATTCCTCCCTAGATAGCCAAAAAAATGCCTCCCAATCTCCCCAGTGCCCAGTCTCCCAGCACTAGGGGCCAACTCAGCTTCCTCCTGCAGCCCCAGCTCCCACCTTGACAGCAGCCTCTGGTCTTGGGTAAAACTGGCCTGAATCCTCTCCCTGGGCCTGAGCTGAACCTCAGGCTGCCAAATGCACCTGCCTGCCTCTGGTTCACAGCTGCCTAGGATTTTTTTGAAACTACTCAGTGTGCATGTCTCACCACAGCAGGTGTGACTATTGCTGGAGCTGAGTTAGCTAAATGGGGCCTCTTCGACATTGGACTCTAAACTGAAAGGTAACTATCATTTCCAGTTGGTCAAGGCTAATTCATCATAAAATTGACATGAATTATTGGCAACAGAAAAACAGACAGCAGTATGGTTTCCCAACTTATGTGAGTCATGCCCAGATGTCTATAACCCCCCTTTTTTATTTTAAAAAATTGATTATTTAAAAAATTATGTGACACACACAATTTTTGATTTAGGAAAACTTTGGCCCAGCTGGTGTTGCTCAGTGATTGAGCGTTGAACCATGAACCAAGAGATCACTGGTTCGATTCCCAGTAGGGTACATGTCCGGGTTGTGGGCCTGTTCCCTAGTGGGGGGGCATGCAGGAGGCAGCCAATCAGTGTTTCTCTATATATACCCTTCTCCCTTTCTGTCTTTCTAAAATCAATTAAAAAAAATACCTAAAAAAAATTCCCTAGCTGGTTTGGCTCAGTGGATAGAGCCTTGGCCCAAGGACTGAAGGGTCCCGGGTTCAATTCCAGTCAAAGGCACATACCTCATTTGCAGGCTCAATCTCCTTCCTGGTGTGGTGTGTGTGGGAGGCAATCACTCAATGTGTCTCTCTCCCCTTCCCTTCCAGTCTCTAAAAGTCAATGGAAAAATATCTTCCAGTGAGTATTAACAACAAAAGGAAAGAAAGAAAGAAAGAGAGAAAGAAAGAGAGAGAGAGAGAGAGAGAGAGAGAGAGAGAGAGAGAGAGAGAGAAGGAAGGAAGGAAGGAAGGAAGGAAGGAAGGAAGGAAGGAAGGAAGGAAACTGTGATAGTCTCTCCTCTCAGTCTTGCACATGAGGAAACTGAGGCCCAGAGAGGGTGGTCCAAGTTCCCAAGGGCACACAGTCATGTCAGGACTGATTCTCCAGTTCTTTGAAGTAGTTTCCAGGGTTTTTCTACATCCCAGGGCCTCTCACATCTATTCCTGTAGCTGCCAGTCTTGTCAGGGACATACCCTCTGGGGCCTTGCCTGTTTCTAACTCCCCAAAATGCAGAGCCTGACGGTTCCCTCCCATCACCACTATTCATCCTTTCCTGTCCTGCCTTGAGCTCCCAACCCCCACCACCAGGCGGGTTGGAAGCTGTAACTGTCCAAAGGAAGCTGTGGCGCCAAAGGGAGGTCAGGAAAGGCAGCCCTCAGAGGCCTTATTGCCCAACCAGGAGGGGCTGTGGATCAATTGGCTTCTGCTGCTCTTCCCTGGGTTAACCATTTCCTGGCTTTGTCCCTCTGTTGATTGCTCTGCTAACTTGGTCTAGAGCAGTGATCGGCAAACTCATTAGTCAACAGAGCCAAATATCAACAGTACAACGATTGAAATTTCTTTTGAGAGCCAAATTTTTTAAACTTAAACTTCTTCTAACGCCACTTCTTCAAAATAGACTCGCCCAGGCCATGGTATTTTGTGGAAGAGCCACACTCAAGGGGCCAAAGAGCCACATGTGGCTCGCGAGCCGCAGTTTGCCGACCACGGCTCTAGAGGAAGGGTAGACCAGGGTTTGGGGATGGGCACCCTTTGTATCCCCAGCTTTGATGTTAAGGGGCAGAGGATCTCTCTCCCCGGGTCTAACCCCTGCACGGGCCCTGTTGGTGCTCATTTGGGCAGAGGAGTCCCCAAGACTGGAAAAGGGGCTTGTGGATTTGCCTCTTGTGAGCCTGGTGCTCAGCTGTACCGTCCCCTCCCTGAGAGTCCAGGAGAATGGCCTGCCTAGGCGTCACTGTCACTTGTCAGGTGCCCCGGGCATAGAATTAGAAGTAGGGGGTGAGGGGCTGCCGAGGTAAAGGGAATGACATGGAAGGTTTCTAGGAACACATGGGTGTGGTGGGCTATAGGAAATCTGGACCTAATAGCTCAGCTTATTGCGGGCCAGCTCTCTAGCCTAGCTGCAGCTTTGTATGTGTAATGAGGATCAACAGGATTTTCAAAAGCCGAAATGCTGCCCTTTCAACTGCAATCTTATATAGAATTGCCATTTCTGAAACTGATAAAAGCATAGTTGCTCTGGCTGGGGTGGAACCCCCCATTTGGATGCCCCCAAAGTTTGCTGGCTCCTCAAAGCTACCAGGTGTTCCTGTGTATAGATTTGGCTTGTTATAGGCACCTTAGTGAAAATCTTTGTTCTGGGATTTTGCATAAATGGGATCACACTATAAATATTTTTCTGTGTCTCACCTCTTTTGTTTAATGTATTTGTAGGTGCTCTTCCCACCATTGGACACTATGGATCTACCACCGTTCTTTTTTTTTAAATTTTTAAGTCAGTAACAAACTCTAATAGTATCATATTATCAAGTAGCACTTTAAAAAATATTTCTTAAGGTTGTGGCAAAATGCACATACATTTATCATCTTGTCCATTTTTAAGTGTGCAGTTCAGATGCACTGAGTACATTCACATTGTTTGTGCAATCCATTACCACCACCCATCTCCAGAACTTTCATCTTGTAAAACTGAAACTTCATACCTATTAAACACTAACTGCTCATTCTCCATTCCTCCCAGCCCCTGGCAACACCATTCTAATCTCTGTCTATGAGTTTGCCTATGCGAGGTACCTCAAATAAATAGAATCATATAGTATTTGTCCGTGATGGACTTATTTCACTTAGCATAATATCCTCAATGTTGTAGCACGTGTAAGAGTTTTCTTCCACTTTAAGGCTGAACAACATTCTGCTGTATGTATATGTTACATTTTGTTTATCCATTCATTTGTCTATAGACACTTGGGTTGCTTTCCTTTTGACTACTGTGAAAAATGCTGTTATGGACATGGGTGTACAAATATCTGTTCCAGTCCTTGCTTTCAATTCAATTTTCTCAATTCTATATACCTAGAAGTGGAATTGATGAACCACATGGTAACCCTATTTTTTTGAGAAACACTGTTTGTTTTTTTTAATACTTGCATAATATTCCTTGAATATGATCTACTGGTAAACATTTGGGTAATCTCAATTATTTTCCTATAGTAAACAATGCTGCAATGAACATATTTAAGGTATGTACATCTTTATGCAAATAAGCATGTATTTCTGTGGGAAGATTATTAGAAAGGTAATGCTGGGTCAAAGATATGCACATTTGGAAGTTTAATAGTCATTGTCAAATTAACTTCTAAGATGTTTTCACAAATATACAGTCCTATCAACAATGTATTTGAGTGTATCTACTCGCATACTGACCAGCACTCAATGCTATCAATCTTTTTTTTAAAAATTATTGATTTTTAGAGAGAGACGAAGGGAGAGGGAGAGGGAGAGAAAGAGAAACATCAATGTGAGAAAGAAACATCAAGTGGTTGCCTCCTGCATGTGTCCCAATCAAGAATTGAACTGGTGACCTTTCAGTGCATGGGAGGATGCTCAACCAACTGAGCCACACTGGCCAAGGCTCAATGTTATCAATCTTTTATTTATTTATGTATTTTTAGGGGTTTTTAAAAATCTTTATTGTTGAGAGTATTACAAATGTCCCCCTTCTCCCCCCCACCCTGCCACCTCCCGTTAGCCTCCTCCACCCAGTTCCTGCACCATCACAGGCCTTCACCATCCTATTGTCTGTGTCCATAGGTAATGCATATATGCATATAAGATCTTTGGTTAATCTCTTCCCACATCCCCCTCACCCCTTCCCTTTGAGATTCATTAGACTGTTCCATGTTTCCATGCCTCTGATTATATTTTATTCATCAGTGTATTTTGTTCATTAGATTTCTTGTTCATTTATTTTGATTTTTAAATTCAGTTGTTGGTAGATATCTATTTATTACCATTTTATTGTTCATATCTCCTTCTTTCTCCTCCTCCCCCTCCTCCTCTTCCTCCTCCTCCTCTTCTTAAAGAATACCTTTCAACATTCCATATAATGCTGGTTTTAGGTGGTGATGAACTCTTTTTGCTTTTTCTTGTCTGTGAAGCTCTTTATCTGACCCTCAATTCTAAATGAGAGCTTTGCTGGGTAGAATAATCTTGGTTGTAGGTTCTTGCTATTCATCACTTTGAATATTTCTTGCCATTCCCTTTTGGCCTGCAAAGTTTCTGTTGAGAAATCAGCCGACAGCTGTATGGGTGCTCCCTTGTAGGTAATTAACTGTTTCTCTCTTGCTGCTTTTAAGATTCTCTCTTTGTCTTTAACCTTGGCATTTTAATTATGATGTGTCCTTGGTGTGGGCCTCTTTGGGTTCCTCGTGTAAATCTATTTCTTTCAAGGGGAAGTTTTCTGTCATTATTTCTTCAAATAGGTTTTCAATATCTTGCTCTTTCTCTTTTCCTTCTGGCAGCCCCATAATGGGAATGTTGGTACTCTTGAAGTTGTCCCAGAGGCTCCTTACACTATCTTCATATTTTTGGATTCTTTTTTCTTTTTGCTCTCCTGATTGTTTTTTTCCCCTCCCCTCATATTCCAAATAATTGATTTGATTTTTGGAATCCTCTACTGTTGAATCCCTGTAAATTATTCTTTATTTCAGTTAATGTATGCCTAATTTCTGACTGATCCTTTTTCATGTCTTTGACATTCTCACTAAGATCCTTTCAATCTTTTAAATTGTTGTCAATATGGCAACTTAATTTCCTCAGCATTTCCTTTATTGCTAGTGAAGTAGAGAATACTTTCCAATACTTACTGGCTGCTTATATTTCTTCTGTGACTTGTCCTTTTCAATTATTTGCCAATAAGGATTTTAGCCTTCACTTTACTTGACTTTCCTATTGCCTTTGCCACTGTTGCCAGCTATAGAATTTCAGGTTTGAAGTTATTTTCTGTTGGAATTCTGCAGACAATGTTCCGCTGACTCTTAGAATCCACAGTTGCCATGCTGATTCCTGATACTTAGTATGTGACCTGCTTTTTTCTGTCTGAAAGTGTTCAGGATTTCCTTTCACCCCAATATTCTGAAATTTTACAACAAGCCTTTCATGGGTCTCTTTGCATCCATCATACCAGACTCTTAAACCAAGAGACTCATGTTTCGGTTCTGGGCAATCTTATGTAGTTTTTCTGAAGTAATTTCTTTTTATCTTTTTTGAACTATTTTGGTTGGATGCTAGACATCCTAGACTGACCCTCCAAGTC
The DNA here is from genome assembly GCF_963455305.1 of Plecotus auritus. Taxonomy (NCBI): domain Eukaryota; kingdom Metazoa; phylum Chordata; class Mammalia; order Chiroptera; family Vespertilionidae; genus Plecotus; species Plecotus auritus. The sequence goes on along the minus strand of NC_137774.1, from coordinate 93,690,231 downwards.
TCTCTTTTCTTTCTCTCTTGTTTTCCTTTTCTCTCGCTCTCATTTTATTTCTCTCAATTTCGATTTATAACTCTTCTATTTGGATTTTAAATTTCAGCCATCATAGTTTTTATTTCCAGTTCTCTGATTGTTCACTTCTCATGGCATCCTTGGAAGGATGCCCAGCAAGGAGGATCAGGAATATTTAAAGTAGCCTGGGCTCCTTACTCTGCCTTCCCCTTATCCCCTGAGAGTTGACTCTGAGGTCCCACATGGCTTCGACAGTCTGGACTCTGGTGCTAATGATGGGGGCTGCCTGCAGCCAGGGCTACATTCCCACCTCAGTCTGGTAAGCTGGGCTCAGGGGGTGACTGGGGTTGGCTCTGAGGAATAGTGAGGGGCAAAGTTGGAGGGGCAAGCAGACTAGTGATGAAGGGCACAGCCCTAAGGAGGAAGATGGGAACCCCATGGGATTGAAAGAGGATGAACAGAAATAAAGGGAGCCCCACAGCCTCAGAGCCGGGAACTGAGGGGTGCGAGAGCTCAGTGGAAGCAGGATGGAGCCGAAACATGAGGAAAGAGGGAGGAGGTGTAGGGCTAGGGTGGCAGGTCTGAGAATGGCAGAGGAGAAGAGAGACGTCAAATCTTCAGAAAATGGACAAAACCTAGAGCAGACCCAGCACATAGGAGAGATTTCAAGTAGGAAGCATGAAATGCATGGTTCAGCGACCTGGAGCTCATTTGGGGGGATTTAAACAAGTGGAACTTGAACAACTAAAACCAAGGACTATTCTATGTGGCCCACACCACCTGAGGAGGGGCAGGGCTTCTCTGTAGAATTTGGAAGGAGAGGAGGGATGGTCCCTTTGTTAGTCCTACGATCAGTTGCGTGTAGCTGGGGCAATATCACTTCCACCACAAGCCTAGCAAAACAGGACCCAATATAGTCCCTACTTTGTGGGGAAATCTGGGCTATAAGACAAGAAGATCTCAACCCAAAGGAAGGAGATTCCCCAGGTACAAGTGGTTCCTCTTCACCCAAGATGCAACCATGCCTGACACCCAGGGCATAGAGGGGTAGAGGGTACTGGCAGGGATGTGAGGACCTCTCAGGGAAGATACCTTTTTGGAGAGAGATGAGAACTTAAGGTGAACTCACAATTATTGAGGCTTATAATTCTTGATATTGACAAGGATTACATTTTGGGTTGTTTTTTTTCCAAATCAACCTCAAGGACTGAGAAGCCTCCAGACCAGAAGCCAGTTTCTCGAAGTTCTAGGGACAACTGTGAGTTGAAAACCAGACTCTCTCTCCCTTCCAGGGTGGCCACCATGTGCCCTCCAGGCCAGGCAATTACATAAATGTGTGAAGGGCAGCCCTTAGATGACAGAGGGTGGAGGAGTACAAGCCCTGCCTAAAAGAGTCACATTCAAAGGAACAACAACAACAAAGTGTGTGCTGCCCAGACAAAACCTGTCTGGCTCCCCGAATCCAGCCCCCTGGACCTCAGTTTGTGACTCCCCAGGGGTGGGCAAACTTTTTGACTCGAGGGCCACAATGGGTTCTTAAACTGGACCGGAGGGCCGGAACAAAAGCATGGATGGAGTGTTTGTGTGAACTAATATAAATTCAAAGTAAAGGAGTGGAGGGGAGAGCAAGAGAACCGGATAGAACAGCCGGATCCGGCCCACGGGCCGTAGTTTGCCCACGGCTGCTCCAGACCTAGACATTCTGCCCTGCTCACCCCACCCACCCCACCCCCACCCTGAATTTCTCCTAAACGGTGACTTATTTCTCAGCTTCTCTTTCTCAAATCTCTGCTCTGAACCCTAATCTTAGTGGCTGCCTTCTCTAAGCTTAGCAGTCTTGCTAACACCTACCCCCCTAGTTTGGCTCTGCAGCTAGCTAGTCCTCTCCCCTCTCTTGGCCTCACGGTGGCCTTTTCTTCCTAGCCGTTATCACCCAGTGTGATTTTGAGGACAACTCCAAACCCTTCTGTGACTGGACTCAAATATCCACAAATTATGGGAACTGGATTCGATCCAGTGGGCCCTCCATCATGGGCAGCACCGGGCCCACCGGGGGTTACCCCAACGGAGGTGAGAAAGTCTAAAGTTTAGGGAGGCAGCTGGGAGGAAGGCACAGGCAGATCTGGGTGGAGGGACCAGGGAATGAGCTGGGAGTGGGCATCTGGGCTCTGGGAAAGGGTTGGAGCAGCCCAGGGAGGTGGCAGGGCCTCACTGTCCTGGGCTCTGTCTCCCCAGAGGGCTACTACCTGCATCTGGACTTCGGCACCTCCCAGCAGGGCAGGGTGGCCCGCCTGCTCAGCTCCCCCATATGGGAGCAAGGCCCTCTGTGTGTGCACTTTGCCTACTACATGTTCGGGCTGTCGTGGGGTGCCCAGCTCAAACTGCTGCTGCTCACGGGCACAAAGAACAGTCACCCCAACCTGCTTTGGAAACACATTAACATTCAGAGCCCCTCCTGGATGCCCACCACTGTCACTGTGCCCAAGGGGCATGTCCTGCCCACCCAGGTGAGGCCAAGGGCAGAGCCTGGGGACCCATTGGGAATCTTGGTATCAAGTGTGGGGGGCCCAGAAGGGACTGGGACAATGAGGAGGTGTGGAGGTGCCTGGGCCATCTGAACTCAGGCAGGAAACTGGGAGCCTGAGGCAAAGGGGCTCACAGGGTGGGTGATCCCTTCTCCCTCCCACAGCTGATATTTGAAGGAGTGAGGGGCAGCCCTGCTTCCCTGGACATCTCTCTGGATTCTGTCTCTATCCGTCGTGGCTCCTGCAACAGGGGTGAGTCCCTTTCTCCCCTTCTTTCTTCCCACCTCACCATCTGGCTAGCTAGGGTGGCAGGAGTAGCTTAGGAACCATGACCTGGTTTCTGAGTCTCCTTGCTTCTCTCTACCTTCATACCCTGTACCTTTGATTCCTGAAGCAACCACACCTAAAGAGAGGTTCTCTTTTAACGGAGAGTTGTGGTGATAGCTGTCCTGGGTGACCAACCATTACAGTTTGCCCTGGGATGTCCCTGTCTTAGCATTGATGGTCTTACATCTCAGGGAGCACATCAGTCCTGGCCAAACTGGAATGTTTGGTCACCCTGGATGCTACCTCAGATCCATCCAGAATTAGCTCTCTAAGCTGCAGTTAGAAATTTGAGGGGAGCAAATTCAAAGGAAGGAAAATTCCAGAAGCTGGATGCAGGGAACTACCAGCTACTGAGCACAGGCACTGTGCTAGATGCTCCCCACACATAATCTAGTTTACAACATGCGGGCACTGTTGTTCCCAGTTTATAGATGAGGAAACTGAGGATTGGGCAGTTTAAGTAATCTGTGCAGCTGGGGAGTGGAACTGTAGCTGGCTTGAAAGCCTTCCATGGCTCACAGGACCCAGATTGGGACCCACAATTCTGACTCCAGGTGGGGGTGTACTTTTCAGAGCTGCCTCCTTTTAGAAAAAGCTAATCCTCCCTCCTTTCATTCACCTGTGGTGGGGTCCAGAACACCTTACCTAAAGAACAGTGATCCTTGAGGGAGGACTAATGTCCTATTCATTTTATGTTTTCTGTATCTGGCACAATATCTGACATATATTAGGAGTAGTGTTTGTTGAGAGTTTATTAAGTGAGTGAAGGTTAGGTTGGGAGTAGAAGGAGGAATATAAATGTTACCCTTTTGATCCCATCCACTCCAATTAGATGTGAGTGAAGAGGGCAGTGGTATGATTTTGACTAAACTTCAGGGTTGTTTTGTTTTTTTTTCTTTGCAGGACCTGTGCCAACAATGCTTCCTTCCAAATATCCAGTTCCCCTTACTGGCCCTTCTGAGACCTCTCTCTCCACGGAAAAAACCACTGAAAAACCCACACTTCCCACTGAAAAACCCACACTCCCCACTGAAAAGCCTACAGTCCCCACTGAAAAACACACACTCCCCACTGAAAAACACACAGTCCCCACTGAAAAACACACACTCCCCACTGAAAAACACACAGTTCCCACTGAAAAACACACACTCCCCACTGAAAGGCCCACAGCTCCTACCACACTTACACCCATTAGGCCTACAGTCTTGATGATGCCTCTTAGTCCTACAAGTACCTCCATATCTACTATGACCTTGGCCACCACTACAATCCCTAGACCTACTCCAGGTATGTGATCATTGGATAAAGAGCTAAAAGTAAGAGACAATGACTAGGAGAGAGCATTAGGGAAAGGGATGCTTCAAGTAGAAAACTACAGTCTTAGAGAAGGATGGATCAGACATGGGGACTTTAGAAAAATTAATGAGGACTGACTACACTGAGTGAGAGGGAGAGCAGGGCACAGGTGGGTGGGGGTATTTGGGACTCAAGCAGGGCTTTATTCTTATTATTACTATTCATCCTCTTAAAGTATACAATTCATCCCTGGATGGTTTGGTTCAGTGGATAGAGTGTTGGCCTGAGAACTGAGGGGTTCCGGATTTAATTCTGGTCAAGGGCACATGCCTGGCTGCGGGCTCAATTCCCAGTGGGGGTAGTGCAGGAGGCAGCCAATCAATGATTCACTCTCATCATTGATGTTCCTATCTCTCTATATTTCTCTCTGAAATTAATAAAAAAAGATATATTAAAAAAATAAAGTATACAATTCAGTGGTTTTAGTATATTCACAAGTTTGTGCAAACATTATCACTTTCTAATTCCAGAATATTTTCATAACCCTCAAAAGAAACCCTATACCCATTAGCAGTCACTCCCTATTCTCCCTAACCCCCCAACCCCTGGCAACCACTAATCTACTTTCTATCTCTATGGATTTACTTGTTCTAGACATTACATACAAATGGAACCATATAATATATGACTGGTTTCTTTCACTGAACATAATATTTGTGTGTTTTTAAAAAAATATTTTTATTGATTTCAAAGAGGAAGTGAAAGGGAGAGAGAAATAGAAACATCAATGATGAGAGAGAATTACTGATCGGCTGTCTCCCAGATGCCCCACACTGGGGATCAAGCCCACAGCCCAAACATATGTCCTGGCAGGGAATTGAACCATGACTTCCTGGTTCATAGGTTGACGCTCAACCTCTTAGCCATGCTGGCCGGGCTGAGTGTAATGTTTTCAAGGTTCATTCACTCCATTCTCTTTTTTTTTGCTGAATAATATAGACCTGCTTCTTAGAGAAGAAGGAGAGTAGATGAGAGACAGGAAGTCTCCCCTAGGGAAGCTGTAGAGTGTAGGCTTGATGGAAACTGTTTCCCCTTTAGCAAGCTGCCCCCCAAATGCCCACCACGAATCCTGCGCCTGCCCAGCATCCTGCCAGAATCCCAAGCCCAACTGTGAGCTCGTCTGCAAGCCCGGCTGTGTCTGCAATTCTGGGTTTTTGTTTAGTGACTCCCATTGCATCAACGCCTCTTCCTGTAACTGCTTCTACAACAATAATCACTATAAGGTAAGACAAATGGGATGCCCAGGTCCTCCAAGGGAGATTGCTAGTGGAACACCTGAGTTCTGGTTCCATCTGCTTCCCTGGTGAGATGAATTTGTATCCATGGGACAGTCCAAAGGGGTCAGCTCTCAAGCAGTGGTAACACAATGATGGAGTTATTCATTCAGGTTGTAGTTTTGATTGGCATCTCTATTCATATAATAAATATTTGTTAAGCACCCACTTTGATAGGGCATGATGCTAAGCTGTGCAGATGATTCCATTATCTCATGGTTCTGTGCTTAGTGCGCCTAACAGTCTGGATCTCTCTGTACTTCTCTGTTCCATACTGGCAGCCTTGAAGCATTAGACACTAGACCAACCAGGTGATGTAGGGCCCTCATTTCCATCATGAGGGAAGTTTGGGGTCCCTGAGTATATAGGGAGCCTTGGATGTTGAGTAGAGCTTCTGGCATGTATTCCAGAATCTTCCAAAGGAATTTGCAAATCCTGATAGAATAGGTCAAAAGAGAGGAGTTACTGTTCTTATATCACCTTGTTGATGCCCACCCTGGGGGAACATTTGTCAGGAACAGAGGCTCTAAAGGGGTACAGGTTCTGGGCCAGCACTGTCCAAAAGGGATAGCATTCAAGCCACACATCATTTTACCTTTCCTAATAAACACATTAAAAAAATGAAAGGAGCCTAAACCGGTTTGGCTCAGTGGATAGAGCGTCGGCCTGCGGACTGAAGGGTCCCGGGTTCGATTCCGGTCAAGGGCATGTACCTGGGTTGCGGGCACATCCTCAGTGGGAGGTGTGCAGGAGGCAGCTGATCGGTGTTTCTCTCTCATCGATGTTTCTAGCTCTCTATCCCTCTCCCTTCCTCTTTGTAAAATATCAATAAAATATATTTTAAAAAAAATGAAAGGAAACAGGTTAAACCAATACCAATAGCACCTCAATCCCAAATATTCTGATTTCAACATGTAATCAGTAGTTATTAATAAGATTGTTTACATTCCTTTTTTCATACTAACAGTCTACAAAACCCAGTGTATATTTTACACTTACAGTATATCTGAATTTGGACCAGCTACATTTTAAGAGCTCAATGGCCACGTGGCTAATGGCCACTGTATTTAACAGAGCCTCCCTAGAGTCAGGCCAATCTGAGCTTGAATCCTGGCTCCAGCACTTTGCTGGATGACCTTGGGGAAGTTTCTTTACCTCCTCAAATCTGTTTCCATATCCATAAAATGTGCACAATAAGATTTTCTACTTCATAAGATGGTTGTGAGATGAATTTAGATCCTGACACAGACCAATTACTTAATACATGTTAATAATAATTATTATTAACAGTGTATAGCTATCGTTTGCAGCCTATTAATTAACAGTGCATTTCAGCTATTTATTGGTGTCCAGTGGCTCTTCTCAGCTCCTAGTGTTCTTCCTTTTGGTTGTCAGAGTTCCTAATTGTCTCTTCAGGGGCTACTTCCTTCCTAGCCCACTTCCCTTTAACAGTCTCCTGGGTGTCCCTGTGTCAGTGTTAGGATTAGCCTCAGCTGCAGCCTGGGTAGAAAGATCTGTGATAGCTGTCAGTATCAAGCATCTCTTCCCTGCCATGAAGACATATATTAACTTATTATATACTAGAGGCCCGTTGCACGATATTCGTGCAAGAATAGGCCTTCCTTCCCCTGGCTTCACTCCCAGCCGCCCGGGGCCACCCAGGAGCCCGCAAGTCCCCGCTCCTGGCTCCCTGGACCCCAGAGCCGGCAAGTCCTCGCTTCTGTCTGGAGCACCACTCCAGTAGTTCCCGCCGCTGCCCCCCTTCCCCTCATAGCAGGCTTCATGAAGCTGCATGCCTGCATATGCAAATTAACCTCCATCTTTGTTGGGTTAATTTGCATACTCACTCTGATTGGCTGTGGCTGTAGCGGATGGTTAATTTGCATGTTTCTCTTTTATTAGGTAAGATTCACTTATGCATTCAGTGAATGTTTATTGAGTACTTTGAACCCTCCTGGCACTGGAGTCACCATGAATAGGGCATGGTCCTTGCTCTCCTAATACTGTCCGATTCTTTGGGACACATTGGATCTTCATTCAACAGGTATTCACTGAATGAGAGCTCTCTGCCAGGCACTGTGCTATGTGTTGGGGCTTAAGTAGTGAGTGAAGATAGACACAGTGCCTCACAGTGGGATTATAATAAAAAAATCCCAAAAGTAAATATAATAGTGCAATTGTGGTAAGTCCTGGGAAGAAAAGGTACCCAGAGCTATGAGGCAGACCCCTAGTCAGGGAGGTTTGGAGAGTCTTCCTGAGAAAGTAAGATTTTCTGAGAAAGTAAGTCTTCCTGAGAAAGTAAGACTGTCCCTTGAACTGAACCTGCTGATGCCTAAGAATGATTTAAAAGAGGGATAAGGGAAGAAACCAAGATGGCGGCATAGGTAAGCACCTAAACTGCTGCCTTGCACAACAATTTCAAAACTACAACTAAAAGACAGAACGGACATCATCCAGAACCACAGGAAAGCTGGCTGAGTGGAAATTCTACAACTAGAAGGAAAGAGAAAAGCTCACGGAGAATCAGAGGAGCTGCAAAGGGCTGAGGTACGGAGACATGCACGGTGCAGAGAGGAAGGGCGGCTGAGTGCCTGCCTGGCTTTCTCTGGCGGGAGGGGGAAGGAAGCCCCCAACTGCACTGAACCCCAGTTCTGACTGCACTGAACCCCAGTTCCGGGTGAAACCCCGTGGACCCAGGCTCATACAGGGGGAGTCTGGACTGTCAGGTAGAGAGAAAGGCATGGAGACTTGGGGGAGCCACGGAGGGCAGGGGTCTGGAGGCATGTGCGGCAGGGGTCTGGAGGTGCATGCGGCAGTGCCTGCAGAGAAGACTGACTGCGGAGGTTGCCGCAGGCTTTCCCTAGCAGAAGGGAGTTGGAAGCTCCTGACTGCACTGAACCCCAGTTCTGACTGCACTGAACCCCAGTTCTGGGCGAGCCCCTGGGGACCCACGCTCTTACGGGGGGAATCTGGACTGTCAGGCAGAAATTCAGGGGAGCCGCGGAAGGCAGAGTTCTGGAGGCACACGCGCAAGGGCAGGGCTGACAGGAAGCCAAGACTGTCTGCTCAGCCCGGAGACTCCGCCCCATCCAAGCTGAGCACAGAGGCTTTTGCAATTGTGCAAGTCTGATCCTATAAGGCTGTCTCCAGCACTGAACTTCTCCCAGCGTAGACACAGCTGATCCTCACAGCCAATTGGCCTGGAGGTCAATTCCTCCCAGTGATACCAACAACAATCAAGACTTAACTACAACAAGGCTGTACACACAGTCCACAAAGGGGTGCACCAAGAGTGTCCACCTCAGGTTAACTGGGGAGGCCGACCCACTGGGCCATATAGGAAACCTAGCACACAAAGCTACTCTATCAACTCAGGGAAGCAGTGAAAATGCGGAGACAAAGAAACAGATCACAAACGAAAGAAATGGAGGAAAACAAATGACTGGATATAGAATTCAAAACCACGGTTATAAGGTTTTTCAAGAATTTCCTAGAAAAGGCCGATAAATTTAGCGAGACCCTCGAGGATATGAAAAAGGACCAACTAGAAATTAAATATACACTGACTGAAATAAAAAATATTATACAGAGACCCAACAGCAGACTACAGGAACGCAAGAATCAAGTCAAAGATTTGAAATACAAAGAAGCAAAAAACACTCAACCGGAAAAGCAAAAAGAAAAAATAATCCAAAAAGTTGAAGATAGTGTAAGAAGCCTCTGGGACAACTTCAAGCGTACCAACATCAGAATTATGGGGGTGCCAGAAGAAGACAGAGAGCAAGATACTGAAAACCTATTTGAAAAAATAATGACTGAAAACTTCCCCCACCTGGTGAAAGAAATAGACTTACAAGTCCAGGAAGCGCGCAGAACCCCAAACAAGAGGAATCCAAAGAGGACCATACCAAGACACATCATAATTAAAATGCCAAGAGCAAAAGACAAAGAGAGAATATTAAAAGCAGCAAGAGAAAAACAGTTAATTACCTACAAGGGAGCACCCATACGACTGTCAGCTGATTTCTCAACAGAAACTATGCAGGCCAGATGGGAGTGGCAAGAAATATTCAAAGTGATGAATAGCAAGAACCTACAACCAAGATTTCTCTACCCAGCAAAGTTATCATTCAGAATTGAAGGTCAGATAAAGAGCTTCACAGATAAGAAAAAGCTAAAGGACTTCATCACCACCAAACCAGTATTATATGAAATGCTGAAAGGTATTCTTTAAGAAGAGGGAAGAAGAAAAAAGTAAGATAAAAATTATGAACAACAAATACATATCTATCAACAAGCGAACCTAAAAATCAAGTGAATTAAAAATCTGAGAAACAGAATAAACTGGTGAATATAATAGAATCAGAGGCATAGAAAGGGAGTGGAGTGATAATTCTCAGGGAGAAAGGGGTATGGGGGGGTGCAGGAAGAGACTGGACAAAAATCATACACCTATGGATGAGGACAGTGGGGGGGAGGTAAGGGCAGAGGGTGGGGTGGGAACCAGGTGGAGAGGAGCTATGGGGGGAAAAAGGAGAAACAATTGTAATAATCTGAACAATAAAGATTTATTAAATTAAAAAATAATAATAATAAAATAAAAGAGGGACAAGGGAGAGCACTCCAGAATGAGAGAATAGCATGTGCAAATGTGCTGTGGTGGGCAGGAATACCTAGTAGGGGGTGGGAAGAGGAAAAGGTTAGGGCAGGTGCAATGGAGGAGAAGGGGGCTATAGCATGGGATGACATATAGTGTTGTAACCCCCCGATCCCTTACTCCCAGCCTGGGGCAGAGTGGTTCAGCTCCAATTGCACAGAACGATGTCACTGCTGGCCTGGCAGTCGAGTACAGTGCCAGACCTTTCAATGCAAGGGAAACAAGGTGTGCCAGCAGAAGAACGGCCAGTATGGATGTCACACCTATGGTGAGACCCGCCCCTTATTCTGTCCCACCTGCCAGCCTTTCAGAGTGGGTGTGATACCAGGGTTCCAATCCCTCCCTTGACAAGAGAAGCCACTGGGAGGGGGGTGAGGTGGCTGTGGGACCTGGCATGGTGAACCTGTTTCCCAGGGTCCCCTTCCTTCCCTCAACAGGCTCTGCCACCTGCTTTGTCTATGGAGATCCTCATTATCTCACCTTTGACGGGAGGCACTTTAGCTTCATGGGAAAATGCACCTACATCTTGGCCCAATTCTGTGGCAACTCGACAGGTAGGGTTGCCCTTATGGTCTGGGGCTGGGGGGTATCTGACAGAAAAGTTGGGCATGAGAGCAAATGGGAAGAACAAGAAAAGTAAGGGTGGACATGTCCACCTCAGAAGCAGGACTTTCTCAAGACCAAACTACTTGGGAAAATGCACCTTAAGACACTTCTCTTTTTTTTTAACCTAGGGCGGGTGGAGATAGGATTGATAGATAGATGATTGATGATAGATAGATAGATAGATAGATAGATAGATAGATAGATAGATAGACAGAGTATGCAGAGGAGTGATGGAAATATTGAGAGAGAGAGAAAATGATCAAGCAAATAGGGTAAAATGTTAACATTTGCAAAATCTGGGTGAAGGCTGTCCTGGAATGCTTTGCACTATTTTTGCAATTTTCCTGTATGTCTGAAATTATTTCAAAACAAAAAATTGGTGCTCACGTCCACACCACATATAGCAAAGGAAAAGAAAGAGAAGAAAAAAAAAAAGAAAAAATTTAGGTTCATGAGGCACATAAATGGTAAAAAATCTGCACATTCACGTCAAAAGGATCTTCCTCAGATTTGGAAGTTGCATGCATTTGATCAAAGTTCTTATACAACAAATCAAAGATATCTTTTAAATTTTTAAATCTAATGTTGAAATATAAAGTAGAATGACAGTTTTCAACAATCACCATTCAAGAGATATAGTATTTTATTATGAAAAGAGTGAGAAAAGATATTAGGCTTTGCCCTCAGACAAAATCAATGGTGTTTATACTTCAGTCTCCAACCCTAACATGGACAATGCCATTCCCTTTTTTTTTTTTTTCCTTGCAATTTCTTTTTGTTGAATTCATCCAAGTGACATGGGTTAATAACACAATACCATTCTTGAATTTATCTCCCATGATTTCCTTCTAATAACTAAATTAAATAGCATGTGTTAATTGTAAAATATAAAAAGCTAAAGGTTTATTTATTTATTTATTTATTTATTTTTGAAGATTTATTTCCATTTATGTGAAGACACTGTCCATTGTGGCCCTGCAGCCACCCCCACATTTCTTCCTGGCTGGCTGAACCTTGATTTGGCCAAGACACTTCTCTTTATCAGTTGCTTCCTTGGCCAGCTTTTATTCAGAGGCTAACCTGGCACAGTGGCAATGAAGGGACAAGAGAAGTAACACAAGCTCTCACTCTGGAGGACATCCCTGTCCACTGAGGTGGATTGGCAGCACACCTTGACAGACTGTCTGGAAGAGGCAGACAGTCACGTCCCACTCACATGTGGGTCCAGGCTTACCTCTTAAACTACAAAGCCAGTGTCTCTGTAGCCCTTTATCCTCACAGTGCCAGGTGTGAGGCGCTCCCTCACGGGGTGCTCAGAAATCCTTGTTGAATGAGCTCCTGGGTGCTTTTCACTCCTCTCCCCAACCAGAGCCCTTCTTCAGGGTGGCGGGGAAGAACGAGGAGCGAGCACAGGAAGGCATGTCTTGCCTGAGCAAAGTCTACGTGATGCTGCCTGAGACCACCATCACTTTGCTCAGGGGCAGGCGCACGCTGGTGAGTCCATTTTTTGTTCAGCTCTGCTGGGGCCACCTGGGGGCTGCTGCAGCCTTGTCCTGGCCAGTTCCTGCAGCTTCCAGACCCTCTCAGGGACAGGCTCCAGAGCACTCCCAGTGTAGATGTCTTTAGGATTGCTGTGAGGGTGGATGTGGGAGTGTTCCGGAGGGTCTTCCTGACCCTCGGACCTGTCTCTCTGTCTCTTTTCTTGGCCTCTCTTTCCAGGTTGAGGGTCAGCAAGTCAACCTCCCAGCCATACCTTCTAAAGGCATCTTTCTGATTTCAAGTGGGCGATTTGTGGAGCTGCAGACTGCGTTTGGTTTGCGGATAAGATGGGATGGTGACCAGCAGCTGTTTATTAGTGTGCCCAGGTGAGGTAGCTGCCACTTCTCCCTGCTCTGCTCCTCCTTCTCCCAGGACCCTCCAGATCTCTTTACTTTCCATTCCAGGCACTAATTCTCAGTCTAGCTCAATAGGCAGGCCTCCCTTTGGATGAGGAGACAGGAGGAAATGGTTTCAGGGCAGTGGATAATAGCAGGATATACTCACAATGCTTTGGGAATGTACTAGAAGGAGTCACTAATGGGCTGTGGGAGCTTTCAGAAGAGTGGTCACTTGATCCCAGTCTTCAAGGAAGGCTCATAGGAGAACGAAAGACTTTATAGGAATAGTGATCATCGAATGCAAGAAAAAACTGGAATGTCTTGGGACCAGCAAAAGGTTTATTATGGACCTGGCTTATGTGGCTCAGTTAGAGCATCGTCTCGTGTACTGAAGGGTTGCGGGTTTGATTCCCGGTTAGGGCACATACTCAGGTTCTGGGTCCCCAGTCGAGGTGTGTGCATGCAGGAGACAACCAATTGATGTTTCTCTCTCACACTGGTGTGTTTTTTTTTTATCTCTTTCTCCCCCTCCCTTCCTCTCTCTGGAATCAATGAGAAAAAAAAAAGGAGTTTGTTAGGCTGAAATATGAAACATGAGCAAAAGAAGGGGAAGAGAGGAGACTGTAAAAATAGTTTGGGGGTGAGGGCTGTGAGGTCCTTGTGTGTCTGGCACTTGGCATGGAACCCTTGATCTGAGTCTGCACCTCTTTCTTCTTTGTCCGTCTCACTCATCCCACTTTGCTGTGGTCCCTCAGATAACTAAGGCCCCTTCCTTCCATTAATGCCTCCTCCTCACCCTGCCCCCTGCAGCACTTACTATGGCAAACTCTGCGGTTTCTGTGGCAACTATGATGGCGACAGTAGCAACGACAACCAGATGCCTGATGGCAAGGCAGCACGCGATGAGGAGGAACTGGGCATAACCTGGCAGACAATAGAGGATACAGAGGAGGAGTGAGTGAGGACATCTCTTCTCCTCCTCCTTCTTCTTCTGCCACCCCCACTTCTGTCCCAGCCAAGTCCATGAACTCATTACAACACGCGCACTCATCCCACTCTGCTGTGATCCCTCACATGATGAAGGCCTCTTCTTTCCGTTAATGCTTCCATGTCTCTCTGCCCCCCACAGCACCTACTCTAGCAAACTCTGTAGTTTCTGTGGCAGCCATTACAGTGACAGTAGCACACGTAGCAACAACAATCAGATACCTGATGGCAGGCCAGCGCAACATGAGGAGCTGGGCAACAGCTGGCCGGCAGCAGACAATATGGAAAGGAAGTGAGTGAAGACGTCTCCATCTCTGTTGGCAGCCTCCTTTGCCCCTTTAAGAACCAAGCACTCTGACTGGCATCACGCCTTTTCTCCTCTTCTTCTGCATACCCCCACTTTTGTCATAGCCAAGTTCATGAACTCATTACCAACATGCTCACCCTACCACCAATGTTCTTCAGACAGTTGTGAACTGGCCCCCTCTTGCTTGTCCAGCCCAGGTTTCCATCTTCTTTAGGGCTTGATGTTCAAGTGTTCTCTACTAGGGTTGCTGAGAACTGGGAGACTGCTGGGGTAGGGGCCGAATGGAGGCAAACTTTGGCTCTTAGGGCATTTGGGGGTGTCTCTTCTAGGTGCCAGAACAAGGCAAACCCCCCATCTTGCAACTCAACCTTGCAGAACACTCTATCGGGGCCAGAGTTCTGTGGACGGATCATAGTCTTCCATGGAGCCTTTGAGTATGAAGGGGGGCAGGATGGGGGTGTGTGTGGCAGGGGTTGGGGGTCTTCCAATACAAGAAGCTCTGCCCTCTCTGCCCCCTCGGTCCCTCTGACCTGGCCTCTCTCTGCAGGACATGTCTGCCTCACCTCATGGCCTCTTTCTTCTTCAACAACTGCATGTTTGACATGTGTAAATACCAGGGGCTGCAGCAGATGCTGTGTGTCCATATGGCAGCCTTGACTGAGGCCTGCCAGGCTGCTGGCTACATGGTGAAGCCCTGGAGAGGACCCCAGTTCTGCTGTGAGTTGTGCAGAGAAGCAGGGGGTGGGGCAGTGCTTCCTTCAGACACATATGGGAGCAGAGGGCCAGCATCTAAGAGTATTAGCACAGGCTTGGGAGCACCTGGTTTAACCCCTTCACTTCCACGTGTGGATGGGGAAGTCTGCAGAATCAGAAATATCCACTGAGAAAATCACAGTCACTTATAAACTCAGAAAGCCTTCCCAGCTGCCTGAGCTGTGCAGAGCAATGCCTAGGGGTGTGTGCCTGGTGCACACATAAAATACAGACTTGTGGCTGGGAGGTTGCACCATGACTGCTGCACACCTGCTGATTATGACCCAGCTCTCTGGAGAGATGCTTTAGGGCAAGGCCATGCCCTTGTTCGAGGCCACATGGTGGTCCCCTAGCTCTCCTTCCTCCTTGACCATTTATGTTGGGTTTGTCTGCATAGCACACTCTTGAGGTTCTTGGATCAGTCTGCTCCCACAGACCTGACTCTTGGTCGTTCCTTGCAGGACTCTCTTCCAGGCTTAAGCTAGACACTGAGTTACTCAGTCATGCTGCTCCCAGTTCCTCTCTTCTTCTCAACATGGGCAGAAGCCTCTAGTGGTGGGCCTTCTGAACTCTGGATTACGAACTAGATACGGACCTTCTTTCTCTTGTCCTTGGCTGGCCTCATACCCTTCTTACCTGTGCTTCTCCTTCCACCAGCTCTGGACTGCCCACCTAACAGCAAGTACACCATATGTGCCAAGCAGTGCCCTGAGACCTGCCACTCCAATTTCTCTGGCATGTCCTGCCAGGACCGATGCGTGGAGGGCTGTGAGTGCAACCCTGGCTTCATCCTCAGTGGTCTTCAGTGCATCCCCCGATCCCAATGTGGGTGCCTTGACTTCATGGGCCGCTACATCATGGTGAGTCTCTGGGGCTGGGCCTCTTAGCCATGAAGCCAGAAAGCCCTCCTCAGGCATTTGAGGTGACAGCAAGAGAGAAGGGGGTGTGGTAGGGCCTGCATGGCTGGGATTACGGAAATTCTGGTTTAGTTCTCCTTTCCCTTTTTCCTTGTTTACCTCTAGTACTTTTTAAGCAGACTGGGATGGAATCAGTTACTGCTTACACTACCTGGCAGAGCCTGAGACCCCTGCTGTTCTCCCCTCCCATCTTCCCTGCCTCCATGTCCCCGAGTCATTTTCTTGCATCTGTGTCTTCCCTGCACTTTTTCCACTCTTCTCTCCTTCCAAGCCCCCTTTCTCTGCTGAAGGACTTCGGCTCCCTCCTGGGCCCTGTCTCCACATTTTTCTCAGAGGCAGCATTTGGAGTCAAATCCTCATCTATATAGTTTCTCTCTTCCTTCTTTGCTGGTCCTTCAATCACCACAAGTCCTGGAAATGACACTGATGTCTGTCAAAGCCATCTACCACCTGAGGCCCACTTGGATCTTCTCTCCTTGGCCCTCGTTCCAGGCCCACTGAACGCTCTCTGTCTTGCCTTCCTCTCAATTTCACCTTCTTTTCAGCTCCTTTCACACTGCTCTGCCTCCAGCCACCTATGCCTATTGGAATGTCACCTCCTTTGAGGCCCTTTTGAAATGCTGCCTCCTCCTTGAAGCCTTCTTGATAGGCAAAATCGGAAAGCACCTCTCTAATCTCTTATAGCAAGCACTTACTATCTGTTTTGAAGGCAGGAAACTCTCACTGGATGCCCTGCTTGTCTTCTTTGGGTGCATATTTTGTTGGAGTACATGGTCTATCTGTTTATTTGTTTACTGCCCCACTGGGTCATGAGTTGCCGCCTTATGGCAAAGACAGAATCCATCCAGTTCCTTACTAAATTCCTAATGCTTGGCACCCTGAAGGCATAAATATCTGTTGAAATAGTGAAGGAACAAGCAGATGATGGAATTATTGGATTAGTGAGTGAATACCAGACTTTTGCAACTAATCCTGGAGCTTTGGGCAGGCCAATGGTCTGAATAGCAGTGGGCACTGAATAGCACTGAATAGTCAGACCTGGGAATAACCTCTTTTTCTTCCCTTCCTTCCTTCCTTCCTTCCTTCCTTCCTTCCAGGTAGGGCAGCACTGGTTTGCACCAGACTGCAGACAGCTCTGTATCTGTGAGGGCAACAGCAAAATACGTTGTGTGCTCTGGAGGTGCGAGGCTCAGGAGGTCTGCAGTCAGCAGGATGGCATTTACGGCTGCCATGCCACAGGTGAGCAGTTAGGTGGAAGGTGAGCAGAGGGGCTGCCTATGCAGCCTCAAGCAAGGGCATGACCTTGCCCTAAAGCAGGCTCCCCAGAGAGCTGGAGCAGATCCAGGGGCTAGAAGGCAGTTGCCCAGAACCAAGTAGTGTCTCCAAGGACCCAGAGAGTGAGGTTGGGGTAGTCCCTGTTCTTGACCTCTCCAAGCCAAGCTGACTACCCCAATGTGGACTCATCAGGATGGAACCTCAGGGTTAGTGCCCCTCTGACCCCATCTCGTCCTTCCCAGGGTCTGCCACCTGCACTGTCTCAGGGGATCCCCACTACCTGACATTCGATGGAGCCCTGCACCACTTCATGGGCACCTGCAGCTACACCCTCACCCAGCTTTGCTGGCCGAGGTCCCTTGACAACTACTTTGTTGTGAGCACCACCAATGAGTTCCGAGGTGGGAATGTGGAGGTCTCCCATGTGACCGCCGTCCACATACAGGTCTTCAAACTCAAAATCTCGCTGATCAAAGGCTACAAGGTTGTGGTACGTGCCTCTGCCTACCTCCTGGGGCTCCACACTGACCAGTCTGCTCAGAACCTCCACTCTGCCCCTCCTTGCCTGCAGACCTGCCTATCTGGCTTCCAGAGCCCCTAGGAGTTCCCCACAGCAGATCCAGCCCCAGGTCCTGAGACACGCCCTCTGTCCCTCTCCTGCTCCCGTCTTGGTCCTGTTGTTATTCTTGTTCCAAATGCCTTTCTTTACCATGTCCTCCTTGCCTCTGTAGCTGAATGGTCGCCGGGTGACCCTGCCTGTATGGCCTGCACAAGGTCGGGTAGGCATTAGGCACAGTGGCTCTTTCATTTTCCTCTACACGGATTTGGGGCTTCAAGTTCGCTATGATGGGAACCACCTGGTCAAAGTGACAGTGCCCTCCACCTATGCTGGCCGGCTCTGCGGGCTGTGCGGTGAGTTCTTTGGGCGCCTGCAGGCAAAGCCAGGACAACAGGAAGGAGCCTGTCCTATTCATTGCTTAACCACACACTTAATTAGGTGTCCGAAGTGCTTGTCCACTGCTGCATGGGTGGAAGGCATTCGGCGTGAGGGTGGGTGTTAAGGGAAGCTCCAGGTGAAGAAGAAGTTAACCTTAGTCTGTGGAGTGAGGAGTGAAGGAGCCTCATGGGGTAAGGAAAGTGGTGGTCCTGGGGCTGGGGCTGCTTGCAGGATTCATCTGTGACCTCTGTTAACTGCTCCCTCCTCCAGGAAACTACAACAACAACAGTTCAGATGACAATCTGAAACCAGATGGAAAGCCTGCAGACAACTCCATCGAACTGGGGGTTGCCTGGAAGTCAAACGAATACTCTGAATCTGGGTGAGCTGGGAATAGAGGGGAGATGGACCCGAGGAAGAGCCTCAGCAGGCAGCCTGCAGGTGTCCTTGGTGTCCCCAATCTCTCCGATAATGGATGTGATGAAAGGTTGTTCGGACCTCCCATGCCCCTGCCTGCTGACTTCTCCTGTGCTTACTAACCTGTCTCTTTGGAGAACCTTTGGGCAGTCTATACTGAGAAGGAACCTTCCTTCCTTCTGTATCTTCTGACCCTCCTACTTGAGGGCACAACTTTGTTCTCTTCTCCTGTTCTTATTCATGTCCCTGTTTTTCTCTATACTTTTCAGTTTGTGGGAAGGTTCCTCCAACCCTAAATTCCTATCCTTCCCCCCTTTTTTGGGTTAGCTGCTTCTCTGCGGGTGGCAAACCTCCCAGATGCCAGGAGAATGAAATGGCAGACACCTGGAATAAGAACTGTAATATCTTAATCAACCCTCTGGGTAAGCCTCATCCCCTGCTGGCTCTTTTTACCACCCCTCCCCACAGGGCCAGAGAAAGAGGAGGGGGACTGGTCAGGGAGGCAGGAAGAGAAACATGAAATAGACAGAAAGTCAGGAGGAAGTGTGCAGAGGCAGTGTGCACCTTCTAGGGAGCCTGAAGGATAAGCTGCTTTTACGTCTCAGGAAGTACGTTCTCAGTAAATACAGGTTTTGATGAAAATGGATGTCGAATTTGCCCCAAGCAGCTGCTGGTTCTGGTCCCTTCTCTTACACACCTATGGTTTCATCCTCAGGCCCCTTCTCCCAGTGCCACAAGGTGGTACCCCCAGGCTCCAGCTTTGCCAGTTGTGTGCATGGCCAGTGTGGGACCAAGGGTGATGCCCTGACTCTGTGCCGCTCCCTGCAGGCCTATGCATCCCAGTGTGCACAGGCCAGCCAGCCGCCTGTCTGGCGGAACAGCACCTTCTGCCGTAAGTGACCTGACCGTCACTCCTGCAGCCTGGAAGAGGCCCCCCGCCCGCCCCAGCCTTGACCTCTCCTCTTTTCCCTAAGTTCTATTCCTCTGATTTTTCCTTCACAGCCTAGTCCTCAGCACCCACAGGGGACCTCCTCTGTTCTCCACTTCCCAGTTTCCCCAAGCCCATCCCTCACCTCTACTGCACCAGGAGCCTCCTCCACCTGATTCTCACCTTACCAAAGTTCCACCCTCATTTGGTTACTGCATCTTTCCCTCTTACCTAGGCCAGCTGTTTCCTTTCTTCCTGTCTTTCCCAGGAACTCATTTTTTTTTAATTGCATGTAAAATATACATACTGTAAAATTTCCCATTTTAAAGATTTTTAAGTGTCCAATTCTATAGCATTAAGTACATTCACATTGTTATGCAACCATCAACTCCATTCATCTCCGGACCTTTTTCATCTTCCCAAACTGAAACTCTGTCCCCATTAAGCACTAACTTCCCATTCCCCCACCCCCCCTACCCTAACCCCAGGCACCCAGAATTTTCTTCTCTGTCTCTATGAATTTGACCGCTCTAGGGACCTCATGTATTTGTCTTTTTGTGACTGGCTTGTTTCACTTAGCGTAATGTATTCAGTGTTCATCCATGTTGTAAGTATGTGCCAGAATTCCCTCTTTTAAGGCTGAATCATATTCCATTATATGGATTGACCCCATTTCATTTATCCACTAGTCTAATACACATTCCCAAGAATTATTGATGCCCCAAGGGCAGGGAGGTGGAAATCACTCAGCCCTTCCTAACACTGGTTTCTTCTTAGCTCTGAAGTGCCCTGCTGGCAGCAGCTACAGCCCCTGTGCCAACCCTTGCCCAGCCACCTGCCACACCCTGAACACCCCACAAGACTGCCCAGCAGCACTGCCCTGTGCTGAGGGCTGCGAGTGCCAAAAAGGCCATGTCCTGAGTGGAACCTCCTGTGTGCCCTTCAATGAGTGTGGCTGCACCGACCCCCGGGGCTCCTACTACCCGGTGAGAGGCCAGACAAAAGGGGTGTCCTGCCCTTCCAAGCGCTACAAGTTTGGGGGCAGAAGGAGTAAGGCGGGCCAGTACTGGGAGCTAAGGAGTAAGCCCAGAGTCAAAAGGCTGAGAGAGGGTTGTGATGGAGGTAAACACTGAATGAAGCCAGCCTCACAGGGAGTTCTTAGGGTGTGGGGGGCCAGTCTGTCTCTGGCTTCCAAGTTTCTGTTGCATGCCCACATCCACAGGTTGGGGAGAGCTGGTACACGGACAATACCTGCTCCAGGCTCTGCTCCTGCTCCACCCACAACATCTCCTGCCTCGACATCTCCTGCAAGCCTGAACAACTGTGCTGGGCCCTGCATGGGCTGATACGCTGCCGGACTTCAGGTATGAGGCCACTGAGCATGCAAGAGGACCCCCCAGCCACCAAGACAAGCTCTCCCCAATTTCCCCTTATACTCTCCTCACTGCCATCTGGAGCAGTCCAGTTTGTGGCCCTGCTGTACAGAGCTTCTGGTGGGGAAAGATGACCACTGCACTGTCTGCTGGGAAGGACTCCTTGAAGTCAGTCACTCATGGTTCTCCCATAGCCGATGTGGACTTAGATGGGACATTAGAAGTCTCTCCCTGGCAGAATAATACCCGTCCTACCCCTAAGCCTCACACCAGCCTAGCCCTTGTTTCTTGATTCTTTTATTTTGTCTTCCTTCTCTTTGGAGGCCACTTGCCTTCACATCCTTTCCTTGAAGGTGAGGAGAATGCCTGTTCTTGATTGAGGCTGGGCACTCCTCAGCCACCTCTCTCTCCTGCAGGTATGGGAGTGTGCCGGATCGCAGACAAGTCCTACTATGTGAGCTTTGATGGCCATTATCATGCCATCAGGAGCACCTGTGCTTATGTCCTGGTGAAAACATGTCACTTCACCACGGACCTGCCCTTCTTCAAGATCAGTGGCGAGAATGAGGAGAGGGAAGGCCAATCCCCTGCTTTCTACCTCCGCCAGCTCAATATTAGCATCTTTGATTCCCTGGTCACCCTACAAAAGGACCATCATGTGCTGGTGAGCTGGGCGACACAGGCAGGGACAAAGGAAGCAAGCTCTGGGGAGAGGGCTCTCTGGTCCTTCTTCCTACTCGCATGCCCTGCTCTCTTCTGCAGATCAATGGCAAACAGGTTACCCTTCCCTCCAACAACCGGGTCCGGGGTGTCAGCATCTCTGCCAGTGGCACCTACACCGTGCTCCGCCTTTACATTGGGCTGGAAGTCAAGTTTGATGGCAGCGGGTTCTTAGAGATCGAAATCCCTAGAGCCTATTATGGAAAGGTGAGGAAAACACCTGGCTCTTGTCCTAGGAGAGTCAGCACCCCCACAAGGGGTGGGGCCCTAGACCCAAGATGGCCCTGCCCAGAACAGGAGAGGGATGATAAGTTCTCCTTTCTCTTTAGAGTGGAAAAAGGGGTACTAAATGAGAAGTGCTTTCTTGCCCTGACCCTGCATGCTGAGACTCCCCTCTGCCCACCCAGGTCTGTGGCATATGCGGAAACTTCAATGATGAGGAAGAGGATGAATTAATGATGCCCAGTGACGAACTAGCCCAGAATGACATTGATTTTGTGCATAGTTGGCAAGATAAGGAGGCCAACCCAAAGTAAATGTCCCCAATATCTTTCTGCCTTTTCATAGGAACACGAGTTGGGATTCTAGATAATGTGGCACACCTGGGGTAGAGAGCGCAGAGCCTTCCTGTATGTGTGTAATTCGACTGGGAATGGCTTCTGGGTTCTGGGAACCTATTTGGAGAAACATGCAAGTTTTCCTTTCTTGGCTTCAAAACTGAGGCTGTATGGAAGGTGGCCAGAGTGGAAACAAGAGGTGTCTTCAGGGTCATTTGGGAGCACCAAATAACCTTCATAAGTGGGGCAGTGGCTGTCCCTATGATGACCCCTTCCCCTTCCCAGTTGCCAAAAAGATGACCAAATAGATGAGCAGATGAAGACCAAAGCAGGATATCAGGAGACTCGGACTGCAAACTGCAAGCCATCTCACCTAATGAGAGCCATGAAGCATTGCAAAGTGGCCTTTCAGACTCCGGCTTGGACTAAGTGTGCCGCCCATGTGGCCCTCACGCCCTTTCTGCTGGACTGTATGCACACCCTCTGTGAGTTTAGAGGCCTAACCCATGCCCTCTGCGACTCTCTGCAAGCCTTTGGGGCCGCCTGCCAGGCCCAGGGGCTCAAGCCCCCAATCTGGAGAAACAGCAGTTTCTGCCGTGAGTGTCTTCTATGGTTATCCCAAATAGTTCCCAAACCCTGTTTCTGTCTGTGGCTCCCTTAAAGCTGTTCTCCTTTCCAATTACTTCTGACCCATTTCTGACCTCACTGTCTCTGAGGAGCACTGTTGACAATAACCTCTTAGCCCAGGCCCCTCCCACCAGGACAGGCCGGGATGCTTCTCATCTACTTCACTAACACTGTCTTTCCAAAGGATATGTGATCGTGTTACTCCCCTGCATGGCTGTTGTCTGCAGTATTAGTCCAAGGTCCTGCCTGAGATGTATGGTATCCTGCACACTGCCCCAGCCTCTCCTCACTCACCCCTGTCCTGAGCATCTGCCATCACCTGCACCCAGTGACCGCATTCCCCACACAGCCCTGCTTTTCTGCACCCTCCCTGCCTTTATACACACTGCTCCTTGCACCTAGAAAGTTCTTCTCCCCTCCTGGCAGACTTCTAGGCATCCTTCTGGAGCTCTTTTCTTTAAAATTTCAAAAAAGAGATTAGTCACATATAATATTCACTCCTTTTCTTAAAATATATTTTTATTGATTTTAGAGAGGAAGGGAGAGGGAGAGAGATATATAAACATCAATCATGAGAGAAAATCATTGATCGGCTGCCTTCTGCATGCCAGACATTGGGGATGGAGCCTGCAACCCGGGCATGCACCCTGACCGGGAATCGAACCCGTGACCTCCTGGTTCATAGGTCTATGCTCAACTACTGAGCAACACTGGCCGGGCTTCAATCCTTTTAAAGCGTACAGACCAGTGGCTTTTTGAATGTTCACAAGGTTCTGCAACCGTCACTACTATCTAATTCCTGAAACTTTAAAAATTTAAAACAGTGATTAAAGTGTTTTTAGTATGCGATGCATTCATATGGTTCAAAAACTTTAAAAGTATTAAGAGTCCTAGTGAAGTCTCCCTCCCACCCTGACCCCATGAGTGGAGTGCCTAACTTGCTCTTATCAGCACCTCAGTATTTTCCCAAAGGTCTTTATGCACATACAAATTTACTTTCCTTATTTTCTCAAAAATAGCCTTTGAGACACAGTATTTTGCACTTTATTTTTTTCACTTGACAATCTAACTTGGCGATGCTACTATATCAGATATATTCTCTTCAATGTCAGATAGCCACGTCCCACTTTGTTCTGCAGCTGAGTAATGTTCCACTATTCTATCATAATCCATTTATCATCATTTATTTAACTAGTTTCCTATTAATGGACTTTCCAGTTGTTCCCAGTCTTTTGTCTCCCATGCTGAACTGGGGGAGCCATTCTTTTTCCTTCCTTCCCTGGGGCCCTGGCACATAGCCCACAATCACTAAGTCTTTACCCCTTCATCCCCTTGTTTCCCCCCAGCTCTGGAATGCCCCACCCACAGCACCTACACGTCCTGCGTTCCCTCCTGCTCACTTTCCTGCTGGGACCTGGAAGGCCAGTGTGATGACACCAAAGTTCCCTCCACCTGTGAGGAGGGCTGCATTTGTCAGTCTGGCTACGTGCTCAGTGAGCAACAGTGTGTGCCCAGAACTCAGTGCGGCTGCAGGGATGCTCAGGGCCGCTCCCTCCCCGTGAGTGGGGAAGGAGGTTGGGGTGGGAACAGCACACCTTGAAGATGGTACTCTCTCCTTTCCTCAGCCTCTATCAGCCTGGGGTGCCGTGTCTGTGTGGCAGGCCCTACCTGTGGCAACAGGGCAGGGCGGTCTCCAGCCAGGCCTGGGCTGGGGGGGGTGTTGTTTGGATCTGAGGAATCCAAAACTTGGGATACAGCACAGTGTATCAGAGGAGCATGGCCTTGGTTTGAATCCTAATGGTACCACTCAGGGTACCTCAGTTTCCTTATCTGTAAGATGGGTCCAGTAGTTAACTCCTGAACAACATATGTAAGACACCAAGCACAATGCCTCTATGGGCTGGTACAGAGACATAAGGGTGTGGATGGCTCCATAACTGCCTCTAGCCTGCGCCAATTAAGCTATTTAGACTGTGGGCTTGGGCTGAAGGGGCGAGAGGAAGAAGAACTGACCTTCCCACCTCATTCCCTTGCTCTTCCTATGGCTTCCACAGACAGGAAAAACCTGGCTCTCCAATGGCTGCACCCAGAACTGTACCTGCAGAGCAGGAACCATTCAGTGCCAGCCCTTCATCTGCCCCTCTGGCTCTCACTGCCAGTCCAGCTCCAACGGCAGCAGCACATGCACCCCCCACAGTAAGGGAGGCATATGGGAGGTGGATAGAGGCTGCAAAGCTCTGCAGAGAGAAAGCCAAGCTCAGGCATGGGGCGGGCCTGGGTTCTCTGTGGTTCCCTGCGAGTCATGACCCTCTATGGGATTCACTCCTTCAAGGGCAAAAAGAGGGAACTGGATGAGGAGATGCTCTCGGGTTTTTAATGGGACTGAGAGAAGGGAAAGTTTGAGCTTAAGTATCAAGGGGGCTCAGGGCTAAGAGGGGGCGGGCGACAAGAGACCAGGCCAGGATTCTGGGGGCCGTTATATCTGGGCAGGGTGCCTTCTCAGTGTTGGTCCTTCTTGGCAGAGTTGGAACGTTGCTCGATTTTCGGAGACCCCCATTACCGCACATTTGATGGTGTTAGCTACCACTTCCAGGGCCGCATGACCTACATTCTGGTCAAGACCGTGGACACGCTCCCCAGGAGTGTGGTGCCCCTGGTGGTGGAGGGACGCAACAAAATGCATATGCCCCTCAGCCAGATCTTCCTGCATGAAGTCATTGTGATAGTCTACGGCTATACAGTCCAGCTCCAGGCTGAACTGCAGCTTGTGGTAAGAGGCGGGACAGGCCGGGAGGTTCTGGGGAGGCCACCTGGGCCGTGGGAAGCCTGGACTCTATTTCCTGGGAAGTTTCTGATGGCGGCCGCCTGATTATAGAACTTGGAGTTAGTGTCATACTCATGTCGTGGGGAGAGGCAGTGGAGGGCATGTGATTAAGCAAAAGGCTGGAGAGAGATGGGAATGGGAATGAGAGAGAAAGAGAAAGCCTGCAATAAGAAGGTGGAGCCGCCTGAGGAACTACCAGGGCCATCCACTCTGCTAATGTTTTTGCAAGAAAGGGGCTGGGGCTGCAGAGGCAGCAGATCTCTGGGAGGCCTTTGCCACACAGACAGCGAAACCTACTGGCGTGTCTTCTTCCATGGAGCAGTGACACAGAGAGGCACTGAGCTGTGCCAAGAGAGGCAGGGCCATAGCTGCAGGGGGGCAGGTTGAGTCAGGGCTCCCCCGGCTCCTGTCTTCCCTCTCCAGGTCAACGACCAGAAGATGGACACCCCCTACAACCCCAACAAGCAACTGCAGGTTACCATTCGGAGCCATCGGCTGTATATGATTACTGATTTTGAGTTGACTGTCAGCTTTGATGGAAAGAACAATGCAGGTACCTGAGGCTAGGGACAGGGAAGTTTCAGGGATGTGGGGACTGGGGGGTGGGGGGCGAGGACCACATCTTAGACAGACCTAGCATGGTGAGAGAGGACCCCTGCCTGGGAGTGTGGCCCCGAGCTCCAGTGGAGGCCCCAGGAGGGTGGGAAAGCAAAGAGGTGGGGAGTCCTGGATGCCCCTTCCTTCTGCAGTGATCTCCCTGCCCAGCACGTACCAGGGACTTGTGTGTGGCCTGTGCGGGAACTTTGACAAGAATCAGAACAATGAATTTATGCTGCCCAATGGTGCCCTCACTCAGAACCTCAACAATTTCGGCAACAGTTGGGAAGTGAAGACCAAGGGAGGCCTCCCCCGCTTCTCAAGGTGAGAGGGTTGGGGCTCTGGGCAGGGAGGCCCAGGCTCCAGGGCATGAGCAACAGCCCAATATCTGTCCACACCCCGCTCATCCCATATTCTCAGCAGTGGAGGAAACCCGCAGGCAAGTGCCCAGACACACCTGCCTGATTCTCCTAATCCTGGAGGTGGAGGGGCACCTGTGCCCATGCCCTCCCCTCAGTTCTTCCTAAATTCACGGGCTTCTGTGAGCCTCCCCTGGCCCTTGGCTGTCTCTGCCTCAGGTCCATCCAAGAGGAAGAGGAGGGAGAAGAGAAGGCAGGCTTCGATGTGTCAGAATGCAGCCCAGAGCAGCTGGAGCTCATCAACAGCACCCAGGCCTGTAGAGTGTTGGTGGACCCCCAGGGCCCCTTTGCCGCCTGTCACCAGACTGTGGCCCCGGAGCCCTTCCAAGAGTGAGTCAGGAGCCCAGGACACTGAAAATAGCCTCCTTTCTCTGACTGCCTGTCTCTGACTTTTGCTGTTTGGCTCACTTCTCTGTGGCCTCCATACACACACACACACACACACACACACACACACACACACACACTGCCTGTCTTTCTGCTGGGGCTTCCAGGCTTATTCTGCAGGGCTGGGTGTCCTTGCCTCCTCCCCCTCTCTGATAGCCTTCAACTGTCCCCGCGGCTCCCCTAGGCACTGTATGTTTGATCTGTGTGTCACCCGGGGCCCTGAAGAGCAGGAGGAGCTGCGCTGCCACGTTCTCAGCGCCTATGCCATCATCTGCCAGGAGGCAGGCACCACCCTGGCCAGCTGGCGGGACCACACTCGCTGCGGTGAGGCACTGACGTGACCCCGTCAGCCATTTCTACTTCTGCTCAGCTCTGTGTCACCACCATTGCTCCTACCTGGGGCTTCTGCTCTGGGTGCCCCATCACTCAGTGCTCACCATGCCAGCATCCTCCCAACCTAAGCCCTCTCTGCCTCTGCCAGGGAAGCTTCAACCCCACCCTGTCACTGATCTTGCTCCTTCCCACCAATGCCCACCTTTTCTCCTCCATTTCCTTCATGTGCTTTAATGTCACAAAGAGACACTCAGAGCCAGCCCACACTCTGGCTTCCTTGCCTATACTTCTTGCCTATACCTTCTTGGCCGAGTTGGAACAACGCTCAGTTTTTGGAGACCTCGTTTCCCAGTCCCATACTTCCCACACCTGTTGGGCCGACCCCAGCTGGCCACTCTCTGACTGTGACTCTGTCCCTTCAGCCTTGGCGTGCCCAGCCAATACCATCTATCAGAGCTGTATGACACGCTGCCCTGCCTCTTGTGCCAACCTGGCGGCTCCCACGGACTGTGAGGGCCCCTGTGTGGAAGGCTGTGCCAGCCTCCCAGGCTACATCTACAGTGGTGCCCAGAGCCTCCCCCTGGCCCTCTGTGGTTGCACCAACAATGGCATCTATTACCAGGTCAGGAGTGTGTGGGAGGCCCTGAGGGGGTGGAGGTGTGGAGGCAGGAAACTAGGACCTTCTCCTCCCAGCCATTCTTCCCTCTGCAGCGTGGTGACAGCTTTGTGACTGAGGATTGCTCTCAGCGCTGCACCTGTGTCAGCTCAGAGCACCTGCTGTGTGAGCCCCTCAGCTGCAGCGATGGGGAAATCTGCACCCTGGGGAACCTCACTCGTGGCTGCTTCCAAGGTGAGCCTAGATCACCCCTTGGCTTTCAGCTGCCTCCATACCTCAGGCATCCCTGGACTGAGGACTGTCTCTCCCAGTCCTATGCCTGGGACTCCTCCCCATCAATGCCAGGAGGTTTGTGCCATTTAGTTCCGCTCCTTCTCACTTAGCCCCTTCCTTTGTCAAGAGGAGCAAAGGTTAAGGACCTGATGTGTCCTGAGCATCTGCTATCTGCCAAGCACTTAGCATCAGCTTTCCATGATCTCCTTTAGTCCTTACTCAGCACTTGGAGGCAAGCATAATGTTCCCATTTCACAGGTTAAAAAAACAAGGACTTCCGAGGTGAACAATTTTCCTAGAGCCAGGGCTAGTGAGTGCAGAGACAGGAGTGGAAGCTGCTGCTTTATTCCCTCTCCTGGACTGTGGGTGTCCTCCCAGAACCACCCCCCGCAACCCCTTTCATCCTTGTAGAAAGCCCATGTCTGCGGAACCCCTGTCAGAATGACGGGCACTGTCGGGAGCAGGGCACCCACTTCACCTGTGAGTGTGGACTTGGCTATGGAGGAGACCTCTGCACGGAGCTTCGGGATGTGCCACTCGCCGAAAAGCCAGGTAAGAATTTTATCTCTGGCCCTGTATCCTCACGGTCCCTGCCCCACCAGCAACTGCCACTATTCCATGTATACACTGAGTGGCCAGATTATTATGATCTCTGAATGCATAATAATCTGGCCACTCAGTATATATTCTATATAATAAAAGGCTAATATGCAAATTGTCCCCTCATCCAGGAGTTTGACCAGCAGGCAGGCTGGCCAGGCCTCTAAAAAAAAAAAAAAAAAAATATATATATATATATATATATATATATATATATATATATATATACACACACACACACACACACACACACACACACACACACACACAGAGTGGCCAGATTATTATGCGTTCAGAGATCAAAATAATCTGGCCACTCAGTGTATAATGTTCACATCTAATAGATAGATATTACAGACATATAACAGATAGGTAATATAGTATTAATATAATCTATATTATAGAAAATATAGTAATATATAATATTATAATATGATCCCTAGAGATTAACAAGACAGGGTTCTCAAAGAATCTGAGTCACTGTGGAACCTCTCTGATCCCCAGCTCTCTTCTGAGGTCTATATGCCTCACCCCCACTGTTACTTCCCCTCTTGTATCATTCCAGGCCTCTCCAAGACCTTTTGTTGTTTTTCATTCCAGGCCTCTCCAAGACCTTTTGTTGTAAGACACCAAGCACAATGCCTCTATGGGCTGGTACAGAGACATAAGGGTGTGGATGGCTCCATAACTGCCTCTAGCCTGCGCCAATTAAGCTATTTAGACTGTGGGCAGTCAGCCCTCAGTCTGACTGTGACTCTGTCCCTTCAGCCTCTGGCTTCTGGGATACAGGAGAAAAGATTGCATTCCTCCAAAACTACAATTCCCTTGAGCCTCTGGGCCAGTGATTCTCCAACTTTGTCTTACTTAAGATTGGGAAGGGGGCAGGGCTGGGAGGGTTGGCTTATTTAACACATTTATTCTGAGACTCACCACCAGAGACACGGATTTGGTAGGTCTGGAGTGGGCCCAGAAATCTGCATTTTATTTTATTTTTTAATATATTTTATTGATTTTCTACAGAGAGGAAAGGAGAGGGAGAGAGAGTTAGAAACATTGATGAGAGAGAAACATCAACTGCCTCCTGCACACCCCCTACTAGGGATGTGCCCGCAACCAAGGTACATGCCCTTGACCAAAATTGAACCTGGGACCCTTGAGCCCGCAGGTCGACGCTCCCAGCCGTGGGCAAACTACAGCTCGCGGGCCGGATCAGGCTGTTCTATCCGGTTTTCTTGCTCTCCCCTCCGCTCCTTTACTTTGAATTTATATTAGTTCACACAAACACTCCATCCATGCTTTTGTTCCGGCCCTCCGGTCCAGTTTAAGAACCCATTGTGGCCCTCGAGTCAAAAAGTTTGCCCACCCCTGGCTAGCCACTGACCCAAACTGGTTAGGGCTGCATTTTTACAAGCTCCCAGGTGACTGATGGAAGTCATTCTAGGCTTCTTCTTTGAGAAATACTGGTGGAGATGCTGCTCTGGACTCCAGGGACTAATTGGATGAACACCCCCCTAAAAGGCACATGGGAGCTATGTGCCCAGAAACGGAAAGAGTTCCTGGGGGAGGGGGTGGCTCTAAGGACTTGGATCCCCTAGGGCAACAGCCCTCTGGAGGAGTTACCAGTCACAACCAGGGATTTAGCGGGATGCAGGACCTTCAGGATGACAACCAAAGACCAAAAGCACGTCTCTTCCTCTACCCCTTCCTATACCATTCCAGGAGTGTCCAACTTTGTGGCCATCCTGTTGGGAATGCTGGTGCCCGTGGTGGTCATAGTGCTGGCGGTGGTCAGAGAATGTGTTTCCAAGAGGAGGAGGAGGTGAGTTCTGGGAGAGGGGAAGAGGAGGAGCAGCTGGGGGGTGAGTGAACATGGGGAGTGGGCACTGACCCTCTGTTCCCCACCATTCTCTAGGGAGAAAATGCAGAGCCGGAACAGAGACAGGCTGGCAGACACAGGTGAGAACCAACCCCACCGCCCAGAACTGGGAGCGGAGGCAGCCTCTAACATGGGCTTTCTCCCTTCCCCCTAGATTTTGTTCCAGAACCTGCCTTCAAAGTCACTTAGTTTGAGTTGTCCTGAAAAAGGAAGAGATAAAATAAAGTTATTTGTTTTGAGATGTGGATTTCCATATAATCATGGTGGAAGGGTCTGTGAGATGGGTCCTTGTGGGGAGAAATAGGAGGGAGACGTATGTAAGGGCATCAGGCTCAGTGACCCACAAAATGTCCAGAGAGGGGATGTCTGAGGAGGTGAGGTCTGTTCCTTAAGCAAAGCCACATCTGGATGGGCAGTCAGCCCTCTGGCTTCTGGGATACAGGAGAAAAGATTGCATTCGTCATGTTTTCCCCCTAGGAATCCTCGTTCTGAGGACTTGGCCCCTGTGCTTCCCACCAGGGGTAGTGAAGTGGTCCTGAGGAGTTTGGCATTCCTAATGATGCGATGACTTGTGGGCAGAGGCTAAGAATGGGGAATACGTTTTATTTTAAAAGGGTGAACAGGCCTATGACCCTCTGAGGAGGTCCCCACCTTATGCACACATCCATTTCCCAAAAGGACCTAAGGGTCACTGTGGCAACAGAGTGGATCTTGGGGCCGCTTGCTGAGGAGTCTCAAGTTCCATCTTAGTAGGAGAGACAACACCCCCACACTTTAGCCTGAGGTCAAAGGGAAAACC
The DNA here is from genome assembly GCF_963455305.1 of Plecotus auritus. NCBI lineage: Eukaryota > Metazoa > Chordata > Mammalia > Chiroptera > Vespertilionidae > Plecotus > Plecotus auritus. The sequence continues at coordinate 93,659,078 of NC_137774.1, read as the reverse complement.
TTTTGACCCCACCCCTGCCTTGTGCCTCGCTCCAGGCAGTTCTTTGTTTGGGAGAGGGGGTGGGACAGTCTCCATGGGCTCAAAGGAAAGGAAGGCTCACAACTGGGGTGTGGGGGGATCAGGATGTAGGAACCCAAGGGTCAGTGGCTTGGGGACACCAAAGCAGACAGGACACTGGGTTCTAGAAAGGTATCCTTACTCAGTGCTTATTCTCTGAGATCACCAACCCTGCAGCCACCTTCCTTTTAGGAAGCAAGACCTAACGTGCTTGGGGATAGGGCCCCGAGGAGGAAGGAGTGCCCATGGCCAGACCACCCTGAACCTTTGCTGGAGGAAGCAGCTCACACGGTAGGGTGCGGTAGGCAGGCTCAGGAATTCTGGAACTGGGCTGGCCATGCTTTAATCTGGGTGCCCAAGGCTTCCTGCTGCATACCTGCACAGACCGCTACCAGTCCTTAACCCTTTGCCTCTGTTCCTCATCTGTGCCCTGCTCCCTTGATCTATTCTTCCCCTAGCCAGCTCAGGTCACCTTCTCAGCTAAGTGTTCGGTTGTCAGGGGAAGCGGGTGGCCTGAGCCAGCATTCTCCAGATAGACCTCCTCCTCCTGGATCCAGACCCCTTGTCCTTGGCAGGACCTAGTCCCTCCCTCTCTTGGAGGTATAATATGGGCAATATCTCATCAGATGAGGAGACAGAGAATTCCAGATTACTGAGATGGGATCACTGCCTGAGGCTCCCTGGGCTGAGAGAGGCAGAAGCTATGATTTAGGATCCTGCACTGACCCCAACACCACAACAGGGGGTGCAGCTGAGAAGCAGAAAGAACAGCTGCTCCATTTAAACAAAGCTGCCCTAGTCCAGGCCTGCCCCTGCAGGTGTCCCTGCGGGCGGGCAGACTGGGAAGAAACAGAAGATGGCAGAGAAAAGCAATAGGGATTGACCCCATCTTCATCCTTCTGTTCGGGAGGGAGAAGTGGGGGAAGACACCCAAGTACTTTCCCCCTCCCCTTCCCAAGAGGCTGGGAGAACCTGCCTGGGCAGCATCTTGAAAGGGGGAATTGTCCTCCTGATCCAGCCCAGCATCTGTGTTATGTGTACACACGTGGGGGCCTGCATCCTCCACCCCAGCTCTCTGCACCTCCCCCACAGCCAATACAGACACTTTCCCCCTATGTCTTTAAACCAACCCGTTGTCAACATCTGGTCTACATCTGTCTCCATCTGACTGGACCCCCATCCCAGTGGATTCTCCCCCCACTTCAGGGGGCTATAGAGCAGAACTGAGCTCAAGGCCTCCTCTTTGCCTCAAACAAGCACCCTTCCAGGGCTAGGGAACCAGGGCATGGGAGGGGGGCCAGCCCCACCCCGGAGGTGCCCCAGGCTCTTGGCAGAGCCATCCAGAGCGGTTAGAAGCAGCTGCCAATGACTCATCTCCCACTGCCCCCACCCCACCACCTCAAACACACCCTGGGGTTGGGAACTTCCCATTTTCTTTTATTTATACAAAAAAAACCTGTTTTAAATATAATTTAAGAACCCCTCCAAGCACCAGTGTCTGTCTCTGGTTTCTGCGTCCACCTTGCCCCCCACACCCCCTCATAGACACAATTTGGGGATACTTGGCAGGGCAGGGGTCTAGGGGTTGTGGCATGACCAAGGCACTGTTCTGAAAATAGACACAATAATGGGTTCCTGTTTCAACTTGGGCAAAGGAGGTGATAACAAAACAGGTCCCTTCCGACACAAAAAGTTATGACAAGGACAGTAAAAAAAAAAAACAAAACAGAAAGAAGAAAAAAATAAGACCAAAAACAAAAATTAAAACTCAAAAACCTTCAATATGAAGGCAGCAGATGGGGGAGGGGCATTTACAAGGGAAAACTGAGTTCGGTGGAGACAGCAGCAAGGTTGGGACATCCAAGTCCAATGATTTTGTCACTGGGCCATGACACCCTTCCCGCTTCCCACTATGGTGCTCCACTCCCGAGCTTAAAGGCTTGTCACCCTCTTCTCTTTGGTCTACAGGGTCTTCGGCCCTTCAAGGTGAGGAGGGGCACTGGGGCCCTAACTGGGGATCAAAAGGAAGCTGTAGGGATTGCACACAGCCACTCCTGGGAGTTGGCAGGTTATGGGCACTTCCTTTCCCTCTGGTCACACCCACCTGGGGGCACACCCATCCTCGGGGAACGTTATTTCTACACTCCCATATGGCAGAATCCCCAAATGCTGTCTCTCCAAATAACCAGCTCCCCACCCCCATAGGTTCAAAGTGCAATCCAATGGGGTGCAGGGATGCGGGCCTCTTGGGTCCCCACCTGACTGCCCCCAAAAGAAGGGGAGCGGTGTCCCCAGCATGGGAATTCCTGCTGCTCCAGAGCTGTGGGGCCAGGTGAAGAGGTGCAGGTCAGTACTGGGGGGCTGGTGCTCCCGACCCCCCTGGGGCTCCAGGTTTGGCCTGGGACTTCATATGCTGGACACTGGCCAGGATTTTCTTCTGGTGTCCCGCCAGAGTGACTCCTATTCGGAGCAGGTCCCTGAGGAAGAAGAGAGTTAGGTGAGGCCAAAAGGCTGCTGGGACCACTCTCCTAGCTTAGCTCCAGAAACCTGGTCACCGCCTCCGGATTGCCAGCCAATCAGGAAGGCCATTGGGAGACTGGGGTGAGGGTGGAGGAGGGGGAAGAGGTGGAGGTGGGAGGAAGGGGAAGGGTCACACGTGTTTCGGAGGATTTAGGAGCTAGGCTGCAGTCCAGCGCAGCCTCAGTAGGGTATCCAGCAGGCCCTGGCCGAGGGGGCGGGGCATAAAGGCAGGAGGTTGGGGGGAGGGGTCTGCCTGGATGGAAGCTCCAGCAAGGATTAAGGCAGAGAATCAGAAAAAGGAAAGAAAGGCCCACAAAATGAGGGAAGGGGATGCACAGATTGCTTTAGAGGAGAAAGGAGCCGTCAGAAGGAAAAGGCCGGAAAGGAAGGGCTGGGTGGAAAGGAAGGGGAGGGAAGGGGGAAAACAAACCGCCTCCCCACTCCATCCTGAGGCCTGGGGACTGAGATAAGGGAAAAAAGAAGAGACGGGAAATGGAGAGCTAGAACCTGTGTCAAGGAGAGGTTGGAACAAGTTTGTGAGGACAGTGCCAAGCCCCAGTGGGGCAGACTGGCCTGTGACTTGCCCCGCCAGGAAGAGTGCCTTCAGGACCCCCTGGTTCCAGATTTCTATTTCTTCTATTTCTGTTATTGAAATTTGGGGCCAGAAGAGTCCTTGGGAGAGAAATGGGAGGGCAGAAAGGAGAAGTATCAGAGAGAGCCAACTAAGGAAAAAAAAGTATTTGGGAAGCGTTGAAATAAAACTATTTAACATTAAAGCTGGAAAGGTTCTCCAAAACCTAGTCCAATCTTCTCCTTTTATGGGTGGGAAAACATCCAAAGTTGACACGTTGTTAATGTGAGAGCAGGGTCTGGAATGTAGATAGATGCACAAAGATAGATACAGATTGCCAGGCAGGGATCGAAATGACCGAGGGCTAAAATGGTACGAGAGGGTGAGGCGGGCACAGCTGGTCTGGAAGATTCCCTGGGCTTTCAGCCCCAGCAGCTGTTATTGCTTTGGAGAGCTCTAGAAAAGCTGGCACCAGGAGCTGACCCCAAAGGCCCCTGATGAACCAGTGGGCTGGATTCTGGTCCCCAGGTGCCCCTCTGGCTTGGCTCTACCCCCCACCTCCAGCTCCAGCTCCTGCCATGACTTACTCAGCAGAAATCTGGCTGACCAGCTCAAAGGAGCCAAACCCAGCGGCTGCAAAACTTTCTTCGTATCTTCCCATTTTGATGGCTCGAAGCCACTCACCCACAGAGCCAAAAGCTGAGTAGTGAGGCTGCCGTTGATCCAGCAGTGGGTGTGAGGCCCTGAAAGGCAAGGATGGGGAAGATGCACTGAGTACCAGGATTGTGTCAGGATGTCGATGACACTGAGCCCAGCCTTGGAGAGGCAGACAGGGACAATCCCACATACCGACAAAGGAACACACTTTTTTGGAGGTTTTAGGAGGAAGTGGTGGCAGAGTGCAGCAAGGAGGGCCCATTCTTAGGAGTCCTCACCCGCCATTCTCCCTGGCCACGATTTTGAGGCTGGCAGGGTTCCGAATCATCTTGTCGAGGGCACTGACCACCTGGGGGAAGCGGGGCCGTGCATTCCGGTCCTTCTGCCAACAGTCCAGCATGAGCTGGTGCAGGGAGGTGGGGCAGTCTGGGGGAGGGGGTAGCCGGTAGTCCTGTTCAATGGCATTGATAACCTGGAATGACAGAAGAACTGGGTGAGGATGTCCAGGGAGAATGAGGATGCTAAAGACCCCAATAAAATGATGACTTAGCAGATGCTTGGATGGGTGCAACAGCCTCCAGAATGGCAAATCTAGGGGTCCTCCTGGCTGGGGTTGAGGCTGGCTCTGACTCAAAGCCCTAGCCACACTTAGGCTGTGATTCAGATGTGTAACTTCCCAACTGTGCCCTCCATCCTGTGTCCTGTGACCAAACATGCTCTTGGGCACAAAGATCAACTCTTCTTTGTGCTACTCTCATTATCTCAAGGACCCAGCAGTGATGAGCTCTCTGGGAACCCCACCCCCACCCATATCCTTGGTGAGAACGTTCAAGAAAACATAGTAGGATCGTGGGACACTTACATCCTGATTGCTCATATCCCAGTATGGCCGCTCCCCAAAAGACATGACCTCCCACATCACAATCCCATAACTCCAGGCATCACTGGCAGATGTGAACTTCCGGAAGGCAATGGCCTCGGGGGCTGTCCATCGGATGGGAATCTTTCCTCCCTAAAGATGAGAAAAGCAAAGATGAGCTGAGGGACCCAACCACTCTATCCGTCTTTGCTTGTCCCCTAGCCCAGATCTCCTTTCTTCTTGGGACCCAGCTCCCAATGCAATTCTTTTTCTACACAACCAGAAGTCAGATTCCCTAAGCAGATCCCCCCACTCCTGTGGTCTGCTCCTTCATCTTGTCCCTAGATCAGAGCTGTCAACCCCCTAGTCGCCCACCTTTTCCTGCCCACCTGGCCCTAAGAACCTAATTCCTATGTAAGTCCCTCAGCCTCACCAGAGAGCTCGTGTAGGTGGGGTCAGAAGAGTTCTCCTCCAGGAATCGGGAAAGGCCAAAGTCTGAAACCTTGCAGACAAGGTTGCTGTTGACCAGGATGTTTCGGGCAGCCAGGTCACGGTGAACGTAGCTCATCTCAGCAAGGTACCGCATGCCTGATGCAATGCCCCGTAACATGCCCACCAGTTGGATGACAGTGAATTGTCCATCATTCAACTGGAGACCAAGCAAGAGAGAGGGGCATGATTAGGGTAGCTCACTCTCCATTCCCCCTTCCTTCCACATTCTAAACCATATTTGGCACTTCAGATCCATCTCGTGTTCACCTGTAGAACAGGCCTGCAGACTTCCCAGGTAAGCCCTCCTCCTTTCTCTTATCCCAAGTTCTCTGAGCTCTTCCTACACTGTCATAACACAATACTTATAAATGTTCCTGTTTCGCCGAAACCGGTTTGGCTCAGTGGATAGAGCGTCGGCCTGCGGACTGAAGGGTCCCGGGTTCGATTCCGGTCAAGGGCATGTACCTTGGTTGCGGGCACATCCCCAGTGGGGGGTGTGCAGGAGGCAGCTGATCGATGTTTCTCTCTCATCGATGTTTCTAGCTCTCTATCCCTCTCCCTTCCTCTCTGTAAAATATCAATAAAATATATTAAAAAAAAAAAAAAAGAATGCTTTAAATGTTCCTGTTTCAAATATATACATTCACTCTCTTCATTAGACTGTAAGGAGAGATTTAAAATTTTTCTTCCTTTTAATCTAGTACAGTGCTTTATACTCAGGACATACTCAATAAATGCTTTTTATTTAAGAGCAACAGAGTTCTGAGAAGAGTGTCCTGTGAGCTACCACACACTCTTGTGAGCCAAAATCTAGCTCAGCCTTCTTGGACTGTGTGTAGTATCAAGAGAACAGTGAGGAATCGAGGTACCATCAGCAACCACAGCATCAAAACCAAGGTCTAAACACTGTCCTTGACCTTTAGTTTGCTCTCACCAGGTAAACCAAGCATCAGAAATGGTTAACTAATCCCATCTTCTGGGTTCAGTTAACATGCAGGGGACCCTGGGCAGCCCTGCAGGGCCAGGGACACAAGAGTCCAAAACAGAATTCTGAATTAATCCTCCAATCCTGAACACACCCCAGGCCTCAGATCTGTTCGTGGAAATACCACTTGCCAGATGCTCAGAGTATAGACCTCGGTGCCTCCATGATTTCTTCCTTTTTCTCCCCTCACCTGCCACTTATAATCCATCAGCAAGTTCTGCTGGCCCTGCTTCCAAAACATACCCCAAATCCAACCTCTTCTCTGCACCCCGAGCCAACCCTCATGGCCTGAATGACTACAAGTCTCCTCACTGGTTCTTGGCTTCCTCCCACTCTTGCTCCCCAGCACCCACCAAAGGGATCTCCTACTGAAACCCCTCCAAAGACTTGCCCTTGAACTTCTAATCAAATCCAAATTCCTGACCAAGGCCAAGAGGTCCATGTGGCAGGGCCACCACCTACATTAAGACCCACCAAGGTTCTTCTGCTCCCCAGGTTCAGCCTCACCTGCCTTTCTGCTTCTTGTTGACCACTCTGGTCTCTACTCTCTGCCCCCAACACGATTCTTCCCCATCTTCTCAAGGCTGGCTTTTTCCATTGACCCAAATGTCATCTCTTCTAAAATAGACCCTCTTCCCCTCCCTGCAACAGGATCTCTGTCGAGTACCAATGGAATAGACTCCTGTGTCCACAAGGGAGGGTCAGGCCATCATCACACTACTCCAGGTTGACCTCATCATCACTCATGGGGGAGCCAGGTGGCTTGTGTCTCCTGATGGGGTGTCATGTGAAATTCACAGGACCCCCAATGTAGGCTGGCCACCAATGTTTAATTTTGAATGTATCAAAATATTAGACATAGCTTCTCTTACAGGAAATATAGATAAACAAGCTAAATGACCCCACAGGGAAGAATCTGATAAATCCACAAGGTGAGACATTCAAGGGGACAAGTAGCCCAGTTCTTCAGCATGCCAGGCTCAAAAATGAGAACCATCAGGTATAATGCTTGCTCCTAAACTGCATGGTGGTTTGAATAAACCAATAATAAGGGACATTTTGGAAACAACTGGGGAAATGTGGATATCGACTGAGTATTAGAAAATACCAGGAAATTGTAATTTGATTAAATGTAATGTTATTATTTTTCTAAATCCTCACTGAGGATAGTTTTATTGATTTTAGAGAGAGAGGAAGGGAGAGGGAGAGGGAGAGGGAGAGGGAGAGGGAGAGGGAGAGGGAGAGGGAGAGGGAGCATTGATGTGAGAAACATTAATCGGTTGCCTCTGTTACAAGACCCAAGCAGGGATTGAACCCACAACCTGGCCATGTGCCCTGACCAGGAATCGAACCTGCCACCTTTCTGTTTACAGGATGACTCTTCAGCCAACTGAGCCACACCAGCCAGGGCTAAATGTAATGTTATTTTGCTATGTAGGAAAACGTTTTGATTTCTTTTTTCAAGCAATGTAAAATTAACAAAATAATAAAATTCAGTAAAATCTGTTAAAGTGACAAAAATAACTCTTCCCCCTCATCTCCAGCCACTTTTCCATGTTCTTAATTGTTTTCACATCTGAAACTACTTGATTACTTTTTATAAAAGCTTGTTTACTTGTTAATTTTCAGTCTTCCCCATTACACTTCCCCAAGAGCAGAGATATTCATGGCTTTATTCCCAGAGCCTAGGACAGTAGCTGGTGCACAAGGAAGTGCTCAGAAAATATTTGTCAAAATGATGAATGATGACCCCTTATAGCCCAGGGCCAGCTGCTCCACAGAGGGGCCAGTTCCACCCCAGGCCTAAGGAAGGGCCAATCCCAGGAACTCAACCTTTCCTAAAGGGAGAATGAAGGGTGAAGGGGGAGTGATGTGGATCCCATCTGCCCTGGGTTCTGAGCTTCTTGGCTGCTTTGGGGGAGCATAGGTGGACTCGGGAGGCTGGAGGCAGGGGGCTCACCCGCAGGAAGGAGTCCAGGGCACCGTTCTCCATAAATTCAGTAAGAATCATGACTGGCATGCTGTTGGTAACCACGCCCTCCAGACGGATGATGTTGGGGTGCTCGAACTGGCCCATGATGGAGGCCTCGCTTAGGAACTCACGCCGCTGCCGCTCTGTGTAACCACCCTTCAGGGTCTTGATGGCCACGCAGCTCTCCTTCTTCCCCGGGGCCTTAAGTCGCCCCCGGCATACCTCCCCAAACTCACCTTTAAGAAGGATGCTAAGAGTCAGCACTCCTCCTACTTCGGCCCTGCCTTCCCTCCCCACCCCATTTCCCTCCTGGGCGCCCAGTCATCTTTCCTCTCACCTGCACCAATCACCTCCTCAATCTTGACATAGGAGACGTCGATCTCTTTTGCAAATTCCCTCACAGCTTCATTAGGGTCTTCATAAGTGAAGGGATCAATGTAGACCTTAGTACCTGAGGAATCATGTGGGGCCCATTAGCCAAGTAACTTCTTGCACTCAGATGCCCTAATTCTTGGCTCACAGCCTTGCCCCAGCCCTGTTTCCTTCAGGATAGGCCTACTTACCGTGGCCAATGAGATACTGTCCATGTTTATCTGAGTATTCAGCTTCTCTCCCACTGCTCTGCTTCCTATAGCCAATGGGAAAGAAAAGGTAAACTGAGTCACATATCTATATTCCCAGAGGGACAGGATGGGAAGAGAGGAGCGGGGATCAAAAAAGATTCCAAGTGGAAATGGGCTCTTGAGGCATCCAAGGAGGCTTGCCCTGGAGCAAGAGGGCAGGTTTCACAGGGGCCTCCAGGCACCCAGAGCTCTCACCTGAGGCAAAGAACTGCGATGACAATAACCACCAGAACCAGTACCACACCCACGACCGCAGTGCCTGCAATCAGGGCCAGCTGCTCCCGCCAGCTCTCCTTTTCTGGGGGAGAAAAACCATGATCAGGAAGACCTAATGACCACTGAGGGCCCTACACCAACTGAATGAGCTGTGGCTCCCCTGAAAACAGTGTGGCAGGTGGGGGAGGACGAAGGAGAGGCAGGATGGGGGAAGCATAGTGGGATTTTCAAACTGCTTCTCATGGGCTGTGGGCCCGTCCCTTCAGAGCCCTTCAGGGCAAGGGAGGGAGTTTTCAGCCTTATTTCTGCCAGGGTGGGTTTGATCTTGTTCTGTAATAAATACTGGTGACCACAAAAAGTCCCATTTGTATGAAAGGTTCCAAAGGCTAAATAAAAATGAAAGGGTTTATAGCCCCAAAGTGGTAATAACCCAAATGTCCATCAATGGATGAATGAGTAAATAAAATGTGCCACAGCCACACAGTGAAATATTTTTCAGCCATAAAGGAAATGAATCCCTGATACATGCTAAAATATGGGTGAATCTTGAAAACATTATACGTGAAGGAAACCAGTCACAAAAGACCATATATTGTATGATTCTATTTGTATGAAATGCCCAGAACAGGCAAATCAGAAAGTAGATTAGTATTTGCCATGGGCTAGGGGGGTGATAAAGGGGAATAGGGTCTTTTTTGGGGGTGCTGAAATGTTCTAAAATTGTGATGGTTGCACAACTCTGTGGGTATACTAAAAGTCAATGAATTATACACTAAATGGGTGAAGTGTCTGGTTTATGAATCATATCTCAATAAAACTGTTTAAAAAATTAAAACACTGGGCCAGCATATTATAACTAACAGGTATCATCTTATTTATTCCCTAGAGCCCTGTGAGAGAGGCCTCATATTTCCTTTTTTTTTTTTTTTTTTTTTTTTTTTTGGATGAGAGAGCTGAAACTCAGGGATCAAGTTTTTGCTAAAGGTCACACAGTTGAGGGAAGGTTGCTAAGCAGCTCTTCACACTCAATTGTTGGTTTGGGTTTCTGCACCCTCTGCTCTCTTCACCAGGCCAAAATACCTCTCAGTTGAGAGAAAGAGGAGCATGGGAGTGTGACTTTGGGGACCCTTCAGGAACAGCACCTCCTCCCATGCCTAGTCCCAGGCTTACCATCCAGCTGGGTCTGGCTATGGTGCTCCTGGCCGAAGGGTCCATAGCCAGCCTCAGAGCGTGCCCGCACCTGGATCAGGTAGCTGGCTCCCCGCTTCAGCCCCTGAAGCTCTGCCCTGTTGTCTGATGTCTTCAGGAACCGAACGCTGCTGGGGCCCTCTGCACCCTGTCCAGGAGGAGGAGGGGTTGGCCATAAGTAGAGGCCCCCAGTTTCTGCTGCTCTTCCGACCTCCCCCTGCCCTGCACCCCCATAATGAGCATCTTGGTCTTGTAATGTAGCAGGCGAGGCTTTTGTGCTGACTTATGTGTACTGTGCTGAGCATTTGTATTCACTGTCTCATTTAATAGTTTCGTGATAAGGCGACTATTTTACGGATGGGGATGCTGAGCTTAGAAAGGCCAAGGGGCTGGCCCAAGGTCTCACAGAGCTGGAATTCAAGTGTCTGCAATTCAGCATTCCACTACTAGAGCACGTTGCACTGCCGACCCCCAACCCCAGGGGTGGTGCCTGGTCTCACCTTCTCATGGTACTTGACCTCATAATCTAGCACTGCTCCACTGGGTGCCCGGGGAACAGCCCAGGCCAGGCTCAAGCTGCTAGGTGAGGACCGAGTCACCCGGATGTCGGATACTGGGGGTGGCACTGTGAGAGACAAGACACGTTAGGGCTCTTCCACTTAGCATGTTTGTCCCTTACCTTTCCCAGTGCTTCTGCTGGCTACACCTGTCTTGATCCTCCAGATCAGGCATCCTCAAACTACGGCCCGCGGGCCACATGCGGCCCACCGAGGACATTTATCCGGCCCGCCGGGTGCCGCTGCCTGTCCTGCTTAGCAGCCGACTCATCCCAGGCCCGCAGTGCACATAGGAATTTGTTCATAGTTTTTTTTTTAAACTATAGTCCGGCCCTCCAATGGTCTGAGGGACTGTGAACTGGCCCCCTGTTTAAAAAGTTTGAGGACCCCTGCTCCAGATGTTCCAAGAATCCCTTCCGACTTCCATCCTCAACTCTCCAGCCCACCTTGCATCTTTTTCACTCTCTTTCTGCCTCCTGCACCCAAAGCCCTGACGCTCCATACTTCCTGGGGATCCCACTCCATAGCCTCTGCCTTTTCCCCCTTCAGACCTCGCTGGCTTCTTCTACCCACCAACATCTCTCCCATCTGACCACAGGCTGCCCCCAGGTCCCAGTCTCACCCTCACGGTCAGTGGTGACATTCACAGCCTCAAACGGGATGGGCCCGGTGGCTAAGGAAGATACCCCATTCAAGGCAGTGACCTCAAAGGTATAGGTGAAGTCAGGACGCAGCCCTCGAATTGTGACCCAGGGCTCCACCAAATCCCGGGGGCCAGGGTCAAAGGTCAGGTCTCCTCCACAGGGTGTGCAGGACCCCCCAGGGCGGCACTCGCGGCAGCGGAGTGCATAGGTGAGGTCCTCTCGGCCACCTGACTCGAGGGGGGCACTCCACTCCAGGCGCAGGGAGGAACCATTTAAGCGGGAAACCACACTTCTTGGAGCCGATGGAGGGGCTGCAGGAAACCAGGAAATCAGTCAGAGGCTGAGCAAATGGAAGGGGTGGGTAGTGGGACAGATAGGCAGCCACACTGATTTAGCTGGGCACCAGCAAGCCAGGGTCAAGAAGGGGAAGGCCTGGGAAGGTGGAGGCTGGAATGGAGGTCCACCCCAGGGATCACTGGTCACTTACTGGTACAGGGTGCACCCCGGGGGTCTGTGCGGGCCCGTAAGTACCCTACGCGGCACTGGCAGATGGGTGAGCCAATGGTGTTGGAATGACTGTTGGCTGGGCATGGCTGGCAGGACCCCTCCCCAGACAGAGGCTTGAAGGTGCCCTGGGCACAGGCTGAAAGAAAGCAAGCATTCAATAAACATGCATAAAAAACATGCAGTTGGCCCTGGCTAGTGTTGCTAAGTGTTTAGAACATCGGCCCAGGGACCAAAGGGTCTCAGGTTCGATTCCCATCAAGAACACGTACCTATACATTCCTTGGCCCTGGTAGGGGCACATGTGGGAGGCAACCAGTGGATGTGTCTCTCTCACATCAGTGTATTTCTCCTCACCCTCCTCCTGCCTCCCTCTCTTCCACGCTCTCTAAAAAAAAAAAAACCAATGGAAAAATATCCTCAGGTGAGGATTAGTGACAACAAAAAAACGCGCAGCTGCTTTTAAGTTTCCATGAAGTGCAAAGGGGGAAACAGGGCAGGAGTTCAGAAATCTCACATCTAAGAGAAGGAAACCTCCTCCAGACCAGGGATTAACCCTAATACCCACAACCCAGAGACCAAGACTCAGAACAACAATTTTAAATGCACACCGCAAAACACACTGGATTATAAAGTAAATCAAGCAAGTTGAAATACAATGATCATAATATGAAGAAAAGTTTGTGACACAGCAATGTGTATGCTTCTTTCTTAGCAAGATATAGTAGCTGATCTAACAGCCACTGTAATACTGAAGTGGTGAGGAACACACACAGCATTTGACATTCTTGCATCGTCTGTCATAATGGCTTGTGAAAATAGCCAGGAACTATAATGAACAAGAGTAGAGACCATGACACTTTTGTCCTCTAAGCCCAATAAGGTCCTACATCCCTGGACATCCTCCCAGGTCCAGAACAGAGTGGACATAGGAAGAATGTGGAAGTGAGGAAGGCTCAGAACTATACTGGGAATGGGCAGGGGAGGAAGAGAGACCCTCCAGGAACTGAGTGCCTAGGAGAGCAAAGAATGTTCAAAGTGAAAATTTAAAAAGTGGGTCCAAGACCAGGGTACAGGACCTTCCCCACATGGATTGGCAACAACTTCTTGGGGACATGTCAGCCCTCACCTCGGCACCTGGTATTCCCCTCGGCGGCCTCGAATCCCGGAGCACAGCTGCAGCCCGTGACAGGCTGCTCAGCCCACTGGCCATCCTCCCGGCAGTAGAGGCTGGGACTGGGGCCAGAGGCAGGGACAGCATCAGCCACACAACTCCCTGCCACTGGCACCACAAGCTCACGAGGCACTGTCTCCGGGAAGCGGGTGAGGTTGACAGTCAGCTGGGCACACTTCTTGTAGAAGAGGTGCAGGGACAGCAGGGCCATGCAGGCGCCCTGGTCCTGGAAAGCCAGGTAGAAGCCAGCTTTGGTGAGTGGGCCCAGACGCAGCGTCTTGACATTCACTTTACCAGTTGCCTCAGCCCCAGGACGCTTCCGGGTCAGATGCTCAGCAGCCACTGTGTCTACCTGCCGGGTCCGAGAAGAGACTCAACTGCTGCTGTCCTCCACTCCCCAAGGACTGTCTTCTTCTTCCTAGCTTATCCTTCCGCAGATACTTGCTGAGCTCTTATGATGTGTCCAGACTCTGTCCTGTACTCCCCCTTTCTGTTCAATCACTCATCCTACAAAAACTTGTCAACACGCAAAATCTATCTACTCTATGCCAGGTCCTGAACTCAGTGTGGAGGAAACAGAAATGAAGAAAACAGGAATATGTTGTAAAGTATGAGGAGGGCTATGACAGGTGGGACCCCACAGCGGGAACTCAGAAGACATAATAGGTGGAAAGAAGAGGCAGAGAGAAGCCATTCCAGGGTGAGGGGTAGGAAAATAAAGGGGGGAGTGCAGGATGGCCTAAGTACAGTAGAGTAGAGTAACTGAGAGAACCTCTCCTGGCGGCCAGGCCGGCAGCCCAACTGCATGCTGCTGCTCCTCCGAGCAGACCACCTTCTTCCCTTCCAGACCTGAGGCTCCTGCTCCCAGTACCCGAACCAAGGGCCTTGGAAGTTCACCTCCACTGCCCCTAGACCACAGGCCTGCCCCATCCTGGCCCATGGCAGTGCCCTGATGGGTACCTTGATGTAAGGGTTCTCCATCCAGGCTGGTGTGAGGGCTGTGGCTGTGTTGGCATCACTCTCGAAGTAGAAGACTGTAAAGGTCTCCTTGCAGGAGCGCCCAGCTCGGGGCAGGGACAGGCACTCGAGCATGGTGAAGCGCAGTGTGGCGTACACGTGGACAGCACCTCGCCGGGGGACCCAACCTGTGCGCAGCCAGTAGGCCAGGCCTGGGGCTCGCTGCACATCACACACCTCATACGTCCTAACGCTGTGTTGCTCCTCATCCAGGCCGCTCAGCTCCTCCCACTGTGGGCAGAAGGGGTCAGCATGGGGGCTGCTGAATCGCTTAAAGGTCAGTGGGAGAGTGTTCGTCATCAAGCAGGAGTGGCTAGGGAAGGGGACCTCTGAGAGCAAGAGCTCAGAGGACACTAGTTCCTGCTGCTGTGACCTGGGAGGCAGTGGCATGGGAAGCAGGTCCTTCAGTTTCCCTTCTGAACCCCAGCTCCTGGGCCCAGCTCTTACCTGCCCATCCACCTGAGGAAACGTCACCCACTTCAGATCGGCAGTTTCCAATTTTGTGTTCAGTAGAGTCTCTAAGACAGACAGACAGAGCCAGTCAGGGCTTAGGGGAGACACTGGGAAGACTAGATGCCTGGGAAAGGAGATAGTGGGGGTTCTCCTAGCTCCAAGCTGGAGGAGTCAGTCAGGCTGAGACAAGAGATGAGGAGGGGAGTGAGCCTTGCCCTCCTATTTCTTGCCTCTTTTTCTGAATGTTTACCCCATCCCTAACAGCTGGTAGGCTGGCTGCCCTCTTAGGACTCCCAGATCTAGGCCTCCCTGAATGGCAGTACCCTGGAGGATAGGGGGAGGTGCAAACACTGGAAGGAGGAGAAGGGCAAACAGCTCAAAAAGGATTAAACTAGAGCCCCGACCTGGCCTTGACCTTGTGGTGAGCAAAGGGCTGCTGGCATGGGGACACCCTTCCAGGGCCGGGGCCTCCAGGGTCAATTCCCCAGTCCCCAAGTTGATGCCTCCCTGCCCCCAACTCTATTCCTCTTCCATGTCCCCACCCCTTTTGAGACCCAACACTTCAGTCCTTCAGATCCAGGAAGGTGGGGCTCAGCTCCTGAGGCCCAGCCAGAACCCCGACTCCCACCCCTCCCTTCAGCACACTGGTGTCAGAGGAGGAAGTGCTGGAGGCTGGGATGCTTGGGTTCCCGCCCTGGCCCCAGCCTGCAGAGGCCTCACATCTGGATTTGGTTATGGGGAGGAAAAGGGGAGGAGACTTTAGGGGTGTGTGTATGCGGGGTGGTGAACACACCTGGCTCAGCTCGGCCTGGGGGAGGGACACCAGAGAGGGGTGGGCCTCTGGCGGAAGCGGTGGATTAGGGGAAACCGCACAGGCCCTGGCAGCTGAGGGTGGAGGGAAGGTAGGGAAATCCCCTTGGAGGCCAAGGCAATGTGGACAGTCGGCCCCTAGGGCAGCCAGCAGCACACCTGGGACCAGGTCCCCACTTCCCAACATGGGGGCTGCTGGAGAGAAGGGAGGGCAAGTGGGTGAGGCAACCTCTTCCCAGGGACCAAGAGATATCCACCTAGGCAAGGGATTAGGTGGGACTGGCCAGCCCCAGGTAAGGCCCAGGCCCCCATGAGTGGTGGGAGACAGTCCAGCATGCTGGGGACAGGATGCCAGGGTTCTGGGAAAGGGGTGGATAGAGGCTGCCGTCTCCACCCTCCATTGTTCCAGCCTGGATAGTGTTTTCCTGTCTCCAATTTACACACTGTCTGTTTCAGGGCTGTCCCTGGGCTCTGAGTGGCTCACTTTCTCTGGTCTTGCCTCCCCCTGGAGCTCTCTTTGATCTGTTAGTTCTTTTGCCTCTCACCTCTCTCCAGCTCTCTGTCCACCTCCATTTCTCTAGCCATCTCTCTCCTCTTTTCTGTCTCCCACTTTTCACCCAGCCTTGGATAAATTAGTTAACTCCTCTAAGCCTCAGGCTCTTCATCTGTAAAATGGGAGAACAATCCCTCCCACCCCCAAGGCTGTGGGAACCATGAAAATATAAACCCCTCAGCATGGCCCTGGGGCCTAGAAAGCACTTCATAACAGCAGTTAGAAGTGACTCCCTTTTCCTCTTTGCATCTTTCTTTTCCTCTCACTCCACTTCATCTGGGTGGGTTTTCTCTCCACTCTGCTTTCCTTTCTCTCCCAGTCTTGCCCCTTCTTTCTCTGAGCCATGCCAGTCTTCCCTCTCCCCATTCCCAGCCTTTGATCCCCAGCTCAGAGCAGCACTGCCCAGCCTGAGGGAGAGGGGTTTCCAACTGCCTTTGATTCCTCCTCCTCAGCAGCCTCCCTAAAACCCCCTCCCCAAAGACCCCTTTGATTCCAGTGAAGAGGAAGGGGGGGGAGGTGCAGCTAATTGAAAGGAGATTAGAAGGGTTTATAGGGCTCTTGGTTCCCCCCCTAGATGAAGGAAGGGGAGAGGCTCATGGATGAGGAAAATTTGGGGCAGAATATAGAAAAATTAGAAATTTAGAGAGATGAGGGGGTAGGTGGTCATTAGGCTGAGTCAGGACTACAGAGGGGCTGCACAGGTCAGTTTCTGGTGGCCTGCAGGGTTGGAGGAAAGCCAGCTTGTCTAGGACTTGGGCAGGGCTGGGGTCTAGAGAGCATTTAAAGGACTGGGGTGCAAGCCTGGGAAACCAGGAAGGGGGCCTCTCTGTGGCAGGGGTAGTGGCTTTGGGAGATTTGTTTAGAGTGTGAGTGCAGAAGGTGGCCATCCCGACAGAGGCATGTGAAATTGTAGGATCAAGGTGTAAATACCAAGGAATGAGGGGTGGGGGCAGTTTATGGCCTAGCACAAAATTCTGCCTTGTCTGCAGTTGTTTCTCCAGAAACCTTTCCTTCTTTTTTGCCGAGGTGAGAAGAGGGTCAGAAACTTTGAAGAGTTTTGAAGATTGGAGTAGGGAGAAAAGGAAAGGCCACCAAAGCGTCTGAAGTCAAGAGTGAGAGTTTGGGGAGCCTGGGCAGGGGGACGTCCCAGGACGGAGCCCGACTCCATCTCTTTTCCAAACAAAAGAAAACTCCACTCCCCGCTGGGCCGCCTCTTCCCCGCCCCCCGCCCGGTCTAGTACTATTGGTCCGAAGTGTTCGGGGTTGAGGTGCTGGGTAAGGGTTGGGAGAGGTCGGCCCCTCCACTCCGAGGCCCAACTTTGGGGGCCCCAGGAGTGGCGGGATGCCGCTAAGGAAACTCACCTTCTAAAGCGGCTGCGAGTGAAGCCCAGCAGAGCAAAGCCCGGAGCTCCATGGCGCCACCTCACTCCGGTCGGATCCGATCTGAGTTTGGGGGGCCCTAGCCCCCCCAGTTCTGAACCCCCCCTGAGCCGGTAGACGCCGACTCCCCGCGCGGGACTCTCGGTCGGAGCCTCAGCGCAGGCCCATGCGGGCGCGCCGGGCACCGGGTGGCAGCGCCCAGGTGTGGCCCCGCGTCCCCACTGCACGGGCTGGCGGGGGGCGTCCTCGCAGGGGACGCGCCGGGCGGGAGCAGAGAGAGACGTGGCTGGAGTTGGGGTCCCTCCGGGGCCTCGGGGTTCCGCCCCAGCTGGCTGGGGGTGGGCCTGTCTCGCGCTTTCTAGCCCCCTCCCTAGAGTGGCGCTGCTCGCGCTGCGGGGCCGACTGCGCTCCGCGCCGGCGGGGAGGGTGGAAGCCGGAGCGGGAGGGAGACTGCGGAACGGGGCAGGACCGCCGGGTTGGGCTGGCCGGGGCCGGGACTGGGCCAGGCGGCGCCTGGCGGAGGAGGGAGGGGCGCGCGGGAGCTGGGGGAGCCGCCCCCAGCCCGGGTTCGGCCTGGGGGGCCGGGGCGCGCTGATTGGATCGCGCGCTGCTGAATAATTCATGAGGGAAGCGGAGCGGGGCGCCGAGTGTAGCAGTTCGGAAAGTTGGGAGAAAGTTTGGAGAAGGGGGAGGGGCGGAGGGCGCGGAGCCCGGGACCGCCCAAAAGTGCACTGGGCCGTGTGCTCCAACCCTGATCTCGCGCGTCCGGATCGGGGCCCAGGGACCCCAGGGTCAGGCCCAAACCCGGCAGACCAGGGAGCGGAGAAGCACACCCAGCAGCGCGGAGAGCCGCCCAGAGGTGCGCATTATTTTCTTGCGGACTTCGGATTCTTCTGGATTAGCCCACTACCCCCTAGTTGGCGCAGGGGACCGTGTTCGCGGGAAGCTTTTGAGGATGGAGGGTGGCCCTGGGGGTCTGAAGGCAGCGATCTTAGCTTAGATAACCCTGGAGTGAACGTTCACACAATCATTCAACAAACTAAGTACAGTATTGGGGCCTTACTATGCACTCAACCTAGCACTGTCAAGTGCGGGGAGGAAGTGAGGCAACTGGGTTGAGATGGGGAGGAACATAGAAAAGTCTAGGAAGCAAGGGTAGATAAAAGGTAGGTGGGTCTGAGCGAGTGAGAGGTCCTGATGGATTCCCAACTCACCGTCCTCATTCTCACTGTCGAGTTTGGGAGGGCTTCGCGCCACCCGCAGCCCTGACCCTTGGGGCTGGGGCCGCGGCTGAGGCTGTCTTTCCTGAAGCTGTTTCCTGTCTGGCTCCTGGGGGCCCTCGGGATGCCTGGGAGGGCTCTTCCTCTCATTGCCACCACCCTCCCCCCATATCATCAGTTAGAGGGGAGGGTCTAGGAAAGCAGTGAACTTCCCACCAACCCCCTCTACATCAGGGTCCTAGTGTGAGTCAAAGGGTGGATGGAGGGTGCTGCAGGAGTCTTCCAGTGGAAGAACTAGAAGGAAAGGGCTTAAACTCAGAAAATATTTAAGAGGGACAGAGTCTGGAGGAGCTGAGGAGCCAAGAGAGAGGGAAGGAGGAGTCACTGATGCCTGGGGGGCTGCCAAGTGCCTCTAACACCCCAGAGAGGACAGCCAGGCCTCTAGTGACCTCTTGTCCCAGCTCACTTATCTTCCTGCCACAAGTGGTGCTCCCCACACCCTTGCCCTTCCTCATTGCCCAGCCTGGGTCCTGCTCCGGGGTGGGGGTGGGGGTGGGGGTCACAGAGGGCAGGAAACAGCCGGCTTAGCTGGAGTCAGGCAGACCAGGCCGGGACTGGGAATACCACCCTCCTCCCTCCCTGATCTAAGTCGGCTTCTCCTCCAGGTTACACTCACCCCCTCCCTCACCTTTCCCTGCTTTTACTCTGCACTCAGATTCTCTCCTCTAAAAGTTATGTCTCCTCCTGGACTCTGCTTGATTTTTCTCATTTGGTAGTGGATGTGGGGGTGGTGCACCATTATGGATGAATCAGATTCATCATGATGGGGTGGAGGTGTGCATGGCTTAAATCGTAGAGACCAAGATGCACAGAGAAATGAAGCAGGGTGGAGTGAAGAGCTGATAAGACAGAGGGGTGAAATAGTGTAATAGCTCACCCTCACTGTAGACTTGAACCCTGTATTTCTGACCCCTGAGTACCAGACCCCTCCCCCCTCAGCTAGAGAGAAGAGAGCATCTAAAGTAAGAAAATACCCAGTAGATCCCATATCATTGGGTCCTCAGCCCAACCCCCAGCATGCAATCCAGTTCTTAGTACCTAGTATATACCAATAAAAGAATGAATAAAATGAAACTTATGTAGCACCTACTATGTGACAGATGATTCGCAAGATTTGTAAAACATGGCTTCTGGCCACAAAGATCTTATAATCTGGCAGAGATCCCATTACTTCCCCTTTTCATGGAGATGATGGCTGAGATTTTCACTCCAATCAATGCTAAGGAATCACCCTTGGTCTAAACTGTAGGTGTGAGGTCATTTCCTCCACCCTCTGACCATCCAAGACTACTTCCTAGGCAAGCTAACTCAATATCCACTATGACACAGGTGAGCAGCCATATCACTATTTAAACCAGCCCAAACAGATCTCAAGCCCTCCTTTCTTCATTATCAGAGCACTTAGGGCACTTCACTGTCCTCCCACCCCAGATATTAGGCTGTCACCCCATTCCTGCCTATGATCAATATGCTGCTGTCATTTATCGCCATGGCAGTACCTATGTGGAGCACCCCCACCTCCCAACAACCCCCCAACAGCTGGCAGGGCTTTCCTTTTGCTATTCACATCATTACGGTTTGGAGCAGTCTTGGAGTTAGAACTTTTCCTATACATACTAAAAAAAACACAACAGATCATCTCATTTCACCATATATTATAGAAATTGTCACTCTTCTTTCCATATCCCAGCCCCCGTCCTCTGGCCCTATAAGCCTGTCAAGTTAAATTTACCTGGAAGCTCTTGAAGTTTACACTTCAGCAGCCCTCACCTACCTAGCTCCTCCCAAAGCCCTGGTTAATGAGTGCCATCTATTTAAACAGTTTTTAAGGTGAGTCACTGCATGAGAACCTTTGAAATGGTCTGGAATCTTATACCTCTTGTAGGAAAGGAATTTGATAGAGGCTTTTCATCTCACCAATGATGAGCCAAAAGATTTTATAAATTCAATAATGGGCCCTGGCTGATTTGGCTCAGAGATTACAGTGCTGGACCAAAAGGTTGCGGGTTCAATTCCCAGCCAAAGGCAGTACCTCAGTTTCAGGGTTTGTCCCAGCCCCTTGTGGGAGGCAACCAATCGATGTGTCTCTCTCGTGTTAATGTTTCTCTCCTTCCCCTCTGTTAATTCCCCTCTCTTTAAAAAATATCTTCATATCCTTGGGTGAGAATAAACAAATAAATAAATAAATTCAATAATGGAAGGGAAAATTAAATTGTTCATACTAGAGAAAAGACTGAGATACAGAGAGAATAAAAAATAATAATACAAAACCATCATCATATGAAGAGGTGGTCAAAGAGTACACCTGTAAGAAAAAGGTAGTACGTGAAAGTAGTATTTTTTAATGTTTTTTAAAGAATATTTTAAACTGTTTTTTAAGGAAAGAGAGGAAGGGAGAGAGAGGGAAACATGCTGAGAGAGAGAAACATTGATCTGCTACCTCTTGCACATCCCCTACTGGGGATCATGCCCAAAACCCAGGCATGTGCCCTGACCAGGAATTGAACCAACAACCTGTTGGTGCACAGGACGAAGCCCAACCCAGCCACACCAGCCACAGCAGGATATGAACGTATTATAAAGGTGTATTCAGTAGTTACTCAAATCAACTGAGTGTCATAAACGGCCAGGGTTATTTATCTAGCTTTTTAAAAAACAATATGTGATTACATTTGAATACACAACTTTTGTACAACCAAAATGTAAATCACCACAATAAAATGATAGCAAGACACATGGTATTTCATTTGCAACGTATGACAAATGGTTAACATCTTTTGTCATAAATAAGTTCTTATCTAGCTTTTGTAATATTTATGATATTTATCACCTAACATTTGCAACTGGTTGTGATTTCTCAATCTAAATAAACATTAACTTTTATATCTAATTTTATATTCATAATTTTGTTTTCTTAATAAGGGTTCCCAAAATTATATAAACATCAGGACTGACACAATCTGAATCCAGGCCTAATCTGATTACCACAAATATTTCTGAAATCATCATATACAAAGTTGTATTAGACACACACATAAAAGCCTTTATTAATTTATTAGTGATTGTTCATTTACTTGCATGTGACCCTAAATTTCATGAAAGCAGATACAACAAATCCTCAACATATACTGTCTGGCCCATAGTAAATACTAGTAAATAAGTATATGCATACTAGAGGCCCAGTGCACAAATTCATGCAGCAGTGGGGTCCCTCAGCCTGGCCTGCAGGAACAGGCCGAATCGAAACTGGCTCTTGACATCCCCCGAGGGGTCCTAGGTTTTGAGAGGGCACGAGCCAGGCCTAGGGACCCCACTGGTGCACAATTGGAGCCGGGGAGGGATGCGGGCGGGCTCCAAGGCATGTCTGGCCCTTCTCGCTCAGTCCCCATCAACTGAACCCCAGCATCAAGCTAACCTACTGGTTGTAGCACCTGCCCCCTGGTGGTCTGTGCACGTCATAGCAAGCGGTTGAGCAATCTTAGCATATCATTAGCATATTGTGCTTTGATTGGTTGAACAGATGACTGGACATTTAGCATATTAGGCTTCTATTATATAGGATATTTATATATTTTTATTGATTTGGGAGAGGGAAGGAGAGAGATAGAAACATCAATGATGACAGAGAATCATTGATCGTCTGTCTCCTGCATGCCCACCACTGGGAATTGAGCTCACAACCTGGGCATGTGCCCTGACGTGGAATAGAACCTGAAACCTTTTGGTATATGGGGCAACACTCCAACTAACATAGCTACATTGGTCAGGGCTACTCAGAAATTACTTATTGACCATTTTACTATGGGCCAGGATTGGGGACACAAAGTCATCCTCTGCCTTCTAGGACTTGACAGCCAGGGATAGAAATAGCCATGGAACCTCTAACATAGGAAATGTGTTGAGCATAAATGGTGGCATACAAAGGGTCCTATGGGATAAGGAAGGAAGCACACCTTATCCAGACTGCAGGGTGAAGGTGAGCTTTCTGGAGAAGCTAATGCTGCCTAAATGAGTCATAAAGGAGATTGGCAGGAATAGTTGATTTAAAGGCTGAAGAAGGAGCAGATACAAAAGCATAAACATGGTAAGATTTGCTCCCAAACTGCCAAGAGTTCATAATACCAGAGTGTAGAGTGCAAGGAGAGTGACAATGGATGAGCTGGAGAGGTGAGCAAGGCCAACCTTGGCCATTATAGCATCTTCCAGAAGTATATTCTTATTCTGAATACCTTGGGAGCCATTGAAGTATTTTAGGCAAAGAAACATCGGTGGATTTGTCTAGAAAGTTCCCACTATACAACTTTGAAGAATGGATTGAAAGGGATAAAGACTGAAGGCAGAGCCCAACAGGCATGGCTCAGTGGTTGAGCGCTGACCTATGAACCAGGAGGTCACTGTTTGATTCCCAGTCAGGGCACATGCCCCGAGTTGCAGTCTTGATCCCAGTGTGGGGCGTGCTGGAAGCAGCTGATAAATGATTCTCTCTCATCACTGATGTTTCCGTCTCTCTTTCTGTCACCCTTCCTCTCTAAATCAATAAAGATATATTTAAAAAAAGAAAAAGGCAGAGAAACTAAATGCAGTTCTCCAAATGACAGTGAGGTTTTGGATGGACATAGGGGTGTGTGTGTGTGTGTGTGTGTGTGTGTGTGTGTGTGTCTTAGGGTAGCACTTAAGAGATATAAAAAAGCTAAAGTAGGCAGGACTTACAACCTAGCTGTGGGGATGGGGGAGGCTGAAATCAAGCATGATTGAAGTTTCAGATTTGGGCAGCTTGGTAGGAGCTAGTGAACCAGACCGTGGGGAAGGAAGATGATGGGCCTGTTGAGTTTGAGATCGCTGTGTACTATTTAGGAGTTCAGAGACAGCTTTTTGGCTGGAGATGCAAGTTTGGGAGTTTTGAGCATATGTGGTGATGTAAGCTTCAATGAGTGGGAATGGGGGTGTGGAGGAGACTATAGATTGGGAAGACTGAGGAAAACCTTACTACTTCACCTTTAAAAAAACCAACATTATCATATTTAGATCATCATAAGAACCTGGTTAGACAGGCAGGATGGGTGTTATTATGACATCTACTTTAAAGAGACAGGCACCCTGGTGGTGCAATTTGTTGGAGTATTGTCCTGTACACCAAAAAGGTTGTGGGTTCCATCCCTGGTTGGGGTGTGTGGGGGAGGCAACCGATCAATGTTTCTTTCTCCCTTCCTCTTTCTTTAAAGAATCAATGAAAACATATCCTCAGGTGATGATTTAAAATAATTTAAAGATGAGACAGGCTCAAACGGTTAAGTGACCTGCCCAGTGCACTCACTAGTAGTTAGCAGGTAGGCCTGACTCCTCTGAGGTACCCTCCCACTGCACCCAGGACAGCCTTCCAGCCCCACTTCCCAGGCCCTTTCCTTCTTCCTCTCACCCAGGCCAGGCCGAGGGCATTTCCCTCCCTCTGACTTGAAGACTTTCTCTTGCAGAGCTTCTACTTTTCACTAGCCTTGAAAGAGGTGTGACCTCCCCACTAACATTCACCAGAGCCTTGCCCATCCAGCCTCTAATCTTGGTGCTGGGGATAGAAGAAGGGCCCCTGAGCACTGATGGGATAGCAGGGACTGAAACAGCTAGGACTGGGAATGAGCATTAGAGGGGCCTGATAAGAAGGAGGGAAGGGGAAGGGCAGAGCTCACAGCAGAGGCCAGGGCTACCTGAGGGCAAGGAGGTGGTGGTTAGAAGGAGGCAAAGAGGCTGGAGGTCAGAGCTAAAAGGGAGAGGTTGTTGTTGGGGGGTGGGGGGGGGGAGGAGTAGAAAGGGGGAGCGGTAGTGGGAGGTTCATTGTCCCAGCGGGGGGAAGTCTTTTGTTTCCTCTCTTCCCTTGGCAGCCTGACAGGATATGAGGCCAAGCCCCCCCCCCCCCCCACTCCATGCCAACATCCCCCCACCCACTGGATATGGCCCTTCCCTTACCATTGTGTCCTTGACAGGAATGGGGCAGGGACATTGGCTGTAGGAGGGAATTTAAGAAGGACTATTTGTGGCTGGGGGATAGGCTATCAGGGTCCTGAAGGGACAAGAAGCTCCTGGGCTGGTTCATGGGGCTTGGCAAGGGAAAGCTCTGTGCCTGGGGAGGAGCAGGAAATCACGCTTGGGTGGGGCCAGCATAGAGGGTAGCAGGTCAGGCCAGGGGGCTGTAGGCTGGGCCCCAGAGGAGATGACGCAGGGCTTCGGGCTTCTCCCAGCCCCCACCGTTCCAGCCTCCGCGGGCCCGAGAGCTCACCTGAACCCGTGTTCCTCCACCCCCTCCATTCCCTAAGGTTGACATCACTCCCACAAAGCAGTAGGCACCTAGTAGAGCCCAGCAAATTCAGGTGACATGCCTGGGCCCTTCACATCCACTTCCCTGGACTTCTTACCTCCCCGAGATCTAGAGTCTGTCCTCCCACTGCGGTCCTACAGGAACCCTAGAATTTCATCCCTCCCCTCCGCTCCCTCCAGGGCCAGTTTGCTCCATCAGCTGTTCCTGCAGGAAGGGCGCCCTGCGCAGCCTCGCCTCTTCCCGAGTCTTTTGTTTGCTGGGTCTGCAGGAAATTATAGGGGCGGTGGCCAAGGGCTCATCTGCCCCAGGGGCCAGAGGGAGGGGGTCCGGACTCATTAGATTGAACCCTGGGGAGCTCACGGCTGGGGTATGGAGGGTGGATCTTGAGGAATTAGAGCCTAAACTCGGAGTGGGGCTCTCCGGGGGTGGGCGCATTGAATGTCCTCGCCCCTGAGGGGCGGACTGGGTATGTGTCAGGGGATCCTTAGAACTGGATCCTTAGTGACTGGACCGAAACTCGGAAGTCACCAGCTATGAGCCAGGAGCCAACACCAGGGGAGAAAAACCTAGATAGTAAATCTGACAAGCTCGTCTTACACGCCTCAGATCCCGGGGATCCCAATCGGTGGAGAGGCGCCAGGCAGGTCTGACCAAGCA
Organism: Plecotus auritus; assembly: GCF_963455305.1. NCBI lineage: Eukaryota > Metazoa > Chordata > Mammalia > Chiroptera > Vespertilionidae > Plecotus > Plecotus auritus. Next base: position 93,633,602 of record NC_137774.1, on the reverse strand, counting down.
GCCTCTGAGGAGTAGCTTAGCTTTCCCCCACCGCCCTGAAAAAATGGTAAGGAGGAGGACCAGCACGTAAGTCCAGAATTCGCGCCTTCCCAGGACGCTACCGCAGAGTAGGCGCGGCGTGGACGCTCTAGCGGGCCGGCACCCTCTCGTTCGTCGCCCTCCTTCTGGGCGCCGCCATCTTCCCTTCCCAGAAGGTGGGGCGGGGCCGCTGCCCTCACGTGCGGAGCGAGCCCCAGGCCCTCCAGGGTCCCTACAGTCCGTCAAGAATGGTGGGTGATTAGGGGCCACCTGAGTGCCAGGGACTGTTACAAGTACAGCCGTGAAGAAAGCAAAAGTTACTTTTTCGTGGAGCTTAACTTTATATTGAGAGGAGGCAGTCAACGAACAAGATAAACAAGTAAACGACATATATTAGATGGTGTTAAGGGCTACAAGGGAAAAAAAAGTAGGAAAGAGGATAGGAAGGAAAACATGGCTCAATTTTAAATGGAGTTGGTGGAAAAGATTTCACTAAAGATAATATCTGAGTTCAGAAGACAAAGGAGGCTCACGCCCTGTGAACCACAGCACTTTCTAGTGACAGGCCAGAGGCCATTGTGGGGCGGGAGCAGATGAGCAGAGGTGGTGGGGAAAGGATGTGAATCGGGTAGGGCTTCATGGGTAGGTTGGCCGTATAATGAAATGTATAGACCACTCTGGATCATGACTGAGCAAAGGAAACGCTGTCAATACATATGACAAGGCAACAGGCATAAACTTATAATAGGACTGTAGTCAGTGAATCAGGAGGTGAGTACGGATACCCTATGCATAAGGGCCTTTGGCTGTTACTTTGAGGAAAATGGGAAACCATTGGAGAGTTTTGAAAAGAGAAGCATCATGACTAATATTTGCTTTAATAGTATCACTATAATTGCTCTATTGAGAATAGACTGTAGGGGCAAGGGTAGAATAGGAAACCAGTTAGGGGACTAGTGCAATAATGCAGATAAGAGATGATAGTGGACCCTGGCTGGTTTGGCTTAGTGGATAGAGCGTCGGCCTGTGGACAGAAGGGTCCCTCGGTTTGATTACAGTCGGGGGCGCATGCCCGGGGTGCAGGAGGCTGCCTATCAATGATTCTCTTTTATCATTGATGTTTCCATCTCTTTCTCCCTCTCCCTTCCTCTCTGAAATCAATAAAAATATATATTAAAAAAAGAAAAGAAAAAAAAAAAGAGATGATGGTGGCTTGTAGTAGGGTGGTAAGATGTGGTTTGATATTGGATACTGCTTATATTTTAAAAGTAGAGGCAAAGGAATTGCTAATGAGTTGGATGTCGGGCATGAGAAAGAATATTCAAGCACAACCCCATTGTGGGCCACATTCGGCCTGTGGGCATGAGTTTGACATGCTTGGTTTACACTCCTCCTGATGATCTCATTCAATCTTATAGTTTTAAATACTATCTATCTATATATATAAAAGCCTAATATGCAAAGTGCAGGAGGCAGCTGATGAATGATTCTCTCTCATCATTGATGTTTGATTTACAATTCTCTCTCATCATTGATGTTTGATTTATAAGATTGAATGAGATCATCAGGAGAAGGGGTGTAAATCAAGGTAAGGTGGGAGGATCAGAAGAGGAGAAGGTTGTGGGGATAAGTTTAGGCATTTGATTTTGGACATACAGAGTTTGAGTTGCCTGTTTGATGTCCAAGCAGAGAAGTTAGTATGTAGTTGGACATACAGTCTGAAATTCAAAGTAGAGATCTGGGCTGTAGGTACACTCTTGGGGACATTATTATAGAGACTAGAGGCCCAGTGCACAAAATTTGTGCATGGATAGGGCCCCTAGCGGCTGCCAGGGCCTCCCTTCCCCAGCTGCCTTCTGGGGCCTTCCTTCTTTCCACGCCACCCCCTGGTGGTCAGCGCTTGTCATAGTGAGCAATCGAACTTTGGGTCAGTCGAACTCCCAAGGGGACACTTTGCATATTAGGCTTTTATATAGATAGATAGATAGTATTTAAAACTATAAGATTGAATGAGATCATCAGGAGAAGGGGTGTAAATCAAGCATGTCAAACTCATGCCCACAGGCCGAATGTGGCCCACAATGAATATTTTTCTGGCTCAGCCAATATAATGGTATGTAAGAAACATTTTAATAAAAATTTTGTAACTTAATTTTTACAATATCCTGTTATACATAATTATTATTAATAACAAACTACAATGTTCACTAATGACTGATCACTATACTAGTAATTGTGTTGCATTCATTTCCCTTATGTGCCTTACGCGCAGGCACACCATTTCTCTCCACTAAACTAGCAGCGAACGATTACTCTTGGACTGACTTGTTTGATGTGCGCAACAGGAAATATTTTGCTTTCAGAAAATAAGAAAAATAGGTTTATTTGCATTACGCTTATTAATTTGTGCAGTTATTCAGTGTCTGGTAAATTAATGTTCAAGAAAAATTAATTTTTATTAGTAAAATGTTCTATTATTTTATGTTAACGATTACTCATTTATTTCAGCCCTTTGTATTCAGCATGTCTCTATTGAAATAAACCTACGTTTCTATGAAAAATGAAGCTTTTGTTTTTTTGCGGTCCACATAAACTTAAACCTTTTTTATTTGGCCCGTGTTAGCCTTTGAGTTTGACATGCTTGGTGTAAATGATGAAAATAAATCTGAGGATTGAGCTTCCAGTCCTCAATAGAGCTGCCAGTCTACAGTGACCTCTTGGCTATTTCTCCAACAACACCTTGGGGTGCTCCTGAGTTAAAGAGGAGAGATGGGCCCTGGCCTGTGTGAGCCAGTTGGTTGTGCGTTTTCCCATGCACCTAAAAGGTTATTGGTTCAATTCCTGGTCAGGGCACATGCTGGGATTGTGAGTTTGATCCCCAGTAGGGAGGATGCAGGAGGCAGCAGATCAAAGTTGTGCCTTTTTTTTTTAAATTAAATTTATTGGGGTGACATTGGTCAACATGAACATATGGGTTTCAGGTGTGGGTTTCTATGGTATAAGATCTGTACCAGTATATTGCACTGTGTGCCCACCACCCAAAGTCAGATCTTCTCCTGTCACCATATATTATGACCCACTTCTCACTTTACCCCTTCCCTCTGGCAACCACCACACTGAGGTTTGTGTTCATGAGTTTCAGTTTTATATCCAGCATATGAGTGAAATCATATGGTTCTTAGCTTCTTCTCTCTTTTTAAAAAAATTTTTTTATTGATTTCAGAGAGGAAGGACGAGGGATAGATAGAAACATCAATGATGAGAGAGAATCATTCATCAGCTGCCTCCTGTACGCCCCCTACTGGGGATGGATCCCACAACCTGGGCATGTGCCCTTGGTTGGAATTGATCCTGGGACCCTTCAGTCTGCAGGCTGATGTTCTATCCACTGAGCCAAACTGGCTAGGGCTACCACATATTTATCTAGTCCTCTATCTCAGGACACTTTGGTTGTTTGCATGTCTTGGCCACAGTGAATAATGCTGCAGTGAACATAGGGCTGTATATATCTTTGCAAATACAATGTTTCGAGGTTTTTGGATTTATAACCAGAAGAGGAATTGCTGGGTCTTATGCTCTATTCTTAATTTTTTGAGGAATCGCCAGACTGCTTTCCATAGTGGTTGTACCTCTCCAACACTTGTTGTTGCTTGTCTTGTTGATAATGGCCACTCTAACAGGTGTGAGATTGTAGCTTATTGTAGTTTTGATTTGCATTTCCCTGATTGCTAGTGAGGCTGAACATCTTTCCATATACCTATTGGCTGTTTGTATGTATTCTTGGGAGAGGTGTATTTTCAGGTCCTCTGTCCACTATTTTTAAAAATTTAATAAATCTTTATTGTTCAGATTATTACAATTGTTCCTCTTTTTTCCCCCATAGCTCCCCTCCACCCGGTTCCCACCCCACCCTCTGCCCTTACTCCCCACCGCTGTCCTCATCCATAGGTGTACAATTTTTGTCCAGTCTCTTCCCGCACCCGCCACACCCCTCCCCCCCCAGAACTGTCAGTCCACTCCCTTTCTATGCCCCTGATTCTATTATATTCACCAGTTTATTCTGTTCATCAGATTTTTTTATTCACTTGATTTTTATATTTTTATATTTTTTAATATATTTTATTGATTTTTTACAGAGAGGAAGGGAGAGGGATAGAGAGTTAGAAACATCGATGAGAGAGAAACATCGATCAGCTGCCTCTTGCACACCCCCTACTGGGGATGTGCCCGAAACCAAGGTACATGCCCTTGACTGGAATCGAACCTGGGACCTTTCAGTCCGCAGGCCGACGCTCTATCCACTGAGCCAAACCGGTCAGGGCTATTCACTTGATTTTTAGATTCACTTGTTGATAGATTGATAGATACGTATTTATTGTTCATAATTTTTATCTTTCTTTTTTTTAAACTAGCATTATGCTTTTTATTTATTTATTTTTTAATTTAATAAATCTTTATTGTTCAGATTATTACAATTGTTTCTCCTTCCCCTCCCCCCCCATAGCTCCCCTCCACCCGGTTCCCACCCCACCCACCCTCTGCCCTTACCTCCCCCCACTGTCCTCATTCATAGGTGTACGATTTTTGTCCAGTCTCTTCCTGCACCCCCCATACCCTTTCCCCCTGAGAATTATCAGTCTACTCCCTTTCTATGCCCCTAATTCTATTATATGCACCAGTTTATTTTGTTCCTCAGATTTTTAATTCACTTGATTTTTAGGTTCACTTGTTGATAGATATGTATTTGTTGTTCATAATTTTTATCTTACTTTTTTCTTCTTCCTCTTCTTAAAAAGTACCTTTCAGCATTTCATATAATACTGGTTTGGTGGTGATGAAGTCCTTTAGCTTTTTCTTATCTGTGAAGCTCTTTATCTGACCTTCAATTCTGAATGATAACTTTGCTGGGTAGAGAAATCTTGGTTGTAGGTTCTTGTTTTTCATCACTTTGAATATTTCTTGCTACTCCCATCTGGCCTGCATAGTTTCTGTTGAGAAATCAGCTGACAGTCGTATGGGTGCTCCCTTGTAGGTAATTAACTGTTTTTCTCTTGCTGCTTTTAATATTCTCTCTTTGTCTTTTGCCCTTGGCATTTTAGTTATGATGTGTCTTGGTGTGGTCTTCTTTGGATTCCTCTTGTTTGGGGTTCTGTGTGCTTCCTGGACTTGTAAGTCTATTTCTTTCACCAGGTAGGGGAATTTTCAGTCATTATTTCTTCAAATAGGTTCTCAGTATCTTGCTCTCTGTCTTCTTCTGGCACGCCCATAATTCTGATGTTGGTACGCTTGAAGTTGTCCCAGAGGCTTCTTACACTATCCTCAACTTTTTGGATTCTTTTTTCTTTTTGCATTTCCGTTTGAGTGTTTTTTTGCTTCTTTGTTTTTCACATCTTTGACTTGATTCTTGCGTTCCTGTAGTCTGCTGTTGGGTCTCTGTATAATATTTTTTATTTCAGTCAGTGTATGTTTAATTTCTAGTTGGTCCTTTTTCATATCCTCGAGGGTCTCACTAAATTTATCAGCCTTTTCTAGGATATTCTTGAAAAGCCTTATAACCGTGGTTTTGAATTCTATATCCTGTCGTTTGTTTTCCTCCATTTCTTTCATTTGTGATTTGTTTCTTTGTCTCCGCATTTTCGTTACTTCCCTGAGTTGGTAGAGTAGCTTTGTGTGCTAGGTTTCCTATATGGCCCAGTGGGTCAGCCTCCCCAGTTAACCTGAGGTGGACACTCTTGATGCACTCCTTTGTGGACTGTGTGTACAGCCTTGTTGTAGTTAAGTCTTGATTGTTGTTGGTATCACTGGGAGGAATAGACCTCCAGGCCAGTTGGCTGTGAGGATCAGCTGTGTCTACATTGAGAGAAGTTCAGTGCTGGAGACAGCCTTATAGGACCAGACTTGCACAATTGCAAAAGCCTCTGTGCTCAGCTTGGATGAGGCGGAGTCTCAGGGCGGAGCAGACAGTCTTGGCTTCCCGTCAGCTCTGCCCTTGCGCGCTCACTTCCAGACCTCTGCCTTCCGCGACTCCCCCGAGTTTCCGCCTGACAGTCCAGATTCCCCCTGTAAGAGCGTGGGTCCCCAGGGGCTTGCCCGGAACTGGGGTTCAGTGCAGTTGGAACTAGGGTTCAGTGCAGTCAGGAGCTTCCAACTCCCTTTCACTAGGGAATGCCTGTGGCAACCTCCGCATTCAGCTTTCTCTGTGAGCAGTCGCGTGTGCGCGCACATGTGCGCGCACCTCCAGACCCGCTGCGGCTCCCCTGGGTCTCCGAGTCTCTGAGCCTCCATGTGCCTTTCTCTCTACCTGACAGTCCAGACTCCCCCTGTATGAGCCTGGGTCCACAGGGTTTCACCCGGAACTGGGTTTCAGTGCAGTCGGAACTGGGGTTCAGTGCAGTTGGGGGCTTTCTTCCCCCTCCCGTCAGAGAAAGTCAGCCAGGCACTCAGTCGCTCTTCCTCTCTGCGCGCGTCTCCATACCTCAGCCCTCCTTTGCCGCTCCTCTGATTCTCCATGAGCTTTCCTCTTTCCTTCTAGTTGTAGAATTTCCACTCAGCCAGCCTTCCTGTGGTTCTGGATGATGTCCGTTCTGTCTTTTAGTTGTAGTTTTGAAATTGTTGTGTGAGGCAGCAGTTTAGGTGCTTACCTATGCCACCATCTTGGTTTCTCTCTCTATAATTTTTATCTTTACCTTTTTCTTCTTCTTCCTCTTCTTAAAGAATACCTTTCAGCATTTCATATAATACTGGTTTGGTTGTGATGAAGTCCTTTAGCTTTTTCTTATCTGTGAAGCTCTTTATCTGACCTTCAATTCTGAATGATAGCTTTGCTGGGTAGAGTAATCTTGGTTGTAGGTTCTTGCTATTCATCACTTTGAATATTTCTTGCCACTCCCGTCTGGCCTGCATAGTTTCTGTTGAGAAATCAGCTGACCTTCGTATGGGTGCTCCCTGTAGGTAACTAACTGTTTTTCTCTTGCTGCTTTTAATATTCTCTCTTTGTCTTTTGCCCTTGGCATTTTAATTATGATGTGTCTTGGTGTGGTCCTCTTTGGATTCCTTTTATTTGGGGTTCTGTGTGCTTCCTGGACTTGTAAGTCTATTTCTTTCACCAGGTGGGGGAAGTTTTCAGTCATTATTTCTTCAAATAGGTTTTCAGTATCTTGCTCTCTCTCTTCTTCTGGCACCCCCATAATTCTGATGTTGGTATGCTTGAAGTTGTCCCAGAGGCTCCTTACACTATCTTCATATTTTTGGATTCTTTTTTCTCTTTGCTATTCCGGTTGAGTGTTTTTTTGCTTCTTTGTATTTCAAATCTTTGACTTGATTCTTGCAATACTCTAGTCTGCTGTTGGGTCTCTGTATAATATTTTTTATTTCAGTCAGTGTATGCTTAATTTCTAGTTGGTCCTTTTTCATATCCTCGAGGGTCTCGCTAAATTTATCGGCCTTTTCTAGAAAATTTTTGAAAAATCCTATAACCGGGGTTTTGAACTCTATATCCAGTCATTTGCTTTCCTTCATTTCTTTCATTTGTGATCTGTTTCTTTGTCTCCGCATTTTCATTGCTTCCCTGAGTTGATAGGGTGGCTTTGTGTGCTAGGTGTCCTATAGGGCCCAGTGGGTCAGCTTCCCCAGTTACCTGAGGTGGACTCTTGGTGCACCCCTTTGTGGGCTGTGTGCACAGTCTTGTTGTAGTTAAGCCTTGATTGCTGTTGGTATCACTGGGAGGAATTGACCTCCAGGCCAATTTGCTGTGAGGATCAGCTGTGTCTACGCTGGGAAAACTTCTGTGCTGGAGACACCCTTATGAGACAGGACTTGCAAAAGCCTCTGTGCTCAGCTTGGATGGGGCGGAGTCTCAGGGCAGAGCAGACAGCATTGGTTTCCCATCAGCCCTGCCCTAATAGGCCCCTGTGTCTCAGTGTCCCATGGTAATCACTGCAAGCACCTCTGAGAGAAAGCTGCCCTTGAGTTCAGCCCTCTGCCAGACAGTCCAGTTTCTCATCGAATGAGTCTGGGTTCCCAGTATCTTGCCCGGAACTGGAGTTCAGTGCAGTCGGGAGCTTTTGTCTCCCTCCTGCTTGAGAAAGCCAGCCGCGTACTCAGTTGCCCGCCCTCTCTGCATGTGCATGCCTTGGTACCTCTGCCTTCCACAGTTCTTCTGAGTCTCAGTGTGCTTTTCTCTTTCCTGACAGTCCAGTTTTACCCCATATGAGTCTGGGTCCCCAGAGTCTCACCCAGAACTGGAGTTCATCGCAGTCGGGAGCTTTTGTCTCCCTCCTGCTTGAGAAAGCCAGCCACGCACTCAGTTGCAGTCCTCTCCGTGTGCGCATCTCAGTACCTCTGCCTCCTGCAGCTCCTCTGAGTCTCAGTGTGCTTTTCTCTTTCCTTCTAGTTGTAGAGTTTCCACTCAGCCAGCCTTCCTGTGGTTCTGGATGATGTCCATTTTGTCTTTTAGTTGTAGTTTTGAAATTGTTGTGTGAGGCAGCAGTTTAGGTGTTTACCTATGCCGCCATCTTGGTTTCTCTCCTGTCCACTTTTTGAATGTGTTGTTTGTTTGGTGTTGAGTTTTATGAATTCTTTATATATTTTGGAAATTAAAAACTTTTTTCAGAGCTACTGCTTGAAAATATCATCTCTCATCTGGTTGGCTGCCTCTTTGTTTTGTTGACAGTTTCTTTTGCTGTGCAGAAGTTTTTTAGTTTGTTATAGCCCATTCATTTATTTTTGCCTTTACTTCCCCTGCCTTTGGGGTCAAATTCATAAAATGTTCTCTATGACCAAGGTCCATAAATTTGGTATCTATATTTTCTTCTATGTAATTTATTATTTTGGGTCTTATATTTAGGTTTTTGATCCATTTTGAATTAATTTTTGTACATGGGAACAAACTGCAGTCCAATTTCATTCACTTGCATGTGGCTTTCCAGTTTTCCCAGCACCATTTATTATTATATTTATTTTTTAAAAAATATTTTTATTGATTTCAGAGAGGAAGGGAGAGGGAGAGAGAGAAACATCAATGATGAGTGATAATAATTGATTGGCTGCCTCCTGCATGCCTCCATACTGGGGATCAAGTCTGCTACCGGGGCATGTGCCCTTAACCAAAATCGAACCCAGGATCCTTCAGTTCAGAGACCAACACTCTATCCACTGTGCCAAACCAGCTAGGGCTCCAGCACCATTTATTGAAGAGACTGTCTGCTCCGTTGCGTGTTTCTGGCTCCTTTGTCGAACACTATCTGTCCCTATACATGTGGTTTTATGGCTGGGCTCGCTGTTCTGTTCCATTGATCTGTGTGTGTGTTTCTCTGCCAATACCACACTGATTTGATTATCGTAGCTCTGTAGTATAATTTGAAGTCAGGTAGCATGATACCTCCAGCTTTGTTCTTTTTTTCTGAGGATTGCTTTGGCTATTTGGGGTCTTTTGTGGTTCCATACAAATCTGATGATTTCTCTTTTCTTTCTTTCTTTTTTTAAAATGTATTTTTATTGATTTCAGAGAGGAATGGAGAGGGAGAGAGAGAGAAACATCAACCATAGAGAATCATTGATCAGCTGCCTCCTGCACGCCCCCTACTGGGGATCCAGCCTGCAACCTGGGCATGTGCCCATGACCGGAATCAAACCCAGGACCCTTCAGGCCACAGGCCGACGCTCTATCCACTGAGCCAAACCAGCTAGGGCAAAACAAGCTCCTCTTTTTTTTATTTTTTATTGGTTTTTAGAGAGAGAAAGGGTGAGAAAGAAACATCAGTGTGAGAGAGAAACAATGATTGGTTGCCTCCTGCACATGCCTTGACTGGGAATCGAACCTGCCACCTTTTGGTGTACAGGTTGACGCTCCAACCAACTGAACCACACTGGCCCAGGCCAAATCTGATGATTTCTCATTCTATTTCTTTAAAAGATGATACTGGGATTTTGATGGGGATTGCATTACATCTATATATTGCTTTGGGTAATATGGCCATTTTAACTATGTTGATTCTTCCAATCGGTGAAGATGGGATATTTTTCCATTTTGTTGTGTCTTTTTCAATCTCTTTTAATAATGCTTTATAATTTCCAGTTTATAGGTTTTTCATGTTCTTTGTTAAATTTATTCCTAGGTATTTTATTCTTTTGGTTGCAGTTGCAAAAGGAATTTTTTTCTCCCATTTCTTTTTCTGAAGTTTTGTTGTTAGTATACAGAAAGGCAATGGATTTTTGCACATTGATTTTGTATCCTGCAACTTGATTTTGTTTATTGTTTCTAATAGTTTTTTGGTGTAGTCTTTAGGATTTTCTATATACAGGATCATTTGTCTGCAAAAAGTGACTTTTACTTGTTCCTTTCCTACTGGGATGCCTTTTATTTATTTCTCTTCCCTCATTCTTCTGGCTGGGACTTCCAGCACTATGTTGAATAAGAGTAGTGAGACTGGACATCCTTGTCTTGTTCCTGGTCTTAGAAGAAAAGCTTTCAGCTTTTTACCCTGGCTGGTTTGGCTCCGTGGCTCAGCCTGGGGACTAAAGGGTCCCAGGTTCAATTCCAGTCAAGGGCACATGCCTGGGTTGCTGCTGGATCCCCAGTAGAGGGCATGCAGGAGGCAGCCAATCAATGATTCTCTTTCCTCATTGATGTTTCTATTTTCTCTCTCCCTTTCCCTTCCTCTGAAATATATATATATATATATATATATATATATATATATATATATATATATATATATATATATATTTAAATCTCATTTTATTTTTAAAAGGGAGGAGAGTTGAGGAAGAACCAGCATAAGAGAGAGAACAGGAGGAAATCTATGAGCCACATGAAAAGGTGTTGAAGAAGGTAGTAATCAAGCATGTCAAATGATGCTGGTAGTTTAGTAAAATGAGGACTGGCCAACTGGAAGTCACTGTTGACTTGATAAGCAGTTTCCCTTTTGCTGGGGGCAAAAGCCTAAGTGTAGTGGGTTTAAGAAGAAACAGAGGAGGAGATTGGAAATGACTAGTATAGACAGCTCATATAAGAAGTTTTGCTATAAGGCATTAACAACAAAGAAATAGAGTGATGATGGGGGAGTGTAGTAGATTCAAGAAAATTTGTTTCCTTTTAAGACAAGATAAATAAAAGCATATTTATACTAGTGGGAATGACTAAATGGAAAGGGAAAACAAAATGATGACATGGGACCTAGTGGCTGGTTAACCTTAACTGAGAGTATGATGAATTCATCCCTAGTAACAGAAGGGAGGGCAGATAGGAGCTCTTAGAGTATCATCTGATGGCTTCTGTTTTCTCAATTGGGAAAGAAGGCAGTGAGCTGAGAGTGAGAACAGTGGGGGAAGCACTGGATGGTTGAGGAGAGAGGTGAAGATTTAATAGTCATCTAGGAGTGTGGGAGAGTAAATGCACTAGGGAAATCCTGCATGCTGGGCAGCATTAAGGACCCAGTTATGTTTCATGGTCATGAATTTGAAATGAGACCGGCTGCCATAGTTGGGCGTTTTCACCAGCTACATTCAGCTGCTTGGGCAGGATCAGGGTAGACGAAAAATTGTGTTTACCAGGGCTGTGGTTTTGCCAGGAGGTGTAACTAAGTGAGAGAGAGGCAAGGGAGTGCTTTTCACTGACTGTGACCTTTAAGCTGGGTAAAAAAGGAAGTGAGTGGGAGAGTGGAAAGAGGGCAGGATCAATGGATTGGGAATTCAGTGAAATAGAGGATTGACCTCTCCTTAACCAAATTTCAGTCAGGTTCCTCTGAACCCTCTTCTGGACTAGGTCTTGACCTTGACCGCTCCCCCTCCCTCCATCCTTGCTGGGCCTGCCCAGCCCAATTTAGAGAGATATCTGATATCATTTTTTTAATTAAAAAATATATTGTATATTTGTATTGATTTCAGAGAGGAAGGGAGAGGGAGAGAGATAGAAACATCAATGATGAGAGAATCATCGATGGGCTGCCTCCCGCAGGCCCCCCACTGGTGATCGTGACCCACAACTGGGAATCAGACCTCAAACCCCTGGTTCATAGGTAGATGCTCAACCACTGAGCCACACCAGCCAGGTGATAACTGATGTTTTAATATCTGGTCACCCTGGCCTGTTTTCAGCAAGAATCCTGTTTAGTGTTTTTAGTTAGACTCCCCCTATTCATGGCATTTCTTTGCAGTAATTTTCCATTTACTGGCCCCCTCATCCTGCTTGTTAGGTATAAAATTTGCTGTATTTGGGGATTGAGCTTCACCTCACTCCCCTATTATGGTAGTCTTGACACCTATTGCAATAGTTCTGAATAAAGTCTTTCTTATCATTTTAACAAACATCCAGTTAATTTTTACTCAACAGGTCTACTAGATAAGGTGAACAGAAAGAGGGAAGACCTGTTCTGGGAGCACAGGGACTCAGCGGGTTCTGAAAATCAGGCATATTTTGGGGAAACACCGAGGCCTGTGGTTGGCCTTTGGCCAACCTGTCGGCTGGTGAGCGGCCTTGGGGTGGAAGCTGGGCTGGGGGGGTGGGGGGCAGGCCTGACAATTTTCAAGCCATGGATTATTTCTGGGTTTAGTGCTAATCTAGATTGGAGTCCAGGAGCACTTGGGCCATGAGGACCTTGAGTGGGGGAGCTTGGCACTATAATTCTTGCCAAACTGGGAGGTGCAGAAATTAAAGCAGTAGGCAGGAGGGGAGGCTTTTGGTGGGTTGTTGAGTCCTCATTCTGAAATGTCTGGGTCGTTTGGGAACAACTCCTTAGGCCTCTAGAGTTTCCAGAAACCACAGATGATGAACTTATTGAGGGGTGGACAGAGACTGTGCGCTGATTGTCATGTTCTAAGTTGGGAAGGAAGGAAGGGAGGGAGGGAGGGAGGGAGGGAGGAAGGAAGGAAGGAAGGAAGGAAGGAAGGGAGGAAGGGAGGAAAAGAAAGAAAGAATGACTGCAGTTATTGGTAAGGACAAAGTCTAGGTATGACCATTGGGTAGGGTGAGGGTTAAGATCTATGAGGAAGTGGAATTTATTTAAAAAAAAATATTTTTATTGACTTCAGAGAGGGAGAGGGAGAGAGAGATAGAAAGATCAACGATGAGAGAGAATCATTGATTTGCTGCCTCCTGCACGCCCCACACTGGGGATTGAGCCCACAATCTGGTATGTGCCCTTGGCCGCAATCGAACCTGGGACCCTTTAGTCCGCAGGCCGGCCAACACTGTATCCACTGATCCAAACCAGCTAGGGAGGAAGTGGAATTTAAGTAACTACCAGGCCAGGGTGTTGGAAGTCTCATCAATGTGGATATTGAAATCAGCAAACACTGTGGCAGGGGTGGTGTTGGTGAGATCCAGGAGTCACACCCCATGTCGTGGGCAGCAGAGATGACCACTGCAAATGCCACAGTTTAACTACTCATGAGACCTCTTCCTGGCCACATTTCTGCTGGTTTGAGCCCCTTCCTCTCCTAAGTAAATGTTGCAGATGATATACAGCCAAAGATGAGTGGGAGAAAAGTGGTCATTTCCTGAGGCTCAAATGACAGTGTAACCATAAAGGAAAGTTAGGAATTTATTACTGAAGCTCTCTGAGGTTCAATTTCCTAATGAAAAATGGAAATAATAGCAGTACCTACTTACCTCACAGAGTGGTGATGCATATTTAATGAGGTACTGCATGCAAATGATAACATTGAACATGTCAGCATTGTTCTCAAGTGCCTATTAGTTCGTTTAATTCTTATAGTAACCTTATGTGGGAGATTTTAGTTAATCCCCAGTTTACAGATGAAAAACGTTGCCAGGTGGTGATGTTGCTGGTACCTGAAGAGAATGAAAAGGGGATCCTAACTCCCGGAGGTTCACAAATCATCTAATTTCTGCTAGAGGGGGGAACACCATATCCCCATGAAAGAAGGCACAAAAGCAGGCGGCAGATGGAGGACCGACTATGGCCTGCGCGGCAATGGCTCCCTCCGGTGGCGGAAGTAAAAAGCGCAGCTGGTGGGCTGGATCGGGCGCTAAGGAAGGACACCGGGAGTGAGTAATGAGGTCAGGAGCCCACGGACATTCCGGAGATTCAAGAGGCTGGGGTAGGACCCCCGATGGCATGGACCCACGAGGCCCCGCGGTCCTGGCGACAAACCTAGGCCAGGTGTCGCGACCCCGCCCACATGCAGGTTGTCGGCAGTCGTACCCACACGCCCCTTTCAGCCGTGGCTCTTCCGGACGCCTCCGAGCTCGAAGTGGGATCCTGCTCGGGCAACAGGCGCTTGTTTGCATCAGGGTGATGGGTGCTGTAGGAGCCCAGGCCTACACCCAGCAGGAGACGCGCGCCTGAGGGGCAACCCAGGTAACATCCCGGGTGCACGTGGAGAGGGAGACGCGCTGGCCAATGGAGCCTAGAAGGGGCGGGGCTTTTCAGGACGCGCCCACGGGGCGGGGCCGGACCCCGGGACCAATGGGCGCGTGTGCTGGGGCGAGGGGTGGGGGCAGGCTCCCGGCCTGGCATCCCGGTAGCCGCAGCTGTCTTTTCCGGCATTCGCTCCCCCTCCGCCAGCAGTGGACCCCTCTGGCTCTCGGGGATCACCCCCGAGCAGCTGCGTCCTCTGGGTGGGTGAGTGAGCGCTCTGCCGCACCCGGGCTGTAGGGGTGCTCAGGGCCGGGGAGAAGGGGATCGCGGCCCCCTCCTATCCGCCCCGGGAGAAAGTGGGCAGGAACCAGTGGGGGAAGGAGGATCCACCTTGTGTTGCCTGCCTGTGTTTTCTGTTTTGGTAGTCGATGAGTGTATTGGTGGGGGGAGGGGGGTGCCTCATGTGGTGAGAAGCATCTGATGGGGCCAAGGAAAAGAGGAGCTGGTTTAAGATTGGTTCAGGAAGAGGGTTGACGGAGGGTGGGGTGTGGGATGATTTGGAAGTTTCTTATTGACGTTAGGTTAGGCGACTGCATGGGAGGGGGTCGTCTCAGTACTGCAGAGGAAGGGGTGAGGAGGGCTTCCTGCCCATAACTTACTTCCCTTTTGGGGGATTTGCTTCCTCTTCTACGGCTAGTTAAGGAGGAAGAGAATCTTTGCCCCTTTCCAGAACCACTGTCATCCCTAGTCTCAGGGATATGGGGGAAGGTGTGGCCCTCAAAAGCTGAAAGGGGCCTTGATACTCAAATTCTGCCATTGTTGGGGCAGTGGCCAGGGCCAGTCAGCCCCCCACTAATTCTTTATGTATGTATGTTTCCTTGCAACTCTCCCTTTGGGTGTAAGGCATCTGGGTTTTTGCTTAGAGGTGTATTTTGGGGGGCAGGGGGAGCTCAGTGGAGCTGCTTTCCATTCAGCACACTCTCTTGTGCAGGTCTCATAATCCATTGCTGGCTCCTCTACCTGCTCTCAGCATGGCCAGTGAAAACTCTCCTTTGCTGGCCTACCGGCTCCTGGGGGAGGAGGGGGTTGCCTTCCCTGCCAATGGGGCTGGAGGACTTGGAGGTGAATCTGCCCGGAAGCTCTCCACCTTCCTGGGTGTGGTGGTGCCCACGGTCCTGTCCATGTTCAGTATAGTTGTCTTCCTGAGGATTGGTGAGTGGATGTGGGAAGGGGCTTATAGGGGGTGAAGTGGGGAGCAGGGGGTCTGGGATGAGGTTGTGGAAGGGCTGGAGGTTACTGAAGACCAGTGGGTGAGGGGTGGGGAGTGGTGGGAGTAAGCCACCCTCTGACGTGGTTTGCCACTCATGTTCCAGGGTTCGTGGTGGGCCATGCTGGGCTGCTGCAGGCTTTGGCCATGCTCTTGGTTGCCTACTTCATCCTGGCGCTCACTGTCCTCTCTGTCTGTGCCATTGCCACCAACGGAGCTGTTCGGGGCGGTGGAGCCTACTGTATCCTCCAATATTGATGGATTTGGGGTCTGGGCTCTTCCATCTTGTAGGGAGGAGGAAGGGGTCACTCTCTCTATCCCTTGGGGGGCAGGGCAAGAGGAAGCAAGTTCTAATGAATGTTCTGGAGGTAGGCTGATGTGGGGAAGGTGACCAACGTGGCTTTACATGTTAGTGCCACTTCCTAGTCCACCAGGTATCTTCTGTCATTTTGGTCCTCCTAACAGTCTTGTTGATTAGGTCGCATTCATTTTACAGGGGAGGAAATTGGAATTCAAGAGCACCAGGAACTTGTATGAAGCCACAGGCTTGGGAGTGGCTGTTCCCTGGGAACACATGTAGAAAGACCAGACCTGTAGGGTCAGCTGCAGAATGCTCTGTGCCAGGGCCCTTCCTCATGCTCCTTTTCCCTTAACACTCACCCCCTGTTTCCACTTTTAGTCATGATCAGCCGGACCCTGGGACCTGAGGTTGGAGGCAGCATCGGCCTCATGTTCTACCTGGCTAATGTCTGTGGCTGTGCTGTCTCCCTGTTGGGGCTGGTGGAGTCCATGCTTGATGTCTTCGGGGCTGGTCTGTTCTCCCCACCCTTGTCATGGAAGTTCTGTGGGTTTGCAGGGTCTGGGATGCTGGAATCCTGAAGTAAAGAGGCCCTTTCCAGGAGAGGGGCAAAGTGCCCCATTAGCTTGTCTTTCTTGAGGTTTTACCATGTGCCCAGCCATGTGTAGATGTCCAAGAGACTGTCTTGGCCCACAGGGAGCTTACCATCTAGTCTCAGAGGCCAGCTAATACCCCTAAAATCGACTGCAAGATTAGTGGGCCACACCAGGCAGGGCTTGAATGCTGGGATTCAGTTTAGTGAGGGAATAGAAAAGATGGCCTGAGGATAGGTGGGCCAAAGAGGGGGTCTATTCCTGCTTTGTGTCATGGTTAGGGTCCCTCCAAGGGGCCTGGCCTTCTAACTCTGTTTCTTCCTCTGCAGATGCCACAGGGTCCAGTGGGCTCCGAGTCCTGCCCCAGGGCTACGGCTGGAGTTTGCTTTATGGCTCCCTGCTTCTGGGCCTGGTGGGTGGGGTCTGCACTCTGGGGGCTGGCCTTTATGCCCGTGCCTCCTTCCTCACATTCCTGCTGGTCTCTGGTTCCTTGGCCTCAGTACTGGTCAGCTTTGTGGCTGTGGGGCCCAGGGTTATCCAGTTGACCCCTCGGCCTGGCCCCAATGGCTCCTCCCTACCACCCCAGGTTGGCCACTTCACCGGCTTCAATAGCAGCACCCTGAAGGCCAACTTGGGCGGTAAGCTGGGCTCATGGGTGCTGGGGCAGGCATGTGTGGGAATCCCTGCATGAGAACAGATGTCATAGAGAATTGGGGACAGGAGATTGGGCCTCGGAGCAGAGCAGTTTAAATAAGATCTGTTTGGTGTGTGTTGGCTGCTGTGTGTTTGGCCCAGCAGGCCGCAAGAGTTGACCGCAAGACAGTCACTGCCTTAGAGGAACTTGTTTAGTTGGAGAGATAAGATGTACATTCAGGAAACAATTAAGTAGCATAATAGACTGCATGTGATTCAAGTAGACAAGAATCACAGAGGAGTTAAGAGGAGCCAGATGGGAGTATGGGCTGGGGAGGTGGAAGCAGATGGAGCTGGAGGTGGCCCGAGGTAGGCTGGGGAATTCAGGTAGGTGCCTGAAGGAAGGTGTCTCAAGAAAGAGCATAGATGAGGCCTGGAGGGAGGAACAGTGTATACAGGAGTAGGAGGTGATGAGCTGAGCCAGGCCATGATGGGTCAGGGTAGGGTCTTGGTGAGTTTGGTGGGGGAAATGGGGTTGTGGAATGTGAGGAATGGGTGGCAGGGCCAAGAAGCCTGGATCATGGAGGGATGGTAATACCTCCTCCCTGGGAACAATTCTTCCTCAGCTGGCTACGCAAAGGACTACACCACAGGGGCCATGATGACCTTTGCCAGCGTTTTTGCCGTCCTTTTTAATGGCTGCACAGGCATCATGGCTGGGGCCAACATGTCTGGTGAGACCCTGCCTACAGCCTCTTGGGGGTGTGGGGCTACCACCCTGTGCCCCTACCTGGGTACTGAGGACTCAGGGATGTAGGGGATGATGAAAGGCTGATCTCTCTCCCTCTGCTCCCCTCCCTCCAGGGGAGCTGAAGGACCCCAGCCGGGCGATTCCTCTGGGCACCATTGTAGCTGTTGCCTACACCTTTTTCATCTACATCCTGCTTTTCTTCCTCTCCAGCTTTACCTGTGACAGGTGCCTGGGGAGGGGGTGAGCCTGGCCCTCTAGGGAGTGAGGGGGTTGTTGGGACAAGGTTGATGCACCTGGATCACCAAAGAGAGCACAGGCTGGGGGACAAATACCCAAGTTGTTGGGGTAAGTGGGAAAATGGGAACTGTTTCTCCCAAGGGAAAGAGATCGAGCTGCTGCTGCTGCCAATGGGAGGGTTGGCTAAGTGCTGATAGATAACCCGCAGCCAGCATTTGCCATGTGGCTGGTACTGTTATAAGCACTTGGTTTGAGGGTGGGGAATGCCTTTCTAGTCAAATTCCATGAACAGCTGGCTCCTTGTTCATATACTGCAGCCCAACAATAACCAATGAATGTCAAGTCTATCCCCCGGCACACTTGATCTATTACTGTGGTCCTTGAGATAGGAGCTGGATCAGTTGAGAACACTGACCTCTTAACTTCACACAATGTGGTGAGTGCTTTTCTCACAGGGACCCCAGATGGCTGCACATTTCTTTTCCATGTCTTCCTCTTTCCCTTCCTGAAGGATCCTGCTGCAGGAGGATTATGGGTTCTTTCGTGCCATCAGCCTGTGGCCCCCACTGGTGTTGATCGGCATCTATGCCACATCAATCTCAGCCTCCATGAGCTCCCTTATTGGTGCCTCCCGCATCCTCCATGCCCTGGCCCAGGACGACCTCTTCGGTGCGCTGTCCCCTGCCTCCTTGCCCAGCTCTGAGCATGCCCTCTGTGTCTGTCTCAGTCTGTGCTTGGCCCAGGCTAATGTGCTGCTGCATTTCTGTTTGCACAGGAATGGTTTTGGCACCAGCCAAGGTGGTATCCCAAGGAGGGAACCCCTGGGGGGCCGTGCTCTATTCATGGGGCCTAGTACAGGTAAGCCTTTCTCTTTAATCTGCCCTTCCCCTCACCCTAAGCCCTCTCTGGGTATGCTTGCAGGATCAGAAGGAGCTAAGTTGTGGGCTGGGAGATATAAATGACAAGGCAGGATGCATTGGCATTTGGTGGGGAGTAGCTCAAATGCCCAGCCTTTTGGTCCTTGTCCAGCTGGTGCTCCTAGCTGGGAAACTGAACACACTGGCTGCTGTGGTTACTGTCTTCTACTTGGTGGCCTATGCTGCAGTGGACCTGTCCTGCCTGAGCCTGGAGTGGGCCTCGGCCCCCAACTTCCGGTGAGAGAATGCCTGTGTCCCCTGAAAAAGAGGGAGAATAGGAAGGACTCAGACCAAGGAGGGTAAATCTGGGAATGGAATGAAGTGGCCTGGTGTTCAGGGCTGGCCCTGAGTGTCCTTCCTTTTCTCTGTCCACCTGCAGCCCCACCTTCAGCCTGTTCTCCTGGCACACCTGCTTGCTGGGGGTAGCCTCCTGCCTACTCATGATGTTTCTCATCAGCCCTGGGGCTGCAGGCGGCTCCCTGCTGCTCATGGGCCTGCTTTGTGCCCTGCTCACAGCTCGAGGTGGCCCCAGCAGCTGGGGCTATGTCAGCCAGGCCTTGCTTTTTCACCAGGTTGGGGGATCTCAGAGGAGGGTGGGAAGGGGAGGAGGCAGTCTGGGAAAGCCCACCCTACAAAGAGGCTTCCTCTTCCCTCGGCTAGAGTTGGGGTTCCTGTCTGGTAGGTGTTGAGTGGAGGTTGCCCAATTGAGCCCTTCCTCCCCACCACCTCACCCTATCCCCAGGTGCGTAAATACCTGCTTCGACTGGATGTGCGGAAGGATCATGTGAAATTCTGGAGACCCCAGCTGCTACTCCTGGTGGGGAATCCCCGGGGCGCCCTGCCTCTGCTTCGGTTGGCCAACCAGCTCAAGAAGGGAGGCCTCTATGTGCTGGGCCACGTCACGCTGGGAGACCTTGGTGAGCTGCCCTTCACTTCTCCTTTGCTTCTTGTCTCAGACGTTCTTGTTATTCTTTGAGTCCCAGAGGCCTCATGCTTCTTCCCAGATGACCCTTCCATCCAGCACATAGCCCTGCCCAAACCTTTTCTTCTGCGTACTTGGGGTTTGGACTCTAGGAGAAAGAACCTGAGTTTGGCCCACATTTGCTGCCTTCCTTCTTCGTAGACTGCCTGCCCTCGGACCCTGTGCAGCCACAGTATGGGGCATGGCTGAGCCTTGTGGACCGGGCCCAAGTGAAAGCCTTTGTGGACCTCACCCTCTCACCCTCTGTGCGCCAGGGGGCTCAGCATCTGCTGCGGATCTCAGGCCTTGGTGAGCTTCTCCTCCCTGGATCCCCTCTGACTCCTCTGTGGCCCTTTCCAGTCTCCGCTTCCCTCCCCTCCACCACCCAAGAGAGTAAACTACAGACTACAAACCCCAAAATGAACCCACAATCTAATGCAGATAAGATGTGGCATGCAAAGATAATAAGACAGTATGTGATCAGGTCTTGGAAGAGATGCTTAAGGACTAGACATGGGTGACACATTATTTTTTTCTGATCCAAAAATTGGGGCACAGGCTCTGATGACAAAGAGCCTGTATTTGTATTTCTGGGAACAAAGGGAGTATTATTTGAAGCTGGGCTGCCCCATCAAATCTGTGACAGATGGTTTCTAACCACCCGAGTTCAGAGAAAGGAAGACCAGTGTGCACTTATGTGGCCAGCAAAGGGTTTTTAATGAGATAGTATCTCAGCTTGGCCTTGAAAGGGGTGGAAAAGTAGGGAGGTCTGTAACATGGCCTCCACAAAGGTTCGGAGGGTGTGTGGGGCTGATGCTTTTGGGTGGAGTGGAAGATTCCCAGCTTGTGATTGTTGTAGAGCTGAGGCCTCTGGCCTTGCACCCCAGCCTCCTCCAAATCTGTGCTCAGCTGCCTCCTTTTTTCTTAATCTTGGGACAGGCATCTGTGCCCTCTCTGAGTGCATGATTCCTTCTCCACTTAGAATCTGGCTAAATATCAAGTATTGGACATTGCCCTGTTGGGTGTAAATCAGAACCCTGGCAAATGCTCAAGAGGGGGTGTGACTAGTTTAATTTGTAAGATCAACTAGAGTTCAGATGTTGAGGTGTTTTGGGATGCTATCAAGCGTTATGAGATAGACCCTGGAGCATTTGAGGGCCCGATCTCTTTTGTGGGGAAACCTGTGCCACGCAAGAGACCTACTTTTAGGAAATTTATCCTGCAGAAAATGATTCAAATAAAAGCAAAATGATTTCCTTTAAATTTCCTTTAAACAAATTCTCCTGGTAACCCATTTATTTCAAGAGAAAGGATCTTAGAAGAGGTCTCAGAGTCAGCCCTCTTAAAGGGGGGGGGGGGGAAATTATCTGATTCCACATTGGTTGTTCAAAAATAAAAAACCAGGAGCTGTTGGCAGGGACTTGGGGCATTGTGGTTGGTACACCCACCAGCCCAGAGGCTCAGAGAATGGGCTCTGGTGCTGAGTTCATTGTGTATCTACCAGCCACGAATCTTTGGGCAGGTGACTTCACTGCTCTGTGCCTCAGTTTCCTTATCTATAAAAGGGAGTGAGTAAATAGTCCCTATGAAATAGCATTGCTTCAAGGATTAATGAGTTAAATAAGACACAAAGTGCTTTCAACAGGATATGGCCCCTGGTTAGCATGCAGAAGGCAGCTGTCCCTTTTCCAGGGATCATGCTTTGGACATGCCATCATTAGGGAAACAGATTGTGCAGCACCCAGTACTCATTCTCCCCCAGCAGAGTCGGCAGGCTGTTTCCCTGGATATCGAGGCCATCAGCTTGACTAATCAGGGGTCCGGTCTGCCCAGTGGAGTCACACTCTCATTGCCCATCATGAAAAATGTGTGTTGCTAGAAGCTTGGAGTGAATACATCTTAATGCCACTGAAAGTGCTCATTAGTTAAAAGAATCCTAAGGTGAAACTTAGCCTATTTAAATGGGGGGATTAGTCATGGAGATGAATCAAATAAATGCATGAGAAAGTGTTTGGGAAAACTAAAACTCATTATGCAAACCTGCATAATGTTGCCCTAAGAACCCAAGCACAGCACAAACAAATGTCATACCTGATGTTGCCATCAGCATGTATGAGTAGATGCGTATAGCGTGGTATACACTCAGCTGGTGAGTCTGATTCCTGTTGGTTCCTTCCTACCTCCCCTATCTGCCCCCAGGTGGCATGAAGCCCAACACATTGGTCCTGGGTTTCTACGATGATGCTGTACCCCAGGATCACTTCCTGACAGACCCGGCTTTCTCTGAGCCTGCTAATGGTACCCAAGAGGGCGGGTCCCCAGCCCTGAGTACCCTGTTCCCTCCACCCCGGGCTCCTGGGAGCCCCCGAGCTCTAAGTCCTCAGGACTATGTGGCCACAGTGGTAGATGCCCTCAAGATGAACAAGAATGTGGTTCTGGCAAGGGCCTGTGGGGCCCTGCCCCCTGAGCGGCTGAGCCGGGGATCCGGCAGTATCTCTCAGCAGCATCATGTGGATGTGTGGCCCCTCAACCTGTTGCGGCCTCGGGGTGGCCCTGGCTACGTGGACGTCTGTGGCCTCTTCTTGCTGCAGATGGCAACCATCTTGGGCATGGTACCTGCTTGGCACAGTGCCCGGCTCCGGATCTTCTTGTGCCTTGGGCCTCAAGAGGCCCCCGGGGCTGCTGAGGGGCGTCTTCGGGCACTGCTGAGTCAGCTGAGGATCCGGGCTGAGGTGCAGGAGGTGGTGTGGGGTGATGGGGCTGGGTCTGGAGAGCCTGAGGAGGAGGAGGAAGGGGACTTCGTGAACAGCAGGCGGGGAGACTCTGAGGCAGAGGCCTTAGCATGCAGCGCTAATTGCCTGGTTCGGGCCCAGCAAGGGCGTGGCAGAGGAGGAGGGCCTGGTGGGCCTGAGGGTGGGGATGGTGAGGAGGGGCCCACCACTGCTCTCACCTTCCTGTACTTGCCACGGCCACCTGCTGATCCTGCCCGATACCCCCACTACCTGGCACTGCTGGAGATTCTGAGCCGAGATCTGGGCCCCACACTGCTCATTCATGGTGTCACTCCTGTCACTTGCACTGATCTCTGATGCCTCTTTCCTGAAGTAGAGTGGCCAGTCTGGCAGCCCACCTTCATAGCAGATGAGGAGGGGAAGGGCTGCCTCCTGCCTGCCCTGAATATGGGACACA
The DNA here is from genome assembly GCF_963455305.1 of Plecotus auritus. NCBI lineage: Eukaryota > Metazoa > Chordata > Mammalia > Chiroptera > Vespertilionidae > Plecotus > Plecotus auritus. Next base: position 93,610,417 of record NC_137774.1, on the reverse strand, counting down.
TGGCCAGGTGGAGGTATTAGGGGATCCTGGGCTAGGGCAGCTCTGGATCTCTAGGAGAGGGGCCCTGATGCACTAATTAGTGCAGGGCAGCCGTCCCTGCCAAGCCAGGGGAGGGAGTCAGCTCTGCCCCCTCCTTCCCCTCACCAGTGCCTTGATGGGGGCTAGGTCTCTGCTTGAGACTCTAGGCTACCTCAGTCTCTCCCTCACCTGACAGACTCACTGACCCCTGAGGTTGTGATGTTTTTGTTCTGTTTTATTTTTCTAACTGCTGAACTGAATAAAAGACCAAAACACTACTGTGTCTAAACACTGCTTGTGGGGGTGGGGGGTTGGGTAGGTGGGACAGGAAGAGGGAGAGGTCTGTATGGCGGGCATGTGGGAAAGAGGAGCACTGGAGTGTCCCAGGGGCGAGGAGGCCACGTGCAGGGCTTGCGGTGGCAGCCTGGGGGAGACTTGTGGAAATGGAGGCTACCCGCAGTCCCCAGACTGGGGCTCCTGCGGAAAGCCCTCCCTTCTGGACAGCAGGGGGCCAACTCTGGGGGAGGGGGAGAGGGGAGTAAGGGGGAAGGGACGCAGTTTAGAGCCTAGGGGGGCCACGTGACCCTCCCCCAGGAATGCGCTTACGTCAGCGGGGGCGTGGCCTTCCCTCAAATTAGGGAGGAAGGGGGCGTTAAAAAGCCAGAAAAAGTTTCTTTCCTGGAGTCCCAGACGTGGTGTGTGACGGAAGGAGGGATACAGGCCAGAGGCCTGGGGCTCCGTGGGATCCTGACCGCTGTGTGCAGCCCCCGTTCCAGGCCATGTCGGGACCCACTTGGCTCCCCCCTAGGCAGCCAGAGCCTGCCCGAGCCTCTCAGGGGCGAGCTCTCCCCCGAGGCGCGCCCGGGCCGCCGCCAGCCCACGGAGCGGGTAAGGCAGCCCGAGTGCATCCCGCCGAGCCGGCTCCTGCCGTCCCTTCCCTAAGCTGGGCTGGAGCCAGGGACCCCTGCCCTCGCGGCGGCCCTCCGGTCTCATTCTCCGATCCCAGGTGTGGGTGTGGGTGTGGGTGCGATGAAGTGGGAGGAGCAGAGGGACCCGAGAGGGCAGCCTCCACAAGTGTCACCCTTGTCCCCTTCCCCATCTCCATCTTCACTCTGTTTTAACTCATCCCAGCACTCCAGCCCCACCCCAGGGTCAGTTTTTGCCCCGTCCCATCTGAGCAGTGTTACCAGGCCCCCGGGGGATTGGAGGATCAGGGGCCGGCCTGGGTGGGGTGCCGTGGAGCACCCCATCGCTCGCAGGTAAGAACCAGATTTGGGGGGGTGCATAGCACCCTGGGCAGGAGAGGAGGCCATGTGATTTGCATTCTCCCTGCTTTTGCTCTATCCCCAGGGACTCCCCCCAGACAGGGGGCGGCTGCACCCAGGAAGTCTGGATGCTGAGATAGATTCCCTCACTAACATGTTGGCTGAGCTGGATGGGGGTCGAGGTCATGCCCCACGGAGGCCTGACCGGCAGGTGACCCTCCCATTCTTCCCTTGTCCCCCTTCCCTCAGCCTAATCTATTCCCTGTACACCCTGCACACCCCCACCTCCCGCCTTCTCTCTCTATGTAAGTGATGCACACACCAGCTCAGGAGTTGGGCCACCAGAGCTTATGGGTTGTCAGCCACTCAAGGGTGGGTCCTTGTCAGAAACCAGCCCTTACCTGGGTGACACACACATGGGTGGGGGTGGGTTTCCACAGATGTGTGTCCTATAATGGCATGCTCACTCCTTTTGGTCTGCATTTTTCCCCAGGTTTATGAGCCCCCTCAGCCCCCTGCCTACCGCCCTGGCTCAGGCTCCCTGAAGCCGAATGGAGGTGGTGTTCCTCCCCCGCTGCTCCCAGCATCCCCCTATGGGGGCCCCACTCCAGCCTCCTATGCTACAGCCAGCACTCCTGCTGGCCCTGCCTTTCCTGTGCAAGTGAAGGTGGCACAGCCAGTGAGAGGCTGTGGCCCTCCAAGGGGGGGACCCTCTCAGGCCTCAGGGCCCCTGCTGGGCCCCCACTTTCCTCTCCCAGGCCGAGGTGACGTCTGGGGGGCTGGCTATAGGAGCCACCGAGAGCCAGGGCTTGGGAGTAAAGAGGAGGTTGCTGGGAGCTCCAGTCCTCTAGGAGGAGGAAGAGGAAGTGGGTATGGGCACCAGGTAAGCCCAGGGGAATGGGATTTGGAGTGGTCAGACAACTGGACACTGGGTGGGTGGGGTGGGGGTGGTGTTCTAAGTCCTGGTTGTTAGGGACCTGGAGTGTCAGAGCTCCGCACTTCCCCCCGCCCCCCCCCCCCCCCCCCCGGGTGTGGGGTAGGTCAGGAAATGTAGGAGGGAGGGGACAAGTCACACACTAGCTTTTCAAGTCATGCCCTTGGACCCTGAGATATTCTCCAATGAGCTTTCTGGGTGGAATTTCCTGGTCACCCTCAGGTATTTTGACAGCATTGAGAGCTAGAGGTAGTGCTAAACTCTTGATTCTCAACTCCCAGGGTCCCCTGAGCCAGCCTCCTGAGGAGGAGCTTGAGAGACTGACCAAGAAGCTTGTGCATGACATGAGCCACCTGCCCAGTGGGGAGTACTTTGGTGAGCTGAGTCTGAGGGTGGGTGAAAAGGGTGGGGGACTGGAGAGTCAGAGGGACACCAGATCTGGCTTCCTGGCCTATGCAGATTGACCCTGTCCCTTCCTGTCCCCAGGTCGATGTGGAGGCTGTGGAGAAGATGTGGTTGGGGATGGGGCCGGGGTTGTTGCCCTGGACCGCGTCTTTCATGTTGGCTGCTTTGTGTGTTCTACGTGCCGTGCCCAGCTTCGGGGCCAACATTTCTATGCCGTGGAGAGGAGGGCGTATTGTGAGAGCTGCTATGTGGTGAGTGGTTGGGACTGGGGGCTGGGTCAGCAGAAGAGGCAGGGGCTTCCATCCAAGGTGGAAACTAGATGTCCATGAGGAACAGGGCTCACGGTGGGGGACTGAAACTGATATACAAGAAGGGAGAAATTAGGCAGCTAAATACTGGCTGCTGAAGGGGAAGGACAACAGCCTTTTACAAATGTGAGGCATTTATTTTAGAGTTAAGGGAGTGTGTGAACCACAGCACACTGTAAGGCATTTATTGAAGGGAACCGAAGCTCAGAGAGGCTACATAACTTGTCCTAGAAGTTGCAGTGATGAGTTTTGTACTCAGATCTGTTTAAAGCCATCTTTCACTAAATCACATGCAGGGGGCTAAACAGATGGGTGGGCTGGCAGGATGCCTGTAGGGCTGCCGTGGTCCTCCCGACTCCAACCTTCCTGCCGTCCTTCCCAACAGGCCACCTTGGAGAAGTGCTCCACATGCTCTCAACCCATCCTGGACCGGATCCTTCGGGCTATGGGGAAGGCCTACCACCCTGGCTGTTTCACCTGTGTGGTGTGCCACCGTGGACTTGATGGCATTCCTTTCACAGTGGATGCCACCAGCCAGATCCACTGCATTGAGGACTTCCACAGGTCAGGCTAGATCCCCCACCTTTGTCTCAGGATGTCTGCCTTTCCTATCTTTCTCATCTCTTCATGTCTCAGTACCAGCCCCTCCGGTTTCCCACCCTTGCCATGCCTTGTTCTGGTTAACATCGCTTTCTTCCCTGGCCTGTCCTCTTCTCTCCTGCATCCCACCTTCTCTGGGCTCCATTGTTAGTCACCTCCAACCCTGGGGCTTGACAACCCCCTTGGTTCTCTTGTACCCCAGGAAGTTTGCTCCACGATGTTCAGTGTGTGGTGGGGCCATCATGCCTGAGCCAGGTCAGGAAGAGACTGTGCGAATCGTTGCTCTGGATCGCAGTTTTCACATTGGCTGTTACAAGTGTGAGGTGAGGGGGCCTGGGCCAGGGGAAAAGGAGTTCTTGGGTTCTGGACTCGCTGGGTATAGTAGGACCCAGAGGTCTTGGCCTGGTGGAAAGCTGTTGCTTCTTTCTTAACAGGAATGTGGGTTGCTGCTCTCCTCTGAGGGTGAATGTCAGGGCTGCTACCCCCTTGATGGGCACATCTTGTGCAAGGCCTGCAGTGCTTGGCGTATCCAGGAGCTCTCAGCCACCGTCACCACTGACTGCTGAGTCTTCCCAGAAGCACCTGCTGCATTCTCCTTTCCCATCTACCACCTTCCTTGACATCTACTTTTACAACTCTGCCACCAAATACTGTCTCCTCTTCCTCCAATCATGAAATAATAATCTCGCAAGAGTTTACAAGACACTTTCAAGTCTATTGTCTCATCTGATTCTCATAGCAGCCCAACGAGGCATAACTGTTGTGACTGTCTGCTTTTTTGGTTAGAAGTGACTTCCCCAGACTGCATGGTTCCCAAGTGGCAGAATCTAGGTCTTCTTAGCTCTGTTTTAAAAAAATGTTTTTATTGATTTTAGCGAGGAAGGGATAGGTATGGAGAGATAGAAACATCGATGGGCTGCCTCTTGCATGCCACCTACTGGGGATTGAGCCTGAAACCTGGGCATGTGCCCTGACCAAGAATCCAGCCAGTGACCTCTTGGTTCATGGGTTGACACTCAACCACTGAGCCACACCAGCTGGACCCTGGTCCAATTTTTTGCAATTCCACTACAGTCGGCCCTCTATATCTCTGGGTTCAATCAACTGAGGATAGAAACTATTCAGAAAAAAAGTTACATTTAGCCTGGTTGGTGTGGCTCAGTGATTGAGCATTGACCTATGAATCAGGAGGTCATGGTTTAATTCCTGGTCAGGGTACGTGCCCAGGTTGCGGGCTCGATCCCCAGTGTGGGTATACAGGAGGCAACCAATCAATGATTCTCTCTCATCATTGATGTTTCTATCTCTCTTTCCCTCTCCCTTCCTCTCAGAAATCAATAAAATATATTTTAAAAAACAGTTACATTTAGCTAACGTGTACTTATGTGGTTAGGGCTACCATGGTTGCATCTGGTACTGAACATGTAGAGTTTTTTCCCTTGTCATTATTCCCTAAATAGTATAGTATAAAAACTATATACATAGCATTTACATTGTATTAGGCATTATACATAACCTAGAGATGACTTAAAGTATATAGGAGGATGTGTACAGGTTATATGCAAACACTATGTCATTTCATATAAGGGACTTAAGCACCTGAAGATTTTGGTACCCCGGGGGTCCTGAAATCGATTCCTGCAGATACCAAAGTACACCAAGGGATGACTGTACACACTTAAATATATATATATATTCTTTTTCTTTATTGATTTCAAAGAGAGGAAGAGAGAGAGAAATATCAATGATGAGAGAATCATTGATCGGCTACCTTCTGCACACCCTACACCGGGGATCAAGCCAGCAACCCAGGCATGTGCCCTAACCGGCAATCGAACTGTGACCTTCTGGTTCATAGGTCGACACTCAACCACCGAGCTATGCAGGCTGGGCTGTATACACTCTTTTTTTTTAAAATATATTTTATTGATATTTCACAGAGAGGAAGGGAGAGGGATAGAGAGCTAGAAACATCGATGAGAGAGAAACATCGATCAGCTGCCTCCTGCACGCCCCCCACTGGGGATGTGCCTGCAACCAAGGTACATGCCCTTGACCGGAATCGAACCTGGGACCCTTCAGTCCGCAGGCCGACGCTCTATCCACTGAGCCAAACCGGTTTCGGCTGTATACACTCTTTTTAATGTAGTTTGCTGTAAAGACACCCCTCCTCTCAGTGCTGGGAGTAAGGCAGCAGTATGCTCCAGGGAAGCAGCATTTCCTATGAAATCTTCACACTCACCGAACCACCCACTGACTAGATGTTACTCCTGGGGTGATAGTGCATTTACTCTGGGGCAAGCTAGATAATGCCTGTTGATCAAGATCTCAACCTACAAACTCTGTCATCAAAGTACTGGTTGGGGATGAGACTGAGATTTGACAGTATTACTTACAAAAGGGGCACCTTTGCTGAAGAAGAGTAGGAATAATGGGTTTTGCAGGTAGCGCATACTAGGCACCAATAAAAGCTGATTCTCAGGTGGGAGCACAAAATGGTGGGAAATGCTTAAAATGGTTGCCCTACCCCGCTAAACACCCGCATTCCTCAAGCCCCTGCCCCACGCGAGGAGAGTGGTGAACTACTCGGATGTCTTGAAATACTCCAAGCAAAGTGGAGGCGGCTAATGCCTACGGTCCAGAATCAGACACTTCCGGGTGAGGGCGACCTTCGACCTCGGCCTAAGGAAGCGCTCCTTCACGCCCAAAGGACTCTACCGCCCTCCCCAGGCTACGCTTGGCTCAGCCCACCCTCCGTAGTTCCTCACAGTCGCGCAGATCTCGCCCCAGAAATATCGCGAGCTTTCCGAGTTTCCCGTACTTTCCCATCATCCCCCTGTGCTCCCGGCCTTTCCCTCTTTGGTTTAGTTCCAGTTAGGGCCGCTCGGGTAGTAGTTTGTAGTTCGAGGTGCAGTTCCGCGAGTGACGCAGGCGCTGCGCGAGCGGCGCGCGCCGACCGCTCATCTTCGACTGTCCCACTCTCATCGCGTCTCCTCGGCCCTGTAGCTGAGAGCCCGTATCTCCCTCTCACCCTCTTCCCGGTCCTCACCGCGCGCCCGAGGCAAGGGGCGGGCCCAGGTCTCCCAGAGAACCAGTTCGTCGGAGTGCGAGACTAACGGTCGCGACCCTCCCAGGTGGGGGGATGGGAGGGGCTTGGGAGCCGGGGCTGAGGCCGGAGGGAGGGACAGGCGCCCGGAGCCGATGGGGATGGGCGGGAGATCCCGGCGGGGGGGTGGGGCGTGGGAGTGGAGTGTGCGGGCGGTCCACCCGCCGGGGAAGAAGACAGGATGGCGGGGACCGCGGAAGGCTGGCATTTGCGGGAAGAGGCGGGTGTGCTGCTCCAGAGGGGCGAACTTTTCCTCTTCTCGTCATTGTCCAACACCCTGAGCACCCCTCTCTGGGCCTCAGGCCTCCTTAGACCGCGCCATGGGTGACAGTGATGACGAGTACGATCGAAGACGCAGGGACAAGTTTAGGAGAGAGCGCAGCGACTATGACCGTTCGCGGGAAAGAGATGAGAGACGTCGAGGGGACGATTGGAATGACCGGTAAGACACTTTTCCTCAGTTTTGTCCTCCATCTAATTCTGTTGCACTCCACCCTCATTGCATTTCCTTTTTAATTTTATAAGGGCAAACTATGAAATCGTTCATACTTGATTGTTTCATGTGGTTCGTTAAACCTATTTGCTATTGGCCAAAGGTTATTGAAATATCCAAAAGATCAAAGCAATAGAACTAAGAGAGTTTGAGTATGGAAAAGCAATATTTATAAATGTACTTCAAAAAGGTTGGTTCAAACAAAGTAGTATAGAATTGATTTGAGTGGGGAAGTTGTCAGACCAGTTCCCTGGCAGAATATGATTAAATTTCTTGTGGTTGTCTTGCCTAAAATCAGAAAGATCTTTGGACAGTGATGGTTGAGTTTGGCTGTGACGGGATTAGGTCTGATTCGAGAGTGATTAGCTCTCTGGGATATTCTTGAGTTAATTATAGTTCGGGTGCTTTCATTAAGAAACATGTGATGTGATTTCAAAAACAAAATCAAGATTAAGAGAAACTGTGGAAGGTTTTTTTTTAATATAAGAGGTGTCACCAATATCTAATCAGCTGATGGCAGTGGCTCCATTTGGAAACATTACCAGAAAAAAAGTTTTTGCTGACTTATTGTGATAACAAATCATTCAGTCCCTAAGGCAGAGTGTATCTCTTCATTGTAGAGACTCTGACACTTCGTTTTCTTTGGTATTTTCTAAGAAAGAGGAAAGGTGTTCTGGATTTTGAAGATGAATAAGATGTAGTTTTTTATTTATTTTAAATATGGTTTTTAAAAGGTTGATTTTTTAGATAGAGAGGAAGGGAGAGTGATAGAAAGATAGGAACATTTATGAGAGAGGAACATCATGGCTGCCTCCTGCACACACCCTTACTGGGGATCCAACCCAGTTGTCTTCTTGGTTCCTGGGTCAGTGCTCAACTGCAGAGCCATACTGGCCTTTATTGCCCTTAAGGAACTTACAGCCTTAGGGGGCAAAATGTCCTGGGGTATATGCTACAAATGAGTATGTATGAGAGATCATCATAAAGATGGCAACTGTTCAAGGAACATCTTTTAAGGGAGGGGAACAGTGGTGGAGGTGGTGTATTGGGGAGAGCTGCAGGAAAGTAATGCTTATAGCAAGACTTGGGAAGATGAGTGCAGCCACTGTGGAGAACAGTATGGAGTTTCCTCAAAAAACTGAAAATGGAACTCCCATTTGACCCAGTAATCCCACTCCTAGGAATATATCCTAAGAAACTAGAAACACCAATCAGAAAGGATATATGCACCCCTATGTTCATAGCAGCACAATTTACCATAGCTAAGATTTGGAAACAGCCTAGGTGCCCGTCAGCAGCCAGCTGGATCAGAAAACTATGGTACATCTACACAATGGAATACTATGCTGCCATAAAAAAGAAGGAATTATTACCATTTGTAGGCACCTGGATGGAATTAGAGAACATTATGCTAAGTGAAATAAGCCAGTCAATGAAAGAAAAATACCACATGATCTCACTCATTTGGGGATAATGAAAAAACAGTATAAACTGATGAACAAAAAGATAGATACAGAGGCAGTAAAGCATCAAACAGACTGTCAAATTACAGCGGTAAGGTTAGGGAGAGGTGGGGGAAATAAGAGATCAACTGAAGGACTTATATGCATGCATATAAGAGTAACCAACGGATGCAAAACATTGAGGGGTGAGGGCATGTATGGGAGTGGGGTGGGGGGGGCAATGGTAAGATATGTACACATATAATACCTTAATAAAAAAAAAAAAAAAGAAAAGAAAAAGACTTGGGAAGATGAGTGGAAATTCCCCAGACATATGTGGTGTGAACAGCTTTGAGTTGTGGATATAATGGGTGCAGAAAAGAGCAGATATTCTAGTTTTTTTAGAGTCGTGGTTCTCAAAATGTGATCCACAGACCCTAAGGTGTGTGTGAGATTAAATACAACTATTTTTATAGTACTGTAATACTAAGTATTGTCATTTTCACTGTATTGACGTTTGCACTTCTGGTGCTATAGTAATGGTAGGTAAAACTGCTGGTGCCTTAGCACAAATCAAGGCAGTGGCACCAAACATAAAAACAAACAAATAAACAAACCAAACCACTTTCACTTAATGTCCTTAAACTTTTATTAAATTGGATTCTTGCATATACATTTTTTAATACTCATGACAAATGGGAAGTATGCACATGGTAAAGTGGTTATCTTCAGGAAGAGCATTGTGGAATTAAACTGAGCTGAATAACAGTTTTGTGTTTTTTTTTAATAGGTATTTATTTCAGAGAGGGAGAGAGAGGGAGAAGAGAGAGAGAAACATCAATGATGAGAATCATTGTTTGGCTGCCTCCTGCACGCCCCCAACCGGGGATTGAGTCCACAACCTAGGCATGTGCCCTTGACTGGAATCGAACCTGAGACCCTTCAGTCCACAGGCCAAAGCTCTATCTGCTGAGCCAAATGGGCAAGGGCTTGTTTTTGTTTTTTAGTTTTTTAAAAATCTGAATGAGCCCAGCCGCTGTGGCTCAGTGGTTGAGCATCAACCTATGAACCAGGAGATCCCAGTTTGATTCCCAGTCAGCTCACATGTGTGGGTTGCAGTCTTTTTTTTTTTTTTTTTTTAATATATTTTATTGATTTTTTACAGAGATGAAGGGAGAGGGATAGAGAGCCAGAAACATCGATGAGAGAGAAACATCGATCAGCTGCCTCCTGCACACCTCCCACTGGGGATGCGCCCGCAACCAAGGCACATGCCCCTGACCGGAATCGAACCCGGGACCCCCGAGTCCGCAGGCCGACGCTCTATCCACTGAGCCAAACCGGTTTTGGCTGGGTTGCAGTCTTAATCCCCAGTAGGGGGTGTGCAGGAGGCAGCCGATCAATGATTCTCTCTCATCATTGATGTTTCTCTCTCTATTCCTCTCCCTTCCTCTCAGAAATAAATAAAAATATATTAAAAAAAAATCTGAATGAAAGAGTGTCAAACATTGGTTATCATATTTGGGTGTTTGGCAGAAATTTTCTTGAAAACAGAATCTGTTACTTCAAGGAAAATTGTCACTTTTGTTGACAATGAGGAAGTGGAACTTTCCAGTGAAAACTGAAGTTTTGGAAAACTTTTATCTACCCATGTGAACTTGATAGCTTCCCACTATTTAAAGTGTTTTCGGAGGAGATAAGTAGTGATACTAATGAATTAATATTTTGATATTGTCTAAGGAGATGTGTCAAGATCCGTTTAAAGATCAAGGTAGAAAAATGGATTTTAATGTAGCAAACTACCTCTTGTCAAGTTTTGGGTAGAACCAAATAATATTCCCAGTTATCTGAAAAGGCTATTAAAGTATTCCCTTTTCTTTTTTTAAAAAAATATGTTTTTATTGATTTTTTTTTTTTTTAGAGGGAGAGGAAATGAGAGAGAAATATGGATCAGTTGCCTCCCATATATACTCTGACCGGGGATCGAACCTACAGCCATTTGGCATATGGGAACGATACTCCATTTAGCTGAGCCACCTGACCAGGGTTTCTTCATATTTTTCAAGCAAACAACATATCACAAAAGATTAAATATAGAAGCAAATATGAGAATCTAGCTGTCTCTGTTAAAGAAGGCCTTGAAAAGATTTATAAATGTAAAAACTATGATACTTTTCTCACCAACATTTTTTTTGTAAAATAGCCATCTATACTAATAAAAGGGTAATATGCAAATAGACCCTCACACCCTCGCACAAGATGGCTGCCCCCAGGTGGTCAAAGATGGCCGCCACAAGATGGCCAGCAGGGGAGGGTAGTTGTAGGTGATCAGGCCAGCAGGGGAGGGCAGTTAGGGGTGACTGGGCCGGCAGGGGAGGGCAGTTGGGGGCAACCAGGCCTGCAGTGGAGGGCAGTTAGGGGTGACCAGGATGGCAGGGGAGGGCAGTTGGGGGCAACCAGGCCTGCAGTGGAGGGCAGTTAGGGGTGACCAGGCAAGCAGGGGAGGGCAGTTGGGGGTTACCGGGCCAGCAGCGGAAGGCAGTTAGGGGCGATCGGGCTGGCAGGGGAGCAGTTAGGCATTGATCAGGCTGGCAGGGGAGTGGTTAGGGGGTGATCAGGTTGGCAGGCAGGCAAGTGGTTAGGAGCCAGCAGTCCTGAATTGTGAGAGGGATGTCCGACTGCTGGTTTAGGCCCGATCCCATAGGGACAGGGCCTAAACCAGCAGTCAGACACCCCCTGAGGGGTCCCAGATTGGAGAGGGTGCAGGCTGGGCTGAGGGACACCCCCCCATGCATGAATTTCGTGCACCAGGCCTCTAGTCCTATATAATAATCCTATATAATAAAAGCATAATATGCAAATTGAACGGCAGAACAACCAGTTGCTATGATGCGCACTGACCACCTGGGGGCAGACACTCAATGCAGGAGCTGCCCCCTGTTGGTCAGTGCACTCCCACAGGGGAAGCACCACTCAGCCAGAAGCCAGGCTCAAGGCTGGCAAGCTCAGTGCACTGTCACTGCAGGTGGGTAGTAAGGAGCAAGGGGTTCTGGACTGCGAGAGCTCTGGACTGCAAGAGGGATATCTGCTGAGGGGTCCGGGACGGTGAGAGGGCACAGGCCAGGCTGAGGGTCCCCCTCCTCCCCTGCCAGTGCATGAATCTCATGCACCGGGCCTCTAGTTTGTTAATAAAAATCTGTAATTTATGTTAATACACAACTTCAAATTAAATAGGTATTTTTCTGTTTTTATTTTGAATACAGTAAGTATTGATAGATATAATCCACGTAAGCAAAAATTCTTTGATATTCAATCATTTTTAAGAGTGTAAGGGTGTCCTCAGACCAAGAAGTTTGAAAAACCTCTGGCTTAAAGCAAAGGACATTTTGTTGTGATGGGGATGGCGTACTAGTGACTGGTGGACAGTCTAGGATGACAACCAGGAACCAAGGTTTTGAACAGTGTTATGTACTGGCATTTAAGCAAGGTCATGGCATGATCAGATTTATGTTTGAGAAAGATCACTGACTGTAGAGAAGGGAGGAGAGACCAGAGGCAGGTAAGCAGAACCCATTTTGCACTCAGAAAAATGACCTAGGGCAGTGGTCGGCAAACTCATTAGTCAACAGAGCCAAATATCAGTACAATGATTGAAATTTCTTTTGAGAGCCAAATTTTTTAAACTTAAACTTCTTCTAACACCACTTCTTCAAAATAGACTCGCCCAGGCCGTGGTATTTTGTGGAAGAGCCACACTCAAGGGGCCAAAGAGCCGCATGTGGCTTGTGAGCTGCAGTTTGCCGACCACGGACCTAGGGGATGACAAGAAAGAGGGCAGCTTTGATAGGCTTTGAGGCATAGGATTAACAAACCAATAACAAAGTCATGGTGAGGGTGATACTTGATAACTGATACAGATAATCCTATGTAATAAAAGGCTGACATGCCTTTTGACCGAACGGTGGAATAACTGGTTGCTATGGCGTGCACTGACCACCAGGGGGCAGACGCTCAATGCAGGAGCTGCCCCCTGGTGGTCAGTGCGCTCCCACAGGGGCAGCACTGCTCAGCCAGAAGCCAGGCTCAAGGCTGGCGAGTGCAGCGGCAGTGGCGGGAGCCTCTCCCGCCTCTGTGGCAGTGCTAAGGAGTCCGACTGACGGCTTATGCCCATTCCCCCCAGGGAACCAGCTTAAGCTGTCAGTCAGACATCCCCCAAGTGCTCCTGGACTGCAAGAGGGTGCAGGCCGGGCTAAGGGAGCCCTTCCCCTGCCCCCCGCCCGAGTGCATGAATTTCGTGCACCGGGCCTCTAGTATATTGATAATGCCAAGCATGGGAAACAGGAGAAGGGAAATAAGTTTGGTCCCATAATGGTAGAAATAATAGGCTGAATTCTGACATGTTGAATTTAAGGTGACAATGGCCATCTAGTAGGGGATTATTAATATTGATCTGGCATTCAGGAAGAAGGCCAGGCTGGAGGAAAGAGAGTTGAGAGCCATTAGTTTGTGGGTAATGGCTGAAGTGATGGAAGTAGGCAAGAGTCTTTTTCTGTTTAGAAAGTAGTTTTATAATGTTTGGCTTTTAGTCTGGTGTCTCAGGATTGGAATGGCCTGTTCAGGAGTGTGACCTTGGGATATCCAACTGTGTCTTACTGTTACTTGTTCTTATCTCCAGAGAGTGGGACCGTGGACGGGAGCGCCGCAGTCGGGGTGAATATCGTGACTATGACAGGAATCGGCGAGAACGCTTCTCTCCTCCCCGCCATGAGCTCAGCCCCCCACAGAAGCGCATGAGGCGAGACTGGTGAGATGGCAACAGTTTCTCTATCTTCCCTCACTTCTTCTGAGAACTTTGTCATTTCCTTTTCTCAAACTTCTTATAAACCCATTTTTTTTTTTTTTTTTTTTTTTGTCCCTTTTAAACCCTTGGGTGAGAGACCACATTCCATGTCTCTCCCTCTGTCCCATCCTCCTTTATGTTCCGGAGAGATGATTTTCTCCTCTGTCTGACTTTTGTGTCCCCCACCCTCAGGGATGAGCACAGCTCTGACCCATACCACAGTGGCTATGAGATGCCCTATGCTGGGGGGGGTGGGGGCCCAACTTATGGCCCCCCTCAGCCCTGGGGCCATCCAGATGTCCACATCATGCAGCATCATGTTCTGCCTATCCAGGCCAGGTAAAGACCTGCAGTTCTAGGGTTCTTGGGTGAAGGGAATTGTTGGGCTTGGGGAATGATTTGGGTTGCTGAAGACTGGCAGGAAGTGGGTTAGATACACAGAGTGCCTGTGGGGGTGGTAGCAGTTGGTGCTGTGGTGAGGTCCATGTGGGCAAAGGAAGGGGGGCAGCTGGCTACCTCGGCCCCTCCAGCCTCCCACCTTTTCCCCCAAACCAAGACTTCCTGACCATCTCCCCACCCTTCAGGCTGGGTAGCATTGCAGAGATTGACTTGGGTGTGCCACCACCGGTGATGAAAACCTTCAAGGAGTTTCTCCTATCGTTGGATGACTCTGTGGATGAGACAGAGGCAGTTAAGCGCTATAATGACTACAAGCTGGATTTTCGGAGGCAGCAGATGCAGGATTTCTTCCTGGCTCATAAGGATGAGGAATGGTGAGTGCCCCCACTTTCTTGTGGTCTTTTCCCTGACATGTTTCCCCTGGCCCTGCCAGTGGAGCTTGCAGCCCTGTCCTTTTCCCATTTTCCCCAATCCAGAACTTCCTGGGGGTGGGGTGGGGGATGGGAATTACAACAGCATTGGCTGATGGGTTCTCCTCCTCACTTCAGTGTCTGCCACAGCCCCCTATCCATCTCCCTTCCCCACTGTCCTCAGTCAGTGGGACACCTCCAGGCAGCTGCAGAGCCACCTATTCCCTTGGGGCAGCAGACAGACTGCTTCCCCACTTGCTGGATTTGGGTCATTGTCATCCCTGATCGTCGGGACCCTGTTTGGCTGTGGTGTCCTCCCAAAAGCAACGAGTGAATCCAGACAAGAAAAGCAAAGATCTCAGGGTCATTTGACAGAAAAGAATTTTAATTTTTTTCTTTTTGTGGATGTTTTAATTTTAATCAACCATCTTTTCCCCCCTTCCTGCTCCTCCTCCTCCTCATCCTCTTTCTGCTCCTCCTCCTTGAAAAGAGCCAGAACTGGGAACTACACCCGCTCATCGACGGAGCTCGGAGCAAACCCACCTCCACCCCCACCATACCCAGCCCATACATGAGCCCCTGGGCTGAGCCGCACTGCCCCGGCCAGGCAGACAGGCAGGGCACTGCTGTGCACAATGCAGCAGTTTAGCTGAATGTGATTGCTCAGGCAGTTAGTCAGTCAGGGCCCCCACCGCGGAGTCCCGCGGGGGTGCGGCATCCGGGCCGGGACACCCCAGCCAGGAGCCAGCCGGTGGCCCACCTGCAGCATGGGCCCTGGGCGCGCTAGTTAAATCTTGAGCTCTGTTTGACCAAGCGGCCAAGGTAAAGATCCTGGAGGTGATGCCTGCAGCTTTTCTTTCCTCTTATGCTCAACTTGTGGTTCTGTTATGTCTTTCTCTGTCCTCCTCTTTCTCTGTCTCACTCTCATGTTCTTTTCTCTCCCTGTCTCTGTTCTTGCTCCCAGCCTAACATACCTGCGCCTTCCCCCCTGACCATTTCTCTGTCTGATCTTCAGTTTTTCCCTTTGTTTTTGATATCTGGGACTTCCTTATACTTTCTTCTTTTTCTCATACTTCATTTCCTGTTTTTTTACCCCAAAGTCTTATTCTATATGTATTCATGCTCTACCCTAACCCTCTACCCTTCTTTTCTCACTCTCCCTGTGGGCAGTACCTGAGGTTAAAAGGGCACTTCAGTTTTTCCCTTTGGTCTTTCCCTGTACCTTCACCATCTGCTTATCTTCCCAAGGGGGGAATAATAAAGGTATCCTGCCTTGTTTGGCTTTTCCTATCTGGTAAATTTCAGGTTTCCCCTTGTCTTCCACCTAGAGATGAAGGGAGTTGGTGGGCGCAGTCCTCTTAATGACTCTAGTTTGGGGTTGGCAAGGAGAGGGAGGTTCTTTGGGGCCTATTATTTCCTTAGCCTTCCTCTCAGAAGCTTTGGGAAACTACACTTTTTAAGTTAGTGTCTCCCAGAGACTTAAGGCAATCGATCTGCCTCTCTAACCCCGGCCCCCCTATAATCATTACTCGTCCCAAATCTAGAGCTCTTAGTTTCTGGCTCTCCCCCATATCTTCTCAGAAAATAAGCTCTGGGGGGTATTGGGTGTTTTTATTATACCCCTCTCCCCAATCTCTGCTTTTATGATCTTTTATGGGTATGAGAGGATGGGGGCAAAGTTCTGATTTTCGTGGGCCCCTCCCCATGTCCTGGCCCTGGCCTCCAGTGACTATTTTGTCTCTTCCCTCCCCACTTCCTTCATAGGTTTCGGTCTAAGTACCACCCAGATGAGGTGGGGAAGCGTCGGCAGGAGGCCCGAGGGGCCCTGCAAAACCGACTGAGGGTATTCCTGTCCCTCATGGAGAGTGGCTGGTTTGATAATCTTCTCCTGGACATAGACAAGGCTGATGCCATTGTCAAGATGCTGGATGCAGGTGTGTGGGTTGGTTCCGGCAGTGGATGTCTGGTGACCAAGGTCTTGGTTGGGAAATAGAAGCAGGTTGACAAAGCCAGAGGCTGAAAGCTAGGACCATTGGATTGTGATTTCTGTTCCCTTTGTTGGTAGCTGTCATTAAGATGGAAGGAGGTACAGAGAATGATCTACGCATCCTGGAGCAGGAGGAGGAGGAGGAACAGGCAGGAAAGCCTGGGGAGCCCAGCAAGAAAGAGGAAGGGCGGGCTGGACCAGGCCTGGTGGATGGAGAGCGCAAGGCCAATGAGAAGGAAGACAAGAAAGAAGATGGCAAACAGGTCTGAGTGCTGGGGCCTCTGGGTGCTGCCTGAGTGCCAGGGGAAGAGAACGGAACTGTTTCAATTGTGCTGGGGTCCACTGGAGCTAGAACTAGAGGGCTGTGTATTGGGTAGGGGAGAAGTGAACTTATGGGCTCGGTTGTTGAGGGTGGGAGGGTCCTTTGGTAAAGGTTGTTGGGGAAATGGACATTCCAGTGACTGTCTCTACCTGTAGGTTGAAAATGGCAGTTGTAGTGATGATAAAACTAAGAAATCTGAGGGTGATGGGGACAAGGAAGAGAAGAAAGAAGACTCTGAAAAAGAAGCCAAAAAGGTAGAGGATCTCTTGCATGTGGTCAATGTCAGGACTGGGGTTCTGGTTGTCTGGCTCATCCCCTCTTGCTGTGGCTCCCACAGAGTAGCAAGAAGCGGAATAGGAAGCACAGTGGTGATGACAGCTTTGACGAAGGCAGTGTGTCGGAGTCAGAGTCAGAGTCAGAGAGTGGCCAAGCTGAGGAGGAGAAGGAGGAGGCTGGTAGGTTTTATTTTCTCGTAGTCCATTCTCTTCCTATGAATGGTGGGGGAGGTGAGAAGTAGGTGAAATTGATGGGGTGGCTTTTTGGGAGAGAGGGGCGTGGAGGAGGTGGGATGGGAGTTTGACAGCTTTTCCATCTCCTCCAAAATCAATAAAAACTCACCAACTCCCACCATTTCCTGCATAGAAGAAGCACTCAAGGAAAAGGAGAAGCCCAAGGAAGAAGAAAGGGAGAAGCCCAAGGATGCTCCTGGGGTGGAATGTAAACCCCGGCCACTGCATAAGACTTGCTCTCTCTTTATGCGCAACATTGCACCTAACATTTCCCGGGCTGAGATCATTTCTGTGAGTGGGGAAAATTCATTGGGGGCAGGGACCACACCCAAGCTTCATGTTTTGCCCGGGGTTGGGTAGGGGAAGAATTTGGGAGGCAAGGGCGGTACACTAGGTGGGGAGAAGATAGTCTGACACTGCTTCTGACATACATCTCTATTTCTCTAATAGGGAGACTCCTTTCCCATGGGCCCATGCCTTTCCAGGGCTGGTCCTGGTTGCACCATTTGCCTTTAAGTGCTGTTACTCTGAAGCTCTTTGTTGTTTTTCCCTTGTCTGAGTAAAGACTAAAGGGAGTTCCCTAGGGTCCTGAGGATAGGGGGGATTGAAGGAAGATGTGAATCCTTAAATTACTAAAGGGGTTTCTGTTCCTCTGCTTTTCCAGCTTTGTAAAAGATATCCGGGCTTTATGCGTGTGGCATTATCGGAGCCCCAGCCTGAGAGGAGGTAAGGGATGGAGAGAAGTGTGGCCCTGGATGGATACCTTGGAGAAAAAGTGCAGGGGGAAGGTTAATGGCCAACATCACCTTCACCCCAGGATTATGTTGACATCTTTGTTCTTGTTTAGGTTTTTCCGTCGTGGCTGGGTGACATTTGACCGCAGTGTTAACATCAAAGAGATCTGTTGGAATCTGCAGAATATCCGAGTGAGTACTGGGAGCAGGACTGTTTTGAGGAAGAAGTGCGGCTCTCTATGCTGCACACCTCTGAATGCTTTGTTCATTGGTTGCTTCTTTCATTCTGCCCTCTATTCTTTCATTCTGCCCCCTAGTTCATCTATTTAGTCTGCTCACATTAATTGTGTACTGTTGTCTCTGGGTTAGGCTCTGGGACTAACACACCTGATACCCTGTCTTCAGGGAACTCACAGTCTAATCACTGGTGCTCTCAATAGGGCCAGTCTTTTGAGTTGCTGCTTCTTGGGCAAGTGTTGGTAAGCTTTCTGTTCTTCCTAGCTCCGGGAGTGTGAGCTGAGTCCTGGCGTGAACAGAGACCTGACCCGTCGCGTCCGCAATATCAATGGCATTACTCAACACAAGCAGATAGTGCGCAATGACATCAAGCTGGCAGCCAAGCTGATCCATACTTTGGACGACAGGACCCAGCTCTGGGCCTCTGAGCCTGGGACACCTCCTCTGCCAACAGTCAGTGACTCTCCATAGAACTTTTTCAAAAGCAGCCAATACCCCCTCATCTGTGGGCATCTCTGGTCTTCCAGCAGAACAGATTGGTGTTAGTGATTATTTGTGGGCTAATTTGTAGAACAAATACAAACATGAAGACAAATCCTGAGGCAGCGGTAACAGGCCAAGTGAGCCTTGAATTCTTTCAGCCTCACCTTGCCTTTCAAATTAGGTTCCTAGGCTATCTACCCTAAGGGGCTTGCTCTGCCTCACTTGCTTTTCTTCTCTCTCCCAACTAGAGCCTGCCCTCTCAGAATCCAATCTTGAAGAATATCACTGACTACCTGATTGAGGAAGTAAGTGCTGAGGAGGAAGAGCTGCTGGGGAGTAGTGGTGGGGCCCCCCCTGAGGAGCCTCCTAAGGAAGGAAACCCAGCGGAGATCAACGTGGAACGAGATGAGAAGCTGATCAAGGTGCCAGTGAGAGCAGAGTGGGATGAGAACCTGACTTGGGGTGATATAGGGTGAGTGTGGTGAACTCATGGCTTTTCATTTCTCTTAGGTTTTGGACAAACTACTCCTCTATTTGCGCATTGTGCATTCCCTGGATTATTATAACACATGCGAATACCCCAATGAGGATGAAATGCCCAACCGTTGTGGCATTATCCATGTTCGGGGACCTATGCCACCCAACCGCATCAGTCATGGAGAAGGTGAGCTCCCCATCCGAGTCTCCTTTAGTGCCCTTTTCTCCCTAGCTGCCTCTGGTTTTAGTTCTGCTCAGGAACAGTGCTCTGTCACCTTCTCTAATCCCCTCCTTGCTTATTCCTTGCTCTGACTTCCTTCTCCAACCTGCTGTCTGCCTCTGTTCCCAAACCATAGTTCTAGAGTGGCAGAAGACATTTGAGGAGAAGCTGACTCCACTGCTGAGTGTGCGGGAATCGCTTTCAGAGGAAGAGGCCCAGAAGATGGGTCGCAAAGATCCTGAGCAGGAAGTGGAAAAATTTGTCACCTCTAACACCCAGGAACTGGGCAAGGATAAGTGGCTATGCCCTCTCAGTGGCAAGAAATTCAAGGTCTGGGATATTAGTTATGGGATAGGTGGGAGGGAAGGGTGATTATTGTGGGGTCTGGGGAGTTAGGGAACTGCTTGCTCAGTTCTGACTCTCCTCTGCATCCAGGGACCTGAGTTTGTACGCAAACATATCTTCAATAAGCATTCGGAGAAAATTGAGGAAGTAAAGAAGGAGGTAGCATTTTTTAACAACTTTCTTACTGATGCTAAGCGCCCAGCTCTGCCTGAGATCAAGCCAGCTCAGCCACCTGGCCCTGCCCAGAGTAAGATACGATCCATGAGGGTCTGCCACATTCACTCTCCCTTGACTCTTCAAGGACTCCTGGTTCTTTATCCTGTTGTCCTCTGAAAAAGTTTCTGCCTTACCCTTTCTGGCCATATTCCTAACAGCTAGTTGTGTCCTGTCTCACCCCAGACCTCCTTCCCCAGTAATTCATGTCCCTGTCTGTGTTGTACTCCCCCCAGGCCTGACTCCAGGACTCCCCTACCCACACCAGACTCCCCAGAGCCTGATGCCCTATGGCCAGCCCCGGCCCCCTATTTTGGGGTACGGAGGTAAGTATAGGAAGGTCTTGAAAGGGCTTGGTGGTTTTGAGGGATAGGGAGAAAGCAGCTAAGATATAGTTGAGGTCATAGTTTTTCAACTCAACACTGATCTTTTTCATAGCTGGTGCTGTCCGCCCTGCAGTTCCCACAGGAGGGCCTCCATATCCCCATGCCCCTTATGGTGCTGGCCGAGGGAACTATGATGCCTTCCGAGGCCAGGGAGGTTATCCTGGGAAACCTCGAAACAGGTGAGAATAAGCTAAGATGTCCAAGTTTTCTTGCCCTCTTCAAACTGGGACCCTCAACTCTCATCCCATTTTACCTCTTTTTTATCTCACAGGATGGCCCGTGGAGATCCACGGGCCATTGTTGAATACCGTGACTTGGATGCTCCAGATGATGTGGATTTCTTTTGAGCCATCAACTTTCCCTCACTCTCAGTACCATCTATACTTGTGACTGCCTTGTCCCATCCAGCTCTCAGAATTTTTTGTACGTCCAGCCCTACTGCCAATAAAAGCACTTCCGCAGTGATTCCTGACCAAATGCATATTATATACCTCCCCAAATCCTCCCAAACATTGGCTGGGGCAATGGTTAAGCTGGGCCTTGCCACTTTATTGATGTCAAAGTTTCCAGGCTCTTCTGGGACTTCTGGGGGCCTGGAATGCTGCAGTCTCGAAGCCTCTGCCCTTGAGAGTGTGTGGGGCCGGAGACAGTCCTGTTTTGGGAATGCCTCAGTCCTGGGGAGGCAGCTGCTTTTCCGAGTTACAGCTGGTCAAACACATGTTGTAGAAGGACTTTGAGTCAAATGTTGTGCTCACCTCTCGCCAGCCCACCCACCCAGCAATCTGTAGTTCAGTGGGGTTTTTTGGAGCACCCCAGCAGTGAGGGTCCAATACCAGGACGAAAGCTTTGGTGCCTGGCCCCAGACAGACTCCCAGCAAGGCCTTAGACTGGGCATCCGCATCCCCCCCAACCATTACAGGCCCTCCGCCCCCTGCGAAGTGGGAGTGAAGTCTCTCCAGCTCCCCCTGAAGCCCAGCTCCACGGGGAACGTGGCAGAGGCGCCCCTGGGGTCCTCTGAAGTACTCGAGGCAGAGGCTGGCCTCTACACAGCCGATCCAGTCCCTGGAGCCCCGGAACCCAGGGGGCTTGTCACCCATGTCCTCCAATGCGGCCTGCACGTCCATCAATCCGGGAACACCCACGGGCCGGCCGTGCGGCCACGAGCACAGCGTCTGCAGAGTTCGGTAACCACAGCCCCAGCCCCGGTCGTCCAGGCCGTCGCAGCCATAGTGATAGTAGAGGTAGTGGCCCGAGAGGATGGCTAGGCGAGCGGGACCGCGGCCGGGTGGCGCAAGGCCCAGATGTACGTCCTTAAGTGGCTCCAGAGCGGTGGGCAGAAGCAGAGTTACCGAGTTAGGGCAGAAGTTGCAAGTTGCGTCTGGCGGCGTGGAGCGAACTCCAAGGAGAATTCAGGATCTAGCACTTATTCTCGGCCCGGCCCCGGTCTTGGGTGAGCTGCGGGCAGGATCAGCGCGCAGGTTCTGGCAACAGTATCCGGGCAGCAGGAATCAGTGGAGGGCGCACCGATAGGCCCTGCGGACCAAGTGGACTGTGGGGTTCCCACAATGCACCGCTGCTCCGCCCCACCGTCCCTCCCTTCTTACTGCGCAGACGCGAGTTCTCTTTGCGGGGTGGCGCCTTGTGTCCCAGCTCTGAGTGGTCCAGGATGTTGGTCCCAGCGACCACCCCTCCATTCCCTTAGCCCAATTGGTTAGGCATTCTGCCCTACCGCTCCCAGTCGCGCACACACCTTTGGCTGAAACAGTTTATTGGCAGCCCACAGGGGCGAAGGCACCACGGGGTAGGGGGCTCGGCCGAGACATGCAGAGGACCAGGAGCCCCGGGGAAAAGTTGGGGTGGGTCTAGGGCTCCTCTGTAATATCCCAGCCCTTAGATAAATAGTATATACAACTTGGGGACCAAGAGGGGGCGGGTAGGGCGGCAGAACGTGGGGGTCCCTCCTGGGTCACAGGTCTGAGCAGCGATCCTGCTTGCTGTAATGGTCAAACTGGTTCTTCCAGTGCACCATGTAGGAGCTCCAGCGGTGGAACTCGGCCTTCCACTGGCGCTCCGCCTCGTCCAGCGTGTCTGCGGCCAGGGCGCCCGACAAGTGGGTGGGAGGAGGACATGGAGAAGGTCGGGTGGGGGTTGTGAGTGCAGGAGTACACAAGGAGAGGCACGTGGGATGGTGGAAAGAGGATCAGGTATGAGAAACACGAAAGACCGGGGAGGATGAGGATAGAGGTGGGGCCAGAGAAGGATTGGTGGAAGGGAAGAGAGAGGGGGAGAAAATGACCGGAAGACAAGGGGACAGAAGGGATCAGGGGCGGGGAGCATCCATGGTTGATGGGGAAAAGAGAAGAGACAGAAATGGTTGACGGTTATAGCCCCACTGGGAGTTGCTATCTAGCCCCGAGTCTTCCCTCTCCCCCAACACCAGTCTCAGGCTCCACGGAATAATTTTATAAAAAAAGAAAATGGGCTTTTCCATTTCCATTTAAACAACAAAGGTGTGTGAGTCCCTGAGACGGATCGCAGGTCAACCCTCCCCATGCCCTGTCTAGTTTGAGCTTCTTGGTTTGAGGCGGGAGGGGGCGCTAGGTCGGAGATCCCTGAATGGGGTCCCTCCCCCAGGTCCGACCACTCATTAGAAGAGGGGCCCCCGGAGGCCGGAGGGGGAATAGGCCGTGGTCACAGCCGCTGGAGCCGGGAGAGGAGGAGGAAGAGGAGAAGGAGGGGCAGGGGGAGGCCGGGCCTGGGCCTCAGGGCAGCCTCCCCGTGGGCGGGGCCTGGGCAGGTGCTGGGAGACTCCGAGGCTGGTGAGGAGAAGAGAGGGGTTACACCCCGCCGGCTTCCACGCCCCTTTCTCTCTCCACGCTCCATTTCTTGCCCCTTTGCCCAGCCCCTGCCCACTGGCCCTACATACCGGTGGCGCTGAGCAATTTGGGTAGGAAGCCATTCCAAAAGGCGCAGGCCTGGGCTCGCAGCCCCCGCCGCACCTCCAGAGGCCGCAGGTTTAGGCTCACGTACTGTTGCGCCACCCCCGTGTACTGTGGCCACTGCGGGGCTTTAGGGTCCCGGGGGTCATTGGGATCCCTGTGTAAGAAAGGGAAGATTCAGCCTCAGTCAAGCCTGCCCCGCCCTGAGGTTGGGGGATGGAGATGGAGGGGAGGAGGAGGCAGGTGCTTCCAGACCCCATGCCCTCTTAGCTCCAAGGGGAGCCCACCTTTTCCCTCCCACTGCTGCTCTAACCCTTCTTTCTCTTCTCCAGTATCCCTCATCATCTGGAGTCTTCCCCTTCTTCCTGCCCTCTTTCTGTCTCTCCTCTCCATTTCCTTCAGTTTTCCTGCCCCATCGTTGTCTTTGTTTCTCTCATTTAAAAAATTGATGATTTATTGAGCTCTTGCTATGTAATCAGGCCCAGTCCTATCTCTACAAACATCACATTTACTTTTGATAACACCCATGTGACACTGGATTTATTATCCCCTTCTTCAGACAGGTAAAGTGTGTGTGTGTGTGTGTGTGTGTGTGTGTGTGTGCGCGCGCGCATGCCAGATAATAAAATCCTGCTTTACAGTTCACCCTCCTAACTGCTATGGTAACTCTGTCTCTCCTTCTCCATCTCTTCTCTTTGCCTTGATTCTTCAGGATCTGCCACCCCACTTTCTCCTTCCTTTCCCCTTCTCCTTTGTCATTCTCTCCCCCTTTGTCTCCTTTCCTTTGTGAACTTTCCCCTTTCTTTCTGGCCTTTCCTCTCTGTCTCTGCTTGTCTTCCTCCCCCTTTCTCTTTGTCCCCCCAGCCTCCCTGGCTCCCGGAGGCCATCCTCCCTTTGGCACTGCTAACCCTGTGCGGGCGAAGTTGGCCCAGTATTTCATCAGTCGCTGGGCAAAGGCTCTCTCCTCAATGGTGTAGTTTAGCGAGGGTTCCAGAGGGAGCCCAAAGATGAACTCGATCTCGTAGCCGTGGGGCACCCCCATCCAGAGGGGCCAGGAGAGCGTAGATGCGCGATGTTCAAAGATGTAGGCATAGACCCGAGCACCCTGGGTGGCCAGTCGCCCAGCCAGTTGAACCACAGGGCACACGACATTGTGGTCACCCACCACATCACTCATGGCCTCCCTCAGGCGTGCTGGGTCCTCAGGGTGCAGCCAGTCTGTATAATGCAGGACCACAGCCTCGGCAGCCAGGTCACTCACCTGGGGGACCCCGACCCGCACCCCGGCCAAGAACTGGGCCCGGCTGATGAGAGACTCGTTGTCTTTGCTGAAGCCTGGGGCCCCGTAAACCAGAAAATAGGAGCCCTCATCCTTCACCACACCCACCAGCACCTGGGGGAACAGGATGAAGGAATGGGGTGGGGGTGGAGGCAGACACAGACAGACAGGCAGACAGAAACAGATGGACAAAGAGTCAGATAGATGGACAGTTACAGACCCAGAACCACGGAGGAAGAGAGTATGAGATTGGGGGACAGAGAGGAGAAAATATCCCCACATTTTCTTTCCTCTCTGTCCCACTGGCCACCCTGGCATTGAACCCTCAGGGAAGAGAAGCCTTTGGAAGTGGGTCTTGAGGAGCCCTCATGCCTGGGTCCCCAGGGGTAGGGTGGGTAGGTGGGTAGGTGGGAGAACAGGCATAGAGGAACCAGCTCTACCCACTCCAGCCACTAGTCACCTGCAGGCCGTGGAAATCTCCAGTGTTGATGAGGGCCTCCGGGGTATCACTGAGGAAGTCTCCATCTACCACAGGCACAAAAGAGAAGCGGAAGACACTTTCCTGAGGCAGCACATGCCACTCGTGGTCCACCAGGTCCTGAGCTGGCCGTGTCCGCAGGCAGGCGACCAACTCTGTGTCATTGCTACCAGCCCCACCTGGGGGACAACCTACGAGTCCAGCCAGTAGTGTGGCCCTGCGGCGGGCCTCTCCCATGCCCACCGTAGCCCAGGGCCCATTGGGTGCACCGCTTTGCAGCACAGCCCTGTGGAACAGGTCCCGGCTGGGTGGGGACAACAGGTGCATGCCCACAGAGGCGGCACCTGCACTTTCCCCAAACAGTGTCACTGACATTGGGTCCCCCCCGAAGGCTGCCACATTCTCCCGCACCCATCGCAGGGCCAGCCTCTGATCCAGAAGACCCACATTGCCTGGTGCCTCCCGGCTCCCTGGTAGGGCCAGGAAGCCAAAGGCTCCCACCCGGTAGTTCATGGATACCAGCACGGTTCCCTCTGCTTGGGCCAGGAAGCGGCCATCATACACATCCAGCGAGGAGGCCCCACTGTAGAAGCCACCCCCATAGATCCAGACGAGGACAGGAGTGGGGGTCTTAGGCCGAGGGTACGGTGTCCACACGTTGAGGTAGAGGCAGTCCTCACTCAGCTCACGGTTTGGGTTCCACATCTCGGTGCCCTCAAAGCCAGGGTACAAGGTGTCCACGTATTGGTAGCAGACACTTTGGAAGGCTGTGGCATCTAGCACCCCTGGCCAGGGTTGCTTGGGCTCCGGTGGCAGAAAGCGACGGGGGCCCACGGGTGGCTCTGCGAAGGGGATGCCCAGAAAAGCAGAGACAGGGCCCCCAGGGGCCATTAGGCGGGTGCCCCGAAGCCGGCCCCCACGCACCATCACCAGCAGCTCTGGGTCCTCCGGGTGCTCAGCCTCTGCCCCTCCTCCCAGGAGGAAGAGGAGGAGGAGGAGAAGTGGGAACGGTGGGAAGAGAGTGTGCAGGGGACACCATGGGGGCCTCATGGCTGCCAAGGCAGGCAGATGGCTGCCAAGGCAGGCAGGCGGCTGTTAGGAGAAAGAAAGGCAGAGGGTGAAGGCCTGAGGCTGCCAGGAGGAGATTAGGTAACACTCTTGCCCAAGGGTTATCGCTAAGCTGCAGAGGAGGTGGGGCAGGTTGGCAAAGAGGAGGAGAGAAATGGAGGGAAGGAGACAGACAAGCAGAGACAAGGACACAGACAGTGAGAAGCAGGAGGGGACAGAGATCAGGCCCATTCACACCCAGACAGACAGATGTAAGGAACTGAGATGAGACCTGCCAAGCATACCCTCCCTGACCCACAGAGGACCCACAGCCCTCACCTCCTTCCCCCAGCTGGGTGGGCTGGATTGGGCCCAGTGTGAGCCTTGTGGGCACCCGCACCAGAGGCTGCAGTCCACGTACAGGCCACCCGACAGGGGTGGAGCCCTCGATGATGGGAGGTGCCAATGGGGGCGCGTGCGGTGGCGTGAAGGCACAGCCTCTCCTGCGTTGGCCAGGGCTGGGGCCCTGGAGGGTGGGTTGGGCATTCAGGGTGTGGGAGCCGCAGGTCCTGGGGCACCCCAAATCCTGCCTACTCCATACCCTGCCCCGCCCAGCCCGCCTCATCCACTGTCTGGCACAGCGTGTTGGTACCCGTGGGTGCCCATCAGTTGCGCACCCCTGTCGCCTAGCCTCCGCGAATGGGTTCGCCAGCCTTGGACCCCAGGACTCGTCCCTCATTCGTCTGATGATACTGTGCACACTGCCGCCAGCGGGGGGCAGTAGAGACCGATAAAATAACGGCGCTCCCCGCCCCAAGTAAAGGAGCGGAAAACTTGGGGCGGGGGTCTGAGGGCTGTAGGGCATTGCGGAGGGGTCTGAAGGGCGAACCGGGACGCCTGTGTTCTCCAAGCTCCGGAGATCCCCGGCTGCAGGGGGCGGGGGCGCTATTTTGGGGCCGCAGCTGCTGTGGTTCCGGCATCTCCAGCCAAGGGATCAAAATTCCCTGGGTCGGAACTCCCCCTTCTCGCGGCGGTCACCCCTCACCCAGCCCCCGCCGCCCTGAGCTGGGGTGGTGGTGGGGCTGAGATTATCTAGGAAACCCGAGTGGGGCTAATTATAACTCGGGGCTTCCGCTGAGCCTCCCCTTCCCCCCAAATAGAGACGGAGTCCCCGTGGGAGGGGGATGCCTGGGCCAGGCAGGGGGCTTCGCTGGGCGCTTCGCAAGGGCGCTGGGGTCGCGGGATTGGCGGTGTGGGGGTGGGGGATGGCAGCCGGACGCCAGGAACCTGCGCGGCCTGGGTTCCGCCCTAAGCAGGGGGCGTCTTCCAGTGGCCTCAGACTTGAGGACTAAGGGGGTACTGGGCGCTCGGGGGTCCCCACAGGAAATCGGGAGCTGAGGCAGCGGCCAGCCCTTCGGGGTGCCGGCTCCCGCACCGGCAACCGTAAGTCTTCGGCGGCGAGCTTAGAGTTAAGGCTGAGTGTGGGGCGGCGGGTGGGGGGGCGTCTCTGGGCAGGCCCGTGGGCGTCCGGATTAGGGGCCTGGATCCCTCCGGCAATGCACCGTGTCCCACACGCGGAAGGGGCCACGGGCCGGGGGAGGGTCCAGAGCGGAGCGGGAGACTCACCTGAGGCGGCCGAGCCGGGCCGGGAGCTGGAGGCGGCCGATGTTCCCCCGCGCAGGCTGAGCCGACTCTGACAGCCGCCGCCTCCGGCCCCCCGCACACACCCCCTCCGGCCCCGCACCGCGCCCCCGCCCACTGTCTCCGCCCCCGCCACTCCCCACCGCCCGGGGCTGCCACCTCCTCTCTCTCCCTCCCTTGGAGCGGAGACACGGAGACCCTGGGGCCCAGACGGACGCCAGTGACAGCCGCCGACAGACGGACAGACACGTGGTGACAGACACGACCAAAAGACCCGGCAGTGGTGGAGCAGACACCCACAATGACAGACGAACAGAAGCCCGCGAGACAGACACGCGCAGACGGACGGTCTCATGCAGTGACAGCCACTGACAAACGCAGTGCCAGGCATTCATAGACGGACACTCTGGGACACGGTGGGTGACTGCTTCGTTCGGAGCTGGGGACCGAATAAATTAGCATCCCTGGCCACGACACAGCAGGGATAGCATGCGGGGCCCGGCACGTAAAAGTGTGGCTGAGGACCCCCTCAGAGGACCAGGTGGCCCCCTCAGAGGACCAGGTGGCCCCCTCAGAGGACCAGGTGGTCCTGGTGGAGAAAAGGTGACACGGGACATTCTTGGGCACAACTGTGGAAATGAAAATGTGGACATCAGATCACAAGTGGAACTGAAGGGGGCCCCCATGAAGGAGAGGAGGGGGGAAGTGACTCGGGGACGCCTGAGGGAAGGTCAAAGTGGTGGCATGCACAAGGGTGCGGTGCGAGGCCGCACTCCGCCGCAGTGGAAACTTCGGGAACCCCTTGGGTGGGTTTGCGCTGGTTCCCTGACGGGTGACCTCGGACGTTCTTCACCAGGGTCGGGTAAGGGCATGACATCACTGGGCCAGGCTCTCATTGGCTGCCGCAGCGCGCAGGTGGGAGCGGCCTGGCCCGGGCGCCCGCAGACTGTTCAGTGAGAGGCCAGAGCCGCACGGACCACCACGTCCCGCCTTCTAGGGGGTCACCCGTGGGAAAGTGCGGCCTCGGCGGCGTCTCACGCTCGAGGTGAGGGCGGAAATGTGTGAGGCGGCGCCCGCATGACTGCGTCGCGCGAGGCTGCCCTGCTCTCCGGGTGGCCAGCTCTAGAGCGGCCGGTTGCTCTGAGAACGGGCTGGCGCGGGCGAGCGTCCTGGAGTGCGTGCGCGCGCGCGGTGGTGCGGGGCGCCGCGGGGAGCAGGCGGGCGCGCGCGCATGCTCATTCAGCTGCCTGGAACCCCGCAGCGTCCGGGCCCCGCGTCTGCCACCGTGAGGGGTCGAATGCACTGAGTCGGCGTCTCGCGAGTGTCGTGGGATCCGCCCGAATCCAGAGACGTGCTTTTCCCTGGGCTGCGCGGTCTTGGTTCTCCAGCCTGGGCGCTCCCAGACCGCTTGGGCGCCCCGAGGGAACCGGTTTCCGCAAGCCGGGAACCCTCGTGGAGTCTAGTCTGTTCTCCGCTTAAAGGCGGCGGCCGCCAGGTGGTGCGGAAGATAGCCGCTCGGGTCTCGGAGACTGGGATGGGATGCGGAGATTAACCCCTCGTCATCTCTTCCCACCGCGCCTGCCTTTCTGAACTCCTTTCTTCAGTCACCCCAAATCCCTTGCAAGGACGCCGAGGTTCCCTGTATTCGGCCTTCAGCGTCCTGGTTGAGGGCTCTCTAGTGGTTAGACCATGTTCCCTGTCATTAGGGCTGTGGGTGGGGATAAGAAAAATGGACAGTTGGTGTAGCTGCAGGAGAAAAGGATCTGAGACAGGTTTCCCAGCGTGGTAATTATGAATTATTAGAATGATAAAAATCAACTATTAATGAACGAGCAGAGGCATGCTCCAGGCCCAAGGCTGTGAAGATTTTTGATCTGTAAAGGTCCTGACAGTGATGGGGGCTTGCCTCCCTGTCACTCTCCAAAAAGGGCTGTGCCACACAAGCGCCTCACCTGACTTCTCTAATCAGGAGTCCCTAGGCCTATACCACGAAGATAGGGAAGGCAGGGAGGGACAGCTTCTAGCCCAGGGTTATCATGAACTAGTGGACCTTAGACAATTTAGAAGATGAAAGGACAGGGCATGTCCTAGGAGCCGGCCCAGCAGAGACTGCCTCAGAGAGGTCAGTGTTGAACACAGCCTGGACCTGCTGTTGGAATCAAGGACCGGACACACATGATGGGCTGCAATCTCCCAGGGAGACAGATCCTATATTTATGTGGGTGATGGTAAGTGGATTTAGCCAGAAAAGGTGTCCATATGTGTCTGCAGGGGCTGGAGTGGAGAGCAAGGACAAGGGCAGTTCTGCCTGCTTGGGGATGGCATCAGAGAGGCAATATCTGTGAGGGATCCGTGGGAGGTAAGAGCAAGGCAGGTTGTGGAGCCTTCTGAAGCCAGTCAGAACTATTCCTTCCAGGGGTGGGGTAGGGATGGGCACTATAGAAAGTCAGCCAGCGGGAGAGGGAAGGGGAAATGGAATTTCCAAAAATGCTCGAGAATCTGGGGCAGGAAGAGGATGCAGCCATTTATTTCAGTACCCACTCTCCAGGCCTGGGGAGATGGGAAGAAGGGTAAGCAGACCCAGTAGGGGGAATGGGGGCTGTGGGGGTGTGGGTGGGTTGGAATCTGAGGAGGGTATCCTACTCCTGGAGCCCCTCATGTACTTCCCAGACCCTGGGTCAAAGTGGGGTCAGTTGAATGTTCAGTTAGATGAATCTGCAAGACTACATGGAGTTCTAGGGCACGCAGCCCTGTGCCTGTGAGGTAGATGTTGCAGGAGACCAGGGCTCAACAGTTGCAAGTAGCTCTGGGAGATGTGCCCATGGTCCAGGGGGTCTCCTCAGCCTGCAGTTTGTCCTGGGATTGTGAGGATGGAGGAAACCATGCAGATTGTGTTTCCATTTCAGAGAGTTAGAAAAAAATTTTAAATGTATATTTATTTTTTTAAACAGTGATAACATATACCTTTATTTACTTCGTTGAGTTAGAGAGTTATAAAAATTATTGCTAAAGTAGATATCAGGCAAACAGAAAGGTTCTTTAGAAATCTAGTTGCCTTGGAGTTTATTTAAACTAAGAGAAAAAGATCATAATGTTTTCATGCAGTACATGCTTGGTTCTTTAAATAACAATCATGACAAATAACAGAATTAAGGAATGCTGCACTTGTGATCCATACAAAGCACCAACATTTTGAGTTGTACATAATTTAAAGAAATGTCTCAAACACTTTTTTGAAATTCTGTTATAGCCAATACATAAAGGCATGCCTTAGGTGGGCATAGGAATGCAGTTTAGAAAAGAAAGAAAAAAATCACACTTAATTTCTCTAAAATCACTGAGTAAGAAAAGCAACATTGAACCACTATACTGATTTGACACAACTTCTATACAGTACCTTGACTGAAATCCAAGAGCCAAAAGTTAAGACTCTCCTCCTCTATCTCTCTATATAGACGTGTAATATGCAAGACAGTGGAATGACCGTTGCTATGACACACACTAACCACCAGGGGGCAGACGCTCAACGCAGGAGCTGCCCACAGCCCACAGGGCCTGCTGGCCAACCTCTTTGTCCCTCTCCCCGCCGCCCTGCTGGCAGGCTCCAATTGCCTATTGGGGAACAGGGAACCGGGGGTGGGTGGAGGCGCCAGGCCAAGGTGGGTGTGAGTAAGTGGAGCCCCAATCACCCCTGCACACAGAGGGGTCGGCTGCAGGCAGCTGGCAGCCGGGATCCCTGGATCGCAGGCCAGGCCTAGAGATCCTACCTGTGCTCTAATTTCGTGTGCCGGGACTCTAGTTTTTAATAAACAACTACATGGTATACTTACGACTTACCCCCCTGGATTTTACCTGGAAGTGGCCTTTCAATTTTTTTATTTAAAAGAGGACAGGTTTGGCACTTTTATACTGATGTTACCAAATATTTCTTGGGATCTCAGGAAGATTCATATTCTTTACAGCCTTTACAGCATGGGCTGGAACTCCCTTTAAGCCAGCCTCAGATTTCTCCAGTTAATTTTTTGCATTAATTTATGTAACAATCTCATTCATGTTAGTCTCTAATACCATTCTCCCATCACTATCTCTGCAAGAATGTTGTGAGCCTTGCTTACATGGAAAATGGAATTCAGTTCACAGACATTTTCAAAACACTTGTCCAGTGTTTCCATAAATACTTGAATTATATCTCCAACGCCAAGTTCACTGTCTGAAAAATCCACACAGAAGACAAAATATAACATTGCATAAATGTCTGTAAATCAGTTTGTTGTCAGCTCCTCCAATTAGTAATTATCCTTCCAGGAAATTGCAAACTTTTTCATCTCTCTTAGATACCAAATGGAATGTCTTCCTGATGATTTGCTGCTGTCTATCTTGTCTGCAAGGCTGGTAGAATTTGGAGAGCTGTGGCTTTATGTGGTTATTGAAGATGAGGATTGCCTTGATCATGGCTGAGCTGGGTGGGCCAGGTGAGCGCTGAGGGCCAGGGCTGGAGTGGGCTCTCAGCTTCGCCTCAGGATCTCACTGGTGATCCTTCCCTTAAGAGGGTTTTTAAATTTCAGGGGGCCACCCAAGAGAGCCAGAATAAAGGGTGCAGGTGCCAGGACATTGGAGTAAGCCCTAGACTGGAGGTCCTGATTCCTGGATTCTCTCGTCCAGTGTTCTCAGTGAGACCTCTGGAAAGTCACTACTTGTCTGGGCCTCAGTTTCACCATGTGTAAAATGGTGCATTGGACTTGAGTGTATGTCAGAATCATGGGGGCCATGTAGAGGGACTGATCTGTTTGGTGTTGGGTGGAGTCCTTAAGTCTGCATTTTTTAGCAAGTCATCAGGGCAGTCCCATGAGGGTGCTGTGAGGACCACATGAGGAGAAATGCTGGACTAGGTATCCCTACAATCAGTTCAGACTGACCTCCTGAGGACTGACAGACTGTGTGGGTCATCAGGAAGTGCTGTGGACAGTCAGCGAGTATAAGAACTAATAGGGACACCTCTGGTCATGAAGAGAGATGGACAAGGATTTGAGCTTGTTCTTGAAAATGGATAGAACTTCCAGGAATAATTCCTCTTTTTACCTTGAGCCTCTCCCCAACCCTAGTCAACACAGGAACTTCACCTGTCTAGCCATGACACCTTTCCCTATGTAGTTCAACATAATAACCTCCCCAGCATCCTCTGTGACCCTACCCCCCATAGCCGTCACTGCAGGGATATCCTTGATTTTTCCATTTCTTCATTTACCATGCTATTTATCCCGGAATTAATATTGATTCTACCACCAGTTCTACCAATTCAGGGAACACTCCTACTTCCCTTGCATGTCTGTCTCTCACTTTTGCCAACACAGGGAATTCCCACTTCTATTAGTCCTTGCCCCACCTCTGCTAACAAAAAGGATTCTTATCTCCTCTGTTCATTGGTTAGGATTCAGTTCAGCTATTTGATACAGAAACCCAAACAATAATGGCTTAAATGAAATATAATGGAAATATATTTTTTCCTTAAAAGAAACCTAGAAGTAGGCCATGTAAGATTGGCAGGATGCCCTGGAGGCCAGGGACCAGGTTCTTTTACAGAGAATTTTGTTACCTACCCATCATGTAGCTTCAACTTAATGGTGTAATGTAGTTGCTAGAGCATCAGCTGTAACATCTGCATTCCAGCCAACAGGAAGAAGGAAGGGCTGAAGAAGGGCCTTGCTTCTCCCTTTAAAGACATATTTGGAAATCATACACACAGCCCTTCAGTTATATCTCACCAGACAGAATCTAGTCCTAAGGTTGTAATTGGCTATGCAGGTGGTTCAGAGGTGTAGTTTTTGTTCTGGATGACTGTGCACTCCTCTAAAATTTTGCTGTCCTAATACTAAGGAAGTAGAGAGAGTAGATACTGGGGACAGCCATTGTCTGTGGCGACTGTTCCAACCGCTGTTAAATGGGGCTGTTGACCTGCAGAGTTGGGAGCCTGAACCAGCCAAGGGACTTTCCTCCCCTCTCACTACGTCTTGTGACCCATTCCGAAGATTGGCATAAAATTCATACTTAACCCAAGTTATGTAATTTCACATGATTCCTCCTTGGATCCATCCATCCATCCATCTTGTTTGTACCTTTTTGCTCTTTTGCTTGTTTTGAGCATTTCACACAAATCTCCGCATAGTCTAATTTTACTTTCACAATTCTTTTAACTATTTAGCTAGCTTACAGTATTTCCCAATGCAGTTCATTGGACATCCTTCTGCTTATTCTTGCCTCCTTTCTAGCTGGGGGTAAGGTAGAGTGGGTTTCATATCCAGTGCTCTAGATGGATTACAGACATTGGTACCTTTCTCAGGTTGATGTCTGTCCATAGCTATAATGGTGCCAGAGGCTAAAGCAAACAGCAAAGCAGAGGTTCTTTGGATGAATCTGGCTTTCATTCCAGGGAGACCAAGCATCACACACAGGAGGGATGTTGAGGTGGGGAGAGCTTGCCTGGGATTCCCCCACCTTGACTGGGGATAGTGCAAGCTGGCTACAAGGTTGGCCGCATGGCCAACAGTCCTGTGGACAGCTCGAGCCCCAGGTCAATGTCCACAACATCAGAAACACCAGAGTGGGTTGGTGAGTAGCTCAGACTCAGTGTTACTTTCATGTTTGCGTTTACTGGGGATTTGTTTGCCAGGCACTGGCCTGAACACTTTGCTAAAAAAAAATCATACAATTTAATTTCTGATCACAACATTCCAAGGAGGCACATCCTATTATCCTTACAATTGAACAATCAGGAAATTGAAACGGACATTCAGAGAGGTTAAGCATTTACTTACTTTTATTAGTTGGCTAGTGGAGGCCCTGGACTTTGGATGAGAATTCTGACTTGCTCTGGGGTTGGTGTGCCTCAGAGCCACTCACCTTTTCTCTGACTTCCAGAAAATGAACTCCTAGAGTCCAAGAAAAGAAAAGGGGTGGGGCTGGTACCTACATGAGTTTCCTGGGACAGCTTCTTACCTGCTTCCCACTCGCCCTTTCCCCATCACTGCCATTCCTTCCTCCCTTTCTCTTATGTCTCTCTCAGGCCTCAGTCAAGGATCCTGACTGTCAGACCTTCCAGCCATCTTGGACTGAAAATAGGTCTGGGTGACAGGTGCCTGGGTATTGCTCCAGCATTCTGAAGGGGGAAGGCAAGTGAACAATACCCAACTCTGAGGGAGAGGAAAGGCAGGTAATGGTTTCTGCAGTTTTCAGGGAACTTTCCTCCTCTCCACCTGGGACCTCAAACCTCACCTCACTACCATACTCAGATGGCGCTTCTGACAGCAGGATGGAGTCCTTTTCAGTCAGGCCAGGGCCTGAGGGTGTGAGATGCCCAGCCTCCACCATGGTCAGAGAAAGTTAGCACCCACTGAGTCTCTCCAGCCCATCCTGAACCCACAGGCCACCACAGTGGTCCCTTAGTCTCCAGCCCCATCTTTCTGACCCTTCCCTTACTGTCCCCCATCTCAGTGGCTGCTTCTGAAGCTTTTTTACTCCACCCAGACCACCCCCTTTTTTGGGGCTCCATGATTTTCAGGGATTGAGATTGAAGGGGAAAGGTCACATCTCCCCTAGTTGCTTCTCTGTAGGCTGGAGGACTCTTGGGGGGAAAGTAGGAAGGAGGGCAGGAGGGCCTGATATGCATAGGGACCCTGGGGTTCAAAGACAGTGGAAGGAATTTAAATAATGAGGTGTATATCCTTCACCCAGCTTCTCTGAATATTAACATCTTACATCATCATGATACAATGATCAAAACTAGGAAATGGCCCTAACTGGTTTGGCTCAGTGGATAGAGCATCAGCCTGTGGGCTGAAGGGTCCCAGGTTCGATTCCGGTCAAGGGCATGTACCTTGGTTGTGGGCACATCCCCAGTAGGAGGTGTGTAGGAGGCAGCTGATCAATGTTTCTCTCTCATCGATGTTTCTAACTCTCTATCCCTCTCCCTTCTTCTCTGTAAAAAATCAATAAAATATACTTAAAAAAAAACTAGGAAATGAACATTGATTGATACAATACTATGAAAAAAATCTACCAATCTTATTCAACTCTGCCAATTGTTTTATTAGTGGCCTATTTTTGGTCTAGGAGCCAATCCAGGATCACCCATTCTACTTAGTTGTCATGTCTCCTTAGTTTCCTCCAGTTTAGACAGTTCATCCTCAGTTGTTCTTGGTTTCTCATGACCTTGACACATTTGAAGAGGACTGGCTAGTTATTTTGTAAATTGTTCCTCAATATGGATGGTATGATACTTCCTCATAATTAAATTAAGTTTATTCACCCTTGGCCGGAATACTGCAGAAGTGATGCTGTGCCCTTCACAGTACCCATATCAGGAGGTACAGGATGTGGATATGACTATTTTTCATTCAAGAGACATTATATTATTTTCTATATATTAATAACAATCTTAAATCAGTATACCTCATTTCTCCTCTCCTGGCCTTTATGTTTTTGTTGCTATGCATTTTACTTTTATGTATGTTTTGAACTCCAATACATAGTTATTGCTTTTGTTTAAACAGTCAATTATCTTTAGCAGATCTGTCTCTCTCTCTCATTTCCCATGTATTTATCATTTTCTGCGCTCTTCAATCCTTTTTGTAGATTCAGATTTCCATCTGATATGGTTTTCCTTCTGCCTAAAGGAGGTCCTTTAACTGTTCTTGTAATGAGAGGCTTCTGGTAATAAATCATTTCAGTTTCTGTATGTCTAAAAGTGTCTTTATTTGCCTTCCTTCTTTCAAAGATATTTTTGCCAGGTGTAGAATTCTAGGTTGACAGAGTTTTTCTTTCAATACTCTATTGCTACACAATTTCTGTTTTGTTTCCCATGAGAAATCTCTTGTCATCCTTATCTTTGTTACTTTGTATATAACCAATCTTTTTTCTCTGGCTGCTTTTAAGATTTTCTTTTTATCACTGGTCTTAAACTGTAATGTGCTTCCGTGCTGTCATCTTCATGTTTTTTATGCTTGGAGTTCATTGAATTTCCAGTATCTGTGAATTTGTAGTTTTTACTGAATTTGGAATTCTTTTTCAGCCAATATTTCTTTAAGTGCTTTTTTCCCTGCCACCCATCTTTCTCTCCTTTTTATAACTCCAAACATAGATATTAGGTGTAGAGGGCTACCTGGGAAGGCACATGGGCATTTCTTTAAATTGTTGTCAGCTGAGCCCGAGGTGACTAGCAGAGCCGCTTCTAGGTTATGCCCTCCCCAAGAAGGTGGGGGGCGTTATCAGTACTGACTTTTTACCTTTGTCCAGGTGCCAGAGAGGGGGAGCGGGCTTTGATATGTAAATCCAGGCAAGCACCAGGAATACTAGGGCCTACTCAAGAATGCAAATAAGCTCCTTTGATCCTAAGTTTTGGTGATACTTCCTGGTATTTGGGGGTATAAAATAAATGTGCTGCGTGGGCTCCGGGGTCGCTGCCTCTCCATCAGAGAGGATGGCGTCCCACCTGGCTCCCAGCTTTGTTTCTATCTTTCTATCTGGTCTCTTTCTTTTATTTCTTAATCCCCAGCTCCTCCACTCAGAATTGGACCCGTTCCTTTTCCATGCTGATGCGGAAAAGAGAGAACACCTCTACAATTAGGCCATTTAACTTACCTCATAGCTCCAATTTTTAAAATTTTTTTTTGTTTTTACTCTCTGTGTTTCCTTTTGTATAGTTTCTGTCGCTGTACCTTTAATTTCAATAATTTTTGTTTTACAATATACAATATGGCTAATCCCATCTATGTACTTTTAACTTCACACATTGAAGTTTTTATCTCTAGAACTTTGATGTGTGTTTCTGTTTATTCTTTTTTTTCGGTCTATTCTTATATTTTGTATAGGTTTAGCTATAAAAATGTTGATGCTTTGTAAATTGGTGCATAGGTATTAATAACTCATATCTTCATATGTGTTATATCTTCAAAATAAATTATTTTATTTGTTACTATTTTATTGAGGATTTTTATGTCTATATTCATGAGGGATAATGTTTTATAGTTTTCTTGTAATGTCTTTGTCTCATTTGCATAGCCTTCCTCATCATCAGTGTCCCATGCCAGAGTAGAACATCTGTTACAATTAATGAACCTATATTGACACATCATAATTATATTCAAAGTCCATAGCTTATAGTACAGTTCACTCTTGGTGTTGTACATTATATTGGTTTGGACAAATGTACAATGACATGTATCTGTCATTATGGTATCATACAGAGTATTTTCACTGCCCTAAATATTCTCTGTGCTTTACCTATTCATCACTGTCCCCAGCCCTAACTCCTGGAAACCAATGATATTTTTTACTTTTTTCACAATTTTGCCTGTTTCAAAATGTTATATAGTTGGAATTATACAGTATGTAGCCTTTTCAGGTTGGCTTCTTTCATGTAGAAATATACATTGAAGTTTTCTTCCTGTCTTTTCATGGCTTGATAAATTATTTCTTTTTATCACTGAACTAGAGGCCTGGTGCAGGGATTCCTGCGCCAGTGGGGTCCCTTGGCCTGGCCTGCTCGCTCTCACAATCTGGGACCCCTTGGGGGATGCCGGACTGCTGGTTTCAGCCTGATCCCCACAGGCCAGGCTGAGGGACCCCACCAGTGCATGAATCCAGCCTCTAGTATGCATATAAGATATTTGGTTAATCTCTTCCTGCCCTCCCCCCTCCCCCCTTACCTCTGAGATTCATCAGTCTGTTCCATGTTTCTATGCCTGTGTGTTAAGTGTCTGCCCCCTGGTGGTCACTGTGCATCATAGCAACCGGTTGTTCTGGTCGTTCCACCAATACGGTGGCTTAAGCTTTTATTATATCTTATTAATAAAAGCCTATGTGGTCATCATGCCCTCATGCCGTGACACCCTCACACTGCAATGAGTGATCACCAGGAGGCTGCGTGCAGGGCTGCGTGCACGTGTGGGTGGACGGGGGCTTGTTGCTGTGTGCATGGTGTGGAGGCGGGTCCTGTGTCTCTGTGCAGCGAGGCCTGGGGGTCTCGCAGCTCCGGCCTGCCTCTTTGGGGCAATCCGTCGAGGAGCCCCGGATGGGTGAGCAGGGCCTACCTCTTTGGGATGATCGATCGTGCGGCTCCCACACTGTGAGAGGGCACAGGCCAGGCTGGGGGACCCCCCCGAGTGCACAAATTTTGTGCACCAGGCCTCTAGTCTACACTAATAAAAGAGAAATATGCAAATTGACCATACTTCCACAACACCCATCAGCCAATCAGGAGCGAGTATGCAAATGAACACACCAAAGATGGCGGGTTACTTTGCATACGTAGGCGCGGAGCGGCTGGGCAGGGCGGGACGCCTGTTATGAGGGGAAAGGCAGGGGGCAGAGGAAGCTACAGGAGCGGTGCTCCGGCTGGGAGTGAAGACTTGCAGGCTCCTGGGCAGCTGGGAGCGAGGACTTGCAGGCTCCTGGGTGGCCAGGAGCGAAGACTTGCAGGCTCCCGGGCAGCTGGGAGTGAAGCCAGGGAAAGGAAGGCCTATTCTTGCATGAATCTTCGTGCAGCAGGCCTCTAATAAATATATAAAAGCCTAAGTGACCGTTCAACCGGTAGCTATGATGCACATTGACCACCAGGGGGCAGATGCTCAATGCAGGAGTTGCCCCTTGGTGGTCAGTGTGCTCCTACAGGAGTGCGCTGCTCAACCAGAAGCCAGGCTCATGGCTGGCGAGCTTAGCGGCAGTGGCAGGAGCCTCTCCTGCCTCTGTGGCAGTGCTAAGGAGCAGCGAGCCAAGTGGTAAGGAGCAGCAAGAAGGTGGGCAGTAAGGAGCAAGGGATCCTGGATTGCGAGAGGAATGTCCAACTGCCAGCTCCCCACAGGCCTAAGCCGGCCGGTGGACATCCCCCAGCCTGCGAACTGTAGGGTCCCAGGTTCGATTCTGGTCAAGAGCACATGCATGGTTGTGGGTTAGATCCCCAGTGGGGGGTGTGCAGGAGGCAGCCGATCAATGATTCTCTCTAACCATTGATGTTTCTATCTCTCCCTCTCCCTTCCTCTCTGAAATCAATAAAAAACAAAACAAAACAAAAAAACCATAAATTCATAAATGGTAGCATTCATTTTTCTAGCTTCATGTGAGCATTCCTCCTAAGAGGATAAATCCCATACTTAATTTATTAGAGTATTAGTCCTGATAGTGTATGAAGTCATATTGCAGACAAAAACAGGCAAGATCTCTCTCATTCCCTCCCATTTTTCTTTCTCAAGCTACAGTTTTTGGATTAAATCATAAAGCCTATGATGAATTTATAGAAACTGTACTAAAGCCGTGGTGATAAAATGAAACTGCCAATAAGAAAGTTAGAAACAAAACTGGCTGCCACTTAGTGTGAGCTAAGCACTTGATTGTCCCTAGAAGTATTATGCATGCATAAAACAAAGGAGAAAAACAGAGATAGATTGATTGATGGAAAAAACTTCACATGGAAACAGACTTTTCAAAAGTTGATTAATATTTTACCCCTGACATTTCCATATCATACACATACTGTAGACATACAGATGGCAAACAGATACATGAAAAGGTGCTAACATCACTAATCATTAGGGAAATGCAAATCAAAATCACAATGAGATATCAATACCTATTAGAATGACTATTATAAAAAATGCAAGCAATAACAAGTGTTGGTGAGGATATGGAGGAAAGGGAATCCTTATGCACTGTTGGTGGGAATGTAAATGGCACAGCCACTATGGAAAACAGTATAGAGGGTCCTCAAAAAATTAAGCAGAACTATCATATGATCCAGCAATTCTACGTTTGGGTATTTATCAAAGGAAACAAAAACACTAACTTGAAAAGATGCCTGAACCCTCATGTTTATTGCAGCATTACTTACAATAGCCAAGACATGAAAACAACCTAAATGTTTGGTTGAATGGATAAAAAAAATGTGGACATGTGGGAGGCAGCTGTTGGATGCTTTACTCTCACATGCCTGTTTCTCTCCCTCTCCCTTCCCCTCTCTCTCAAAATGAGTAAAAAATCTTTTTAAGAATAGCTTATTTGATTATTTAGAATGTATGTTACTGTCGCTTCCCTTAAATTATTTTTTGAGAAATACAT
The DNA here is from genome assembly GCF_963455305.1 of Plecotus auritus. Taxonomy (NCBI): domain Eukaryota; kingdom Metazoa; phylum Chordata; class Mammalia; order Chiroptera; family Vespertilionidae; genus Plecotus; species Plecotus auritus. The sequence continues at coordinate 93,569,796 of NC_137774.1, read as the reverse complement.
TATTCATAAAAAGTATGGAAAACACACACATGATTAAAGAATAATAAAAAACATCCATATATCCACTACACAGCTTAGGAAATTGAGCATCACATACTTAGAGACCCCCTAGATGCTTCTCACTAATTGCATGTAGCTCCTTCCTTTGGAATAACTGCTATCCCGAAGTTTGTATTAATAAGTACTTTGATTTTCTTTATGGTATTATCATACACATGTGGAATATTAATCAAAATATTGATTGGATTAGCCTTTAAAAGTCATATAAATGGAGTTGCACTGTATATATTCCACTGTGAACTAATTCTTATCCTCATTATTACCCTATTTCTTTTAAAAAATATATATTTTATTGATTTTTTTACAAAGAGGAAGGGAGAGGGAGAAAGAGTTAGAAACATCGATGAGAGAGAAGCATCAATCAGCTGCCTCCTGCACACCCCCTACTGGGGATGTGCCTGCAACCAAGGTACATGCCCTTGACCGGAATCGAACCTGGGATCCTTGAGTCCGCAGGCTGACGCTCTATCCACTGAGCCAAACCAGTTAGGGCTACCCTATTTCTTGATTTTTAGATGTGATCATGTTCCACCATCTCCCACCAATACCAAAATTCTCTCCATTACTGCTTTATTTTTTTCTACAAAATGTCCAGAAATGACAACAGTTGTAACATCTCTTGCTTCTCACATTACTCCATATATTGATGTAGGACCCAATATTGAAGGTACTTCCCATTGTTAGTAATCACTTCCAATACTTCTATGAGCATGTTGTCAAATCTCCCCAGTTCTGGGATCCTTCTCCCCTCCCTTTTCTAACATAGCTGCGGTGTCCAGTATAAGGGTGGGCAGTTCTCCAGCATCTTTGACTACTGGGGTTGGGGATGAGCCCACTAGCATGCCATCTGGTTCTCCTAATTCTATCACCAGAGGGACCATCTCCATTAGCTTTGTTTGACAAACACATAAAGACCCATCAGGGATTTGATTCTGTCTGCTGATGTCATTGATGGATTTTTTTTCTTAAATATATTTTTATTGATTTCAGAGAGAAAGGAAGAGGGAGAGAGAGAGAGAAACATCCTATATAATAAAAGGCTAATATGCAAATTGACTGAATGGCAGAACAACCGGTCGCTATGACATGCACTTACCACCAGGGGGCAGGCCCCCTGGTGGTCAATGTGCTCCCACAGGGGGAGCACCACTCAGCCAGAAGCCCTGAACTGGGCTCACAGCTGGCAGGCCGGTGAGCACAGCGGCAGTGGTGGGAGCCTCTCCCACCTCTGCGACAGCGTTAAGGATGTCCGACTGCTGGCTTAGGCCTGCTCCTCGTGGGGAGCAGGCCTATACCTTTAGTAGGACATCCCCCAAGGGCTCTTGGAGTGCAAGAGGGTGCAGGCTGGGCTGAGGGCCCGCCCCCTCGAGTTCACAAATTTCGTGCACCGAGCCTCTAGTCAATGATGAAAGAGAATCATTGATCAGCTGCCTCATGTATGCTCCCTACTGGGGATTAAGCCCACAACCCAGGCATGTTCCCTGACCGGAAATCGAACTGTGACTTCCTGGTTCGTAGGTTGATGCTCAACCATTGAGCCACACTGGCTGGGTATTGATGCATTTTGATTAGCATAAACTGCCGGAGCCTGCCGGCATCAGTCGAACAGTACCTGCAAGGGGGGGAGAGGATGAGAAAAGACAGACAGAAAACAGAATGGGATCGGGAGGACTGTAGCACTTCCCGCTTACAGTCCCGAGTTTATTTCTCACCATACATTTATACAGGGTCAGTTACATTCCACACAATACATCATTCCTGGTATGTGGTAAACATAATTATACCCCTTTGCTTTAGGTTTCCTACTGATCTTTACACAAAGTTCCTTATCTTGGCTAAGATTCCAATGGCTAAACCTGTACAAACACCTTTGACGCCACCTAAGTTCCTTTCTATGAGATAGTCTAGCTATGCTTCTTGCTTAAGGACAATTACGCTTATAAATCAACTGTGCTTGAAGATTAACTAAGCTCTAGGGGGCAGAATGTGTGATTACTAAACTATTGTGCTTAAGGGTCTCTAAGCCTAAAAGGGGGCAGGATGCATGACTAACCTTGGGAACAGGCAGGCCACTTTGTGAAACCTGCCCTCTCAGGACTTTGTCAACTGAGGTCACTCCCAACAATAAACCATAACCACTGTCAGGATCCCAGCTCTGGTAGGTTTTGTTATTGCTCAACATATTTACTTTCCCTCTCTCTAGTAGATTGTACCTTCTCTCCCCACTGATATTAAGCTTGGTGTCAGACCTCCCTGATGAAGGGTTTTATATCCCTGTCTTGTTAAACTCAGGTGCAACCATGTGACTTGCTTTGGACAACTAAATGTGGGTGGAAGGGATGCATGTCATCTCTGGAAAGCAGCTTAAACAGCCAACTTGTGGTTTTGCCATCTGTCATTTCCTGCTGTCACGAGACTGATAATGTCCCAGGTAGAGACTGCTCCATCAACCTGGGTACTCAAGTAAAGATGACATAGAGGACAGCACAGATGTTGAAATGGGCAAGTACTATAAGTGAGAAATAAACCTTTGCTATTATAAGCCACTGAGCTTTAGGATTGTTGATTATCTTAGCATAACATGATATCTCCTGACTGACATACCAACCATCACTATCACTGGTTTCCACTTGCCTCACACCCAAGTACCAGTTACTCATCTGTCATCATGCAAATCAACATTGCCCTATCCCACCCACCATGACTTCAGAGACAACTCTGGTCAGTATCTCGACTCCCACCCCCTCACACCATCAACTGCATCCAAAATTCAGATCATGACAGTGGAGAGGGTGGTGAACATACTGGTCTAACATTCGCAACCACCCCTGACTCTCTCCTGTGGAGAGAAGGAGTGATCTATTCCTGGCTTTATTTCAACATTTTGTCCATAGTCCTTTACATTTCAAGGATGGTCCCAGTCTGTACTTCCCTGGATTCACAGCTTCCCCAGTGCCTGGGAGAAAGCCCCATGCCCCTCACTGTTCTCATGTGAACCCCTCTATAATGTTACCTCGCCTGTGGAGTAAGGTGCTGTGAAAGGGCCCAATGGTGGATGTAACTAATGATTGGGCTAACCTCAACATCTTTAGCCTCCAGTCTTCCCACCTCTGCCCATGTCCCCTAACCAGGAGCCCTTTTGTCCCTCTCAAACTTTGGTTGGGACCATATTTATTTCTGGAGCCACCTCTGGGTCTGGGTTGTATGTGAATGCCCATCCCGTATGGTTCAGGGTTCGGGATCTAGAGAAGGGGCTGCACGCAAATGAGATGAGACAAGAAATAATAATTTGGAAATATTGGGAGCCAGGCAGGCAAGCCCAATGCAAGAGAAAGGACTTCCACTGGTGCCCAGGCCTCGCTAACCTTTTATTTAATTTTGGATACACATCTTGCCCTTAGGCAGGTAATTGCGGTAACAGACAGACTATCCTAAAGGTCAGTAAATATTAGAAAGATTTACTCTGAGACTATTTGGTCAGGAAATTGCTCGAGCCCCCATTGTCTGGACTAAACAATCGATGCATAGTTCTGGCCCTTGCCAGGGGCTCAAGGTCACCAGTGTTCCAGGATCCTTGTTTACACTTATCTGATAGTGAAGACTTGGGTGGCTTCCTGCAGTTGTATGTGGACAGCCTAGAGGAAAGTAAGGCTGGACCCCAAAATGGGGTGGGGTTGGGGCTTTCTTGGACAGTAGAAAGAAGACTACAGTGGTCTTATCTTGTTTTTAAAATCCCCATGCGAGGATATTTTTCCATTGAGTTTTAGACAGAGTGGAAGAGAGAGAGGGAAAGACAGAGAGAAATATTGATCTGAAATGTGAGAGAAACACATCGATTGGTTGCCTCCTGCACACACCCTCACCAGAGCCTGGGTCCAGGGAGGAGCCTGCAACCGAGGTACATGCCCTTGACCAGAATCGAACCTGGGACTCTTCAGTCCACAGGCTGACACTCTATCCACTGAGTCAAACCAGCTAGGGCACAGCAGTATTATCTTGACCATCTCCTCCCTAAACTAGGTGAGGGCTCCCCTGGCCACTGACCTATCTGAGAGTGCAAAGATATAACCTTTCTCTCCCCCTTATAGGCAGGCATTCAAAAGACTGTAATTTCTGCCACTAAATGATAATTAAGAGCCATGGGAGAGCTATTGGTAGTAAGTGCCATTATATTTCAGGAGTGGGTAAGTTCACTTCCTGATCATACATGGCTTCCTGGTGGGAGGAGATAAAGGAGAAAAGCAGTAAATGATGGGTAGGGGTTTCATAGAAAGAAAGAGAAAGGGATATTGGGAGGGCATTCCTGGTGCAGGAAATAGCTCAGGCAAAGGCCCGGAAGTAGGAAAGCCTAGAGGCCTGCTGGTTGGAGCAGAAGGAAGTTTGGGAAGCAGAGGGAAATAAAGTTGAAAGGATGGATGGGAAGGAATCAGGGAGCCCGAAGTTGGATCAGGATCCATCTTCCAAGGAGACTAGTGTCCCTTACAACAAGGGTCCGTTCATGTCTGTGTCCTTAACACAGTAGCTCAAATTTTGTGCTTTGTTTACATTTCAGTCAGCCCTAGTGCTTGACCACATAGCCCTAGTCCCACAGAAACTCCTGAAAAACAACAAAACTTTCCAAAAACGAGTATTTTAATGCTTCACAAACTGATAAAATGTGTTAATAAATCAAAATGGAGGACCCCAAGAATGGCCTGGCTCTCTGTCAGCTCCCTCCCTGGGCTGCATCTGTGGTATTTGCTGTCTAGCTCTGAGCTTCACCTCATTGTAAGGTCCAAGGCACAGGAAACGGGAGTCGGAGACCAAGGCATGTTAAAGAGGAAGTTTATTCCACACTAACGAGCGAGATTCATTACGGAAGAGGGTAGAAAAACCAGGATTAGAGGAGGGGGAGAAGGAGAAGGAAGGACCCAGCCCGACTGCCTTGCAGACTGGGGAGACAGCAACACATGCAGTGGTGAACACGCCTTTTGAGGGGAGGAACAGGAAGGGGTTGGGCCCAGGACGGTAGAGGAAGGAGTGGGACCCCAGGGCACTTGGCACACGCTGATTGGTGGTTCAATGTCTCAGGGATGTCCTGGCGCAGACGCCGGTTATTTCATACTCCGCCCACCAGTTGGGGGAAGGGAGGATCTATCATTCCAGGCTTTTGGTGATATTAAAAAAATTGAGAGTCCGGGCAAGGTCAGGGGGTGAAGGTTCATTTTCCATAGCTACTCCCTGCTGAGAGGGGGCGTCATCAGGGGTGTCTACCCGGGGTCTCAAGGATTCTGGTGACATAGGTGTCTCTAGGTTCTGAATTCAAGGCCAGATAGATCTTTCCCACCTTTTGGTTGGTGAACACCTGCATTCTGTTCTGCAAAAAAACCCTAGTGAAACAGCACATAAGACAGGGGCTAAAGAGCAAAATTAAAGGAATAGATACCAGTGGGCATAATGATGGGAGGAGCCATGGGGTAAGTGAGCGAAAAACAGGGAGTGTTTCCGTGCTGGACGAGGGGTGCAGCAGCATGGTTTCCCCAAGGGACTGGTTGGTGAAGTCTCGAGAGTGATCCTGTTGAGTCACTTGGGAGGTAAAAGCTGGTCCTGAGGCTGCCACAGTGTCACTTGTCTGGTTTTGCTGCTTTTCTGGGCCTGGAGCTGAAATACAACCTGCGGGTAAGGTTCTTGAGGAGGACTGAGTTCCCCGGCTGGAGGGCTGGTCCTCAGGAGTCTTGGTTGGCTGGTTCTGGCCTGGGCAGAAACCTGTCAGCGTGTTCCCGGAGCAGTTGCCTGAGTAAGGGCAGGTATGGAAGATAAGTAGCCAGGAGAGGAGGGTCAGTAGGGAAGGGTCTCCCATATAGGAGTTCAACAAGGGCTTAAGAAGGTGGGGCTCCTTGGTATAGCCTGGATTCCGGTCAGGGCCATGGGCAGGAGTTCCGGCCAGGAGCTGCGAATTTCTAGAGAGAGTTTAGTTAGATGGTCTTTTAGGAGGCTGTTGATCCTCTCGATCTTACCTGATGATTGTGGGCGGTAGGGTATGTGCAGTTTAGTTAAGTCAGGATTAGAGAGAGGAAAATCTGAGAGTCCCGCCCGAGGTTGAGTGAGGGCCTCTGACGACCTCGGGGCAGGAGTGTGTTGCCGCAGGTTGGGTGGAGGCAGCGGGGAAGGAGAGTGGCCAGGTTCAGGGCTGGGGACTGGATCAGGGAGATGTCAGGATTCTCCAGGAACAGGAGATGGAGTTCCTGCATGCGAGAGGGGGCAAGGAGAGATAAGGATCAGTGGGACAGAAGATCCTGTAGTCTATGGGTGGAAAAGACCTGTAAGGGTTGCTGGAGGCAGATCTTCTGGGCCTCCTTGGTGAGAGGGTGGCTGCAGCCAGAGCCCGGAGGCAGGGCTGCCATCCCCAAACCGTGGGATCAAGCTGTCTGGACAGGTAGGCTACGGGGTGAAGGCTGGCCCTGGGGGCTGGGTGAGGACCCCCATAGCTATTCCCTGTCTTTCATCAGTAAATAGTTGGAAAGGCCTAGAGATGTCTGGGAGAAAGAGTGAGGGAGATGCCAGAAGGGTATCCCTGGAGCTTAGAAAAAGCCCAGAGAACGAGGGAGGGTGAGGAGAGGGGGCCTACTGGTGTTTCTTTAGCGGCCTGGTATAGGGGCTTAGCTCAGAGAGCAAAATTTGGGACCCAATGGCGAAAGAATCCTACCAGCCCTAGAAAGGACAAGATCTGTTCCTCAGAAGTGGGAGGCTGTAGGTCTTGTATTGCTTGCATTTTTTAAAAAAAATAAATCTTTATTGTTCAGATTATTACAGGTGTTTCTCTTTTTTCCCCCCCATAGCTCCCCTCCACCTGATTCCCCACCCCACCCCATGCCCTTACTGTCTTCATCCATAGGTGTAAGATTTTTGTCCAATCTCTTCCCGCACCCCTCACACCCCCTTCCCCCTCAGAATTGTCAGTCCACTCCCTTTCTATGTTCCTGATTCTATTATATTCCCCAGTCCATTCTGTTCTTCAGATTTTTTATTCACTTGAATTTTAGATTCACTTGTTGGTAGGTATGTATTTGATGTCATTTTGTTGTTCATAATTTTTATCTTTACCTTTTTCTTCTTCTTCCTCTTCTTAAAGAATACCCTTCAGCATTTCATGTAATCCTGGTTTGGTGGTGATGAACTCCTTTAGCTTTTTCTTGTCTGTGAAGCTCTTTATCTGACCTTCAACTCTGAATGATAGCTTTGCTGGGTAGAGTAATCTTGGTTGTAGGTTCTTGCTGTTCATCACTTCGAATATTTCTTGCCACTCCCTTCTGGCCTGCATAGTGTCTGCCGAGAAATCAGCTGACAGTCGTATGGGTGCTCGCTTGTAGGTAACTAACTGTTTTTCTCTTGCTGCTTTCAAGATTCTCTCTTTGTCTTTTGCCCTTGGCATTTTAATTATGATGTGTCTTGGTGTGGTCCTCTTTGGATTCCTCTTGTATGGGGTTCTGTGTGTTTCCTGAACTTGTAAGTGTTTTCTTTCACCAGGTAGGGAAAGTTTTCTGTCATTATTTCTTCTAATAGGTTTTCAATGTTTTGCTCTCTCTCTTCTTCTGGCACCCCAAAAATTCGGATGTTGGTACGCTTAAAGTTGTCCCAGAGGCTCCTTACACTATCTTCATATTTTTGGATTCTTTTTTTTGTTTGTTTTTCTGGTTGGGTGTTTTTTGTTTTCTCATATTTCAGATCTTTGGTTTGATTCTTGGGATACGTTGATCTACAGTTGAGCTTCTGTATATTCTTTATTTTAGACAGTGTATGCTTAGTTTCTGACTGGTCCTTTTCCATTTTTTTGGCATTCTCATTAAGGTCCTTGAAGGTCTCACTAAGCTCCTCGGAGGTCTCATCAAGTTTCTCGGCGGTTTTTAGAAGATTCTTGTGTAACCTTATAAATGTGGTTCTGAACTCTATGTTGTCCAGTAGTTTGCTTTCCTCCATTTCTTTCATTCGTGACATGTTTCTTTCTCTCCACATTTTGCTGCTTCCCTGTGTTGATGAAGTGGCTTTGTGTGGCAGGTGATCTATAGGGGCCAGTAGCTCAGCCTCCCCAATCACCTGAGGTGGACGCCTTTGGTACACCCCTTTGTGGGCTGAGTGCAAAGTCTTGGTTTAGTTAAGCCTTGATTGCTGTTGGTACACTGGGAGGAATTGACCTCCAGGCCAATTGGCTGTGAGGACCCGCTGTGTCTATAATGGAAGAACTGCTGCACTGGAGACACGCTTATGGTGCAGGACTTGTTTCAGTGGGGCTTTGGTGCTCACTGAGTCTGCCTCTTGAATGTGTCACTTATGGATGTGAGGAGTTGAAATCTGGTGTCTCACACTGACCACTAGGTACACTGGCTTCTGGATCTCCAATGGGGTGCAGGTCGGCTACTGTCTGAGGCCACCCAGCAGGAGCTACAGCGAGAACTACAGTTTTCTCCTCTTTGCTTGGGGTTTGGAGGTTTTGGAGCTGTCTGGCAGGGGCTGCAAGTTTGCTAGGTTAAGCTGTGATAGGGCAGGTCATTCATATGCTAAAGCCACTGCTTGGAGCTTGGGTGGGTTTGTAGATTATGCGGGGCGGGGTCTCAGGGTGTCACTAGGCTAGGGCGTGGCAAACAGTGATGGCTGCCAGTTAGCCGGTTCTGCTCTGCATCTCCGACCGTGTCCCCGCGCCCCACGCCCCAGCACAGTGAACAATTATTGCTGGGTGCAGCCCTGCTAGCAAGCCTCCCTCACTTTCCGACCCAATGGCAGACAGTCCAGCTTCTCCCCGTAGGAGTTTGGGTCCCCCGTGTCTCCCCAGAAACTGGAGTTTGGAGTAATCGGGAGCTTGTCTCCCTTCGGGTTGAAAAAAGCAGCGCTCCCAGTCGCCTGTCGCCAGCCCGATTTGTGCGCCTCTGTACCTCAGCTTTTCAGCGCTTGTGCACCTCTCAATGCTGTTTTCTCTTTCCTTCTAGTTGTAGAACTTCCACTCAGCCAGCTTTCCCATGGTTCTGGGTGATAGACGTTTTGTCTTTTAGTTGTAGTTTTGAAATTGTTGTGCGAGGCAGCAGTTTAGATGTTTACCTACACCGCCATCTTGGATCCTCTGCTTGCATTTTTAAAACTGCCACTTTTTCCTAGAGGTAAAGATCTAAGTTTCTGATAAGCCTGTGCCAGCAAGAAAGTTGTTCTCTAGGGAGGGTGGAGTGGGGGAGGGGGCAGGGTGAGAAGCACTGAGGCCAGAGCAGTTTTCAGAGCATTAAAGGGTGATTTGCCGTCAGTACCCATGACTGAGATCATGGAAGGGAAGTGTAGCCCGGACAAAGGAGGGCAGGACAGAGAAGGTAGCCCCCGTATTGACCAGAAAGGAGACCTGCTTACCCGCTACCTTGAGTGTTACCCTGGGCTCAGCAAGTGTGATGGGGGTCGTCGAGTCTGGGCATCTTCAGTCTTTGGCCAGTCCCAGCATGGCGAAAGGTGGGTCATGACCTGGAAGGGCAGCTCCTCTACGCTGAGACGCAAAGGGCCCATCACTTTTCTAGGGGCAGTCACTTTTACTGCACGCTGGGCAGGGCTTGGTTGGAGCCAGGGGCCGGGGCACTGCTTTGCCCAATGGCCTTCATTTCCGCACTTGAAGCATCTTCCAGGTGGCATTCGTCCTCTCGTTGCACCCCCACCACGCACAGTCCCCTTTGGACCATGCATGGCTGCCGTCGGCCTCAGAGCTGCTACCAAGGCTTGGGTTTGCAGATTCACCTTTTGTAGAAGGCGGGCTTACTCTGCCTGCTCCTCACAGGCATTAAAAACCTTAAATGCCATATTCACTGAATCTGGGTCTGAGAAGGCATTAGGGGAGGGGATGGCGGAGCAGGCGGCGGGCCATGGGCCAGAGGAGGAGGAGTGCAGCGGCAGGTGGCCACACCAAGCCGGGCCTGTCGGGGTGGGCTGTGGGAGGTCTCAGTAACTTTAAAGAGAGGGGTTGGACTTGCTGTACCAAGATGGCAGCCCCCATGGGAACGGCAAGCCATGCGGCCAACATGGCAGCTGCTCACAATACACAAGGGAAGAGCAACCCAAAACAGAAATCTCACTTAGCTGTTTGGAGCAGCTGGAGGAACGGTGGGCGGGTGGCTCTCGCTCTGTGCAGTGGCCTCTGCTTGGCTCGTGGCCCGAGGCAGCGACGGTGGCTCCCTCAGTGGCGGCCGCTGGCCGGGAAAGGGGCGGCCGTGGCAAAGGAGGAAGAGAAGGAAGAGAGGGAGCAGAAGGTGGGGCAGCGGGAGCGGGAGAGGTGGAAATGAAAGATCGGCTGGGTCGAAAGAGCCAGAAGACAGAGAGAGGGGGCTGGGGACTGGTTTGAGGGGGTTTCTCGCGAGCTAGGAGAACCTGGGCTGTGGAACAGAAGGACCAGAGGGAGGGACGGGAGCGCAGATAAAAAAAAAAAAGTCTGGACATATGGGACCTCGGGCCACTTCCCGGCTCTTCTGTAGAAACTACTAAGGTCAGTGAGGATGTTAAGTCCCACTTTCGGGTCATCTGGACCCATTCCAATTCATACTGAGGCCATGCCACATTACAGAAGTAGCCAGATTGGTGAGGAGACACCCTAGAGGTGTCTTAGGATCCGGTTTAGATTTTTGGTTGCCCATACCAAAACCTGGGGTCAGGACGGGGAACCCGAGGGACAGTAGGGGATGTCTCCCCTACCTCCTGGGATCCGGAAGAAAGCCTAAAGGCCAGAGAACCGAGGGGGGCAGGAACGTCTTCGCTGCCTCCCCAGGTTCGTAACCCCTCCTGGAGGGGCCTGGAAGGCAATCTCTGATGCAGGCTGCAGTTATGGACAGAGATGCCAGAGAAGCGACCTCTAGGAATCAGTGCGGGCTGGGACTTACCGCTGACGCTGCCGAGCAGGGGAGAGGAGACTGAGGGTCCTGAGCCACGAGGAGAGAAGAGGGGGGCACCCCGGATCGTGAACAGTCAAATGGGATGCTCGCACCCTCCCGGGTTTCACGGCACCAAATGTAAGGTTTGAGGTGCAGGAAACGGGAGTCGGAGACCAAGGCATGTTAAAGAGGAAGTTTATTCCGCACTAACGAGCGAGATTCATTACGGAGGAGGGTAGAAAAACCAGGATTAGAGGAGGGGGAGAAGGAGAAGGAAGGACCCAGCCGACTGCCTTGCAGACTGGGGAGATAGCAACAGTGCAGCGGTGAACACGCCTTTTGAGGGGAGGAACAGGAAGGGGTTGGGCCCAGGACGGAACGGGAAGGGGTGGGACCCCAGGGCACTCGGCACGCGCTGATTGGTGGTTCAATGTCTCAGGGATGTCCTGGTGCAGATGCCGGTTATTTCATACTCCGCCCACCAGTTGGGGGAAGGGAGGATCTATCACTCATCTAGACACCTTGTTTTATTTTTTAAAAATTCTATTGATTTCAGAGAAGTAGGGAAAGGGAGCGAGAGATGGAAACTTCAATGATGAGAGAGATCATCAATCAGCTGCCTCCTGCATGCTCCGCACTGGGAACTGAGCCTGCAACCCAGGCATGTGCCCTAACCAGGAATCCAACTGTGATCTTCTGGTTCATGGGTCAATGCTCAACCACTGAGCCACACTGGCCAGGCTGCTTATTGTGTTTTATTTATTTATTATTGTAGGCTGCCTCTGTTCCATGGATCAGCATGAGGTCTAAACAAGTCTTCTGAAGCATTTTCTAATCCTTTCCCTGGACATGCACAGTCACTTTCTAATTTTTCCCATGAATGCAATGGTTTTTGAATGTCCTAGTCTTTAATTTCTGACTCCTAAAAGCAAAAAATAAAGTGGGGAGGAAGGGGCACAGCCCTTTAAATCCCCTGGAAGTCACTTCCAGGGGAGGGGAGGGGCTTGCAAGAAGCGGGAGAGGTGCAACAACAATGGCTGTCTGCCTCTTTTCCTACACCTTTGTGATCAGAAACAGCAGTTAGTGATTAGAATACAGATCTAAGATATTTGGAATACATGGTCCTCTTGGCCTACCCTAGCTCCCACAAGCTGTGGGCAAGCTGTTCCAGGAACACATGCACAGCTGCCTGCCATGTGGCTGAGAGGGAGTAGCTGCTACTGTGCTAAAAGTTGAAATTGACCAAAATTAACTGTAATTCTGTTCAGGTCTTCCCCTGGAAGCTGCAAGCTTTTGATAGACTCTAGAATTTCAAAACAATTATATCAGACAGATCCTGCCAGTGCAATTGTTGTCAAGGTGGGGAGATGAATCCCTTGTGTGACCTATCCCACCATCTTCTTAGAATCCTCCTCTAAATAATTTTTTAAATTATCCCCAAACACATAATATAGCCTCCAAGTTGTTAAAGGTAAATAAAGCCAGACATAGTTAAATGGTAAGGACAGATTTTTAATCAGTAATATACTATTGCAATAGGGAAAAGAGTCCAGCATGAACTGAACTCCACTTTACACAGAGGTAACTGGGCATTTTAAAGGGAGAGTGAGGGAATAGAGAGGTAGGCAAGCAGGGGCTCAATAGAGTTGGGAAAGTGAAAAATTAAAAGGGGAAGTGGGAGTTGGTCCACCTGAAACTCGTCTGTGTTTGCTAAGTGATGTTTATCAAACTCAGACTCCTACTCTCTCCATAGGCTGGGCCCTATCATCAGGTGTTGGCTGGAACAGTTATTGTGACAGCCTTGAGTTTTCTTAGGCAGGTACTTTAAGGAGGGCCAGGGTTATCCTAGGGATGTGGCCTTGAGCTGTTAGAAACTATGCTAGTATTTGTTCAAGTCTTTATAGGCAAAGTTTGAGGGTTAATTGAGAAGAGGGCTTTAGAGGATCCTGGCTAGAGTTTGTTCAAGGATAGAATCTTTGTCAAAGTAAAAGCTATAGTACAGATAGAGCCTAAGTTCCCTATCATTCCCAAACTTAGTTCCTTCATGCTTCTCTGAGCGAACTTGACCCGTTATTGAGGTAGGTGAGCCTCTTCCAAATTTTGAATGCATTTACACACATATACACACACAGATGTGTATGTATGTATTTATAGAAAATATATATATGTATTTTAACAAAACTGGGTGTACTGGTTTCACTGAACAAGACATCCAAGAGTCTTTCCATGATGGTAGCATTCTTTTTGATTTGATGGTGTGACTGTTCTCAGTCATTCTAGTTTCCCACTGAGGGTTAACTGGGTTGTTTCCAGTTTTTATTGGAATTGCAATAGAAATCCTCATCAATGCCTCTTTGAAGTGTTTCTTGAACACAGAGATGGACTGGTAGTGTGCATTTAAAATTTTATTAGATGCAGCAAATTGCCATTTTAAAGCAGAACAACCCACTTATTTCCCCACCAACAGGGTAAGAGTTCTTCACACCTTTCCTAACAATGATTGGAATCAAACTTCCTGATAGTTGCTAATAGTCCTTTTTTTCTGCTGGCCATCTGTATTTCTTTTTTGGGGGACCCACCCAAATCCTCAGATAGTAAAGTGACTTCTGGTTGGATTCTGGATGCTCCCATGTCTTTGGCTATGGGGTCACAGCTCTAGAGTCCTGCTAATGGCAGGATGGAGAGAGGGAAGAGTGAGTGGCAGTGGGAATGAAGGGGAGTGAGGTTCCACCTTTGTCCTCTGCAGCTGGAACTGAAACTAACGAGAGGCTATGAGAGCCAACCCCACCCCTGCCCCCAGTCCAGAGTCCAAAGTCTTGGTCAAGTGTTTTCTCCATCCAGTTTTGCTAGTTCTTAGGAGGGGGCAGGGGAGGAGAAAGACAGTGTTCTGGGAACGGCTCTGTGTGGGCCAGCCAGATGGAGGTGGAGGGAGGGTGTGTGTTAGGCCACCAGCAGCTCTCTCTGTCTGACATTTCCTGGGCTTGTCTTATCTTTTCTGTGTCCCTTCCCACAATAATGAAGTCAAATATGGAGAGAAGAGAGAGGTGGGGCAGTGCAAAGGTGAAGGAAGAGACTATATGCTCACCCCACACACTCAGCAGGGCATATAACCACGACTTCCAGTTCAAACTGGGTGCTGCTGTGCACTGTGGCTGCCTCCCTCCCTGCTGCTGTCCCCGGAGTTGGTGCATGCTCTGCCCGCAGCCCCTACCACATGCAGCTACTTGGGCTCCTCAGCCTCCTAGGGATGCTCAGGGCCTCCCTGGAGCTCACAGGTAAGGGAGTGAGCTGCGGGGAGAGGGCTGGAGAGACCTTCCTAATGTTCCAGGACAAGGATGTTGGGGAGGTTGGAAGTCTAAAGGGAGGTTGAGGAAGGGCCCCTCAGAGCTCGCCTTCAGGGAGAACTAAGGTAGGGGTACAAGAGGGAAGTTCGTTCCTGCTGGTACTGCTCTCCTCCGCAGGTTGTAGAGGGTCTGCATTTGAATCAGGAGGGTGGGAATAACCTCTTTCCTGAAAAGTGGTCTTCCTACTTTCAGTTTTATGAGATCCCCTCCTCTTTTGGTGACCCCTCCCCCATCCACCCTGGACTCATTCCACATATGAGTGAGATCATGTGATACTTATCTTTCTCCAACTGGCTTATTTTGCTTAGCATAATACCCTCCAAGTCCCTCCATACTGTCTCAAAGGGTAAGAGATTCTTCTTTTTTATTGCTGCATAGTATTCTACGGTATAAATGTAGCACAGCTTTTTTATCCACTAATCTACTGATGGGCACTTGGGCTGTTTCCAGATCTTAGCTATTATAAATTGTGCTGCTATGAATGCAGAGGTGCATACATTCTTTCTGATTGGTGTTTCTGGTTTCTTAGGATATATTCCCAGAAGTGGGATCACTGGGTCAAATGGCAGTGATATTTAATTTTTTGAGGAAACTCCATACTGTTTTCCATAATGGCTGCACCATATGGCTGTGCTCCACGGGGTGGGGCAAAGGGTTTTCCAATGGCGGGGCGGGGGGTGGGGCAACTGCCTTTCCCCCCCCCGCAAAAGCTGCCTGGATAGCAAAGATCTGCCTGAGAAACATGTCTTCTGCAGCATGAGGGGATGACTCAGCATAGGAAACTGGGGTGTCTGCCCTCCAAGCTCTAACCCTAGAGCCCCCAGACCTGGCTTCTGCTCACATAGCTCCAGTCCACTCTAACCTCCCTCTGCTGGAGCCCAAGGTGAGTGGATGAACATGAAATTTTGTGCATTGGTCCTTTAATAGGATGCTTGCATTTCCAGCCATCTCTCCCTGGCAGACAGCAACTCTGCTGCTTTTCACAGCCAGATGTTACATGGGCACCTTTCTCAGTCTAGTGTTCTCTGCTGGGGGGACCAGCTTGGGGTTTAGACCCCAGAGTTCTCAGT
Organism: Plecotus auritus; assembly: GCF_963455305.1. Lineage (NCBI taxonomy): Eukaryota > Metazoa > Chordata > Mammalia > Chiroptera > Vespertilionidae > Plecotus > Plecotus auritus. Next base: position 93,554,457 of record NC_137774.1, on the reverse strand, counting down.
GGCAATCCCCCACAGCTGAGATCTTTCCAGAACTTCAGCCGCTGTCTGTGGGAGCCTGGCCAGCCCTTTTGCACCTCCACCCTTCCTACCAGTCTCTATGTGGTCTCCACTTTCTGCCCTTCTGTACCACGTCTTCTTTATTTAGTCCTCTATCGCAGACACTTTGGTTGTTTCTATGTGTTGGCCACTGTGAATAATACTGCAATGAACATAGGGGTGCATACATCTTTGTGAATACATGATTTAAAGGTTTTCTGATATATACCCAGGAGAGGGATTGCTGGGTCATATGATAATTCTATTCTTAATTTTTTAAAGAATTGCCAGGGAACAATTGGTCATGTGCTGGGGGTGGGGGTTCTCGCAGGGGTTGCTGGGACAGGGAACGGAGGTCCACGTGGAGTAGGTGGAGCTCACTGAAAGTTTTGGTGGGTCTGGCAAAGGAAGAAAAATACCCAAATTTGAGTTGTGATTAAAAAACAAAATCAGCAGGGAGGGTGTGTGCTGCCCTCGGAGAGGCCAAGCAGAAGGGAGAAGGGGAATGGCACATGAGCATCTTGCTTGTGGATGCCTGGAATGCAGGGCAGGGTGTCTGGGAAAAAGAATTATGGAGCAGGGGCCGAGCTTCGGAGCCGGAAACCTCTGTGGCTTCATGCTGGTTCCCCATCCCCCATCCTCCAGAGAAGGGAAAAGTGGCCTCTCCACCCATGGTCTCACTTTGGCGCCATGTGGGGCTGGGCTAATGCCAGCCAGGCAACCCGTGTTTACCTTTCCAAGAGACTCAGGAAGCTGCTCAGATGAATCCTCTCTCCCTGGGAAAAAGCCAAAACAAGCCTCCTTTTTTTTTTTTTTCTGTCAAGAACATAAAATACTTATTTCTATTTATTTTTTTTAAATAAATCTTTATTGTTCAGATTATTACAGGTGTTCCTCTATTTTTTTCCCCATAGCTCCCCTGCACCTGATTTCCCACCCCACCCCATACCCTTACCCCCCGACACTGTCTTCATCCATAGGTGTACAATTTTTGTCCAATCTCTTCCTGCACCCCTCACACCCTCTTCCCCCTCAGAATTGTCAGTCCACTCCCTTTCTATGTCCCTGATTCTATTATATTCCCCAGTCCATTCTGTTCTTCAGATTTTTTATTCACTTGATTTTTAGATTCACTTGTTGGTAGGTATGTATTTGATGTCATTTTGTTGTTCATAATTTTTATCTTTACCTTTTTCTTCTTCTTCCTCTTCTTAAAGAATACCCTTCAGCATTTCATGTAATCCTGGTTTGGTGGTGATGAACTCCTTTAGCTTTTTCTTGTCTGTGAAGCTCTTTATCTGACCTTCAACTCTGAATGATAGCTTTGCTGGGTAGAGTAATCTTGGTTGTAGGTTCTTGCTGTTCATCACTTTGAATATATCTTGCCACTCCCTTCTGGCCTGCATAGTTTCTGCCGAGAAATCAACTGACAGTCGTATGGGGGCTCCCTTGTAGGTAACTAACTGTTTTTCTCTTGCTGCTTTCAAGATTCTCTCTTTGTCTTTTGCCCTTGGCATTTTAATTATGATGTGTCTTGGTGTGGTCCTCTTTGGATTCCTCTTGTATGGGGTTCTGTGTGCTTCCTGAACTTGTAAGTCTATTTCTTTCACCAGATAGGGGAAGTTTTCTGTCATTATTTCTTCTAATAGGTTTTCAATATTTTGCTCTCTCTCTTCTTCTGGCACCCCAAAAATTCGGATGTTGGTATGCTTAAAGTTGTCCCAGAGGCTCCTTACACTATCTTCATATTTTTGGATTCTTTTTTCTTTTTGTTTTTCTGGTTGGGTGTTTTTGTTTCCTCATATTTCAGATCTTTGGTTTGATTCTTGGGGTACATTGATCTACAGTTGAGTTTCTGTATATTCTTTATTTCAGACAGTGTATGCTTAATTTCTGACTGGTCCTTTTCCATTTTTTTTTGGCATTCTCATTAAGATCCTTAAAGGTCTCACTAAGTTCCTCAGCAGTTTTTAGAAGATTCTTGAGTAACCTTATAAATGTGGTTCTGAACTCTATGTCGTCCAGTAGTTTGATTTCCTCCATTTCTTTCATTTGTGACATGTTTCTTTGTCTCCGCATTTTGCTGCTTCCTTGTGTTGATGGAGTGGCTTTGTGTGGTAGGTGACCTATAGGGGCCAGTAGCTCAGCCTCCCCAATCACCTGAGGTGGATGCCTTTGGTACACCCCTTTGTGGGCTGAGTGCAAAGTCTTGGTGTAGTTAAGCCTTGATTGCTGTTGGTACACTGGGAGGAATTGACCTCCAGGCCAATTGGCTGTGAGGACCCGCTGTGTCTATAATGGAAGAACTGCTGTGCTGGAGACACACTTATGGCGCAGGACTTGTTTCAGTGGGGCTTTGGTGCTCACTGAGTCTGCCTCTTGAATGTGTCACTTATGGATGTGAGGAGTTGAAATCTGGTGTCTCACACTGACCACTAGGTACACTGGCTTCTGGATCTCCAATGGGGTGCAGGTCAGCTACTGTCTGAGGCCACCCAGCAGGAGCTATAGTGAGAACTATAGTTTTCTCCTCTTTGCTTGGGGATTGGAGGTTTTGGAGCTGTCTGACCCGGGGCTGCAAGTTTGCTAGGTTAAGCTGCAATAGGGCAGGTCATTCATATGCTAAAGCCGCTGCTTGGAGCTTGGGTGGTTTTGTAGATTGTGCCAGGCGGGGTCTCAGGGCGTCACTAGGCTAGGGCGTGGCAAACAGCGATGGCTGCCAGTTAGCGTCTCTGACCTCGTCCCTGTGTCCAGCCCCCCAGCACAGTAAACAATTATTCCTCCGCACAGCCCTGCGAGCAAGCCACCCTCATTTTCCAACCCCACGGCAGACAGTCCAGCTTCTCCCCGTAGGAGTTTGGGTCCCTCGCATGTCCCCAGAAACTGGAGTTTGGAGTAATCGGGAGCTTGTCTCCCTTCGGGTTGAAAAAAGTAGCACTCCCAGTTGCCCGTCCCATCTCTAGCCCGATTAGCGCACCTCCGTACCTCAGCTTTTCAGCGCTTGTGCACCTCTCAATGCTGTTTGCTCTTTCCTTCTAGTTGTAGAACTTCCACTCAGCCAGCTTTCCCATGGTTCTGGGTGACAGACGTTTTGTCTTTTAGTTGTAGTTTTGAAATAGTTGTGCCAAGCCTCCTTTTTAAAAAAAATATTTTTTATTGATTTTAGAGAGGAAAGGACAGAGAGAAGCATCAATGATGAGAGAGAAACATTGATGGGCTGCCTCCTGCATGCCCCCTACTGGAGATCAAGCCTGCAATCGGGGCATGTGCTCCAACTGGGAATCGAACTGTGACCTCCTGGTTCATAGGTCGATGTTCAACCCCTGAGCCACGAAGGTGGGGCCAAGCCTCGTCTTTTCACCACCTAGTTCTGCCTCACTATTAGCAGGAAAACACAGCTTCATGCAGTCTTTGAGCCAGAAGGAGCTTTAAGGATGGTCTAGTTCAGAGGTCAGCAAACTGCAGCTTGCGAGCCACATGTGGCTCTTTGGCCCCTTGAGTGTGGCTCTTCCACAAAATACCATGTGCGGGCGCGCACGTACAGTGCGATTGAAACTTCATGGCCCATGCGTAGAAGTCGGTTTTCGGCTCTCAAAAGAAATTTCAATCGTTGTACTGTTGATATTTGGCTCTGTTGACTAATGAGTTTGCAGATCACTGGTCTAGTTTTTCTTTTGGGGGCTGGGGAAACCAAGACCCAGATAGGTAAAGGGCTTGCTGCGTGCTCTTTTCATACCATAGGCATTCCCTTCAAAGAATGTAGGTCAAAGAAAGTGGACTCCACCTTTCTAAACGCCCTACAGGAATGGTAAAAGTGTTGTCTTCAACTCCATCTGCACCTTTAGCCAGAGGGCAAAAGGGAATGATCATTATCCCATTAGAAATAAATAGGCATTAGGAACTTGATTTATGGGTCCTAAGCATTTCCTAGGTTCCCTCACAGCTAGCAGCTCCACTTTCTCCCTCTTGGCCTTTACTCTTGGCTGTCTAGTGTTTTTGTATGTCTTAGTTCAAGGATTACTACAGCTTCAAACCTAACGGGTTGGAAGCAAGATTTCTCTTTCTTTACTAGAAGATCTTCTCTTACCAGGTTTCAGTTTTCGGGTGGATTATCCACCTCATCCTGTGAATTAAGATCAGAATTCCAATACCACAATGCCAGCCTTTTGGCTTTGGGGCAGAAAAGCATGTTTTCTTTGTCTAGAGCAGTGAAATCCTAGACTTTGGATTTTAGAGCTGTTAAGGTTCCAGGAAAAAAAAAAGTGGGGGACAGATGTAAGATTGCCAGCTTGTCCTTGCCAAGTAAGGACATTAAAAACTACCTTCACTAGTTGCTACTTATTATCACTATCATTTCACAAAAGAAAGTACATTTTAACACACACACAATAGGAAGCATGTAATCTCAGAATAAAAAACAGTTCGTAGGCCTTCCTGCATTGACTTACATGGGTACTATAATGCTTCCCCCCCATTTTTTGTTGAAAATAGATTCTAGTTTGGTCTATGGGTCTCTAGACCTGAGTGCCAAATCCAGGCCAATGCCTGTTTTTGTATGTGCTACAAGCTAAGAATAAGCTCAGAATTTATTAATACTTGAAAAATCTAGAATAGTATTCCATGACACCTGAAAAGTAAGTGAAATCCAACCCTGGCCATTGAGCTTAGTGGTTAGAGCGTTGGCCCTCACACTGAAGGGTCGTGGGTTCGAATCCAGATCAAGGGCATTTACCTGGACTGCAGGTTCATTCCCAGCCCTAGTCTGGGCATGTGTGAGAGGCAACCTAGTCGACGTCTCTCTTACATCAATGTTTCTCTCTCTCCCCTCCTTCCACCCTCCCTCCCACTCTCTTAAATAAATTCAATGGGAAAAATATCCTGCTTCGTCTCATACCAGAGCCTTTGCTTTTAACCACTGAGTCTCTCATCTGTCATTCCCTCTATTGCCATACTACTAGTACCTTACATTAACCACTCATCATCAGTCATACTCATTCATACATTATTTCTTTTTGCTACAATGACCAAGTTAAATAGTGCAGGAGACCCAAAGGGCTGTTAAAGCCTAAAATATTTACTATCTGGATTTATTTGTTAATCCTCACTGGAGGATATCTTTTCCATTGATTTTAGAGAGTGTAGAGGGTTGGGGGGTGGGGGGAGAGGGAGAGAGGAGAGAGAGAAACATCAATGTGAGAGAGCTACATCAATTCATTGCTTCCTGCACTGGGACCGGGAACCTGCAACCCAGGTATAAAAAAAAAAAAAGAATTTCCAGAGTGCTTTCCATAGTGGTTGTATCAATCTACATTCCTACGAGCAGTGAATGAGGTTTCTCTTTTTTCCCCACAACCTCTCCAACACTTGCTATTGTTTTGATAACAGGAGTGAGGTGGTATCTCATTGTAGTTTTGATTTGCATTTTCCCGATTGCAGTGAGGTTGAACATCTTTTCATATATGATATCTATTGGCTGTTCATATGTCTTCTTGGGAGAGGTGTATTTTCAGGTCCTCTGCCCACTTTTTGATTGGGTTGTTTGTTTGGTGTTGAGTTTTATGAGTTCTTTATGTATTTTGGAAATTAAACCTTTGTCAAAGCTACTGTTTACCAATATCATCTCCCATATGGTTGGCTGCCTCTTTGTTTTGTTGTCTGTTTCTTTTGCTGAACAGAAGTTTTTTAGTTTGATATAGCCCATTCATTTATTTTTGCCTTTACTTTCCTTGCCTTTGGGGTCAAGTTCATAAAATGTTCTTTACGACCAAGGTCCTTAAGTTTGGTACCTATATTTTCTTCTATGTAACTTACTGTTTTGGGTCTTATATTTAGGTCTTTGATCCATTTGTGATTAACTTTTGTACAAGGGAACAAACTGTAATTCAATTTCATTCATTTGTATGTGGCTTTCCAGTTTTCTCAGCACCATTTATTGAAGAGACTGTCTGCTCCATTGCATGTTTCTGGCTCCTTTGTCGAACACTATCTGTCCCTATACAATGCGGTTTTATGGCTGGGCTCGCTATTCTGTTCCATTGATCTGTGTGTCTGTTTCTCTGCCAATACCATGCTGTTTTGATTATTGTAGCTCTGTAGTATAATTTGAAGTCAGGTAGTATGATACCTCTAGCTTCATTTTTCCCCTCTCAGGATTGCTTTGGCTACTTGGGATCTTTTGTGGTTCCATACAAATCTGATGATTTCTTGTTCTATATATTTAAAAAAACGACATTGGGATTTTGATGGGCCCAGATGGGGGATTGTATTAAATCTGTATATTGCTTTGGGTAACATGGCCCTTTTAACTATGTTGATTCTTCCAATCCATGAACATAGGATATTTTTCCATTTTATTATGTCTTTTTCAATTTATTTTAATAATGCTTTGTAATTTTCAGTATATAGGTCTTTCATATTCTTTAGGTTTATTCCTAGATATTTTATTCTTTTGATTGCAATTGCAAAAGGAATTGTTATTTTCATTTCTTTTTTTGAAGCTTTGTTGTTAGTATACAGAAAGGCAATGGATTTTTGCACATTGATTTTGTATCCTGCAACTTGACTGTATTTGTTTATTGTTTCTAATAGTTTTTTGGTGTAGTCTTTAGGGTTTTCTATATACAGAATCATGTCATCCACAAAAAGTGGCAGTTTTACTTCTTCTTTTCCTATTTGGATGCTTTTTATTTCTTTCTCTTGCCTTATTGCTCTGGCTAGGACTTCCAGCACTATGTTGAATAAGAGTGGTGAGATTGGACATCCTTAGAGGAATGTATGATCTTAGAGGAAAAGCTTTCAGTTTTTCACCATCGAGTATGATATTCCCTCAGGGTTTATCATATATGGACTTTATTATGTTGAGGTACTTTCTTTCTATTCCTATTTTATTGAGCATTTTAATCATAAATGGATGTTGTATCTTATCAAATGCTTTTTCTGTATCTATTGATAAGATCATATGATTTTTAGATTTTTCAGAGAGGAAGGGAGAGAAACATCAATGATGAGAGAGGATCATTGATTGGCTGCCTCCTGCATGCCCCCTACTGGGGTTGAAGCCCACAACCCGGGCATGTGCCTTTGACCGGAATCGAACCTGGGACCTTTCAGTCTGCAGGCTGACGCTCTATCCACTGAGCAAAACCAGCTAGGTTGAGGGGTTCTTAACAACCTTTTACACTTTGGACCCCTTTTGCAGTCTGGTGAAGTCTCAGAATACGTTTTCAATTGCATGAAATAAAATACACAGGATTATAAAAGGAAACAATTATATTGAAGTGCAGTTATCAAAATAAAAAACAAACATGTGATGACAAGATCTATGCTAGGGTTCTTGTTCCAGCATTAAGAAGGGTTCAGCAATCTGGAGAAAGGCTGTGCGTAGATTAAGTAGGAGTCCAAAGATGAAAGATTATTTTGAAAGGCATTGAGGTCAGAGGAGCTATAGCTAAAGGAGCTAAGTTCTCCTTGTCTCAGGACCCCTTGCTTTTTATTAACATAAATTGTCCTAAGGCAAGGTGGATATATACACTTCGAAGGGTAGGGTTTCATACAGAAGCATTGTCAGATTGGGGAATTGCCTTCTGCTGTTCAGGTGTTTGGCCAACAGGAGGCAATAACATGTAGATTAAGATGCCCTGAGCTGTCTGGCAGTAAACAATCATCCTATTTAGGTTTGGGGGAAATGCCTTTAGCCATTCCAACAGGTGATTACATATGTGACTCAGCCCTTGTTGAGTCCCCAAGTTCCATCAACCTTTTGACAAAACTCTTGCAATTATGACATGCTGGAATTGGCTTCCAGCAGATCTAGTGGAGATAACAACCATAACTACAAAGCAATGATGAGCACATATGGCCTCTTTTCTGTAAGTGAAAGGTGACATAAAGTCTGTGATTGCTATTGGTGACAATCACAGGTACTGCTAATACTACTGTGTTTTGTTGCCTACATTTATTATTGGAGGAAATGCTAAATTTCAGTTTGAGGTTAGTGAAAATAAAATGTACCTTTCCCCATCCTCATGCACAGATCCTTTGGGGTCTTGAGTAAGAGACTTGCAGTAGAGCCAGTGAGGTGCCCAGTGGAAAGGGAGCCAGGCAGAGAATGTTGCTTCCTGCCCATGAGCCTTCTGACCCTTTGTCCCTGCTGTCTACATCTTGGAAGTGTCCTGGCTTCTGTCCTTTTCCAAAGCTTGCCCTTTCAGCTTTTCCTTCCATTCTGGAGTCATGCCAGAATGGGTGAATGTGGCACAGAAGGTCCAAGCCATCGAGTGGCTGTGGGGTATGGGGTTCACTACTACATAGGAAACGGGAAGAACAGCTCCTTACAGGGCAGGTGTGTGAATCCAGGAAAAAAAAGAAAAGATCATATGATTTTTTTCCTTTCTTTTATTAATGTGGTGTATTACATTGATAGATTTGTGTTTGTTGAAACCATCCTTGTGCCCCTGAAATGAACCCCACTTGATCGTGATGTATTATTTTTTTGATGTACTGTTGTATTTGATTTGCTAGTATTTTGTTTAGGATTTTTGCATCTGTATTCATCAGAGATATTGGTCTGTAGTTTTCTTTTCTTTGTGTTATCTTTACTAGGTTTTGGTATCAGGGTTATATTGCCATCATAGAATATGTTAGGAAGTATTGTCTCTTCTTCAATGTCTTAGAAGAGTTTGAGAAGGATAGGTTTAAAATCTTCTTTGACTGGTAAAACTCACGGGTAAAGCCATCTGGTTCTGGACTTTTATTTTTTGGGAGGTTTTTGGTGGGTGTTTCAATTTCCTCAGTGCTGATTGATGTATTTAAATTTTCCAATTATTCATGATTTAGTATAGGAAGGTTATGTATTCTAGAAACTTATCCATTTCTTCTAGGTTATTGAATTTGGTGGCATATTGTCTTTCATAATATTCTAGTACTAGAGGCCCAGTGCACAAATTCGTGCATGGGTGGAGTCCCTCAGCCTGGCTGGCAATTAAGGCCTATGGGGTCGGGGTGCCGGCTGGATGGGGGGAGGGACCCCAGGAGTTGGCCAGCCATACCCCCCAATCAGGAACTATTGGCGGGGTGGGGGGGAGGCGGCCGGCAGGGGGTAGGGACTGCAGGAGTGCACTGACCATCAGGGGACAGCTCCTGGGTTGAGCATCCGCCCCCTGGTGGTCAGTGTGTGTCATAGTGACTGGTCGATGGGTTGTTCCGGTTGTTTGGTCATAATGGTCACTTAGGCTTTTATATATATATAGATGATCCTTTATATATCGGTGATGTATGTGGTGACTTTTTTTTTTTTTTTTTTATCACAGCACTGTTTAATCAGGGATTTCATTAAGGTTAAACCTCTAGGAATGAGGGATTGTCAGTCAGTGGGCACAAAGCCCATGAAGCTTCCTCAGATTTCATAGTGAACCACAGGTTCAGGCTCTTTGGTGGGATTGCCGCCTCATTCCAGGTACAGGTTATTATAAGGATACTGCTTTGGCCCACTGGCTGGTAGGAAGGATAAGTCTCGCCCACCCAAAACATGAACAGCATGAAGGCCTGGAAGCTGAAGAAGTGCTTACACATGACATCTCAAGAAATAGGTGTGGGGGATGTGTCCACACGGTTCCTGATATACATATCTAGGTCCCAGTGAAGCGGTTCACCCCAGTTCAATCTCAGGTCTGAGTGGTCTCAGTCATACCATTGATCCCTCCCATGCCATCATCTGGGTATGGCTCGTAGTCTTTCACCCGCATATTATACTTCTTGGCGGTGGCAGCTCGTTCTTCGGGGGTCCTGGGATAGAGCCCCAGGAACATGTCCTTGGTAATGTGGGAGGCTGTCCGTGCACCCAGCAGTACCACGTTCCAGCCTGCCCTTTGCAGCCATCAGACTCCCAGGACCCCCGCCCTGGCCGCCGCCATCTTGACCTTCCATTTGTGGTGACTTCTCTCTCATTTCTGATTTTATTTATATGGGTCTTTTCCCTTTTTTCGTTAGTGAGTCTAGCCAGGGGTTTGTCAATTTTATTAAACTTTTCAAAGAAACAGCTCTTTTTTTAAATTAATTTTTTGTATAATCTTTTTGTTCTCTATTTCATTCAATCCTGCTCTAATTTTTATTATTTCTTCTGCTGACTTTGGGTTGCTTTTGTTCTTCTTTTTTAGTTCTTTAAGATGTGATGTTAGATTGTTTACTTGGGATATCTCTTATTTCTTGAGATAGGCCTGTAATGATATAAGCTTCCCTCTTATTACTGCTGTCTCTGCATCCCAGAAGTTTATTTTTAAAATCTTTATTGTTGAGAGTATTACAGATATCTCCCCTTTTCCCCCGAACTGCCCCCCTTCCACCCCTCCTTCCCTTTGAGAGTCATCTGTCTGTTCCATGCTTCCATGACTCTGATCATCCCAGAAGTTTTGATATGTTGTATTGTCATTCTCATTTGTGTCTATATATCTTTTGATCTAATTTTTTAATTTCCTTTTTGGACTCAAGTCTTTTTTTAGTAGTATGTTGATTAATCTTAACGTATTTGTGGGTTTCTTTACTTCCTTTTTGCAGTTGATTTCTAATTTCAAGGCATTGTGGTTGGAGAATATACTTGGTATAATTTCAATCTTCTTGAATTTGTTGATGCTAGTTTTGTGACCCAACATATGGTCTATTCCTGAGAATGTTCCATGTCTACTGGAGAAGAATGTATAATCTGCTATTCTGGGATGAAAGATTCTACAAATGTCAATTATGTCCATTTAAGGCCAATATTTCTTTATTGATTTTCTGTTTCATTGATCTGTCTAGAGCTGTCAATGGAGTATTAAGGTCCCCAACTATGGTTGTATTTTGATCTATTTCTCCCTTTAGTACTGTGACTGGTTGTTTTATATATTTCAGTGATCCCTGGTTGGGTGCATATATATTAAGAAGTGTTATGTTTTCTTGATGTAGTGTTCCCTTTATCATTATAAAGTGTTCATCTTTGTCTCTTGTTATCTTGAGATCTATTTTGTCAGCTATAACTATTGCTATACCTGCTTTGCTATGGATGTTATTTGCTTGGAGAATTATTTTCCACCCATTCACTTTGACTTTGTCTTTGTAGCTTAGATGTGTCTCTTGCAGCCAGCATATGGTTGAGTTTTGTTTTTTTGATCCACTCTGCTACTCTGTGCCTCTTTATTGGTGAATTCAAACCATTTACATTTAAGGTAATTATTGATGTACTAGAGGCCCGGTGCACGAAATTCGTGCACGGGGTGGGGGTGTTCCTCAGCCCAGCCTGAACCCTCTCCAATCTGGGACCCCTTGAGGGATGTCCGACTGCCCGTTTAGGCCCGATCCCACCGGACATCCCCCTCAAAATCCAGGACTGCTGGCTCCCAACTGCTCACCTGCCTGCCTTCCTGATTGCCCCTAACTGGTTCTGCCTGCCAGCCTGATCACCCCCTACCCACTCCCCTGCCAGCCTGATTGATGTCTAACTGCTCCCCTGCCAGCCTGTTTGCCCCCAACTTCCCTCCTCTGCCGGCCTGGTCACCCCTAACTGCCCTCCCCTGCAGGCTTGATCGCCCCCAAATGCCCTCCTGTGCAGGCCTGGTCCCTCCCAACTGCCCTCCCCTGCTGGCCTGATTTCCCACAACTGCCCTCCCTTGCAGGCCTGGTCCCTCCCTTGCTGGCCATCTTATGGTAGCCATCTTGTGTCCACATGGGGGCAGGATCTTTGACCACATGGGGGCAGACATCTTGTGTGTTGGAGTGATGGTCAATCTGCATATTACTCTTTTATTAGATAGGACAGAGGCCTGGTGCACGGGTGGGGGCCAGCTGGTTTGCCCTAAAGGGTGTCCCGGATCAGGGTGGGGGTTCCCTTGGGGCATGGGGCGGCCTGGGTGAGGGGCCTGTGGTGGTTTGCAGGCCAGCCATGCCCCCCGGCGACCCAAGCGGAGGCCCTGGTATCTGGGATTTATTTTTATTTTTTTTAAATAAATCTTTATTTTTCAGATTATTACAGGTGTTCCTCTTTTTTTCACCCCATAGCTCCCCTCCACCTGATTTCCCACCCCACCCCATGCCCTTACCCCCTGCCACTGTCTTCATCCATAGGTGTACGATTTTTGTCCAATCTCTTCCCGCACCCCTCACACCGCCTTCCCCCTGAGAATTGTCAGTCCACTTCCTTTCTATGTCCCTGATTCTATTATATTCCCCAGTCCATTCTGTTCTTCAGATTTTTTATTCACTTGATTTTTAGATTCACTTGTTGGTAAGTATGTATTTGATGTCATTTTGTTGTTCATAATTTTTATCTTTACCTTTTTCTTCTTCTTCCTCTTCTTAAAGAAAACCTTTCAGCATTTCATGTAATCCTGGTTTGGTGGTGATGAACTCCTTTAGCTTTTTCTTGTCTGTGAAGCTCTTTATCTGACCTTCAACTCTGAATGATAGCTTTGCTGGGTAGAGTAATCTTAGTTGTAGGTTCTTGCTGTTCATCACTTTGAATATTTCTTGCCACTCCCTTCTGGCCTGCATAGTTTCTGCCGAGAAATCAGCTGACAGTCGTGTGGGGGCTCCCTTGTAGGTAACTAACCGTTTTTCTCTTGCTGCTTTCAAGATTCTCTCTTTGTCTTTTGCCCTTGGCATTTTAATTATGATGTGTCTTGGTGTGGTCCTCTTTGGATTCCTCTTGTATGGGGTTCTGTGCATTTCCTGAACTTGTAAGTCTATTTCTTTCACCAGGTAGGGAAAGTTTTCTGTCATTATTTCTTCTAATAGGTTTTCAATATTTTGATCTCTGTCTTCTTCTGGCACCGCAAAAATTCGGATGTTGGTACGCTTAAAGTTGTCCCAGAGGCTCCTTACACTATCTTCATATTTTTGGATTCTTTTTTTTGTTTGTTTTTCTGGTTGGGTGTTTTTTGTTTTCTCATATTTCAGATCTTTGGTTTGATTCTTGGGATACGTTGATCTACAGTTGAGCTTCTGTATATTCTTTATTTTAGACAGTGTATGCTTAATTTCTGACTGGTCCTTTTCCATTTTTTTGGCATTCTCATTAAGGTCCTTGAAGGTCTCACTAAGCTCCTCGGAGGTCTCATCAAGTTTCTCGGCGGTTTTTAGAAGATTCTTGAGTAACCTTTTAAATGTGGTTTCTGAACTCTATGTTGTCCAGTAGTTTGCTTTCCTCCATTTCTTTCATTCGTGACATGTTTCTTTGTCTCTACATTTTGCTGCTTCCCTGTGTTGATGGAGTGGCTTTGTGTGGTAGGTGACCTATAGGGGCCAGTAGCTCAGCCTCCCCAATCACCTGAGGTGGACGCCTTTGTACACCCCTTTGTGGGCTGAGTGCAAAGTCTTGGTGTAGTTAAGCCTTGATTGCTGTTGGTACACTGGGAGGAATTGACCTCCAGGCCAGTTGGCTGTGAGGACCCTATGTGTCTATAATGGAAGAACTGCTGCACTAGAGACACGCTTATGGTGCAGGACTTGTTTCAGTGGGGCTTTGGTGCTCACAGAGTCTGCCTCTTGAATGTGTCACTTATGGATGTGAGGAGTTGAAATCTGGTGTCTCACACTGACCACTAGGTACACTGGCTTCTGGATCTCCAATGGGGTGCAGGTTGGCTACTGTCTGAGGCCACCCAGCAGGAGCTACAGCGAGAACTACAGTTTTCTCCTCTTTGCTTGGGGTTTGGAGGTTTTGGAGCTGTCTGACCTGGGCTGCAAGTTTGCTAGGTTAAGCTGTGATAGGGCAGGTCATTCATATGCTAAAGCCGCTGCTTAGAGCTTGGGTGGGTTTGTAGATTGTGCGGGGTGGGGTCTCAGGGTGTCACTAGGCTAGGGTATGGCAAACAGCGATGGCTGCCCGTTAGCCGGCTCTGCTCTGCATCTCCGACCGCATCCCCGCGTCCCGCGCCCCAGCACAGTAAACAATTATTCTTGCACGCAGCCCTGCAAGCAAGCCTCCCTCACTTTCCAACCCGATGGCAGACAGTCCAGCTTCTCCCCATAGGAGTTTGGGTCCCCCGCATCTCCCCAGAAACTGGAGTTTGGAGTAATTGGGAGCTTGTCTCCCTTCGGGTTGAAAAAAGCAGTGCTCCCAGTCGCCTGTCGCCAGCCCTATTTGTGCGCCTCTGTACCTCAGCTTTTCAGCGCTTGTGCACCTCTCAATGCTGTTTTCTCTTTCCTTCTAGTTGTAGAACTTCCACTCAGCCAGCTTTCCCGTGGTTCTGGGTGATAGGCGTTTTGTCTTTTAGTTGTAGTTTTGAAATTGTTGTGCGAGGCAGCAGTTTAGGTGTTTACCTACGCCGCCATCTTGGATCGTCTCATCTCGGATTTATTTATCTTCTACAATTGAAACTTTGTAGCCTGGAGCAGAGCCAAGCCTTCTGCTCCCTCCGTGGTGGCAGCCATTTCTGTTGGGGTTTATTTATCTTCTATAATTGAAACTTTGTAGCCTTAAGCAGAGGCCTGGGCCAGCCAGGGTGTGCAGAAAGCTTGGCTTCCTCCATCACCGGGGAAACCCAAGCCTCCCTCCTGCTCTCTCTGTGGCTGCAGCCATCTTGGTTGGGGTTAATTTGCATACTCGCTCCTGATTGGCTAGTGGGCGTAGCTAGTGGGTGTAGCGGAGTGATGGTTAATTTGCATATTACTCTTTTTATTAGATAGGATAAGGATTTTCTATAGCCATTTTATCTTTTCTAGTAGCTCTGTGCCTCTATTAGTTCTTTTTCTTTGTGTTTTTGTCTCTTATTTTTGTTTGGTGGTATTCAATACGTCTTTCCTCGGTTCCCTCCTTTTTAAAGTTATGTGCCTGGTTTGGGGATTTTTGTGTGTGGTTTCCATTAGGTTTATAAACAATAAAGTTGCATATTTACAGGTGTGTTTTTTTCTTTTGAGTGCATCTGATTCATCCTCTTTTGCCATTTCAGACCTTTACCAGTAAACCTTCCCCTTTTATGTTTCTGTTGTCACATATTATCCCTGTTTATGCTGTTAAGTTTGCTGTTGTTGTTAAAACCAAACATGAATGTGAGAGAGACATATCAATTGGTTGCCTCCTGCATGCACCCCTGCCCTGACTGGGGCTGAGGATGGAGCCTACAACCGAGGTACGTGCCCTTGACTGGAATCAAACCTGCGACCCTTTAGTTCATAGGCCAATGCTCTAACCACTGAGCAAAACAGGCTAGGGCTATGCTGTATATCTGGGAATGTCTTTATTTCTCCTTTATATTTAAAGGATAATTTTGCTGGCTCTATTATTCGTGGCTGGTCATCTTTCTTTCAGATGTTTGGATATTTGGTTCCACTCTCTTCTGGCTTGTAGAGTTTCTGCTGAGAATGTGATGGGTTTTCCTTTGTAGGTCACTTCTTTCTTTTTTCCTGGCTGCTTTGAGAATTTTTCTTTGTCAATAATTTTTGACAGTTTTAATCAAGGCCCTCTTTGGAGTGAGGTAACTAGGCATTCTGTTTGCTTCTTGGATTTGAAGATATAGTTCTTCCTATAGGTTTGGGAAGTTCTCACCCACTATTTGTTTGAATAGATTCACCATTCCCTTCTCCCTCATTTCCTCTTCCAGAATGCCTATTATTCTAATATTGCTTTTTCTGATGAAGTCAGATAGTTCTCATAGAGCTCTTTCATTTTTCTTTATGCTCAGATCTTTCTCTTCTTCCCTCTGCATAATTTCTAGATTCCTATCTTTGATATGACTAATTATTTTTTTTAAAAAAATATATTTTATTGATTTTTTACAGAGAGGAAGGGAGAAGGATAGAGAGTTAGAAACATTGATGAGAGATGCCTCCTGCACACCTCTTACCGGGGATGTGCCCGCAACCAAGGCACATGCCCTTGACTAGAATCAAACCTGGGACCCTTCAGTCCACAGGCTGACACTCTTTCCACTGAGCCAAACTGGTTAGGGCCGATATCACTAATTCTTTCCTCCATTTGGTTGGCTCTGTTTTCTATGCTCAGTAGTTTTCTCTTAATCTCCTTAATTGCATGCTTTATTTACAGGATTTCTGATTGGTTCTTTTGTTGTTGTTAATTCTCACCCGAGGATATTTTCTCCATTGATTTTCAGAGAAAGTGGAAGGGAAGGGTAGAGACAAAGGGAGAGAAACATGGATGTGAGAGAGACACATTGTGCTTCCTGCATGGGCCCTGACCAGTGCCGGGGATTGAGCCTCCAACCAAGATTTGTACCCTTAACTGGAATCAAACCTGTGGCCCTTCAGTCTGTGGGCTGATGCTCTAACCACTGAACAAAACTGGATAGGGCTGATTGATAGTTTTAAAGTTTCAATTTCTTTGGTAAAGTACTTGTTTATTGACTTGTTTTCTGAGTGCATTGAATTGTCTGTCTGTATTTTCTCGCATCTCAATGAATATTTTCAGAACTGCAATCTTGAAATCTCTGTCATTTATATCACATATTTCCATGTGTTCCAGTTTGCTTTCTGGAGATTTTTCATTCTCTTTCTGATCATCCTCATAACCATGGTTATTCATGGTATTTGCTGTTCTCCTTTGTCTAGGCATGTATATCTGTCTATATTAATGGTCTACAGTAGCTTTCTCTGAAAAGGTCTTTCTACTATTTTCTAGTAGATGGTGCTGAATCGCAAGATATTTTACCTCTGTGATCTCCCAGACTTGACCTCCACTGCTTCCATAAGATAGTACAGCCCAGCTGCTTGGGGGTGGGGTTTGTTTTGCCTCGTGGTAATGGTGCCCCCTGACCTCTGTGGGGTCTCACCCCAAGCACCCCACCTGGAGGTCAATCACAGAGGAAAATAGCAGTTCTACTGCAATAGCTCTTGGCTTACAGATAATATGCTCCTCGACCTGACATCAAGGGCAAGGGGAGGCGAGTTTTGAGAGTCCAAGTGGTGGCATGGCCCTGTGGTTCCATTTCTTTGTCAGGCCTAAACCACCATCACCAGGCCTGAAAGTGGAGAGCAGCAGGCAGAACCCCATGCTCTGTCAGGTATCTGCTGGCTCACAGTCACTGTTCGCTCCACTAGCCCTACTAGCCCTGTTGGAGTGCCCCCCCCCCCCACAAGCTCTCTGTTCTTTCTGGCTGAAGGAAGCACCTGCTACTGCCAGCTTCCTCCCCTCTCTGGCTGAGCCACGAGCTCCTGGTTACAGGGCTGCTTCAGCGGGATGTCTGGGCTTTCTTCCCTTCTCATCTCCCTGTTTAGATGTTTCAATGCATGGGTCTGTCAGGAATTCTTTGTTGAATTATAGTTGGTTAACTTGTTGAAATTTCAGGGAGAGAAGCCAAGGGGATCTCTCACTCCGACTATGTCATCTTTAAAGGTGCCTTGAGGAATTATTGTGTTATTTTTTTTTATTAACACAATAAACCTTAAGATTTCCAAGACTCATGCCTGTATGCTGAGGTATCTCTCTGGAAGTATCCTTCTCTGTCCTGTACCTCAGCCTGAGTGGTCCTCTCTCCTTGTCTCTCAATCTCAATAGAGACTGAGCTTCAGTCTTTGGTCTTCCCTTAGCTATTTTCTATGCAGCTTTCCCCTCTCTGACACCTCATCTCCCTGTACCAAGGATGTGTCCCCACCCCCAGACTCTCCTGAATAGGAGAGTCACCAGACAGCACTGAGTTACAGGGAGAAGAATAGAGATGGGCCAAAGGGTAGGGGAAGAGAGCCAGCAGGGACAAGGACTTCCAGGTAGCAAGTGGAGTAGGGAAGAGGAAGCTGAGTAATGGAAGGACTGGGTGTGTGAGAAAGAAGGTGTGAGGGTGGTGAGGGGAGGAGGCAGGAGACTGCTGAACCTGCATGCAGTCATCCCAGGGCTGGAAGGTCAGACAGTCAGATGAGGCTGGCAAGGTACTGAGGGTGCCCTTCCCCCGCCCCCCGCCTTGGAGAGGCTGTCCTGAGAAGCAGACAGATATTGGCCTTCAGAACCTGAAAGTCCCCAGCCTCCAAGTGCCTTTGATGGGGGACTAAGTGATAGCACTTCCTGCCTTCTATGATACACATCTGAAAAAAGGGGTAGTGAATAACCTATGTGGTATTATGATGATGAAACAAACTACAAATGAATTTGTCTGTTCTATTGCCAATGCAGGAGGTTCATCCATGGCCACATCCACTTCTAATGCACTTTTCCCCAGTGAAGAAGCAGCCCATACTGCTCTTAGCAACTCCCTACAATCCAAAGGCACAATGTGGTGGCAGCTCAGCACTCCCAAAACTGCTTCTCGCACTCCTGGAGGCAGAGAAAACATACCTACTTTATCTCCCCACTTTAAATCCATTTCTGAAACATTGCTTAAGTCTCCAATCATTTCCAACACCTCCACAATTCTGACAACCAAGTCTGTCATCAAGGTGGAAACCACTCCACCTACCATAATTATCTATACCGGCACTACAGAGTGCATCAATCCAACGACACTTGTAATCACCACTACTTACCCCACCACCACATGCATGACACAGACCCAAGTGTCTTTCACCAGTTCTTACACCACTACAGTTGTGACAGGGAAGCCAGGGACAATGATTACGAATAGTTACCCCACAGCTACTACTGAAAGAGTTACCTCAGCCATAGCCAATTCTCCGACTGCCACTACTCCAGAGAAAACTACCATTACCACGGCTCCACCCTCTTCCTCTGTCACAACCACTCTCACATCCCTCAATACTTTGATTTCCTCTGCAGACAGTACCACAAAAAGGACTACACCCCCAAACACTGCAATTGTCCATACAACTAAGTATCCTACCCCAGGTATCAACTCTACCTCTGCAACTACAGCTTCTCTTACTACTACAAAAACACACCTAACAACAGTAACTGATAAAAACTACTTACCCACCACAACCAGTACCCTCAATACTGTCACATCTTCAATTCCTGACACAATGAGAACATTTAAAACATCAACTACAGCCACTAATGTTCCTATAACAACAAATATAATAACAACACCTAAAACAGAATTGATATCAACTTCTACTGCTGAATCAGCAACTCCTTTAAACACAATGGCCTCCACTAAAATATTCACAAATTCTACAACAGAAATTAGCACAACACCCATGCCGACTGCCACCCAGAGAACTCCAGGCATCATTACTTCAGAGAGCTCCTCCACAGGGAGCACACCCACATCCACAATAACCCCATCTGCCTCTACCTCTGGCACCAGGCAGACTTCCACCACCGCAACACCATCTTCCCCCACCACAGAATACACCCAAGCAACCGCCAGTGGCCCCACAACCTCTGCCACGTCTCCTTCCATGACGGCTACGTTCACCGTGACCCACAGCACTCCAACACCCTCTCTCCCAACCAGCACTTCAGTGACATCGGCAGACTCCTCTTCCACATCCACCAGCACTGGCGGCACCACTCCCACACTGACCCCCACCGCACCTGCAACCAGCACCAGTACACTGAGTACAACCACTGCATCCACCCTGGCCTCCAGTACGTCTGTTCCATACTCCACGGCCACAACCACGACCACAATCAGAACCCCAGAAACACCATCCACCACTGCAGCCACTACACAGACAGGCAAGACCACGGTCACAACCTCTCATGCCACATCTACCTGGAAAACTACACTTACTCCTACCAGTGACGTTTCTACAGGGCCTGTCACAACAGGGATAAGTTCTCCTCCTCCAATGACGTCCGCAGTCACTCCCACGAACACAATCATTTCTGCAACATCCACCACCTCTACTCCAGTGACCACCAGTACCTTGACACCCACCACCACCGCGCTTCCGACTTCGCCACCACGTTCCACAACACAGCCGGTGGCCACTGTCACCGCAAACTCTACCCCCGTGTCCACCTTCACTACCACACCCTCTACTACACAGGCCACCTCCATCCCCACACCTTCCTCTGGTGCCGTCACCATGGCCACAACGGAAACGCCCACTTCCGCTGCCACGTCAACCCCTGCCACTTCCATCACAGCAACTTCCCTCCCTCCCTCCACTGAGACAACTTCCACGATATCTACCACCGACATAGGAACAACACCCACGCCGACTGCCACTCAGAGTACTCCAGGCATCACTACTTCAGAGAGCTCCTCCACAGGAAGCACACCCACATCCACAATAACCCCATCTGCCTCTACCTCTGGCACCTGGCAGACATCCACCACCGCAACCCCATCTTCCCCCACCACAGAATACACCCAAGCAACCGCCAGTGGCCCCACAACCTCTGCCACGTCTCCTTCCATGACGGCCACGTTCACCGTGACCCACAGCACTCCAACACCCTCTCTCCCAACCAGCACTTCAGTGACATCGGCAGACTCCTCTTCCACATCCACCAGCACTGGCGGCACCACTCCCACACTGACCCCCACCGCACCTGCAACCAGCACCAGTACACTGAGTACAACCACTGCATCCACCCTGGCCTCCAGTACGTCTGTTCCATACTCCACGGCCACAACCACGACCACAATCAGAACCCCAGAAACACCATCCACCACTGCAGCCACTACACAGACAGGCAAGACCACGGTCACAACCTCTCATGCCACATCTACCTGGAAAACTACACTTACTCCTACCAGTGACGTTTCTACAGGGCCTGTCACAACAGGGATAAGTTCTCCTCCTCCAATGACGTCCGCAGTCACTCCCACGAACACAATCATTTCTGCAACATCCACCACCTCTACTCCAGTGACCACCAGTACCTTGACACCCACCACCACCGCGCTTCCGACTTCGCCACCACGTTCCACAACACAGCCGGTGGCCACTGTCACCGCAAACTCTACCACCGTGTCCACCTTCACTACCACACCCTCTACTACACAGGCCACCTCCATCCCCACACCTTCCTCTGGTGCCGTCACCATGGCCACAACGGAAACGCCCACTTCCGCTGCCACGTCAACCCCTGCCACTTCCATCACAGCAACTTCCCTCCCTCCCTCCACTGAGACAACTTCCACGATATCTACCACCGACATAGGAACAACACCCACGCCGACTGCCACTCAGAGTACTCCAGGCATCACTACTTCAGAGAGCTCCTCCACAGGAAGCACACCCACATCCACAATAACCCCATCTGCCTCTACCTCTGGCACCTGGCAGACATCCACCACCGCAACCCCATCTTCCCCCACCACAGAATACACCCAAGCAACCGCCAGTGGCCCCACAACCTCTGCCACGTCTCCTTCCATGACGGCCACGTTCACCGTGACCCACAGCACTCCAACACCCTCTCTCCCAACCAGCACTTCAGTGACATCGGCAGACTCCTCTTCCACATCCACCAGCACTGGCGGCACCACTCCCACACTGACCCCCACCGCACCTGCAACCAGCACCAGTACACTGAGTACAACCACTGCATCCACCCTGGCCTCCAGTACGTCTGTTCCATACTCCACGGCCACAACCACGACCACAATCAGAACCCCAGAAACACCATCCACCACTGCAGCCACTACACAGACAGGCAAGACCACGGTCACAACCTCTCATGCCACATCTACCTGGAAAACTACACTTACTCCTACCAGTGACGTTTCTACAGGGCCTGTCACAACAGGGATAAGTTCTCCTCCTCCAATGACGTCCGCAGTCACTCCCACGAACACAATCATTTCTGCAACATCCACCACCTCTACTCCAGTGACCACCAGTACCTTGACACCCACCACCACCGCGCTTCCGACTTCGCCACCACGTTCCACAACACAGCCGGTAGCCACTGTCACCGCAAACTCTACCCCCGTGTCCACCTTCACTACCACACCCTCTACTACACAGGCCACCTCCATCCCCACACCTTCCTCTGGTGCCGTCACCATGGCCACAACAGAAACGCCCACTTCCACTGCCACGTCAACCCCTACCACTTCCATCACAGCAACTTCCCTCCCTCCCTCCACTGAGACTACATGCACGACATCTACCATGGACATTGGAACAACAGCCATGCCGACTGCCACTCAGAGTACTCCAGGCATCACTACTTCAGAGAGCTCCTCCACAGGAAGCACATCCACATCCACAATAACCCCATCTGCCTCTACTTCTGGCACTTTGCAGACATCCACAACTGAAATCAGTACTTCTACTGACATTTCCCCTTACACAACCACATCTAGTGAAATTGTTGACTCAACTTCAGTAACATCAGGGACTGTGTCCACAAACATGGGAACAAGTCCCACCCTGATGACATTGCATAAATCTTCAACTATTTCTACCATATCATCTCCTACTATATTGAATACATCTACAAATGCAATATACACTTCCTTTAGTACTATCATCTCATCTTCAGTTCCCAGTATAACAATGTCCCCTTCTCTCTCTTACAGCAATGAAAATTCTGGGCTCATTACTACTACTAACCTTTCTCCTTTCTCCTCACATTCCTTCAGTACAGGAAACAATGGTTCTTCTTCTGTTAATGCTTTTCTTACTTCGTCATCTTTAACTACAAGAACTTCTCCATCCATGCTTTCTCCTATAACCTCTTCTACTAAAACAACCACCACTTTTACTATTTCCTCCACTACCCCTTGTCCAGAATTTATATCAGTTACAATAGTGCCTACTTCTCCCACTACTCCATGCACAGAAATTGATCCTAATGGTAAAGTTACTTCTATACCCACCATTCCATTATCAGTGTTTACTTCTACTACTGAGTTTGCCACCACCCCTCCTAGTTTCACTAGTATGACAACTGTATTTCCTACACATATGGACACTTCTACTTCAGTTCAGGAAACTGACCCCACCAGCATTATAACTGATGCTGCTAGTTCTATCAGCCCTGGGACTGTCCCCATTAACACAATTTTGACGAGCACACAAAGACCCATCAGCGAGACCTGGATGAGCACCACGTCACGTGTGTCCAATTTCAGTAGCTTCCCACCAACCATGAAACCAAGCAGCAGCTTTCCAACTGCCATGATGACGTCAAGCAAGTTGACAGACCCCACCCTAACCACTAACAGGACTCTAGAGACATCGGCGGCCATCACTCAGACTCCCACCACTTATACGTCACCCAGGACAACTTCAACCTCTACTCAGATGACCACACAGTCTAAATTGACCACCACTCCAGGTTTGACATGCCCATTCTCCTACTAAATTCCCGTGTCACCAATGTCAAGCTCTTTCCTGAACTTCCCTTTCTTCCTGTGCTGCCCAGGCACCTGTGACAATGGTGGCATCTGGATACAGGGCCACTGCCTCTGCCCCTCGGAGTTCTCTGGGGACCGCTGTGAGCTCCAGGAGATCAAGTGCCAGAATGGAGGTCAATGGGATGGCGTCAAATGCCGCTGCCCCAGTGCCTTCTATGGCATCCGCTGTGAGTTTGCTGTGGAACAAGTTGAAGTGGGTGAGTCACCAGGGTCCTACCCTATGTACTTGCTCCTTGGAGGTGCCACTGACTCTCCCTGGGTTCAGTTCTGTGGTTGGCCTGGAGGCACCCATTCTGTTTTGCCCAATCCCTTTATCCCTGCCTTCTCTCCCATGCCCTCCCTTATCCCATCTCATACTTCTTCTCTACCCTCACCTCCAGGAAGTAGCTGGCACCACAGTCCTTCTAGAGTAGCCTTGGGCAAACTACGGCCGCGGGCCGGATCCGGCTGTTCTATCCGTTCTCTTGCTCTCCCCTCCGCTCCTTTACTTTGAATTTATATTAGTTCACACAAACACTCCATCCATGCTTTTGTTCCGGCCCTCCGGTCTAGTTTAAGAACCCATTGTGGCCCTCGAGTCAAAAAGTTTGCCCACCCCTGTGGGTCTCCTCCTAGCCTGTCTGCTCAGAGCTATATTAGTTTCTAATTGCTGTTGTAATAAACTACCACAAACTTGTGGCTGAAACAACAGAAATTTCTTATCTTATAATTCTGTAGATTAGAAGTCCAACATGGGTCTTGCTGTGCTAAAATTAAGGCTTCAGCAGGGCTGCATTCCTTTCAAAGAATCCATTTCTTTGCCCTTTCTACCTTCTGGAGCCTTCCACATTGCTTATCTCAAAGCTCCTTCTTTCCATATTCAAAGCCAGCAGCACTACATCTGTGACTTTTTTCCTTACTCACATCTTCCTGTGACTGATTCTGACCTTCCCTGTTCCCTCTTCCACTATTAGGACTTTGTGATTATATTGGGCCTTGGATAATTGGTGTTAATTTTTACATATTAAAGTGAGCTGATTAGTAACCTTAATTACATCTGTAACTTTGGATACTCCTTACCATGTAGCATAACATATTCACAGGTTCTTGGCATTAGGACATAGGCATCTTTGGGGGCCATTATTTTGCCTCCCATTGGGGCCGACAAGGGAGAGACCACAGGCTTGACTTCTGTGCATTCTGACTTCATTCTTTCTCCCATCTTAGGACAACTCATCTCAGAATTTGTACTTCTATCTCTCCTGCTATTCAGTTAGTCTTCAGGGAACATGGAGATGGGCCATGGGAGGAACCTCAAGGTTGGGGTGGTGAGGTCAGACAGGAGTGGAAGATCAAATGACAAGAAAAGGGCTTGCTGTGTACAGAGACAGTGGACGCTGAAGTGGGCATGGAGGTGTCTGTCCAACAGGAATTCTCCCCGGAACTCAATGATAACACTTCCAAGGCCTACATGGATTTCAGCAACACCTTCAAGCATCAGGTGAGGAGAAATAGGAGGGGACTTACGGGTTCTCACCTGGAGCTCAGCTTGGGCCCCTGGTGATCTTAGGTCTGGTGGTTCAAATGTGAGCCCAGGGACCCTTGGCATTTCAGATGCAGAAGCTTTACCAAAACGTGCAGGGGTTCAAGAATGTGGAGATCCTGTCCTTGAGGTAGGAGACTCTTCTGGGGCTGTGAAGGTAGTGCTAGGTGGGGTAAGGTGGTGTGAAGAAACGCTGGAAAAGCCATCACTTGCTTTTGGAATCGTCAGATTTCATAAAGAGAGGGATGAAGAGAGTATGCAAGGGAATTACTCCATGGCAGATTTTTTTGAGATAATTTTCTGGGGCAATTTCTCTGTAAGAGGGATGCCATCCCTACTTTTTTTTACAAACATATATTTTTTTGTTTCTTTCAGAGAGGGAGAGATAGAATCATCAATGATAAGAGAAAGTCATTGATTGGCTGCCTCCTGCACACCCCACACTGGGAATTGAGCCTACAACTCGGGCATGTGCCCTGACCTGGAATCGAACCGTGACCTCAACCACTGAGCCACTGTGGCTGGGCGCCATCCCTACTTTTTAAGTCCATTGGAAGGAGGGGATTGCATGGGACATGTAGGGAGTAGTGCCTGAGGGTTGGTGGGAAGCCTAGTATCTGGACTGTAGCTGGTCTCTCTCTGGTTGGCACCTGGTCTGCTGGGTGGGTCAGCATGAACAAGATACAGTGCCCAGGATGGCCTGGTTTGGTAATGGCTTGAGGCAATGCAAGAGAATGGCAATCATTCCTTGTCCTGCCTTCCCAGGCTGATCACCTCAGGGATGCTGGCGGTTCCTTTTGAGCTGTCTGGAATCCCAACCCATTGCCTCTGCTCCCCTTCCTCCCAACACCTGTGCAACCATGGTTTGTCCTAGAGGTGTCCTACTAAGGATCGTTGTGCCGCAGGCCTGGACACCTTTTAAGATTCCCTGACCCCCTTGAACCCATCAGGAATGGCAGCATCGTGGTGGACTACCTGGTTCTGCTGGAGTTGCCCTTCAGTGGCCAGCTGGAGAGCGAGTATGAGAAGGTGAAGACAGTCCTGAAGGAGGAACTCCAGAATGTCACCCAGGATCAGGACAGCTGCCAGAATGACAGTGAGTTGAGGCTGGGGGCCTTGGGCTGGAGGGAGGGGTCAGGGTCACAACCACCATCCCAGTCTGCTCCAGATCAGACAGGGGCCTCCTGGGCTCAGGTGCCAACCCTGTGGTACCTCCAGCAGGTTTTGAGAAGGGACACAGGCCCATAGCCAACTGGGTCAAGAACGGGGCTAAGAAGGAACTTGCCAGAACTTGGGTGCTGGAAAGAGACCCCTTGACAGTTCTTAAGGTTTCCAGGATGGCTGAGGACCCCTGATTATTCCAGAGACATGAGGGTGGCCAAAGGATTCTTCCCTTGCAGCCCATCCATACACCCCCCTTACCAACAAAGCCCTTGCTGCCCTCCCTGTGTTTGCCCTGCTTCCCTGGCCCTGAAACCTTGACCTCTCCTACCCAATTCCACTTGTGCCTGTGTCCCCCAGCCCTGTGTATTAAGCCTGACTCCATCAAGGTGAACAACACCACCAGGACGGAGCTAACTGTGAAAGGTGAGGAAAGGCCTAAGTGGCCCCAGGAGGCCATGGCCCCTCCCCCAGGGCCTTCTGCCCATTGGAATTCCCTGGGGAGAATGGGGAGACCTTCTGGGGAGGCAAGTGATGTGGCCTGGGCAGTACTGCCCTTCCTGGGGCAGCAGAGAAGGTGAGAAGAGGGTGGGGATCCTGGGGGCCTGCCCTCCCCTCATCTAATCCCAGGGTCTACCCCACCACACCCCACTCTTGGAAATATAATGATTTTCAGAGTCATTATAACCAGGCCCCTGAGTAGAGTGGATGATGTCTCTGTCTGTCTGCCCCCTATCCCCACCCCAGCCATCTGCCGCCGAGCCGCTGCCCAGGGTTATGAGGATTTGTACTTCCCCTTGGTGGAGGCGAACAGGCTCCGCTGCGTCACCAACTGCACGTCAGGCGTGCCTGGCGCCATCGACTGTAACCAGGGCCAGTGCCTTCTGGAGAGGAGCGGGCCCACGTGCCGGTGAGTCCCGCCCACAGCCCGCTGGGTCTACCAGTAGGCCCCGCCCCTGCCCCATTCGCCTTAGGGTGGGGCCCCGCCCACCTACTCGCACCCGCGGTGCCCCGGTGCCGAATGGACACCGCCAGAGAGGTGGCCAAGGGTCTGTGATCTGTGGCTCCCTCCTCCAGCTGCTTCTCCACGGACACGCACTGGTTCTCGGGCCCACGCTGCGAGGTGTCTGTTGCCTGGAAGGCACTGGTTGGGGGCCTAGCGGGGGCCGTGGCGGTGCTGCTGCTGCTGGCGGCCCTGGGCGTCTTCGCGGTGCGCTCCCGTTTCCGGAAGAGGCGCGGCCAAGACGGAGTCTGGTGAGCGCTCTGGGGGTTGCGGGTGAGAGTGGCAAAGGGGTCTCAGACCCGGCAGCCCTGCCCTGACCGTGACCGCGAGTACCCTGAACCAGGTCCTGGGATGACGACGACAGGAAATGGTCCGAGATGTGTGATGAGAACACCGTGGGGACTTTTATAAACTTGGGCTTCGAAGATGACAGAACAGGTGAGTCATGCCTCCTGGAGGAGCAGGGCAGGGGCTGGACAGGACCCAAAGACTCCCTTGCCCAGGACAGACATATACCTCCTGCTGGGGAGCTTACCTCCTGTTCGCCCATTTCCGTCCTGCGGAAGGCCAATGTCCTGCACAGGCCACCCTAGCAGGGCAGGCACAGGGGCACAGGAGCCCCTGAACCCTGCCTAACTCACATTTCCTTCCCTCCACGTGCTTTTCCCTTCTGCTTTTCTCTCTCTCAAGTCAAGGAGGAAAACTTCCAGGTGGCCTTGGAGACTGTGGACACCAATATGAAGGTGAGGGGGCCAAAGGGGGATGGATGGTAAGGAGCTCTCCACAGGTCACGCGGCTGAACGAGGACCAGAAGGCAGAAACCTCCCAGCCAGTCTGAGCAGGGTGGCTCCCTGCTCTCATTCCCTCTCTCACATACCCTGGCAGGTACACATCCAGAGACCTGAGGTGGCCTTGTCCCGGCTGTGAGCTCTGCGTTATCCCCTCCACACTGCCCCAGGCAGCAAGAAGGCACCACCTGCACTGTGTCCAGTTCAAGAGATGGCCCAGGTCTCATGCAGCTCCGTGTCCTGGTTTCTTTGGGCAAAATCTGACCGTCCTCTGACCTCCATCCTTCTCCCACTTTGGATGAAACCCATCTGGAGACCCAGTTCAGACCCAGGCTCTGCCTCTGTTGGACCTTGGGAAAATCTGTTAACTTCTCCAAGCCTGTAGAATTCGTATAGCACGCTTCTTCTGATACCGGCACAGTTATTGTGAAAACCAGAAGTGCTCAGTCAGTTTTCTATCCCAATATCCCTTCCTGTGTCAGCCCTCATGCTTAGATGGCTTCTCTCAGATCCGCAGGCCCCCCATCCCTGGCTGGGTCTCAGGCCTTAGTCTTTATTTTCCTGTGAGCATTCCATTCTGCCTATTCCTCACCTTCACCTGTAGCCAGCCCCCAAACCACCCCAGCCTCCTTCCCTCCTTAGAGAACTCCTGCCATAGCCCTTACTCCCATTCTTTAATTTGTCTTCCCCACTGAAACCACTTCTTAAACCACTCTTCCCCTCATCCCAGCCCACAGCCCTGATCTCCTCCTGATCTGTACTCAGTCTCCCCTTCCCCATCCTTGTACCCTCAGCCCTAAGTCCTTACTCTCCACCTCAGTGCCCCAGTTCTAAATCTTCCTTCCTCCCCCAACAACCCTGTCCCTAGTCAGGTACAGATGCCCTCGTCACCTTAGAACCCCCCAGCTGTGTTCTCCAGGCTCTCGTCCCCCACTCTGAAGCTCCATCCCTTCCTCTCCTTTCTAAGGGCTCTGGATACCTGTAGATGTGGGGGGGGGGGTGGAGTGGGGGTTGGGGCATGGGTTCCCCCAGGTCCTCAAGGGTGAGGGGAAGTGGTGGAGAAGCTCCCTCAGCCCCTCCTCCTCATTCCCCTCATTCTCCCTCCCCTTCTTACTGCCTCACCTGCCTTCTACCCTCTTCCCAGCTCCTCTTCCTCCTCACCCTGTTCCTGCTTCCACCCCTGTATCTGCAGTAACCTCTGAGGCCAGAAGCCCTAGCCTCTTGGGCAGGAACGTCTCTTTTGGGGACAGGAAGTCTGCAATTCTCCAATTCTCCCTTGGAACACAATATAACATTTATTGCAAAAGAAGTTGCTCTGTGTCTCTCCTCACTTCCTGGTGCCTCCACTTGGTTGGCGAATAGGGACATCTGAAGGAGGTGTTGTAGGAGATCCTGGGAAAGCTAGTTTTCCCAGGAAAGAAGGGGTCCCTCATAGGGAACATAGAGATTGGGAGGCCCATTGTCTTGGGGCGTGGGAAGCCTCTCCATGGGGGCCTGTTGGGTTTTTATCTGTACTCTTCCCTTCTTGACATCAGGAGCTTAAGGCTGGGTCAGAAAGGTGGGCAGTCCGGACTGGGTGCACTGCCATTTGCGCCGATGGGTAAGCTGGGCCTCCCCAAACCTGGGTGGCAGACACACTCACACGAGGGTAGCTAGGCCTGCTATACTGGAGCTGAGGGTGGCGGGGCTGACCGTGTGAGGTTATTTTGGGTGGGAGTTTGGGACAGGTTTCTGGGCCCTTTTCCCAGGACTCTCAAGGGGTTGGCAGTGGCCAGGGGTGGAGACCAGGACCATGAAACCTCAGGTGTGAATGGAGCCCCTCTCAGGAGAGGGTCTGGTGGTCATCGGCTTTGGGGAAGGTGTGTGCTTCTTTGAAAGGGGCCAGCTTGAGGTAAATGATGGGGAAGGAAGGTTGGAGGAAAGAGGCGCCTCTTGGGGCTTGGGGTGGAGGGCCCTTCACTCAACCTGGCCTGTTGCTGGCTGCTCCCTCCAGAGTTTGTCACCCCTACCTCCATAGTTACCCTCTCCCTGGCATTTCTTGGCCCCTGTCACACATCACACCTCTGGCTTCCTGTCCTTCCCTCTGGCCCTGTCCCACCCATGACTGGCTTCCTGGAAAGACCCAGGCTCTGGGTGGTCAGCTCTCCAGGAGTTAGAGGGGAGGAGGATTGACAGGCTTCCCTTTGTCACCACCCACCCAGCCCCATTACTGCACCCTCATCCTGGGCCAGGAGCTGTCCTTCCCTAAGGCAAAGGTCTCGAGGGTTTTTTTTTTATAGTTGACCCCTCCCTGGGAGGCACTCATTTCTGAGTCTCTCCTGACGGGGAAGATCCTGCAGCCAGGGCCACTGCTCTCTAGGAGGGGCTGGTGATTTGGATCTTGCCACTGGGCTCTCTGGCTCTGGGCACCCACCATTGCCACAACACCTGGTGAGTGAGACCCAGCCTGGCCTGGAGCTCTTTGGCATGTGCTGGCCTCCCTACTTCCCCCTCCCCCTCCCGTTGCAGGGGATGGTGCTGCCAAAGGGCTGGGCACCAACCATGACCTCATCCTACTGTTGGGATGCTAACAGGGTCACCCTGGAGACCTGAGGGTGCAGAGGAAGGGGAGTGGCCTGTGGTTGTGCAGTTGGTGGCCAGCACAAAGCCCCTGGCCCAGGGGCTAAGTTGGGGCTGGAATCTACCCCCTCTGCTCTGCAGGCTTCCCCTGGGAGAAGAGGGACTTTTTCTTTACCTAAACAGGGGCTGCTTCTGCCCAGAGGGCCAGGGCTCTGACCTCACAGATGTACTCGCTGTACAGCCTGCCAGCCCTGGGAATGAAGGAGTCCACAGGCATCTGGCAGCTTCCCTGCTTGTTTGGGGAAAGTCACAGGGGCCCCTGGGAAAGCCCCTCATGAATCAAGGGCTGAGGGGCAGACAGGCTCTGGAGTCCTTGTTGAATCTTGTCAGGGCAGTGACTGATTACAAGCTGATTTCCAGTGGGTTCCCTCATGCAGAACAGAGTTTCTTGATTCCCCAGAGGCAGGAAGAGCTCTAGGGAAGGGGTGGGCAGGGCAGACACTGGGGCCAGGGGCAATGGGGGATGGAGCCCAGGGCCCCAGGTAGAAGAGGCAGCTCTTGAGTTGAAGGACCTGCAGGGTGTGTGGAGAGGGATGGCGAGTGGGCAGGGTCTCTGCAGGAGGGAATGTAGGCCCTTGGAGTCCACTTCGGCTTGTCATGCCCTGACATACCTCCTTTTCCCCTACCCAGACATGCTGGGGGGCAGTGGCACAGGCCAGGAGGAGCTAAGCGGGGAGGAGTGAGGGCTGTGAGTGTAAAGTGTGTGGATTTAGGGGCATTATAAAAATACATTCATACAGATATATTAGCTTTAAGGTAATAAACAGAGAAAAGGAAGCTATAGGAGGGGAGGGAAGGACGCCGATCTTAGGAGGGTCCTCCCTGTCCCCACTCCTTGAGCAGATTCTGGGTCACTCCTTGGTTAGATTATCTGAGGAGAGGGATGATGGTGGTGGTG
Source organism: Plecotus auritus (assembly GCF_963455305.1). NCBI lineage: Eukaryota > Metazoa > Chordata > Mammalia > Chiroptera > Vespertilionidae > Plecotus > Plecotus auritus. The sequence continues at coordinate 93,523,238 of NC_137774.1, read as the reverse complement.
ATAATGATGATGATGATGATGATGAAAGGCCCAACAGTCAGCAAGTGCACAGCTTCTGTGTGTCCAGCCATGATTAGAGACAGTCACCCTCAGAAGTAAAGGCTCCTGTTCCTAAGGCATTGACACAGGTGAAACCGTTAGCATGCCAGAGTCAAAACGCATCTATGATAAGTGCAGAGAGCTGACAGGGGTGGGGAGGTTGGGCAAATAGGGCCATTCCAAGGGGACTCCAGAAGGTCTGATGGTACCTGGAGGCCACCTGCCGCCACTCACAGAGGGCCCCGCTATTTACAAAGCCATTTCAGAGCAGGTAGTTCATATGACTCTCACAAAAAAGACTGTGTAAGGAAGTGAAGACAGGCAGGAAATAGAGTATCAGAAAGGATGAATGACCTACCTGGGGCCACACAGCAAATAATTAACTTGACATTAGCCATTTAACACTAGGTTTGTGCTGCCCCACCCCCACACTGGAGGACCTTAGCCCTCTGCCACACCCCCACCCTCTGAATGTATTCTGGGTCCTCAGGGAGGGGTTCAGAGGTCGAGTCAGAGATCAGGGGCATCTGTAGTTTTATTTGTTCCTAATCTGCACCCTCCTCTGGGTACTCCAGTTCACAATGAGGACTGGTGAGGTTTTGGACAAGTTAACAGTAAGGAGAAAGAATGCCAGTCTGAGAAGGCAGGAAAAACACATGTGTGGCTGTGCAGGGGAACCGAGCAGAGTGTAGGGTGCCTGGAAGGCAAGGGAGCATGTACTGAGTGGGCATGAGGCTTGGTGGGTAAGTTCAGTGGTGAGGGAACATCTTTGGGTGACAGGAGCATTAAAGCCAAGTGGAGGCTTTTAGACAGGAGAGGACCTCCTTGGGTGGGTCGCCACGGCCAGAGCAGATTTGGAGAGAGGCACCGAGAGCCATCCAGGCCTGATTCCAACTCCCCTGGAAATGGAGAGGAAGGGTCCATTTGATGATGGGCTGTGGAGGCACCAAGGCAGGTGGTCCTAGATCCTGCATGATGGGAGGGCAGGAACCTCTTTTTGGTGGTTGACAATGGCCTCCAGGTGGGCCTGTTGAGTTTGGGGTGACCATGGATTTCTGGGTGGAGCTGTCCTGTAGCCTGGGGCTCAGGAGGGAGCACAGGAATCGCATTCTACATTCTCCATAAGCTGCAGGGGCCACAAAGTCCAGGCAGTGCCGTATCCAAGTGAGGACTGGAGGCGTATCTTGTTTTGTGTACATAAAGTTCCAAAGTGCTCACAGTGAGGGTGGGGGAGGGGAGCTCCTCAGGCTGGCAGCAGGGGACAGGAGCTGTCCTGGAGGGGCTGGAGTAGGAACTCTGTAGCTTAGACAAGCGAAGGCGGAAGTAAAAATGATGGACAAGTACAAAACTGGGTAGAGTGTGTGATAATGGTGAGAACAGATTTGTTCACAATAGACAAAGGGGCAACCTTTGAAACTTTTGTGATATAAATTTAGAGCGGTTAAACGCAAGTACTATTTTATACGATAGTAATAAACTTATTCAGCAAACACTCCTGGCCTGGCTTGACCTGGCCAGGTGCTGGGTGCTTTGAATGAGGCAGAATGAATAAAGCAGTTTATCGTTGAGTTTTTTAGATGGGGACATGAGAATGGTGCAGAAAGAACCACAACCCCAGCCTTGAGGCTCTGAAAGGGGCCCAGGATGATGGAGGAGTGTGGACGGGCCTCCGGGGCTGCTCCTGCCTGGCTGATGGGGGAGGCTGCATTAGAGTTTGGAGGGAGAGGTAGCATTAGAGTTTGGTGGCTGTTGAGTAGTACAGGGAAAAAGTATTAATAGTTACTCAAAGGCCTTAACGAATTCTGAACTGACAAAGCCATACATAGAGAGAATTAGAATATTGATTTAAAAATTCCCTGGGGTACAGCAAATTGGGAAGCCACACTGACCCTGTAGTCTGGCTATTATATTAATCATCAAAATTGCTGATGTTCATTAAGGGTCTGCTCTATGGGAGCCACTGTTCTAAATATCCATGATCTCATTTAACTTTCCCAACAATCTAGGAGGAAGTGCTGTTACTGATTTCTGTTTATACTCGGGGAAACTGAGGCTCAGAGAGGCTAAGTTACATGTTCAAAGTTGCCCATTCATTAAGTGGAGGAGCCAGGGTTTACACCCACGCTGCCTGGCTCCAGAGCCCGCATTCTTTACCACTTGCTATAACCCAGGATGTCTATGTGAGTTAGCTTCCTATGGCTGCTGCAACAAATTACCACAAACTTGGTGGCTTCAAAGAACATAAGTTCATTTTCTCACAGTTGTGGAGTCCAGAAATCCGAAATAAGGCATCATCAGGGCCACTTCCTCCATCGAGGGGAAGATCCTTCCTTGCCTCTTCCAGCTTCTGGCTCCTTCAACTGTGGTAGCGTACTCCAGTCTCTGCCTCTGTCTTCACATGGCCTTTCCTGTGTGTCAAATCTCTCTTCTTTCTTTTGTAAGGACACCAGTATTTGGATTTCAGGCCCACCCTAAATCCAAGATGATCTGATCTTAATATCCTTCAGTACACCTATTTCCAAATAAGGTCACATTCACAGGTACCAGGGGTTAGGCCTTGGGCATAGCTTTGGGGAACACAGTTCAATCGACTACATCATGCTTCGGCAGCAGCCAGGTGCTCTCTCTCCAGAAAGGCAGGGGACTCGGGGCAGGTGGCACCAAGAAGCCCATCCACTCGCCACAAGTGGGTGCAGGGGAGAGGAAAGAGCCAGCTCTGCCAGGTAGAAATGACCTTACAGGAAAGGAGACAGACCAAAGCCACTGAGCTTGTGCGGGGCAAGGCTGAACATGCACCCAGCACTGGGTGGCCCAACCGCATCCCAGTGGCCACACTGTTTCTCTAGTAGAATATCCTAGAATGAGCAGGATGGTCAGGGCAGCCATCGTTCATCACCATTTCCCAGAGGAAATGAACATTCAGAAAGGTTAGCTGCATAAGACCCCCAACAGTTGTGTAGCTGCTGATCCTAGAGGCACGCCCAGACTTCCATCCTCGAACCTGGCTGACGGAGTTCACCACAAGCAGAAGTGCGTTTGGAGGTGGTAGAAGGAGGCAATTTCATAGTACAGTGGCAGTCTTCAGACTTCTTATCTGAAGGTGCCTTCCAGGGCCTTTCCCCAAGAATGCCACATGTGAAAGACTTGCCCGCAGACCAACTGCCTTACTCAAATGATTATCTTTTAAAGAAAAAACCTAAATACAGGTATTGTGAAGAAGCAGTAAAAACTGCAAACAGGGCAAGAAAGTACCAAGTTTTACTTGTTTGGTAGGAGAGCTGGTGTCTTTGATGGCCAAGTGTGGTTGCAACCCCAGCAAATTATTTTCGTTAAGACTTTTGACCACAGGGGTGTGGGGAACTCAGTGTGGGAATCATCCCAGTCAGTGACTTTCCCTGGGTTCTCCAAGGTCCAGGGCACACCTGACTTTTTAAATAGCATATATATTTTACTGTTTTAAACATTATAACATGAATGCGTATTTGTTGTAGAACATTTAGATAATATAGACAAACAAAAAGAAGACAATCTCGCTTAAACTTACCACTCAGATAAACATTGTTAACATTTTATTTCTGCGTATGTGGTTAGATTCATTCCATAGGCAGTTCATATTTTAATGGCTGATCAATATTCCATTCTATGGAATGCCATAGTTATCTAATTAATCTCCCATTCTTTGATTCTTGGACATGTTCACCCTCCTTTTTCGCTATAATAATTAATGATATAATAAACAGTCTTTTATAAAAGTTGTTTTAATCTGCATCAGATTACTGTAGTTTGGAATCAATAACTAGAAATGGAATACTTAAAATGGGATGCCTTGCCCTGGCCAGTGTGGCTCAGTTGGTTGGAGCGTCCTTCTGTACACCAAAAGGTGACGGGGTTTGATTCCTGGTCAGGGCACATACCCAGGTTGTGGGTTCGATCCCCAGTTCAGTCGGTGCACTTGCAAGAGGCAGCCAATCAATATTTCTCTCTCACATGCATGTTTCTCCCCTCCTTTCTCTCCCTTTCCCTTCCTCTCTCTAAAAAAAAAAAAAAAAAATCAATAAAATTTATTTTTAAAATAATAAAATAAAATGGTATGCCTCTGTCTATGGTCCCTGATATATATTTTCAAATCATCCTTTAGAAATATGATACCAAATGAACGCCCATTGACATCCTATGAAAATGTCCCAATCAACACTAGCTATTATTATCATCTAACATCACTGAAAGGGTGCAATTTTATAGGTAAAAATAAATAGTATCTTGCTTTGTTTTGAATTTCTCTGCTTACTGGTGCATTTGATTTACTATTTTCTTCTCATATGCTTGTTGGCCATTTGAGTTTCTTTCTTTGGAAAATGTCTGTGCCTTTCTTTGCTGAGCTTCCTAGTTGAACATCCCTGATCCTGAAGGTTAGCTTTGGGAAGGACAGCCTCTCCTACTCTGCCACATCCTTTGAGTACACCAGAGCCACCAGAATCTTGGACTGCGATGGGTCTGAAGTTCCTCACCGAGGACACTGTTCAGGGCAGTGTTTCCTTGTCCTTCCCAGGAGTGAGTGAAAGCCTTGGGCACGGAAGGGGTTGCCTGCCTGGAGGCTGGGGGGTGCAGCACAGCCTTTAGCTCAGGGCTTCCACTTAGACAGTGAGTAGGGAAGAACAGCAGAAGTGAGGGAAAGGATGAGTAGGAGATGGTGGTGTCTTGGGACGTGAAGAGATTCCAGAGGAGGAAGGGCAACCTGGTGAGATGGACAGGGATTCAGGCCCTCAGAGCTCTTGGGTGTGCCCTGAGAGGCAACTATCGTAGAGATGTGGATGGCTAAGGAGAGACTGAATAACAACAAAATGGAGTAAGTGATATCAATTTAGGAATAAAGACAAAAGAGAGCAGGATGTCCAGAGTCCATCCCAATGTGTATCCTGGCTTTGGGGGGGGGGGTCCCTGGTAGCCCACTATGTCACTGCCATGGTCTCATTGATCTCCCTGCTTCTGCCCTCATTGGCCTGTCAGTCCAGGCACAGTTGGGATCATGGCATTTTGCTCGACATTCTTAACTGCTGCTCAGTCAAGTCCAGAGTGACACTGACATTGCTAGCTTTCTCTCTGCTTCTGCTCATCTCAGTGTTTAGCTGCACCCCATGCCTGCACTCTGGGCTTCTACACGTGCTGTTCCCTCTGCTTGAAAACGTTCCCTTCCCCTGCTCTCCAAACCCTTTCCTTGTGCTAAAAGTAAAAACCACCTTTAGATTGTGCTTAAATTCTAACTTACCAGCTGGCAAGTATTTAACCCCTCAGAACCTCAGTTCATGTGTAAAGCAGAAATATTAATATCAACCTCACTGGCCCATATATATCCTCACCCAAGGATATGTTCATTGATGAGAGAGAGAGAGAGAGAGAGAGAGAGAGAGAGAAAGAGATCAGCTGTCTCCCATATGCTCCCTGACCAGGGCTTGAACCCTAGGTATGTGCCTTTGACTGGGAATCTAACCCAAAACCTTTTGGTGCAGGGATGACACTCCAATCAACATCCCCATGTGGCCAGGCTCACAAGATTAAATTAAATAACTAAGAGAAAGCATCTGGCAGAATTTTCCTTATTCATTTACTTCAGAAGTGCTCACTGAGCTCCTGCTCTGGGTCAGGCTGAACCGAGCAGGAATGTTCTCTCCTCGCACCAAGACTCTCTGTTCTCAGAGAGGGGCGAAGGCACACCATAGGCCACGGCAGCACAGTCATTCAGTTACAGCCATGATGGGGCAAGTATGGGAATCTGATAGACAGCCAGTAAGTGCTACCTCTCCCCAGCCCTATTCATTCTTTGTGATTCAGTTAGAGACATGATCATAAACTGCCTTTTCATTGTTGGCTTGTATACTTTTGTAACTTAAAAAGTCCAATAAAATTTATACTCCCTGAATCCATGAAACTCCTTTTTAAAGAAGAAGAAGGAAAAGAAGAAGAAAGATATTACTTTTCTTTTTTAAGCTTTCCTTGACAAAAAAAGGCAGAGGGCTTGTTCCTTCCCCCTTCCTCCCAACCCTGTTGGCCCCACGCTCTCTTCACGAGGGCCTCAACGATCTCTGCTTTGGGGCTAGGATCCCAATGAGGGGTGGGGGGCTCATTTATCTTTGATACCCAGGGCTAGAAAGCTTCTGGTGGTCACAGTAACTGTTGTTGGATGAAAGCCTGAACAGGTAGACTGCAGAGCTGAGAAATGGTTTTCCTGTAGGTGCACAACAGCAAGGAAGTGGTTGCCTCTAGGTGAGATACAGAGGGGGCTTCCAAGGGGCAGTGGAGGAAGCCTCCTCAGAGGTGCCAGGTGGGCCCTTCATTAAAGGGAGAGACAAGTGGGAGAAGAGGGCAGCTTTGAGATTCTACTGTGTGGCCTGGGTTTACTCTGAGCCCTGCCACCCTCTGCATTGGGTTGACCGGAGTCTGCAATTACGCTTTCTCCCCGATCCTCCTCAGACCCACCACTCAGGGATGCCCCCGCCCCCATCCTTGGCAGTCTTCCCAGTTTAGCCTCTCTGCTTCCACCATGCTGAATTAGACCAAACCTAATTCAGAGGCAAGAAGATTGAGCAAAACAAATGTAACTACTGGCTTACAAACAATCAAACAATCTTTTTAATTTTTTTTCATTAATTTAGAATTCCAAAAGTCTTAGGCATTATTGCACCTCCCACCTCAACTGCATTAATCAACCATTGATGGTACTCTTCCCCTGATGTTTTGATGATGGTCTGCAAAGCCAAAGATCCAGAATGGTTGACCTGAATGACATGTTTTGACTAAATTGTTCACTCCCTGCCTACCCAGGCCTCCAGTCCTGGTCAAGCTCCTGGCCTGTCCCTGAGACTGTCTCTTTCAGAACTCTGTGAAAATGGGTGTGTCTGGAATGGTGGAGGGTGCCACTGTCCTGATGGCCTCCATGGTCCACTCTTCCAGTGGCCAACGAGGGAGGTGAGAAAGATTCAGTTCCAGAGCATCTCTGGGGAGGAGTGGGGGACTGACAAGAGGGATGACGCCACATGCCCTGCCCTCTCAAAAAAACACCCTATAAACCATACTGTAGAATTTCTAAAAACCCATAGGTTTATGGTATTATTGTCACAAGGATTCTTTCCATACTGGATCTTATTCATCTCATAGGCAGGGTGAAGAGGAGCCAGCGTTAGTCCCATCTTACATAGGAAAAATATAGTCCCATCTTTTTTTTTAAAAAAATAAATCTTTATTGTTCAGATTATTACAGTTGTTCCTCTTTTCCTCCCCATAGCTCCCCTCCACCCGGTTCCCACCCCACCCCATGCCCTTACCCCCCTCACTGTCCTCGTCCATAGGTGTTCGATTTTTGTCCAGTCTCTTCCTACACCCCCCACACCTCCTGCCCCCTGAAAGTTGTCAGTCCACTCCCTTTCTATGCCCCTGATTCTATTATATTCACCAGTTTATTAGGTTCATCAGATTTTTTATTCACTTGATTTTTAGATTCACTTGTTGATAGATATGTATTTGTTGTCACTTCGTTGTTCATAATTTTTATCTTCACCTTTTTCTTCTTCTTCCTCTTCTTAAAGAATACCCTTCAGCATTTCATATAATACTGGTTTGTTGGTGATGAACTCCTTTAGCTTTTTCTTGTCTGTGAAGCTCTTTATCTGACCTTCAATTCTAAATGATAGCTTTGCTGGGTAGAGTAATCTTGGTTGTAGGTTCTTACTATTCATCACTTTGAATATTTCTTGCCACTCCCTTCTGGCCTGCATAGTTTCTGCTGAAAAATCAGCTGACAGACGTATGGGTACTCCCTTGTAGGTAACTAACTGTTTTTCTCTTACTGCTTTCAAGATTTTTCTCTTTGTCTTTTGTCCTTGGCATTTTAATTATGATGTGTCTTGGTGTGGTCCTCTTTGGATTCCTTTTGTTTGGGGTTCTATGTGCTTCCTGGACTTGTAAGTCTATTTCTTTCAGCCGGTGGGGGAAGTTTTCTGTCATTATTTCTTCAAATAGGTTTTCAATATCTTGCTCTCTCTCTTCTTCTCTCTGGCACCCCTATAATTAGGATGTTGGTACATTTGAAGTTGTCCCAGAGGCTCCTTGTACTATCTTCATATTTTTGGATTCTTTTTTCTTTTCTGGTTGGGTGGTTTTGCTTCTTCATATTTCAAATCTTGGACTTGATTCTTGCGATCCTCTAGTCTGCTGTTGGATCTCTGTATATTATTCTTTATTTCAGTCAGTGTATGCTTAATTTCTAATTGGTTCTTTTTCTTTTTTTTTCTCAAATATATTTTATTGATTTTTTTACAGAGAGGAAGGGAGAGGGATAGAGAGTTAGAAACATGATGAGAGAGAAACATCGATCAGCTGCCTCCTGCACACCTCCTACTGGGGATGTACCTGCAACCAAGGTACATGCCCTTGACCAGAATTGAACCTGGGACCTTTCAGTCGCAGGCCGACACTCTATTCACTGAGCCAAACCGATTAGGGCTTGGTCCTTTTTCATATCCTTGAAGGTCTCACTATATTTCTCGGATGTTTCTAGAAGATTCTTGAGTAACCTTATCACCATGGTTTTGAACTCTAGTTCCAGTAGTTTGCTTTCCTCCATTTCTTTCATTTGTGACATGTTTCTTTGTCTCCGCATTTTGTTTGCTTCCCTGTGTTGAATGAGTGGCTTTGTGTGCTAGGTGTCCTATAGGGCCCAGTGGCTCAGCCTCCCTAATTACCTGAGGTGGACACTCTTGGTGCACCCTTTTGTGGGCTGTGTACACAGTCTTATTGTAGTTAAGCCTTGATTGCTGTTGGTATCACTGGGTGGAATTGACCTCCAGACCAATTGGCTATGAGGACCAGTTGTGTCTACAATGGGAGAACTTCTGTGCTGGAAATACCCTTATGGGGCAGGACTTGCTTCAGTGGGGCTTTGGTGCTCACTGAGTCTTCCCCCTGAGTGTGTCTCTTATGGATCTGAAGAGTTGTAATCTGGATGGTCTCACTCTGACCACTGGGTACACTGGCTCTTGGATCTCCAAGGAGGTGCAAAGTCAGCCACTGCCTGAGGCCACCCAACAGGAGCTACAGAGAGACCTGCAGATTCCTCCTCTTAGTTTGGGGTTTGGAGGTGCCTAGATGAGGCCCAGCTGTGAAGCAATGCAAGCTGCTATGGAGCCTTGAGCCTTCTTTTGGAAGCTCTGGGGCTCTCTGACCCAGCTGCAGTTTGTTAGGTTTTAGATTGCAAAAGGCCAGGCCATTCATATGCAAAAGCCTCTGCGCACAGCTTGGGTGGGGGTTGTAAATTGGGTGGGGCCAGGTCTCAGGGAATCACCAGGACAGAGCAAACAGCAATGGCTGCCCATCAGCCCTGCCCTGAAGAGGCCCCAGGGTCTCTGTGTCCCGCGGCACCATGCAGGAACAATGATCACTGCAAGCACCTCTGAGAAAAAGCTGCCCTCGTGTTCCAGCCCAATGCCAGACAGTCCAGTTTCTCTCCGTATGAGTCTGGGTCCCCAGAGTCTCACCCAGAACTGGAGTTCAGAGCAGTCGGGAGCTTGTATCTCCCTCCTGATTGAAAAAGATAACAGTGTACCCAGGTGCCAGCCCCTTTCATGCACACCTCCGTACCTCCACACTTCCACACCTCCACACCTCCTACCAGGCTCAATGCACTTTTCTCTTTCCTTCTAGTTGTAGAATTTTCACTCAGCCAGCCTTCCCGTGGTTCTGGATGATATTCGTTTTGTATTTTAGTTGTAGTTTTGATGTGGTTGTGCACGGCAGCAAGTTCAGGTGTTTACATATGCTGCCATCTTGGTTGTCTCAGTCCCATCTTACATAGGAAAAATATAACCCCATCTTACATAGAAAAAAAGAGTCCTACATGTGCAGACACATGTTCTAAGTGGCACAGAGAAGACAGAAGAAGCCCTCCAGTCCAAGGGTTCAGGCCCAGGACTCTCACTGTTAGTCAATTACAGCCCATTGAGTGGGCTGTGGGACCAAGGGTGGAGGAGGAGCTCACCTGGCTAGGTTTCAAGGACCACAGGATGGCCAGATAGAGACAGGAGTATTCCAGGGAGAGTGGCTAGCCCTAGTATAAGAGTATCTGGAGACAAAGGACAGGGAATGAATTATGCCTTAGCTCTCCTCATCCTTCTGGCTCAGTGGAATATGCTAGGATAGAGGGGAGTCTTAGGTATAAAGGAGGATGGGGAAGAGAGACCTGTTAGACTAAGTATCAGTCAGATGATGGAAGGTGAGTGTGTGGTCTGCAAATCACAGAACATTAGGAGCAAAAGAATCTTTGGGGCATTAGTGTGAGTATAACTATGTACTCAAATTTATGCCAGAGCATCCAGTGTGCTCAGGGCGGAATGTGCAGACAAAAATTATATATATATATATATATATATATATATATATATATATATATATATATAATTTCTACACAACCATACAGATTTGTCAAAATTTATAATTGCGAGTGTCCCATGTCCTGCGTGGTTCAGAGTTCAGGTTCAGGGTTCGGGTTTGGGCTCTGGAGGAGGCCGCACGCAAATGAAAGAGACAAGATAAGAAATAATAATTAGGAAATTGGGGGCCAGTTGGAAGCCCAAGGAAGGACTCCGCTTTGCTCTGGCCTTGCCATCCCTTTTATTCAGGTTTGGGATACACCCATAGCCCTTAGGCAGGCAATTCCAGTAACAGGCAGACTATCTTATTAGTAATGACTTACATGACTATCTGGTGGGGAAGTTGCTTCAGCTAGCATTGTCTTGACTAAACAGTGGGTGCATAGCTTTGACCTTTGGCAGAGCTTTAAGGGTCACCAGCCTTCCGGGATCCCTGTCCACACTTCTCTGATAGTGAAGACAATGGGCAGCTTCCCGCATATAGCCGTACTACTAGCAATTTAACTCATCAATCACAATCAACCCCTGCCTCCAAATTATCTAGTGACACCTTGCCCTCTAGATGAACTATAATATTCTACAGAAGAGACAAAGGTCTAGATCAGTGGTTCTCAACCTTTCTAATGCTGCAACCCTTTAATACAGTTCCTCGTGTTGTGGTGACCCCCAACCATAAAATTCTTTTCATTGCTACTTCATAACTGTAATTTTGCTACTGCCGCAGGTTGAGAACCGCTGCTGTAGAGCCTAAGACCATCGGAAAACACAGATATTTACATTATGATTCATTAACAGTAGCAAAATTACAGTTATGAAGTAGCAACGAAAATAATTTTATGGTTGGGAGTCACCACAAATGAGGAACTGTATTAAAGGGTCGCGGCATTAGAAAGGTTGAGAACCACTGGTCTAGATCAAACTGCCCCAAACTGTCCAAATCTACAGGTTCCCCTGACACTTCTTATACCCCTGTAAAATAAAGCTCTGTTTCATTTTCATGGGCTGCAGCTATCTTCTAGCCAGACTGAGACAGACTACCACTAAAATCAATGACACATTCACAGACTACAGCATCATCTCTGATTCTTCTCAGTCCACAGAGTCATCTTTAATCACCCTCACCGAGAATGTGTCCACATCAAGTTCCAGTGATTCTTGACCTCTCTGGTGGTAAAGGACCATTAGCCACATCTACTGTGGAATCCACTGTCTCTTCCTACAATACAAGTTATTCTCCCTTAAATCCCAACATATTTTCTATAAATTCCCTGACCACTGGACACAGTGCTGCAACTCACACTGTATTACCCTCTGTCTTCACAATCATGCTTGATTTGTCCAAATCAACCCTTTCCTCTGGAATCTTGTCTACCACAGATGATGGAAATGCTGCATCCCCTTCAAGCCCTGGTCATGTATTACTACTGTTGCTGTCTCAGCATGAAAAATCAAAGTCCATATGGGCAAGCCCACTGTCTTTATGGGCATCCCTGATTCATCAAAACATACAGCTATTCTGGATAGCACCATTGCCATTACATGAAGCCTAGGTGACTCTTCACCACTTCTGGTGGATTACCAACATTTTTTCCTGCAGGATCCAATTTCACAACCACCTCAAAGGTGTACACAACAACATTTTTGACCTGTTCCTTCTACAGTATAGACAATGCAAGTCCAGCTTCCCCATCAAGCCCAGTGAGTGCTCTATACCTACTGTGGTCTCGGAAGAACAGACATGACTCATAGAGGAGTCCACTCTCTACAATACTGTCTCTGATTTGTCCAAATCATTTGTTTCCTCTGAAACCTCCTTTACAAAATCTGAAGGATCTTCCACTACAAGTAGGTATCCTTTACTGTGGAATCCACTGTCTTTACAGTCTCCTCAGATTCAGCAAATCCAACAGTTCCATGTGATACCTTCTATACCACTGAGAATGCAAATCGTTCTTCTCCATCTATTCTGGTGATTTAATTTCCACCACCATGGCCTCTGGGCAAACATCCTCAGTCCTTCTTGAAGTATTCACTGTCTACAGAACCATATTTGATTTGTCTCACCCCATTTTCAGCTGTCACATTCTCTACCACTGTTAATGGAAGTCCTGTTTCCACATCAAGCTCTGGTGAATTATCCCCTACCACCTTGGTCTCTGGCCAAACAGCAACAGTTTTATGGAAAAGCTAATTCTCTACACCACCTTTTCTGACTTGTCCACTTTCACAGTTTCTGTTGATATTCTGCCACTCCTAGTGGTGGTCCACATTCTCATCAGGTTCTGTCTTATTGCCTTCCACTACCATCACAACCTTCACTGAAGGATCCAGTGGCTTCACCACTACTATTTATTCCTTCAACACAACTGATTTTTCCAATAACCCTCACACCACAGTAAATCTTAGATCATTATCCTTATAAAGACTATCCATTCTTCTACTTCCCCAATGGATGAAATGGATGGGAAGCTGGCCTGTGTGACAAAGTGCACCTGTGGACAAAGTTGAAACTGAACTTGTCCAGAGCAAGTGCCAGCTATAGAAAAGTGTTCCCCAATGCCTGTGAGTACTCAGCCCCTCTAAGTCCGGTGTTCACCCTCTTTGGTGGTAGAGCTGCACCTTCCCCACAGTCACCTGAGAGAGCCGGCTGCCATTATTACTTCTATCAGTAAGTTTGGGAGACTATAAATTAAAGTACAAAAACCAAGACATGATAACAGGCTCATAAAGGTGCCAGCTACTTAGATATTAGATGGGTGGACATCTTGCATTTGGAATGAGGCAACCAACACTCTCATTCAGATTCTGAATTTCTGCTCTGCAGTCCTGGGGTCCATCCACTGTCTCACTGCCCCTTAACCTTGGGGAGTCAGGGAAGGTGCCCAATACCTTCCCTGCTCTCAACGGGAGACCTAGTTTCCTGTGCATCAACATTGATTTTTTTTTCTTTTGAGAGAGTGGGTGTGAAGGATGTTGGTGGGCTGGCACCAGATATCTGAACTCAGGCACACACTGGTACTGGGAGAAACCTGTGAACTAAGCTGCTGGTGGTCACAGTGGTTGTCCTGACTGTCTTCTTTGGCTGATCCCAGAGGAAACTACACAGGTCAGCTTCTGGGGCTGGGTCTAGTGAGGAAAGCAGGATTCAGCCAAGGCCACAGGATCCAGCCCCGCCCAGCTCTGGGTAAAGCAAAGAACAGCCTGTTGGTCTGATAAGGTCTGACAGGGAAATGGAAACTAACACTTACGTTATGAAACTGGGTGCTGTAATAAAATTACCTGATGTTTGTAATCACTTTGGTTGCCACAGAGTCAAGGGCACTGGGAATGTCACACTAAGACACTGGGAATGCACTATCTGGCATCACTTTCCCCAGCTGTAGAATAGACAAGATACAGCTGAGAAGGTTGGCATGAAATGCCACCCAGCACAGGTCTTGGCTGGCAGTCAGCAAAGGGAGCCACTCTGATTCTAGTTCAATGCCCCCATCTCACAGATAAGGAAGCTGAAGCCCACTGAGGGGAGTAAAGGGGGAGCAGGATATGGTGATATCCCCAGGCACTTTCTTTGTTTTGGGCAACCCTTCCCTGACTCAGGGCTTGGCCATGATCAGACCATAGGGAAGCTGAGTGTCAGGGCCTCCTGAGCCCCCTCTTCCACCTTCCTGCCACCAGCTGCTCACAGCCTTTCTGTTGGCAGGCAAGAGTACAGTGTGTCTTGAAAGTGGCAAAGAGAAGCCATCTTTGACAGTTTCAAGAGCACAGGCATTTGGGAAGGTGCCTTTTGTCTGAGGCAAAGATGGGGGCATATCTGGAGGATAAAAGGCAGAGAAGGCACCTCAGCCAGAACTGGTGTGGGTGACATTTGTCCTGCCATCTCATCTCACATTTGCTCTGACAGCCAGCTGACCTTGAGCCCCCAAGGGCAGCCGCTGATGACCTCCAGTCTTGGCTCCTCCAGTTCGTGCACAGCCCATGCCCGCCATTTTGTGCACTGCTGACCCCTGAGCAGTTCCTCCTCCTGTTCCACCCTGACCACAGTCACCCCTGCACCAACCCATGGTCCATGACTTTTGACATCAGGGCACATCAAGGGGCTGCTGCTCTGGTCCCCTCCTGTCACACTGGGCCAACTTCCCAGGCTCCAGAGTTGTCAAAACCCACCACCAAGCTGCAATGCTGGAAGGATGGATGGGCGGTGGGACATGCAGCTTAGGGCAGATATAGGACTATTCCTTTTACTGGAACCCCCACCCCCCACCCCCTGTGACTCTCCAGCTTCTCCCAGGCTCACTCTCACCCCAGTATCTCTCACCATAGATCAGAATTTGAATGATAAATTCAGCCTTGAAACTGCTTATAGCTGCTTCCGGCCTTCCCTGAAGAATGATGGCCACGGAGGTGACTCAGGGGCCCGCCCCCAGCTATTTCCCTATTCTGCCCTCCACCACCCTGGGGCTTCCAGACAAGGGCTGGGCACACTTGGTCCAGAGGCAGTCACTCCCACTCCATGGCCATCACTGCAGGTCCTCTTAGCCTCACCTCTTTTCTCCCACCCTCCACCTGTGCATTTAGAGGGCCAGGGAGGTGACAACTGCTCAGGAGTGGGGCAAGGCCTCCCAACCCTCACCCAGATCTGGACAACAAAACAGCAGCAGACAGAGAGCCCAGCACAGGTCAAGAGGAAACAGATGTCAGGGCCCCAGGTGGTCAGCTCACAGCTGGCAGGCTGGGCCCCGACCCTGATGTGAGCCCCTCTCAGCTCCCTCCCTCCACCCAGGAGTCCCAAGACTGCCCAGGCACCTCCTCATCCTTGTTTGCTCCATCCACAATGACTCTTAACTTTGGAATTTTCCTACCAATAAAAAAAGTCTAAAGAGCAGAGTGTGGGGTGTTTCCTTCCTCTACTGTAGGGGCCTAATGCAGGCCTGGGTCTCTGGAAAGGTCCTTCCTGCGAGAGCACTCCTGCAAGGGTTGGATGTCAAGTCTAGACATGGGACACTTTTGACCCCTTCTTATGCCCACATGCAGAATATGGTGTCCTTTTCCTGCTCCAGGCTGGGCAGAGCCAGGCCCACCTCAGCCTGGGGTTCCTAGGGCAGACGAGCCTAGGGTTACGTCTGGGGGGAAGGAAGTGCCCCTCTGGCCCAGGGAGTAAGGGGTGAGAGCAAAGGAGTCAGCACTTGGCTTTGCTGACTTTGAGGGGGTGCCCAGGTCACTCCAGATGGCCATGAGGGCCTGTGTCCACCTGTGAACCCACAGATCCCTGGGCCCACAGACCCAAGAATTCTCAGTCATGCTAGGATGATGTGGCCATGACCTGTTCCCTATGTCCTGGGGAGGTGTGATCCATAGGAGAAGTGAAGAGGGCTTGAGCAGAGGGATGGAGTCAAACACAGGGCACCTTTCTCTTTTCAGACTCAGGCCCACTCCCCTCTCCTCCACTTCTCACCTCCCTCCAGGGGTCTCCTCAGTTCTCCCAGGCTGCTTCAGACCCTGTGCCTGCCCCTCTATTGGGGTATGCCTATGTGCTGCCTGGTCAGGGAGGGGCTCCTCCTTCCTCTGCCCTTTGGCCTGTCATGTGTGAAGCTCCAAGACTGACTCAGATTCAGCCCTGCCCCTAGATCTCCAACGTCTCAGGGATCAAAGTGCTCTAGGGTCTATTTATTTCTAAGGTTCCTTGGCTGATGTTTATTTTGCTCATTCCGGGTAGGGTTCTACAAGCATTCTACTCTCCTGAGCTCTAATGTCTAGACTGATGACCACAACAACACTCTGCCTGCTGCCTCTTGTTCTCCAGCTCCTGTCTCTCCATGCTACTGCTGTGCAAGGTGAGTGACCCCTGGCCCCACTGCCTTCACAGCCCCAGCCCCAGCCCCAGCAGCATCTCTGAGATCTGCCCACACCCTATGAGTGGCTGCTTCCTGGAGGCACAGATGGGGGTACACTGTGCCTTGGGTGCAGCTTATACCCCTCTCCTCTTCTACTGTCCCCACTGAGATTTGGGGAAAGAGTAAGGGCTTTGGAACTCATCTAAGCTAGCCTCCCTCAGCCTCAGTTTCCCTTCCAGAAAGTGAAAATAAGAAAGTCAACTTGTACCCTGTCCAAGGTGGCCCAGTTGGTTGGAGTGTCATCCCATACATTAAAAAGGTTGTGGTTCGCTTCCTTGTTAGGGCACATACCTAGGTTGTGGGTTCAATCCCCGGTCAGGGCTTGTACAGGAGGCAACGGATTGATTGATATTTCTTACATCAATGTTTTTCTCTCTCTCCCTCTAAAATCAATAAAACATATCCTCAGATGAGGATTTAAAAAATAAAAAAGAATGCCGACTTGTTAAAGCTAGAGGATTAGGTGGAATCCCATGGGCACAATCCCTGGCACATGACAGATATTCAACCAGTGTTAAAATCTGTTCTTACCTTGTGAATGTGCCCTTCCTAGCCCTCTCTCACGTCCCAATCTTACACTAAATGCCCATGGTCTTTCTTTACATGAGACAAATGCCTCAGATCTCTGCTCTAACTCTTATCCTGGTCATTTCTGCATCATCCCACCCTGCTTCATGTCCCAAGACTGTTGGGTGTCCCAGAACCAGGAGAGGGGCACTGCTGTAGCCAAATGGGCACAAGATGGAGTTTCAGGAGCTCCAGATTCTAATCCTCTCATGAAACTGCTATTGCACTGTCGGGCAACTGATTTAATCTCTGGCCTGTTTCTCCCTCTAAAGGACAAGGGCCCTCTAGGGTCCTAACAACTCAGCTACTCTGGGATCCATGACTGTGGGAACAGTACTAGGTTGGCAGAGGATGACAACTGGTCCTTGTTGGACCTTCCAGGAGCTCCCTCTGCCATTCCTGCCCCCGGAGAAAGAGGGAGGGGATCCAAGGCAGAAACCAAACCTTGGGCCTCAGGACTCCTAGAACCTTGAAATGTCGTCCTGGGGTGGCCTGACCAGGGAAGGAAGGGGGTTTGGAGGCCTCATACCAGGTCTTGTGAATGTCATTCAAACCATCATGTCCTTGACTTTGTACTGCCCTGAGCTAAGATGTTAGGAGCAGTGAGAGCTCCTGGTGCCCTGGCCCCAGACCCTCATCAGCTCTTCTCCTAGGAGGAAATGAGGTGGAGGAGGGGAAGAAAGTACACCTGAGCATAATCCTGGAACCAGTATTGTTCTTAGCTCAAACCGACCCACAGGAACAGGGTCTTCTCTGAGGACCAAGCTGAGGGCGGACTGGGGAATAAAGAGGATGGGAGAGGCAGGGGGAGAGAGGCTGGGGCAAGGTGTGGCAGTGGCTTGGTTTGCTCTAAAGGCCTGGCTCACTGATCTGAACTCTGTGTCACTTGGCCTCCAATGTGACATTACCTGGAGCTACTATCTTATTAATATTAAGAATGACACCCTCTTCCTGGGATCCTACTAGACCTTCCAGACTCTTAGTCACTTTATCTCTAATGGCATTTTAGTTGGGAAAGATCTTTCTAGTTCCCTCTCATCCCTCCATGCCCCCTTTCCTTTCTTTCTCCCTGCTTTTCCCTTCCCTCTCTGGTTCTTCTCTCTTCCTCTCTCTCCCTTTCTTGACCTTCTTTTTCCTCCTTCTTTCCTTCACCCCTCACCCTTGGCCTCTTCCCCACATTCCACACTCTGTGTGGCTCATTGTATCTCTAGCCTCAATCCCACCTCTGTGAAATGAAGCCTTTCAGATTATCTGTCCTACTCTTCAGGATTCTGTTGTTCACACCTCTGGGCCTGGAATTGGCTGATCTATAGAGCCATGGCCAGCTTTGAGTGGCATCTGACTTTCCCATGTCCCCTTTCAGGGTCCCCAGAACCACATCCTTCCTCAGGCTACTGAGCTGGGGATGCCAGGTGGCCTCCGCTTGTCTTTTCCTGGCAGATATACCCTCTCACCACTGCCCAACACTTCTTCCAGCACACCCTGTTATATTGTAAACCAACAAAATGCAATGTTCTCTCCACCCAGCCCATTCCTATCCAGCCTTAGGAAGGGTTCTCTCACCTCCAACTCCCAGCAGGAATGCTCAGTCATCTGTCTTTAAGGTGTCCCTCTGCCTTTTTTAAAAAATATATTTTATTGCTTTTTACAGAGAAGAAGGGAGAGGGATAGAGAGTTAGAAACATCAATAAGAGAGAAACATTGATCAGCTGCCTCCTGCACACCCCCTACTGGGGATGTGCCTGCAACCAAGGTACATGCCCTTGACGGGAATTGGACCTGGCACCTTTCAGTCCCCAGGCCAATGCTCAGAGCCAAACCAGTTAGGGCCCCTCTGCCTTTTCCATCCTCCCCTGCACACACCTGTCCTGGGCCTTTCACCTACCCACTGTTTCCAGCAACATCCTACTTTTGTCCTCCTCCTGAGGTAGTCTAAGGAGCATACACTCAAGTGCCTACTTTTCCAATTCTCCCACCCCTACCCCCACTCCATCAACAAGGCCCACCTCCTCTAGGGAGTCTTCCTGGGTATGGGTATCTCCACTAACTTCTCCCCTCAAACCCACCCCTGCAACCACAGGTGCCCAGAAAGAGTGCATTTGCTCCCTAGAGCTGCTGTAACAAATCAGCACAATCTGGGTGGCTTAGGACAACAGAAAGTTTTTGTTTCATGGTTCTGGAGGCCTGAAGTTCAAAACTAAGGTGTCAGCAAGGCCATTCCCCTTCTGAAGGTAGTAGGGAAGGATCTGTTCCAGGCCTCTCCCATGGCTTCTGGTGGTTTGCTGGACATCTTGGCATTCCCCAGCTTATAGGCACATCACCCATACCTGCCTTTGTCTTCACATGCCATTTTCCCTATATGCATGTCTATATCCAAACTTCTTTTTTTTAAAAAAAAAAAAAAATAAGTCTTTATTTTTCAGATTATTACAGTTGTTCCACTTTTTTCCCCTCCATAGCTCCCTTCCACCCGGTTTCCCCCCTCACCCCATGCCCTTACCCGCGCCCCCCCACCCCGCACTGTCCTCGTCCATAGGTGTTCGATTTTTGTTCAGCTCCTTCTCACACCCCCCACACCCCTTTCTCCCCGAGAATTGTCAGTCCACTCCCTTTCTATGCCCCTGATTCTATTATATTCACCAGTTTATTCTGTTCATCAGATTTCTTATTCACTTGATTTTTAGATTCACTTGTTGATAGATATGTATTTGTTGTCACTTTGTTGTTCATAATTTTTATCTTCACCTTTTTCTTCTTCTTCCTCTTCTTAAAGAAAACCTTTCAGCATTTCATATAATACTGGTTTGGCGGTGATGAACTCCTTTAGCTTTTTCTTGTCTGTGAAGCTTTTTATCTGACCTTCAATTCTTTTTTTTAAAAAATATATTTTATTGATTTTTTACAGAGAGGAAGGGAGAGGGATAGTTAGAAACATCGATCAGCTGCCTCCTGCACATCCCCTACTGGGGATGTGCCCACAACCAAAGTACATGCCTTTGATCGGAATCAAACCTGGGACCCTTTAGTCCACAGGCCGACACTCTATCCCAGGGGTGGGCAAACTTTTTGACTCGAGGGCCACAATGGGTTCTTAAACTGAACCGGAGGGCCGGAACAAAAGCATGGATGGAGTGTTTGTGTGAACTAATATAAATTCCAAGTAAACATCATTACATAAAAGGGTACGCTCTTTTTTTTTTATTTCAATAGTTTTATTCATTTCAAACATTTTAACAAGAAGAATGTAAACACTAATTATTATAATTTGAAACTTCAAAAAATGGAGGAATCATAGCACAATAACATACCTTATATTGAAGATGGCAAAGGCAAAATAAAATTGCCTAACAAAGGAAAGGTACAAAAGCCTTTCAAATTAAACTTAAATATAATAAAATAATTTAAAACTAAAACAAATAGAAAAGAACAAAATGTGTAAACAGTAAATTAAACATTTTCTTTAGTGCAACTTCCAAATTATGCCCGGGACGTAGATGTAGATGGCAATGTAGACTGGGTTGAAAGGTTTTTGGTCTTTAAAACATCAACTTCAGTGGGAACAGTGTTGTTGGTCTCCTTTTTAGCTAATGCTCTGATACTGTGCTCTCCAGGGGCGTGTCTCCCTACATCACCACAATAATGTGTCTACCCATTCCCTGGGTGATGTCGGGGGGACGCGTCTGCGGGCATTACAAGGAGCCTCTGGAAGATTGAGAGGTTGTTCCTTCTACTGAATGGGCGGATATAAATCCACCCACTCAGAAGGAGCTGCGGCCGGCCGTGTTTCCGACGTTGCCATGTTAACACTGCTGCTGGTGAAGGAGCGGAGGCGAGAGCAAGAGAACCCTCCGCTCTTTCGGCTCCGCGGGCCAGATAGAACAGCCGAACGGGACAGATCCGGCCCATGAGCCATAGTTTGCCCACGGCTGCTCTATCCACTGAGCCAAACCGGTCAGGGCTGACCTCCAATTCTAAATGATAGCTTTGCTGGGTAGAGTAATCTTGATTGTAGGTTCTTGCTGTTTATCACTTTGAATATTTCTTGCCCCTCCCTTCTGGCCTGCATAGTTTCTGTTGAGAAATCAGCTGACAGTTGTATGGGTACTCCCTTGTAGGTAACTAACTGTTTTTCCCTTGCTGCTTTCAAGATTCTCTCTTTGTCTTTTGTCCTTGGCATTTTAATTATGATGTGTCTTGGTGTGGTCCTCTTTGGATTCCTCTTGTTTGGGGTTCTCTGCACTTCCTGGACTTGTAAGTCTATTTCTTTCACCAGGTAGGGAAGTTTTTTGTCATTATTTCTTCAAATAGGTTTTCAATATCTTGCTCTCTCTCTTCTTCTGGCACACACGTAATTCTGATGTTGGTACGCTTGGAGTTGTCCCAGAGGCTCCTTACACTATCTTCATATTTTTGGATTCTTTTTTCTTTTTGCTTTTCCGGTTGGGTGTTTTTTTGCTTCTTCGTATTTCAAATCTTTGACTTGATTCTTGGGATCCTCTAGTCTGCTGTTGGATCTCTGTATATTATTCTTTATTTCAGTCAGTGTATGCTTAATTTCTAATTGGTCCTTTTTCATATCCTTGAGGGTCTCACTATATTTCTCAGAGGTTTCTAGAAGATTCTTGAGTAACCTTATAACCGTGGTTTTGAACTCTATATCCAGTTGTTTGCTTTCCTCCATTTCTTTCATTTGTGACATGTTTCTTTGTCTCCACATTTTCGCTGCTTCCCTGTGTTGAATGAGTGGCTTTGTGTGCTAGGTGTCCTATAGGGCCCAGTGGCTCAGCCTCCCTAATTACCTGAGGTGGACACTCTTGGTGCACCCCTTTGTGGGCTGTGTGCGCAGTCTTGTTATAGTTAAGCCTTGATTGCTGTTGGTATCACTGGGTGGAATTGACCTCCAGACCAATTGGCTATGAGGACCAGTTGTGTCTACAATGGGAGAACTCCTGTGCTGGAAATACCCTTATGGGGCAGGACTTGCTTCAGTGGGGCTTTGGTGCTCACTGAGTCTTCCCCCTGAGTGTGTCTCTTATGGATCTGAAGAGTTGTAATCTGGTGTGGTCTCACTTTGACCACTGGGTGCACTGGCTCTTGGATCTCCAAGGAGGTGCAATGTCAACCCCTGCCTGAGGCCACCCAGCAGGAGCTACAGAGAGATTTACAGATTCCTCCTCTTAATTTGGGGTTTGGAGGTGCCCAGATGAGGCCCAGCTGTGAAGCAATGCAGGCTGCTGAGGAGCCTTGGGCCTTCTTTTTGAAGCTCTGGGTTCTTTGACCCAGCTGCAGTTTGTTCGGATTGGTTACTAAAGGTCAGGCCATTCATATGCAAATGCATCTGCGCACTGCTTGGGTAGGGTTGTAAATTGGGTGGGGGGTGGTCGTTGGCCCTGCCCCAGATAGGTCCCTGGGTCTCTGTGTCCCATGGGCCCTGTGTAGGAACAATGAACGCTGTGACCACCTCTGAAAGAAAGCTGCCCTCATATTCCAGCCCGATGCCAGACAGTCCAATTTCTCCCCGTATGAGTCTGGGTCCCCAGAGTCTCACCAGGTACAGGAATTCAGAGCAGTCGGGAGTTTGTATTTCCCTCCTGATTGAAAAAGACCACAGCATACCCAGTTGCCAGCTTGTTTCTGTATGCCTCCATACCTTCTCTCTTCTGTATCTCTGCACCCCCTACCAGTCTAGATGTGCTTTTCTCTTTCCTTCTTATTGTAGAACTTCCACTCAGCCAGCCTTCCTGTGGTTCTGGATGATATCTGTTTTTTTCTTTTAGTTGTAGTTTTGATGTGATTGTGTGAGACAGCAAGTTCAGGTGTTTACCTATGCTGCCATCTTGGTTCCTCCAAACTTCTCCTTTTTATATTACATCAGTCCTATTGGATTAGGGCCCACTCTACTCCAGTGTAACCTCATCTTAACTAATTATAGCCTCAACTACCCTATTCCCAAATAGGTCACATTCTGTGGTGCTAGGGGTTAGGATTTCACCATGCAAATCTGGGGAAGGGAACACAATTCAACCCGTTACAGAGGCCACAGGGGGGTTAAAGCACAATAAAGAAGTGACCTGATGCATATGTATTGAAGAGATCTCTCTAACTGTGGTGTAGAGGACTGATTGGCATGGAGACCCAAATAGGAAGCAGGGAGATGGGGCAGGAAGCAATGGTAATACTCTGGGTGAGAATTGATGGCAGCACTGACCCAGTGGTTACAGGAGAAATGTAAAGAAGTGGACATGCTCAGGATATGCTCTGCAGGAAGCATCAGCAGGCCAAGTGGATAGAGTAAATGTAGAAGGTAAAGGGGAAAGAGAATTAGGATATCTTTTGAGGAGTTGGGTTGATTTCTGAGAGGGGTTTAGAAGAAAAATCATGGGTTCTGTTTTGGACAAGTCTGTGGTACCTAATTAACATCACTTGGAGATATCAAGTTGAAAATGTAAATCACAAGTCTGCCATTAATAAGGAAGGTTGATTTGAGCCCTATATTTCCATGGATGCCATGCCAGGGATGCAGAACATGCATGACAAGGGGTTGATAGTCCAGCTTGACCTCAAAGCTTCTTTTTCCTATGGGACTCTGGAAAACAGTGACAACATTTCTGAGATCTATGCTCTGGCCACACTACCCATCATGCAAGAAGAACACAGCTCCAGAAGTGCCGCTGGGGTTCCCTACCAAGTCCTGGAACACACCAAGAATGAGTGACCCAGTCTGAAAGAAACTCACCTTCCCTCCACTTATAACTGCTCAAGTCATGCCAACAGTGGTTCAATTCTTCATTCTCAAACTTGCCTTTCAAGTATTTTTTTTTTTAAACTGAGAACTGTGTGGATGGGGATCTTGAATAGGCCTTCTCTCTGGCAGAGGATATGTTATCTTGGTCTTGAAAATTTCAGATGTTAGGGGTAAAAGGAGAGGACAAAAGCAGAATTTCAGGTGGGTGGTAGGGAATTCAGCCTCTGCCTGGTTAGCCCAGCGGATTTAGAAAGCCTTTATCATTCTTGATGTTGGTAACTGAGCTTCCTCAATCAATGACCAAAGGTTGCCACATTCTTCAGAGCCAAAGCCAGGCTGAGATTCTGCTCATCCTCTCCAAATCCAGTGAAAGGCTGGAGACCTATAAGTCTACCCTTCTCTCACCTCGCATGCAGGCCTGATCTCTACCCCGCTCACTCGTGATTCTATATTTGCGATAACATTTGTTTCAATTTCACATGGCCCAGTGGGCCAGCTCTGTCATTTGCCTGTAGGAAATGCACTTATGCTCTCCCATTGTCTGTGCCATCCCAGTGAAAATGTGCTTTATGTGTTTATATTGGATCTACTCTGAAAACTAAAAACAAACAAATAAACAATAACAACAAAAACAGAAAGGAACATGCATATAAGCCTAACCATTGGATGCAGACACCAGGGTGGTGAGGCCATGAGTGGGGAGGTGGGGGAGGCAAAGGGGGGGATAAGGATACATATGTAATACCTTAATCAATAAAAAATAAAAAATAAACCCAGAAGGGACGCCAGCCATTAAGAGTCTGAGAATAACAATTAGCCTCCAGGCAGAAGCAATTACCCCACCCTGTTGGAAAACCTCTCACCCCACCTGTGGACAATAGCCTGAGACTACTCAAGACAATCAGTCTGCAGACAGAGGAAAGCCTCTGGAAGCTTTTAGTTTTTGCCTTATCTAATTAGTCAGAAATAGCATTTGACACTGTCCTGCACTAGAGATTGGGTCTTGTAGTGGATCTACCTAATACATAGTCACAAACCCAAACAGGCAGCCAAAATTGGGAGACAAAAAAATAACCCCCCAAATGAAAGAACAAGAGAATTCTCCAGAAGAGCTAAATGAAATGGAGATAAGAAATTTATCAGACATATGATGGCAAAGATGCTCAACAGCATAAGAAAAGATATAGTAACTATGAAGAGTGACACAGCACTAATAACGAACACCATGGAAAGAATACACAGCAGATTAAGGGAAGCCAAGGATTGAACTAGAAGACAGGGTAGAAAAAAATCACTCAATCAGAGAACCAAAAAGAAGTAACAATTAAAAAACAGGACAGCTTAAGAGAGCTGTGGGTCAACATGAAACCTAATAATATTCACATAATAGGAGTGCCAGAAGGAGAAGAAAGTGAGCATGGGATAGAGAATGTGTTTGAAAAAATAATGGCAGAAAACTTCCCTAAGAAACCATCAACAAAACAACAAGAAACCCCACTGTATGGGAGAACATATTTACAAATGTTATCACTGATAAAGGTTTAATCTCCAACATCTACAGGCAGCTTATACAACTTAATAAAAGGAAGATAAATGATCCAATAAAAAAATGGGCAACGGACCTAAATAGAATATTTTCGAAAGAAGACAGAAGGAAGGCCAAGAGACACATGAAAACATGCTCAAAGTCACTAATTATCCGAGAGATGCAAATCAAAACGACAATGCGATACCATCTCACACCTATCAGAATGGCTATCATCAACAAATCAACAAACAACAAGTGTTGGCGAGGATGCGGAGAAAAAGGAACCCTCGTGCACTGCTGGTGGGAATGCAGACTGGTGCAGCCACTGTGGAGAACAGTATGGAGTTTCCTCAAAAAACTGAAAATGGAACTCCCATTTGACCCAGTAATCCCACTCCTAGGAATATATCCTAAGAAACCAGAAACACCAATCAGAAAGGATATATGCACCCCTATGTTCATAGCAGCACAATTTACAATAACTAAGATTTGGAAACAGCCTAGGTGCCCGTCAGCAGATGACTGGATCAGAAAACTATGGTACATCTACACAATGGAATACTATGCTGCCATAAAAAAGAAGGAATTACTACCATTTGTAGGCACCTGGATGGAATTAGAGAACATTATGCTAAGTGAAATAAGCCAGTCAATGAAAGAAAAATACCACATGATCTCACTCATTTGGGGATAATGAAAAACATCATAAACTGATGAACCAAAAGATAGTTACAGAGGCAGTAAAGCATCAAACAGACTGTCTAATTACAGCGGTAAGGTTAGGGAGAGGTGGGGGAAATAAGAGATCAACTGAAGGACTTGTATGCATGCATATAAGAGTAACCAACGGATGCAAAACATTGGGGGGTGAAGGCATGTATGGGAGTGGGGTGGGGGGGGCAATGGTAAGATATGTACACATATAATACCTTAATAAAAATTTGAAAAAAAAATAAAAAAATAAAAATACAGGACTGCAAAAAAAAAAATAAATAAATAAAAAGAAAACTTCCCTAACCTGGTGAAGAAAAAATCCACACAAGTATAGGAGGCAGAGAGAGTCCCAAGCAAGAAGAACCCATACAGGCCCATGCCCAGACACATCATAATTAAAATGCCAAAAATTAAAGACAAAGAGAGAATCTTAAAGGCAGCAAGAGAAAAGCAAACTGTTACCTACAAAAGAGCTTCCATAAGGCTGTCAGCTGATTTCTCATCAGAAACTCTATGGGCCAGAAGGGAATGGCATGAAGTATTCAGGGTAATGAAAAGCAAGGATCTGAAACCAAGATTACTATATCCAGCAAGGTTATCATTCAAAATATGGTGAAATGAAGAGCTATCCAGTCAAAGAAAGGATAAAGGAGTTTGTCACCACCCAACCAGCACTGCAAGAAATGCTAGAGGAATTGCTGTAATGAGAAGAAAAA
This sequence comes from Plecotus auritus, assembly GCF_963455305.1. NCBI lineage: Eukaryota > Metazoa > Chordata > Mammalia > Chiroptera > Vespertilionidae > Plecotus > Plecotus auritus. Next base: position 93,496,620 of record NC_137774.1, on the reverse strand, counting down.
TAGAGAGAGAAACATAGGCATAAAGAATTAAAGTGGCAATAAATAAGTACCTATCAATAATAACCTTAAATCTTCAAGACAGAAAATTAACAAGGAAACAATGACTCTAAATGACATGCTGGGTCAGACAGATGGATTTAATTGACATTTATAGAACATTTAACCCCAGAGCTGCAGAATATGTATTCTTCTCAAGTGCACATGGGTCATTCTCAAAGATAGAGCACATGTTAGGACACCAAACAAGTCTCTACAAATTCAAGAATATTGAAATCATACCAAGCATCTTCTCAGATCATAATGGAATGGAATTAGAAATCAACTACAGTAAAAACACTCAAAAACATTCAAACACATGGAGACTAAATAGCATTTTATTAAATAACGAATGGGTTACTAATGAGATCAAGAAAGAAATAAAAATCTTTCTGCAAACAAATGAAAATGAACACACAACAACCCAAAATCTCTGGGACACAGCAAAAGCAGTCCTGAGAGGCCTACCTCAAAAAACAAGAAATATTAATAATAAACTATTTAACCCTACAGTTTAAAGAATTAGGAAGAGAACAACAAGAAAAGACTAGAGTAAGTAGAAGGAATGAAATAATAAAGATTAGAGCAGAAATAAATGACATAGAGACAAAAAAAACAAATACAAAAGATCAATGAAACCAAGAGCTGGTTCTTTGAAAAGATAAACAAGATTGATGTACCTTCAGCCAGACTCATCAAGACACAAAGAGAGAGGACCCAAATAATTAAAATCAGAAGTAAAAATGGTGAAGTAACAACCGATATCACAGAAATACAAAGGATTATAAGAAGATACTATGAGCAACTCTATGCCAACAGGCTGGACAATGTGGATGAAATGGACAAATTCCTAGAAAAATACAATCTCCAAAAACTGAATCAAGAAGAATCATAAAGGCCCTTGCTGGTTTAGATCAGTGGATAGAGTGTTACCTGTGGACTGAAGGATCCAGGGTTCAATTCCAGTCAAGGGCACATGCCTATGTTGCAGGCTCAATCCCCAATGTGGGTCTGCAGGAGGCAGCTGATCAAAGATTCTCTCTCATCATTGATGTTTCTATATCTTTCTCTCTCTCCTTTCCTCTCTGAAATCAATAAAAATATATTTTTAAAAAGGAAGAATCAGAAAACCTGAATATGCTAATAACAACTGAAGAAACTGACACAATAATAAAAAAATTCCAAGCAAACAAAAGCCCTCGTCCGGACAACTTCACAGGGGAGTTTTACCAAACATTCAAAGAAGAACTAACACATATACTCCTGAAACTATTCAAAAAAATCCAAGAGGAGGGAACACTTTCTTGCTCTTTTTATGATGCCTGAATTATGCTAATTCCAAAACCAAATAAAGACACTGCAAAGAAAGAGAATTACAGGCCAATATCCCTGAGGAATATAGATGCTAAAATCCTCAACAAAATCTTAGCAAATTGGATCCAGGAATATATTAAAAAGATCATACACAATGACCAAGTGGGATTTATTCCAGGGATGCAAGCTTGGTACAATATTCACAAATCAATAAATGTGATACATCACGTAAACAAATTGAAAGGCAAAAATCACATGATCATATTAATAGATGCAGAAAAAGCATTCAACAAAATCCAACACCCATTTTTTATAAAAATGCTCAGCAAAGTGGGAATAGAGGGAACATGCCTCAACATAATAAAGGCAATATATGACAAATCTAGAGTGAATATAATACTTAATGGGCAAAAACTAAAACCATTTCCCCTAAGAACAGGAACAAGATAGGGATATCCCTTTCACCACTCTTATTCAACACAATACTGGAAGTCCTAGCCACAGCAATTAGACAAGAAGAAGAAATAAAAGGCATCCAAATTGTAAAGGAGGAAGTAAAATTCTCATTATTTGCAGATGACATGATATTGTACATAGAAAACCTTAAAGACTCCACCAAAAAACTACTAGATTTAATAAAGGAATTCGACAATGTAGCAGGATACAAAATTAACATCCAGAAATCGATGGCATTTTTATATGCCAATAATGAATTCTCAAAAAGATAAACTAAACAAACAATTCCATTTACCATAGCAACAAAAAATTAAGATACCTAGGAATAAAGTTCACAAAGGAGGTAAAAGACTTATATTCAGAAAACTACAGGATGTTGAAAAAAGAGATAGAGAAAGGTATAAACAAGTGGAAGAATATACTGTGTTCATGGATTGGTAGAATTAACATCATTAAAATGTCCCTATTTCCAAAGCAATCTATAGATTCAATGCAATCCCTATTAAATTATCAACAGCATATTTCACATAGGACAAATACTCCAAAAATTTATTTGGAAACAAAAAAGATCCTGAATAGCCACAGTAATCTTGAGAAAGAAGAAAAAAGTTGGAGGAATCACAATACCAGATATCAAGTTATACTACAAAACTACTGTAATCAAAATAGCCTGGTACTGGCACAAGAACAGGCATGTAGATCAATGAAACAGAACAGAGACCCCAGAAATCAACCCAAGCCATTATGCTCAATTAATATTTGATAAAGGAGGCAGGAGCAGTCTCTTAAATAAATGGTGTCAAGATAGTCTCTTCAATAAATGGTGTGGGGAAAACTGGACGGATACATAAAAAAAAAAAAGAAAAGAAACTAGACCACCAATTTATGCCATACACAAAAATAAACTCAAAATGGATGAAAGACTTAAATGTAAGACGTGAAACCATAAAAATCCTAGAAGAAACCATAGGCAGCAAAAACTCAGACATCTCTCATAGCAATATGTTTACAGATCCATCTCCTAGGGCAAAGGAAAGTAAGGAGAAAATAAACGAATGGGACTACATCAAAATAAAAAGCTTCTGCACAGCAAAAGAAACCATCAACAAAATGGAAAAAATATCCTCAGGTGAGGATTAACAACAAAAAAACAAACAAACAAAAATGGGCAAAGGACCTAAATAGACATTTCTCCAAAGTGGACATACAGATGGCAAAGAGACATATGAAAAAATGCTCAAAGTCACTGATCATCAGAGAGGTGCAAATTAAAATGACAATGAGGTATCACCTCACACCTGTCAGAATGGCTACCATCAATAAATCAAGAAATGACAAATGCTGGCAAGGATGTGGAGAAAGAGGAACCCTAGTACACTGCTGGTGGGAATGCAGACTGGTACAGCCATTATGGGAAACAGTATGGAATTTCCTCAAAAAATTAAATATGGAACTTCAATTTCACTCAGTGATCCCACTTCTAGAACTATATCCTAAGAAGCCTGAAACACGAATCAGAAAGAATATATGCACCCCTATGTTCATAGCAGCGTTATTTACAATAGCTAAGATCTGGAAACAGCCCAAGTGCCCATCAATAGATGAGTGGATAAAAAAGCTGTTTATTTATACCATGGAATACTTTGCAGCAATGAAAAAGAAGGATCTCTTACCCTTTGAGACAGTATAGAGGGACCTGGAGGGAATTATGCTAAGTGAAATAAGCCCATCAGAGAAAGATAAGTATCACATGATCTCACTCATATGTGGAATCTAATGAACAAAAGAAACTGTTGAACAAAATAGATCCAGAGACATAGAAGCATGGAACAGACTATTGAATCTCAGAGGAAAGGTGGGGTGATTGGGTGGGTGGGAAGATATCAACCAAAGAACTTGTATACATATATGCATAACATATGGACACAGACAATAGGGTGATGGAGGCCTGGGATAAGAGGTGGGGGGGCGGGCAATAAGGGGTCAATGAAATTAAAAAGGGGATGGACATATGTAATACTTTCAACAATAAAGATTTAAAAAATAAAAAAGGAGAGAGGCCAGGCCCTGCCAGCATGGCTCAGTGGTTGAGCATTGACCTATGAATCAGGAGTCAAGGTCCGATTACTGGTCAAAGTACATGCCTGGGTTGGGGTCTCAATTCCCAGTCGGGGGTGTATAGGAGGCAGCCAATTAATGAGTCTCTCTCATCATTAATGTTTCTATCTCTCTCCCTCTTCCTTCTTTTCTGAAATCAACAAAAATATATTTAAAAAAGTAAACAAGTTCCAAGAAGAAAAGAAAAAAAGGAGGCTGGAGCAAGAGACATACATGGGAATCGTTTGGATGTGGATGGCTTGTAAAGCTGTGAGCTCCCCCTGGGACGGAGAGTAGGCAGAGAGCTCAGGGTAGAGCCTAGGACATGCCCAAATCTCCCAAAAGGAAGTCTAGAAGGAATGCCAAGGGATGGGAGGAAAACTTTGTCATGGCAGCAGTAACCCAGAAGCCAAGTGAAGATGGTCTTTCAAGGAGAGGGTGTAGGCAAGAGATAAAAATCCACACTACTATCCTTGCTTAACCCATTACATGACTGGAATCCATTAGTTTCCTAGGGCTGCTGTAGCAAAGTACCACAAACTGTGTGACTTAAAAGAAAAGAAATTTATTGTCCCACAGTTCTTGAGACCAGGAGTCTGAAATCAAGGTGTCAGCAGGGCCCGTTCCACCTGATGGTTGGATCCTTCCTTGCTTCTACTTCCTGGTGTTTGCCTATCATTCTTTTTGTTTGTTTGTGTGGGTTTTTTGTTAATCCTCACCCGAGGATATTTTTCCATTGATTTTTAGAGAGAGTGGGAGAAGGAGAGACAGAGAGAAACTTCGATGTGAGAGAGACACATCAATTGGTTGCCTCCTGCACACACCCCAACAGGGCCAGGGAATCTGCAACCAAGATATGTGCCCTTGACCAGAATTGAACCTGGGACCCTTCAGTCCTCGGACCGATGCTCTATCCACTGAGCCAAACCAGCTAGGGCCCAGCCATTCTTGAGGTTCTGTGGCTTGCAGAGTAATCCCTTCAGTCACATGGCTGTCTTCTCTGCTCTGTGTATCTTCATACTGTCTTCACTCTCTGTGTCCAAATTTCCCATTTTTCTAAGGACAGCAGTCATACTGGATTTGGGCTCACCCTAATGATCTCACTCCATCTCACTGGGGGCTTTGTGCAGGAGTCCTCCTCCAAACTCATTCGAGTTCTTGGCAGGATCAAGTGTGCCACAAGGTCCCCTTCATCTGCAAAGCCAGCAATGGCGTGTCCTCACGCTTCAGATTTCTCTTCTGCTCCTGCCTCCTGCTTTTAAGGGCTCGTGGGATAACATTGGGCCTGCTCTGACAATCCAGGATAATCTCCTATTTTAATTGGTTATTAATTTGAATTATACCTACAAAGTTTCTTTTACCATGTAACATATTCTCAGAAGTAACATCAGGGTTGCAGATCACGGGGGCCAAAATTTTGCCTACTTCACAGCCCAAGTATCCATCTCTAGGAAATTGATTAAATAAATTACATAACAAGTTATTAATTATTCAAAAATCAAATCCTTTTCCTTCCTCTTCTTCCTCCTCCTCCTCTTTGTCTCCTTCTCCTTCTCTTGTTTTGCAAATAATTTCCTAGGTAGTTCCTAAAAAAATCTCAGGCGAGGGCTTTATTTCCCTTTACTGAATGATCTTCCTGAATACTCTATAACGCCCTGTGAATTATGGGTTTTTCCAGTTTGGCTAGTGGAAACAGCACTATTTCTATCCCTACGTGACACCCAGGTCCTGTTCCTTCTACTCTTTTCCAGTGGTATTTCCTTGATTTTGGGTAGTTTCTTCATAAGCAAGCTCTAATCAGTACAGTGCTTAATGGTCAAAGGACACTGTGGATCTTCAGGGACCTCTCTGTGCAGCTCTTTCCTCTCCAATAATTCTTCCCTATGAACTCAAGCTGCCTGCTCTCCTAAGACACTCACCTCTATCTCCTTAACTAAGGAAACCTTCTAGGCTCTCCCTGCGTTCTCTCTCCCTGCACTGCGACCTGGAATTTGTTCTTAAGTCAGTAAGCTAGGGTGATTGTAGGGTTCACCCCATTTGTTTCCCATTTCTCAGGAACCACTGCCCTTTGTTGCCTGGCATCTAGTGTATTGCAAATCATTGTTTCATATCCTTTGTATGTTTAGATGATTGTTTAGGGGCTAGGTGTTGTTTTAGGCAGGAGGGTTAAGCCAACCCCCATTACTCCATCTTGGCCTGAAGTGAAGTCCAATAGCTTCGATGAGGATCTTTATTAGTATGTAATGTATTTTACATACTTAGCTAATTAAGTTCCTTTGAAAATTTGAAGTTGCATTTATAAAATTAACACGTTATATTTTCTATTTAAAGACTTCATTTTATTTTTAAGACAGAAGAACATTTTTACTGTGATATAATTTCACATGCAATAAAATTCACCAGTGATTTTTGGAATAGTCACAAGGTTGTGCAACAATCACCACTAACTCCAGAACATTTGCATCACCGCAAAAAGAAACCCCATGCCCATCAGCCATTGTTTCCCATTCTTCTAGCCATCACACTGCATTCTCCTCCTCCCCAAGGTCCAGTCAATGATTAATCTACTTTTTGTCTCAACATATTTGCCTATTCTGGATATTTTATTTAAATGAAATAATACAATATGTGGCCTTTTGTGTCTGGCTTCTTTTTTAAATAGATGTATTGGGGTGACATTGGTCAACATGATCATATAGGTTTCAGGTATGGGTTTCTATGTATGGGTTTCTATGTATGGGTTTCTATGTATATTGGACCACATGTTCACCACCCAAAGTCAAATCTTCCTGTCACCATATATGAGGACCCCCTTCTCCCCCCACCCCCTTCCCTCTGGCAATCACCACACTGCTGTTTGTGTTCATGAGTTTCAATTTTATATCTCACATATGAATGAAATCATATGGTTCTTAGCTTTTTCTGACTGATTTATTTCACTTAGCATAATGTTCCTAAGGTCCATCCATGTTGTTGCAAATGGCACTATTTCATCTTTTCTTATGGCTGAGTAGTATTCCATATGTACCACATCTTCTTTATCCAGTCTTTTATCGCAGGACACTTTGGTTGTTTCCATGTCTTGGCCACCGTGAATAATGCTACAATGAACATAGCAGTGCATATATCTTTGTGAATACATGATTTTGAGGTTTGGGGGCATATACCCAGGAGAGGAATTGCTGACTCTAGTCTCAATTTTTTGAGGAATTGGCTTTCCATAGTGGTTGTACCAGCCTATATTCCCACCAGCAGTGCATGAGGGTTCCCCTTTTTCCACAACCTCTCCAACCCTTGTTACTGCTTGTCTTGTTAATAATGGCCACTCTAATAGGTGTGAGGTGGTATCTGTAGTTTTGATTTGCATTTCCATAATGGCCAGTGAGGTTGAACATCTATTGCCTATTTGTATGTCTTCTTGGGAGAAGTGAATTTTCAAGTCCTCTTTTTGATTAGGTTGTTTGCCCACTTTTTGATTAGGTTGTTTGTCTGCTTGGTGTTGAGTTTTATTAGTTCTTTATATATTTTGGAAATTAAGCCTTTGTCAGAGCTATTCTTTCCAAATATCATCTCCCATGTGGTTGGCTGCCTCTTTGTTTTGTTGTCAGTTTCTTTTGCTGTGCAGAAGCTTTTTAGATTGATATAGTCCCATTCATTTATTTTTGCCTTTACTTCCCTTGCCTTTGGGGTCAAGTTCATAAAATGTTCTTTATGACCATGGTCCATAAGTTTGGTACCTATATTTTCTTCTATGTACCTTATTGTTTTGGGTCTTATATTTAGGTCTTTGATCCATTATATTTTATTTTTTAAATAAATCTTTATTTTTCAGATTATTACAGATGTTCCTCTTTTTCCCCCCATAGCTCCCCTCCATCCAATTCCTCCTCCCACCCCATGCCCTTACCCTCCCCTCTGTGCTCATCCATAGGTGTAAGATTTTTGTCCAATCTCTTCCCGCACCCCTCACACTCCCTCTCCCCCGAGAATTGTCAGTCCACTCCCTTTCTATGCCCCTGATTCTATTATATTCACCAGTTTATTCTGTTCATCAGATTTTTTATTCACTTGATTTTTAGATTCACTTGTTGATAGATATGTATTTGTTGTCACTTTGTTGTTCATAATTTTTATCTTCACCTTTTTCTTCTTCTTCCTCTTCTTAAAAAATACCTTTCAGCATTTCATATAATACTGGTTTGGCGGTGATGAACTCCTTTAGCTTTTTCTTGTCTGTGAAGCTCTTTATCTGACCTTCAATTTTAAATGATAGCTTTGCTGGGTAGAGTAATCTTGGTTGTAGGTTCTTTCTGTTCATCACGTTGAATATTTCTTGCCACTCCCATCTGGCCTGCATAGTTTCTGTTGAGAAATCAGCTGACAGTCGTATGGGAACTCCCTTGTAGGTAACTGTTTTTCTCTTGCTGCTTTTAATATTCTCTCTTTGTCTTTTGCTCTTGGCATTTTAATTATGATGTGTCTTGGTGTGGTCCTCTTTGGATTCCTCTTGTTTGGGGTTCTCTGCACTTCCTGGACTTGTAAGTCTATTTCTTTCACCAGGTAGGGAAGTTTTTTGTCATTATTTCTTCAAATAGGTTTTCAATATTTTGCTCTCTTCCTTCTTCTGGCACCCCCATAATTCTGATGTTGGTACGCTTGGAGTTGTCCCAGAGGCTCCTTACACTATCTTCATATTTTTTTATTGTTTTTTTCTTTTTGTTTTTTCTGCTTGGGTGTTTTTTGCTTCCTCATATTTCAAATCTTTGGTTTGTTTCTTGGAGTGCTCTAGTCTACTGCTGGATTTCTGTATATTATTCTTTATTTCAGACAGTGTGTGCTTAATTTCTGACTGGTCCTTTTCCATTTTTTTGGCATTCTCATTAAGATCTTTGAAGGTCTCACTATATTTCTCGGAGGTTTCTAGAAGATTCTTGAGTAACCTTATAACTGTGGTTTTGAACTCTATATCCAGTAGTTTGCTTTCCTCCATTTCTTTCATTCGTGACATGTTTCTTTGTCTCCGCATTTTGGCTGCTTCCCTGTGTTGATGGAGTGGCTTTGTGTGGTGACCTATAGGGCCCAGCGGTTCAGCCTCCCCAGTTACCTGAGGTGGACACTCTTGGTGCACCCCTTTGTGGGCTGGGTGCACAGTCTTGTTATAGTTAAGCCTTGATTGCTGTTGGTACACTTGGAGGAATTGACCTCCAGGCCAATTGGCTGTGAGGATCAGCTGTGTCTATAATGGAAGAACTGCTGTGCTGGAGACACCCTTATGGGGCAGGACTTGCTTCAGTGGGGCTTTGGTGCTCACTAAGTCTGCCTCTTGAGTGTGTTGCTTATGGATGTGAAGAGTTGAAATCTGGTGTTGTCTCACACTGACCACTAGGTACACTGGCTCCTGAATCTCCAATGGGGTGCAAGTCAGCTACGGTCTGAGGCCACCCAGCAGGAACTACAGCAAGATCTGCAGATTTCTCCTCTTTGTCTGGGGTTTGGAAGTTTTGGAGCTATCTGACCCAGCTGCAGTTTGTTAGGTTAAGCTGCAAAAGGGCAGGCCATTCATATGCAAAAGCCACTGTGCACAGTTTGGGTGGGTTTGTAAATTGGGTGGGGTGGGGTCTCAAGGAATCAACAGGGCGTGGCAACCAGTGATGGCTGCCAGTCAGCCGTCTTTGCGTCTCCACGTTTCCTCATCCCCGCCAGCACAGAAAACAATGATTCCTGCACGCACCTCTGTGAGAAAGCCACCCTCACTTTCCAACCTGATTCCAGACAGTCCAGCTTCCCCCATAGGAGACTGGGTCCCCAGAGTCTCACCAGAAACTGGAGTTCAGAGCAGTTGGGAGCTTGTGTCTCCTTCCCGATTGAAAAAAACAGTGCACCCAGTCACCAGCCCGATTCACATGCCTCCGTACCTCTGCTTTTCTGCTCCTTCCACGTCCTACCTGGTCTCAATGCGCTTTTTTCTTTCCTTCTAGTTGTAGAACTTCTACTCAGCCAGCTTTCCCGTGGTTCTGGGTGATAGTCGTTTTGTCTTAGTTGTAGTTTTGGTGTGGTTGTGAGAGGCAGCACATACAGGTATTTACCTTATGCCGCCATCTTGGTTTCTCCTTTGATCCATTTTAAATTAATTTTTGTACACAGGTACAAACTGTAATCCAGTTTCATTCATTTGCTTAACTGTATATATTTTAAACTTCCCCAAAACTTGAGTAATTTTACATGCATAATAAATAAATGTATATGGTGAATCTTAAGTTATCTTAAATGTTCAAATACTATTTAGAACCCTAGCAAGATTTTAATGTAAAATGACAGGTCTAAATCAATAACTCAAATATATATTTTAAATTGAAACTACAAGGTTGGTATTTATTCCAATAGGCCAACTTCTTTTAAACATTACAAATATATAAAATCCCTAATGTGAATAGATTATTTAATACAAAAATATTGATACTAAAAGTTTGAATTTCTTAAGAATGGTGAGAGTAATTGTGTCTGTTCCAGGTCTTTGCTATATTATGACATTTTTGTATCTTCTGTAACATATATGCCCCAAATATAATGGCTTGACCACAATAGAAAGTGTTTTTATGCTCATCTAACAACACAAGGTAGATGTTCCTGGTTAGCAGGTAGCTTTCCTTCACGTGCTGATTCAGGGATCTGTTTCTTCTTCCTGAGGCTTCCTCACCTTCGGCCTCCAACAGGCAGAGCAATTTGGACCATGACAGAAGTTTTATGGGCCAGGCCTAGACCTGGCACCAGTCAGTTATGCTTACACTCCATTGAGAAGGACTTAGTCACAAGTAAACACTTATTTCTCTGAAATCTGACTCCTGAATTGGACAGGAGTTACCTGTCCTATACCTGCACCATGTGACATTGCCCAACCTCCCCAAAGACCTGTGAAGCCTCATCTTCCACCCCCAATTTCCTTGCTTTACCTGTATGTGGACTAGGTCATGATGTTTGACTTCTAGACAGTGAAACAAGCAAGGCACTCAGCCACCTGGGCCCTTTCCAAAAGATGGTGAGAGCACTCACAGAGTTTTGAAAGAATGAAGGATCCCAAGATAGGGAAGAAGTGTTATAACTCTGGGAGACTAACTTCCCTTTCTCTCAGAATTCAGTGAGGGCAGGGCTGTTTAGAACAGAGGACAGTGTGTGCCTCAGAAGGACCTCCAGGACCACAAGTGCTAGCAGAGCAACAGAGCAGGTGAAGCAACGCAGCCCTGGAGGCACAGCAAAGGGGGCCTCATCATCCAAAAATATTGGAACAACCCTAAGCATGCTGGGAAAGGGAAAGATTTTACAGCACCTGACTACTTAGTTTCAGAGGCCTTACAAAGACTCTTCAAGGGTGGAGGGAATGTGCTTGGGTCTGTGGAAGAGAGGTCAGGCTCAACGAGACTCAAAACAGCTTAGAAGAGACAGTAAAAAACCCAAATTGACCCAAAACAACTATGTCCAGTTCATTGCAGACAATAAATTTTGACACCTAAATTTCTCTGAAAAATATCTTTTACAGGCAACACCACAAATGTTACTTCATCTTCAAGAACTGTGGCTGGCAACACTGGCTTCAAAACCTCTTCAGATACAATTTCAACACAAGATAGCATATCTTCAACAATGTCTAGTGACACCAATAGCCCTGTAACATCTACTGCAGAGGCTACTGTATCACAAACAATGCCTTCTGGTGGCACCACTCCTCTGACAGCCTCTACAGAGACCACTGTTTCGTCAACATCTTCTATAGACAGTGGCACCACTGTGACAGTGTCTACAGAGGCTAGTGCATCTTCAACAACTTCTACTGACAGTGCCATTCCCATGACAACATCTCCAGAGACTTCTGCATCTACTTCATCTCCTATTTACACCACCACCCAGATGACAACCACAACAGAAACTGGGGTACCTTCAGCAACTTCTACTTACAGCGTCACTACTGGGACAACACCTACAGAGTCTGGTTCATCTTCACCATCTCAGGCTGGCAGCATCTCTACTGATACTACTTCAACAGAAGGTAGCACGTCTTCAACAATGTCTAGTGACACCAATAGCCCTGTAACATCTACCGCAGAGGCTACTGCATCAACAACAATGCCTTCTGGTGGCACCACTCCTCTGACAGACTCTACAGAGACCACTGTTTTGTCAACAACTTCTATAGACAGTGCCACCACTGTGACAGTGTCTACAGAGGCTGGTGCAACTTCAACAACTTCTACTGACAGTGCCATTCCCATGACAACTCCTACAGAGACTTCTGCATCTACGACATCTCCTACTGACACCACCACCCAGATGACAACCTCAACAGAAACTGGGATTCCTTCAGCAACTCCTACTTACAGCGTCACTCCTGGGACAACACCTACAGAGGCTAGTTCATCTTCATCGACTCTGCCTGGCAGCATCTCTCCTGATACAACTTCAACAGAAGGTAGCACATCTTCAACAATGTCTAGTGACACCAATAGCCCTGTAACATCTACCGCAGAGGCTACTGCATCAACAACAATGCCTTCTGGTGGCACCACTCCTCTGACAGCCTCTACAGAGACCACTGTTTCGTCAACAACTTCTATAGACAGTGCCACCACTGTGACAGTGTCTACAGAGGCTGGTGCATCTTCAACAACTTCTACTGACAGTGCCATTCCCATGACAACTCCTACAGAGACTTCTGCATCTACGACATCTCCTACTGACACCACCACCCAGATGACAACCTCAACAGAAACTGGGGTTCCTTCAGCAGCTCCTACTTACAGCGTCACTCCTGGGACAACACCTACAGAGGCTAGTTCATCTTCATCGACTCTGCCTGGCAGCATCTCTCCTGATACAACTTCAACAGAAGGTAGCACATCTTCAACAATGTCTAGTGACACCAATAGCCCTGTAACATCTACCGCAGAGGCTACTGCATCAACAACACTGCCTTCTGGTGGCACCACTCCTCTGACAGCCTCTACAGAGACCACTGTTTCGTCAACAACTTCTATAGACAGTGCCACCACTGTGACAGTGTCTACAGAGGCTGGTGCATCTTCAACAACTTCTACTGACAGTGCCATTCCCATGACAACTCCTACAGAGACTTCTGCATCTACGACATCTCCTACTGACACCACCACCCAGATGACAACCTCAACAGAAACTGGGATTCCTTCAGCAACTCCTACTTACAGCGTCACTCCTGGGACAACACCTACAGAGGCTAGTTCATCTTCATCGACTCTGCCTGGCAGCATCTCTCCTGATACAACTTCAACAGAAGGTAGCACATCTTCAACAATGTCTAGTGACACCAATAGCCCTGTAACATCTACCGCAGAGGCTACTGCATCAACAACAATGCCTTCTGGTGGCACCACTCCTCTGACAGCCTCTACAGAGACCACTGTTTCGTCAACAACTTCTATAGACAGTGCCACCACTGTGACAGTGTCTACAGAGGCTGGTGCATCTTCAACAACTTCTACTGACAGTGCCATTCCCATGACAACTCCTACAGAGACTTCTGCATCTACGACATCTCCTACTGACACCACCACCCAGATGACAACCTCAACAGAAACTGGGGTTCCTTCAGCAGCTCCTACTTACAGCGTCACTCCTGGGACAACACCTACAGAGGCTAGTTCATCTTCATCGACTCTGCCTGGCAGCATCTCTCCTGATACAACTTCAACAGAAGGTAGCACATCTTCAACAATGTCTAGTGACACCAATAGCCCTGTAACATCTACCGCAGAGGCTACTGCATCAACAACACTGCCTTCTGGTGGCACCACTCCTCTGACAGCCTCTGCAGAGACCACTGTCTCGTCAACAACTTCTATAGACAGTGCCACCACTGTGACAGTGTCTACAGAGGCTGGTGCATCTTCAACAACTTCTACTGACAGTGCCATTCCCATGACAACTCCTACAGAGACTTCTGCATCTACGACATCTCCTACTGACACCACCACCCAGATGACAACCTCAACAGAAACTGGGGTTCCTTCAGCAGCTCCTACTTACAGCGTCACTCCTGGGACAACACCTACAGAGGCTAGTTCATCTTCATCGACTCTGCCTGGCAGCATCTCTCCTGATACAACTTCAACAGAAGGTAGCACATCTTCAACAATGTCTAGTGACACCAATAGCCCTGTAACATCTACCGCAGAGGCTACTGCATCACCAACAATGCCTTCTGGTGGCACCACTCCTCTGACAGCCTCTGCAGAGACCACTGTCTCGTCAACAACTTCTATAGACAGTGCCACCACTGTGACAGTGTCTACAGAGGCTGGTGCATCTTCAACAACCTCTACTGACAGTGCCATTCCCATGACAACTCCTACAGAGACTTCTGCATCTACGACATCTCCTACTGACACCACCACCCAGATGACAACCTCAACAGAAACTGAGGCACCTTCAGCAACTCCTACTTACAGCGTCACTCCTGGGACAACACCTACAGAGGCTAGTTCATCTTCATCGACTCTGCCTGGCAGCATCTCTCCTGATACAACTTCAACAGAAGGTAGCACATCTTCAACAATGTCTAGTGACACCAATAGCCCTGTAACATCTACCGCAGAGGCTACTGCATCAACAACAATGCCTTCTGGTGGCACCACTCCTCTGACAGCCTCTACAGAGACCACTGTTTCGTCAACAACTTCTATAGACAGTGCCACCACTGTGACAGTGTCTACAGAGGCTGGTGCATCTTCAACAACTTCTACTGACAGTGCCATTCCCATGACAACTCCTACAGAGACTTCTGCATCTACGACATCTCCTACTGACACCACCACCCAGATGACAACCTCAACAGAAACTGAGGCACCTTCAGCAACTCCTACTTACAGCGTCACTCCTGGGACAACACCTACAGAGGCTAGTTCATCTTCATCGACTCTGCCTGGCAGCATCTCTCCTGATACAACTTCAACAGAAGGTAGCACATCTTCAACAATGTCTAGTGACACCAATAGCCCTGTAACATCTACCGCAGAGGCTACTGCATCACCAACAATGCCTTCTGGTGGCACCACTCCTCTGACAGCCTCTGCAGAGACCACTGTCTCGTCAACAACTTCTATAGACAGTGCCACCACTGTGACAGTGTCTACAGAGGCTGGTGCATCTTCAACAACTTCTACTGACAGTGCCATTCCCATGACAACTCCTACAGAGACTTCTGCATCTACGACATCTCCTACTGACACCTCCACCCAGATGACAACCTCAACAGAAACTGGGGTACCTTCAGCAGCTCCTACTTACAGCGTCACTCCTGGGACAACACCTACAGAGGCTAGTTCATCTTCATCGACTCTGCCTGGCAGCATCTCTCCTGATACAACTTCAACAGAAGGTAGCACATCTTCAACAATGTCTAGTGACACCAATAGCCCTGTAACATCTACCGCAGAGGCTACTGCATCACCAACAATGCCTTCTGGTGGCACCACTCCTCTGACAGCCTCTACAGAGACCACTTTTTCATCAACATCTTCTATAGATAGTGCCACCACTGTGACAGTGTCTACAGAGGCTGGTGCATCTTCAACAACTTCTACTGACAGTGCCATTCCCATGACAACTCCTACAGAGACTTCTGCATCTACTACAACTCCTACTGACACCACCACCCAGATGACAACCACAACAGAAGCTGGGGTACCTTCCTCCACTCCTGTAACCTCTGACGTCACCACCACGACTCTCTCAACCTCAACAGCTGGAATAAAACCTAGCACTCAGAGTGCTACATCCACCACAGTCCCCACTGTCTCTAGTGTTATACCAACAATAGCAAGTAAGTAATTTCTGAATTCACTTTTTGAAAACTTAAATTTGTTTTCAATACCCCCTTTGTGGTTTTCTTCTTAAACTTTTTCTCATTCACTTCTTATGCTCTTACTTGTTTTCCATTAAATACAAACCTCTGAGTCCTATCACTTTACCATTTATTTCTCTATATGTCTTGATGCTTCTTTCACTAGGCCAGTCTTCTGTACAACACAGTTTATCTCTCTGCCTGGACACCTTCAATCCCCAGTAAGGTGTGCACACATCCTGTTTCCTCCCTTTTATACTCTGCAAGCGTCTGTCCCATTGCATTTTATATACTATAATTTCCTTAACTTTGTATCTTTCATTTGCACCTTTACATATTTCAGAGAGGTTTTTCTCATTGCTTTTGCACATGCTTAAGTGCAAAGTTTTGTTTTGTTTTGTTTTTTTGCAGGAGGATGTTGTCAATAATATTCACATGTGGCTTTGGCCACTGTCTCTCTAACACCAGTCACTTTTATTTTGTTTTATCTTATCCTCAAAGCATCCACCATAGAAGCAAAAGAAGGTTCACTTTCACCAGCTCTGAACTCTACCTCCATGTCATTGAATGTTCATCCTTATGCCTTCTTCTCTTCTCTCTGACTCTCAAGATTTCATTCAGCTCTCTTCACTCTGGTTAGAATGAGACACACCATACCTACTGTTATAATATGATATACCATTATACCTGTCAGTATTATTATCAACTTGGAGAAGAATATTTGGCATGCATTAAAGAAAGTACAGCAGGCCCTCGAATAACATTGTCTCATTCAATGTTGTTTTATTATAATGAGATGCCATAGTAACTTAACTCTTGTTTATATCAATCAGTTTATGGTAAAATTAGTTTCATTATACATTATTTCACTTCAAAGAGCCTACTGAGGATGTTAAGTGAGAACTTACTGTGTACCAGTTAAAATACATGAAGGCTTTACTGATTTAAATTAACTATAGATATGATCACAGACATATGACCTATGTCTGTCCAGGGTACTGCCCAGTCTGTCTTGAATTAATAAAAATGAAAGGTGGTTTTTCAGCTTTTGGCTACTGCATTTTCTCAGGGCTTTGTGAATTCTTGCTCTGTTGTGTTCTGCTTTGCCTGACCTTCCTATTATGTGGCTTTGTTCTCTGGTTTCTCTCCAATGTGTCTTTGTCTTGGTGAGTTCACTCTGATTCTCAGGGAATGGGCTGAGCATCTTCAGAAAGGCGATCTGGACCTTGTGTTCCCAGGAAGCCCCACAGGTGTTTCACAGCGAATGCCAGGTGAATGCATGACTGCTGAGCCCAAAGCTAATTTTGGTCATCTCCCTGATGGCAGATGGTCCCCTTCTGTCTTCCTCCTGTGCCCTGGAGGTTGGCTTTCTTTTTAGACTGTTGGGCATTAGGTGAACACACCCCAGCAGCTGCTTTTGTTGTTATGCTTCAGTAATGAGAGAGAGAGAGAGAGAGAGAGAGAGAGAGAGAGAGAGAGAGAGAGTGAGTCTGTCTTGGACCAAAGGCTAACTGTGATGTGACTGTCATGGGTGTGGCCCCTGCTCTCTGACTCTGGTGGCGGTAGACCAGGAGGCAGAGGTAGGGCAGTCCTTTGTAGAGTATATGCACACCTCCTGTGCCTCCCCAGATGAATCATATCTCAAATACTGGTCTTCATAGGCACAGATCTTTTCAAGAAAAGCCAAAGAGAACCGAGCTTTAGATATTCCAGGTTGGTTGGTATAGATATTTGAGCATTGTCTATAACCACTTCCTATGTATTTAAGCTAAGTCTACACTCCTCCCTCAAACTCCATGTCCAAGCAAATGAAAATGAGTCATAAACACTCACAATGGCAAAAATTTCCAGGACAAGCTCTTCTGAAGCAGGCATTGAAGGGACAATGACATGCTTATTCCCAAGCTTGGTGGATTCCAGATAGGTCAAGTCCCCCTAGGTTCTTCCAGTCTGTGTCCCTTTTTCTCATCCTCAGTCTTGACTGTGTTGCCCCCATTTCTTGCAATACCAGGTTTTTCATTCCTTGATTTATAGGACTAAAGTAAAGTATGCTGGAAATAGGACTCCACAGCCAGGTCAACTCTGCTTCCAGGTGGAACCTTAGCCTCTCTCCACCTCACTTCTCCATCTGTAAAGTGGAGATGCTACTGTCCTGTCCATCCGGGGGTTCATGAAAATATCAGATTAGATCATGTCTGTGAAAATATGTTGAAAGCTATAACGTACTATGCAAATATGTGTGGTTAAGGTGGGCCTTGTTCCTTTTAGTCACCTGCGACAACGGAGGGACATGGAACGGAAAGGTCTGTGAATGCCCGCCTGGCTTTGGAGGAGATCAGTGCCAGCACAAGGTCCCAATCTGCCAGAATGGAGGCTACTGGGATGTGGCCAAGTGTGTGTGCACCAGCCTCTACCAGGGGCCAAGGTGTGAGGATGTGGTCCCGAGCATTGAGATAAGTGAGTAAAACTGCGGGGCCCTTTCTTCCCAAACCCTGGGCCCCACCTCCATGCTGGGCACCCATTCCTGTTCCTCCTTGGCTAGAAATATGGCCTCTTTCTGGGGCAACCATTTTATCCAGTGGTAAGAAAGTAAAAATATTTAATAAATAAATAGATAAAAAAGGTATCATTTGGAACAAAATAAAAATTTGGTACAGAATTTTACCGAAGAATATACTTAAAATAAGTGAGTATATGATGGAGCAGAATACAAGTGTATAGAATTCTCTAATCCTATCTAATAAAAAGCTAATATGCAAATTGTCCCCTCGGGAGTTCGACTGCTTGCTATGACATGTGCTGCCCACCAGAGGGCAGCATGGAATGAAGGAAGGCCCTGGCCAGCAGTGGGCCGCTGGGGGAAGGAAGGCCCCGATCAGCCCTCATCCCTGGCCAGGTCTAAGGACCCTACCTGTGCACAAATTTCATGCACCGGGCCTCTAGTCCTTTATAATAAAGAGCTAATAAGCTAATTAGACCAAACAGCAGAACAACCGTCTGGACGACCTTCCAGATGAAGCCGGGACTACGAGGGTCTGCAGGGGCCGAGCCCCTTGCACGAATTTCATGCATCGGGCCTCTAGGAGAATATAAGATCCAAGGTCTCCTGGTCTCCATTCAAAAGCCATGAGGATTACAGTGAACTTGCTCTCTCCAGGGGTACTCTGGTGATAAATGAGTGGGGGTTGAGGGTGGGGACCCAAGCTACTCTTCCAGCTTAGAGGTATGGGTCTCCTTGGTAGGGAATTCAGTGGGTGCTGCCCTCAGTAAGTGATGTTGTTGTCTGACCCCTTCAGAGCCTCCAGAGACTGTCTCTGCCCAGGTGGAACTGAGTGTGACAGTGACCAATAAGAATTTCACCGAAGAGCTACAAAACCGGTCTTCTAAAGAATTCCAGGAGTTCAATAACATATTCACCAAAGAGGTGGGCCTGGGAGAGCAAGTCCCCGTTGCCACTCAGATCTCCCCAGGGAGGAATCTCTAAGTGTTAAAAAAAAGTAGATGAAGGCCATGCTAGAGGTGTGTGAGTTTCTCAGCTCACCATTTCCTCAGGGCTTGCCAGGGAGGGAGGAGAAAGAAGAAGCAAGATTCCACCAGGAGCCCAGGGGTGGGGCTGGTCTCTGGCAAGAGACCACTTTGTCTAGGCTGTGTGCCTCTGTCAGCTGTGGATGGGGACTGGGAGATGATGTATGTCTTTCCTCTGCCCTCCTGAGATTCTACAGAAAGACTTAGAAGGCCCCCAGGGAGGGCCTCTGGGATAACACAGTGGCCTCCTTGTCTTTCAGATGGACATATTTTATTCTGAAATCCCTGCATATGCAGGAGTTAACATCACAGGATTGAGGTAAGTATCTGGAGTTCCTAGGAAGAAAGTCTATGGATTGGAAGCTATTGTCATAATTATAAAGACAACTAGTAGCCCTGCCCACGAATCCGTGCACCAGTAGCTCTCTGCGGGGCCTGACTGCTCCGCACCCGCTGCCCAGAGGCTCATCTTGTGGCTAGGCGCGGAACACTTGCCTCGTCGCTGGGGCAACAACGCAAGCATTCCCCTCCCCCCACCCTGCCCCCGGCCACTCTGCGCCTGCTGCCTAGAGGACCATCCTCAGCCGGGTGCGAAATGCTTGCCTCGTCACCGTGGCAAAAAAGCAAGCATTCTGCCAGGCTGCTCACACTGCCCGCTCTCAGTGGCTGCCCCCCCTGGGACTGGGGGACTCTGGCAGGGCTGAGAGGACTGGGCACCACCATCTTGTGGCTATGGGTGCTGCTATATTTGTGACGGAGTGATGGTTAATTTGCATATTACCCTTTTATTAGACAGGATTGTAACTATGCCCCCAATATTAGTCTGCTAGGGCTGTCATAACACAGTATCCCACACTGGATGGCTTAAACAACAGATATTTAATTCTTATGGTTCTGGAAGCTGGAAGTCCAAGATCAAGGTGTCAGCAGGCTTGGTTTCTTCTGAGGCCTCTGTCCTTGTGTTGCAGACAGTTGCCTTCTTGCTGTATCCTCACAAGACCTTTCCCCTGTTCATGTGGGGCCCTGGTGTCTCTTCCTCTAACCAAATTTCCTCTTTTTTAAAAAATGTTTTTATTGATTTGAGAGAGAAAGAGGGGGGAAAGGCAATGTCGAGGGAAAAACAAACATCGATTGGATGCCTCCTCCTACATGCCCCCTATTGGGGATCAAGTCTGCAACCTGGGGATGTGCCTTGACCAGGGAATCAAACCTGCAACCTCTTTGTGCATGGACAATGCTCAACCAACTGAGCCACACTGACAATGGGAAATTCCCCCTCCTTTAAGGACACTGGTCATATTGGATGAGGGCAGCCGTGAACAAACTGCGGCCCGTGGGCCGGATCCGGCCCATTCGGCTGTTCTATCTGGCCTGCGGAGCCGAAAGAGCAGAGGGTTCTCTTGCTCTCCCCTCCGCTCCTTTACTTTGAATTTATATTAGTTCACACAAACACTCCATCCATGCTTTTGTTCCAGCCCTCCGGTCCAGTTTAAGAACCCATTGTGGCCCTCAAGTCAAAAAGTTTGCCCACCCCTGGATTAGGGCCTACCCTAACAACCTTATTTTAACTTAATCATTTCTGTAAAGGCTCTATCCCCAAATATAGACACATTGTGAGGTACTAGGAGATTAGGGCTTCAATATATGGATTTGGGGGAAACACAATTCAGCCCATAAAACTCTCCAATGATTATAGTTTCAGCCCTAACCAGTTTGGCTCAGTGGATAGAGCGTTGGCCTACGGACTGAAGGGTTCGATTCCGGTCAAGGGCATGTACCTTGGTTGTGGGCACATCCCCGGTAGGGAGTGTGCAGGAGGCATCTGATCGATGTTTCTCTCTCATCGATGTTTCTGACTCTCTATCCCTTTCCCTTCCTCTCTGTAAAAATCAATAAAATATATTTTTAAAAAATAATTATAGTTTCACATACATTTTCCAATTGAAAGCTCATAACCACCTTGTGAATGAGGTCAGTTAGGCTGTTCCCATTGTGCAGATGAGAAACTGAGGCTTTGAGAGATGCAGTGAGCTGCTTGAGGGATCATTTATAGAGTGGTAGTGCCAAGACACCAACACACCAGAACACCTGAGGCTACAACTTGTATGATCGACACCTCATCAGTCTTCATTGATGAAGCCAAATAACTTAGCTTGTAAAGGGAAACACCCAGGAAAAAAGGTGTCCAAGTCCACAGTTGTCCTGTATTCCCTTTCACTCATCTAGGATAGGATTTCACCTCCCCCCCCCCCCCACACACAGAATTATTACCCTGTTATTGACCCCAACTTTATGAAATCCTTTGGAACACAAGGGAAATATCCTTTCTCATGGTTTACAGAGTCACCATTGATAATTTTCAAAGGGAACTTATGACCCAAAGAAAAATATTGTACAAAAAGCACAGAAAAATACTGTGTTTACCAGCCTTCATTTTTCTTCCTCCCTCAATTCTGTCTGACATGAAACCTTCTCTCTCACACAAGAGAGGCCATCCCAGGTAGGACCAGGTGGGGTTCCCAAGCCCCCTTCCAGGCTGCATGTATAGCAGGTACCTGAGCCAACATCAGGGTAGGGCATGTCTGCTCTTCAGCAGCTCAGTTACCCTGGAAGATAATAGCACTTTTTTCCTTCTGCCCCTAAAACTCTCCAGGACTGGCATGTGTTGATCCTGTAGAGCTCTCTCTTTTGCTCCTGGGATGGGGGTGACGGTGGGGGCTCTGTAGCGCCAATCGTCATTCATGTACTTCATCTGTTCCTCAGTCTCTCAGGCAAGAGAGGGAGGATGGGCTCTGTGGACCAGGCACTGAGCCAGTGCCTTTATGGTCCTGCCTAAAGGCATCACAGGTTTTCATGTATCCCACCTCCTTAGACAGAGGAGGGCTAGGAGAGCCATAGGAAAGTGATTCTTGCTCAGAGAGTGGGGCACTGGGAGCGATGGAAAAGGAAAGGAACTAAAGGGAAGCTATGAGCATGTCTGGGATCCTGGCTTCTTCTAAATCCTGAACAGGAAGTAGGAAGAGACTTTTGACTAGGATTTGAACCTTTTAGGTATCAGGAACTCCTTTTAGAATTGACAAATATTTGTGGGAATAGAAAAAATGGAGGAGAAACCAAGATGGCGGCATAGGTAAACACCTAAACTGCTGCCTCGCACAACAATTTCAAAACTACAACTAAAAGACAGAACGGACACCATCCAGAACCACAGGAAAGCAGGCTGAGTGAAAATTCTACAACTAGAAGGAAAGAGAAAAGCTCACAGAGAATTGGAGGTACAGCAAAGGGGCTTTGTGCGCGCAGAGAGGAAGGGCGGCTGAGAGCCTGGCTGACTTTCTCTGGCGGAAGGGGGAAGGAAGCCTCCGACCGCACTGAACCCCAGTTCTGACTGCACTGAACCCCAGTTCCGGGCGAACCCCTGGGGACCCACGCTCTTACGGGGGGAGTCTGGACTCTCGGGCGGAGACTCGAGCTGGGAAAGGCAGAAGTCTGAAGGCGCACACGGGCCAGTGCGCACAAAGGCTGCGGAGGTTGCCACAGGCTTTCCCTAGTGGAAGGGAGTCAGAGGATCCTGACTCCACTGAGCCCCAGTTCTGACTGCACTGAACCCCAGTTCCAGGCGAGCCCCTGGGGACCCACGCTCTTGTGGGGAGAGTCTGGACTCTCGGGCAGAGACTCGGGAGCCGGGGAAGGCGGAGGACTGAAAGTGCGCACGCGCGCGGCGCCAGTGCGCACAAAGGCTGCGGAAGTTGCCACAGGCTTTCCCTAGTGGAAGGGAGTCAGAGGATTCTGACTGCACTGAGCCCCAGTTCTGACTACAGTGAACCCCAGTTCCAGGTGAGTCCCTGGGGACCCACGCTCTTGTGGGGTGAGTCTGGACTCTCAGGCGGAGACTCGAGCTGGGGAAGGCGGAGGACTGAAAGCGCACATGCGCGCAAGGGCAAGGCTGACAGGAAGCCAAGACTGAGACTCCACCCCATCCAAGCTGAGCACAGAGGCTATTGCAATTTAGCAAGTCTAATCCTATAAGGCTGTCTCCAGCACCGAACTTCTCCCAGCATAGACACAGCTGATCCTTACAGCCAACTGGCCCGGAGGTCAATTCTTCCCAGTGATACCAACAACAATAAAGACTTAATTACAACAAGGCTGTACACACAGTCCACAAAGGGGTGCACCAAGAGTGTCCACCTCAGGTTAACTGGGGAAGCAGACCCACTGGGCCATATTGGAAACCTAGCACAAATATCTACCTTACCAACTCAGGGAATCAGTGAAAATGCGGGGTCAAAGAATCAGATCACAAACGAAAGAAATGGAGGAAAACAAACGACTGGATATAGAATTCAAAACCATGGTTATAAGACTTTTTAAGAATATCCTAGAAAAGGCCGATAAATATAACGAGACCCTCGAAGATATGAAAAAGGACCAACTAGAAATTAAACATACACTGACTGAAATAAAAAATATTATACAGAGACCCAGAAACAGAATAGAGGAACCCAAGAATCAAGTCAAAGAATTGAAATACAAAGAAGCAAAAAACACTCAACCGAAAAAGCAAAAAGCAAAAAAAAAAATCCAAAAAGTTGAAGATAATGTAAGAAGACTCTGGGACAACTTCAAGTGTACCAACATCAGAATTATGGGGGTGCCAGAAGAAGACAGAGAGCAAGATACTGAAAACCTATTTGAAGAAATAATGACCGAAAACTTCCCCCACCTGGTGAAAGAAATAGACTTACAAGTCCAGGAAGCCCACAGAACCCCAAACAAAAGGAATCCAAAGAGGACCACACCAAGACACATCATAATTAAAATGCCAAGAGCAAAAGACAAAGAGAGAATATTAAAAGCAGCAAGAGAAAAACAGTTAATTACCTACAAGGGAGCATCCATACGACTGTCAGCTGACTTCTCAACAGAAACTTTGCAGGCCAGACGGGAGTGGCAAGAAATTTTCAATGTGATGAATAGCAAGAACCTACAACCAAGATTGCTCTACCCAACAAAGCTATCATTCAGAATTGAAGGGCAGATAAAGAGCTTCACAGATAAGAAAAAGCTGAAGGAGTTCATCACCACCAAACCAGTATTATATGAAATGCTGAAAGGTATTCTTAAAGAAGAGGAAGAAGAAAAAAGTAAAGAGAAAAATTATGAACAACAAATACATATCTATCAACAAGCGAACCTAAAAATCAAGTGAATTAAAAACCTGAGGAGCAGAATAATCTGGTGAATATAATAGAATCAGGGGCATAGAAAGGGAGTGGACTGATAATTCTCAGGGGGAAAGGGGTATGGGGGGTTCATGAAGAGAATGGACAAAAATCATACACCTATGGATGAGGACAGTGGGGGGGAGGTAAGGGCAGAAGGTGGGGTGGGAAATGGGTGGAGGGGAGCTATGGGGGGGAAAAGGAGAAATAATTGTAATAATCTGAATAAAGATTTATTTAAAAAAAAAAGAAAAAATGGACATATGCGCTTTGAAATTTTTGCATACAGTCTTAAGAGGCTCACAGACTTCCTGCAGTCAGCCTACCACCTAGAAATTAATAAATCCTGTAGGAGTCTCTGGTGCAACCTTCTCCTCTGTGGCCGATGACCCCTTAGGGATATCTTGCCAGCAGCTGCCAGTCTCCTGCTTAAGTAACACCTTAAGAATGATCTCTTCCATGGTGCCATCCCTCTGTTCATCTTCATCCCTGAGCCCTCCCTGAGTCTTCCACCTTTGTAGACAGTCCTCTTAGGCACAGGTGATATGGGTCCTATAGTGACATGCCTAGCATAGTGCCTGGAATGGAGCCTTCACCCAGTAGACATTGGGTCTTCATTTTCAACCGTCCTCTCCCAGCTCTGCCTTCCCATGGAGGCAGAGAGGGCAAAGCTTGCCTGGGGAAGGGATTGGAGAGATGAGCACCCATTAGCACCCTTGGGGATGACCAAGGATATCTTTCTCTCTTTCCTCAGTTCTGGCAGTGTGGTGGTGCAGCATGATGTCATTCTGCAGGCCAAGTTCAACCCAGAATACAAGGAAGAGTTTAAGAAGTTCACCGAAGAGATAAAGAAAACAATTACGAATGTAACTCAACAGCAAATAATGAGGAATAATACCTGCGCAAGTAAATTCCTAGGCTTCTGGGGAGGGGCATGAGGAAGTCTTCAAAGAATTTTTAAGTTTTGAGATGCCTGGGTTGGGGGAGGGGAAAGAGGCAGATGAGGGAAGCAAGAGGACACAGAGAGAACAGGAATCAGTCCCAAAGCTTGTCACTTGGACTGGCAGGTGCCAAGGGAGGCTCTGAAAGGAGACATGCAGAGGCAGGTGTGCTATATCCTGAGTTTGCAGGGAAATGAGGATGAGCCTAGCTTATTACCCAATGTAGATGTTTCTCAATGCAATGAGCATTTTGGGAATCTTGGCCAAGGATGGAATGGGAGAAGAAAGACACTTGGAGAGTCATGGTTCTGGAGAGTTGGATGTGAGGCTAATATTCCCTCTTTGCAGAACTGATTTCCACCTCCCCCATCACAGCCCCATGCCCTCCCCCACACACACCTGAGCCCCCTCTAAACAAGCTCATCAGGGACTTTGTGTCTCCTTCACAGCCAATCTGTGCTTCAATAAAACTTCCACAGAGGTGAAAAACATTTCGATAACACAATACGACCCTGAAGGTAGGTGACCCAAGGGCTTTGGGGCGGGCGGGGGAGACAGGCAGCACTCCCAGACTCTTGATCATGTGCCTCCATGCCCCCTCAGAGGACTGCCGGGAAAGGGTTGGAAAAGACTTAGCTAAATACTTCTTTGTGGAGTACAAGGACCAACAACCAAAGTGCATCAACCGCTGCATGCCTGGTTTCAATGCCTCCTTGGACTGCAACTTTGGGACGTGCAAGTTGGAGCGCAGTGGCCCGAAATGCTAGTGAGTGTCCCACTACCTCACCTCAGGCCTGCTTCTCTTCCCCCCATCCCTCAATACCCACCTCACTCCTCAGTTTGACCTGGAGGCCAAGGTTATAGAGTGAGTCCTGGACTTTCCTAAATGCAGCTAACCACAAAGAACATTCATGGGGAACCCCAAGGCCAGGTCCACAATGAGCTAGGAGTGGTTCAGTTCCCTGGGTATGTGTCTAGTGAGGCTGAGGACAGTGTCAAGCTCTGAGGAAGCAGAAGAAAGGCCCCATCCTTGAGAAGCTCTCAGTCAGATGGGAGGACAGGGCCTTGCTTCCAGGGAGAGTTCAAAATCCCCTGCTGGTGAAATGGATATAGAAGTCACACCTACATGGGAAGGGTGGAAAGCCTGTAAATGCTAAGGGAGGAGGAACGCAAAGAAAAACATTGCCTACTGAAACTAAACCAAAGAGAGAGCACCTGGAGCACCAGGTATGGCTGAAGGAGTCACAGATATGCAAAGGCCTGAGTAGTTATTCTGGGAAGGCTTCCTGGCAGAGGAGTTTACAGGTTGTCGCAGGGAGGAAAGGAACAGGGCTTAGAAAGGGCATCTCCAGGGAAGAGGAGTTGCTTCAGAGGTGTTCTGGGTCTGACCTGGGGGATTGTTCTTCCCCATAGAGAGGGAGGCCGAAAACGAAGTTGATTAATGTGTTGGTGAAAGAGTCTCTGTTGGGTCCTCAAGTTCCTGGGTATATAGCCCAGGGAAGCCCGAGTTGGGCCAACTGTTTTAGGTCTTGGGTTGCAAAAACTGAAGGCCTAGAGCTGGGTATTAGGCCTATTTAAGACCCACCCATAGAATCTGGACTTTGCCTCAGTTCATCCCCTCAGGGCACCTTGCTCTGCACCCCAAAAATCTCTTCTTCTCCTTCTCATTAAGCACCCATGGGGTCAGGGCCAGTTCTGAGACTGAGGGACTGCAGGCATTGGTTGGCCCTGACTCTGAATGACTCCCTCTTCCCACCTGCACCTTTTCTCCATCTCAGCTGCCTGAACACAAACACTGCTTGGTACAGTGGGGAAACCTGTGAGTTTAGCACCAAGAAGAACCTGGTGTACGGGCTCCTGGGGGCAGCGGGCGCAGTGGTGCTGGTGGTCCTCATCATCCTCCTGGTGTTCATGTTCCGCTCCAAGAGAGAAGTGAAAAGGTAAGCCACTGCCGCTGCCTCTTCTCTTTGCCTGCAGCTCCTCCTCCTTTTCTGATCCCTCTGCCTTTAATAATTTTATCCTTGACGTGAACAGAACCAGTCCTCCCATTCTCTACTCAAAATGGGATCTCTCTGGTGTTTCTATCAACAGACAAAAATCCAAAGTGACTCAGTTGTACAACTGGCATGAGGAGGATGGTGGACCAGCCCCTGGGACCTTCCAAAACATTGGCTTTGACATCTATGAAGGTATTAGAAATTCTCAGTGCACTAAAAATATCTCAAAGTTTGGAGACACACAACTGAAGCATGTGGGAGGGGCTTGAAGGAGCAATAGGGAAAAGCATTTTTCATCTCCAAAACATTTGGTTCCACATCTGCAACCCTATTTCCACCACTGGCTCCTGCAAGGTCCTGGATGGGGCACAAGTATGGGCACAGCATCGTTAGACCATAGGGTGGGGTGTCTCAGGTTATTTGATGGTCATAGATTTCTCTAGAACACAAAACTGTGCATAGGTGAATACTGATAAGCACCTAGGAGTGGGTAACCTCATGAATAGGTGGCTTGTAGCTCAGTAAAGTGATTAATGATAGGTTTTGTTAGGTTAAATGTACATGTTTAAATGTCTAGAAATTGTGTCTTTAAAGGAAAAATGGAGTGAGAATATTTCTAAAAATTGCCTTTAAATTCTAAAGAAGGGGAAAATTGGAATAGGAAAACATTTTAGTCTCTCCACAAAAAGGCAAGAAAGGGGAAACAAAAAAGGGAAAGAGTATGACAAATAGCACAAAATAAGATAGAAAATAATCCAACCATATCAATAACTATAATAAATATAAACTAGTTAAACACACCAATTAAAAGAGTAGATTCTTAAAAATCTATTCATTGTGGGTGAGAGGCACATATAAAATACAAGCACAGAGTCAGGATGAAAACAGGAGTATGGAGAAAGACAAAAGAGACTAATACCAAAATAGCTGTTGTTCTATATATAGCTATTTCATTGTGGGCAAATAAACTCTAAGGCAAAAAGAATTACTAGGGATAAAAAATGATCAATATCTACTGGGAAACTATTTTTTTAAGAAAACATAACAAGTCTAAATTGTGAGTCCTATTAATACAGCTTTAAAATATATAAAGCAAAAATTGACAAAACTACAAGTAAAAATTTATTAATTCACCAACACGGTGAGATTTTTAAAATATTTTCTCTTAGTAATTGATTGATCAAGCAGGCAAAAAAATCAATCAAGAATATATAAGTTTCATACAAAATAAATAACAGCCTTAATATAATTTTTATAGACAGACTGCATTCAACAACTGGACAGTATACATTCATTACATGAGTATATGGAAAACTTGTAAGAATCACCGCACACAAAGCCAGAAAAAATTCTCAATAATTTTTTTCCTTTCCTTTTCTTTTTATTAAAAAATATACTTTTATTGATTTCAAAGAGGAAGGGAGAGGGAGAGAGAGAGAGAGAGAGAGAAACATCAATGATGAGAGAGAATCATTGATGGACTGCTTTCTGCACACCCCCTACTGGGGAACGAGCCCGCCACCCGGGCATGTGCCCTTGATGGAATCGAACCCAGGACACTTCAGTCTGCAGGCCAACGCTCTAGCCATTGAGCCAAACTGGCTAGGGCTCAATAATTGTTTTAAAGTTATTTAAATCAGACTGTAGTATATGACTACAATGCAAGTGAGTTAGAAATCATTAACAAAAAATATTTCTGGAAAACAAAAATACAAATCCTATATCTTTGGAAATGTCCTTAAAGTTTCTAAATAATTCATGGGCCAAAATGTCAAGACCAAACTCACTGTGCACATAGATACAAAAATGCCAAACAAAAAATTAGCATACCAAATCCATCAGGTATGAAAACAAAATTACTTGAGTTTATTATAGAAAACAGAGTTAGCTGAAGATTAGAAAATCTATTTATAAATTCACTACATTACCAGAATAAGAAGAAGGCTATCATCACCTCAATGGATGCAAAATAAAAAATTTAATACATGTCTGCTCATCAGAAAAAGTCATCCAATTATAAATAGAATTTCCATTTTCTGGTAAAGGCATCCACACAAATACACAAAAAATATTTTCAATGATAAAACATTGAAAGTCATTCAATTTATCTAGGGTTTGGCAAACTTTCTTTTTTTTAGTCTTCACCCAAGGATATTTTTTCCATTGATTTTTTTTAGAGAGAGTGGAGAAGAGGGAGGAGGGAAGAGAGAGACACACACACACATTGATTCATTGCTTCCCACATGCACCCCCAATGGGGGTAGGGGTCTAGCCTGCGAGGCACTCCCCTTGACCAGAAATAAAAGCATCATCCCTTGAGTCCACAGGCTGACGCTCTAACCACTTAGCAAACCAGCCAGGACAGCAAACATTTTTATAAAGGGTATATTTGGGGCTTTTGGGCTATATGATCTCTGTCACAGCTACTCAGCTCTGGGGATGTAACATGCAAACAGACATAGACAATATATAAGTGAATGAATGGGTGTGGTTTTGTTCTATTAAATTTTTTTTACCACTTAAATTTTAAAAAAATTCTTAGCTGTGGGACATATAAAAATAAGTGGCAAGCTGGATTTGGCTCACATGTGGTAGTTTGTCAACTTCTATACTGAACCAGGAGCAAGTCACAGATGTCTTCTATCACCAGTTCTATTAATTATTGTCCTGGGTGTCCTGAACAGAATACTAAAAAAAAAAAATTAAACTATTTAAAGATTGGAAAGAAAAATATAAATCTGTCATTTGCTGATGTGATTGTCTTATGTAAAACCCAAAAGAATGTTAAATCACTAAAATTAACAGAATTTAGCTAAGTTGCCAGATATAAGATCAATTTTTATAAAGTGAATTGCATTTCTATGTATCAGCAACAAACATAATCTATATAATAAAAACAGAATGGCCGTAAGGCCATAACGACCGAAGACTGGTCACCAGGATGTGCATTGATGGGTCCCGGCGGTGGGTGGGCGGGGCCGTGTGGCAAAGCGAGGGGGGGGGGGGGGGGCGGGGGGGGGGGGTGTTGGGTGCCAGGTGGGCTGGACCGGGAGCACAGCACAGGACCCCAGGTGACAAGCGGAGGTGCTCCTGCTGCTGGGGGTGGGGCAGGGGTGCAGGCAGCCAGCGGTGGGTGTGAGGCGGCGTGTGGGGGAAGGGCCCGAGCTGGGAGAGGAATTGAGGCAGGTCAAAGCTGTTACTAAGGGAAAGAGCCGAATGGTTTGGAGCAGCCAACGGATCAGACACTCAACACTGGGGAGAGAGGAATGGGGACCAGCCAGGCACAAATGAGCTTGTGAGGCCCGCAGAGGCAGAAGCGGGGTCTGGAGTCCCACCCTCTCCCACCCCCCACCCTACTGCCCCCACCCCCCACCCTGGGGAGCCAGCAGCATCCGCAGAGCGTCGTAGGGTGCCAGCAGCCTCCACGGAGCGTGGGAGGCATCGCAGGGCAGCAGACATGGCCCTCATGGCAGGCTAGGCCTAGGGGACCCTACACGCTCACAATTTAATCATGCTCTGGGCCTCTAGTGTAATATAAAAATACAGCACCTAGAACTTAACAAAGGATGTTTAAGACCAAGGAAAATGATAAAACTTTATTTTAAAACATTGTAGAAAACCTATTTTTTAAAAAAGCCACTGTTCATGAAGTGGGCCAGTCAATATCCTAAAGCTATCAAACAGCACCCCAAGCCAGGCCAAATCTTGTTGGACTTCATGAACTTGAGAAGCTGCTTGCAAAGCACTTATGGCTTTTCGTTGTTAAATTTTTAAATGTGATTTTTTACATTTTTCAAAAATCAATGTAGCTTCTCATGTTTGCAAATAGTTTTCAGGTTCCTGAGAAGTGGGGACATGCCCCTCATCTGGCAGTGGGTGGGATTAAAGGGAGAGATGTGAGCTTGCCTTCCCAACCATGTGCTTACGTGGGGCTTTCTCCCTATCTAGAACCACAGAACTCCATCAACCTGGATTCCATCTATAGTAACTTCCAGCCCTCCCTGGACCACATAGATTCTAAAAAAAAGGTAAGAAGGGTCTGCATGAGAGGCTCACCTTCCCCCGCTCTGAGATCCCATCTCCCCCCTCTACCATGGTAGGATCTTTGGGAAAGCAAAGTCATGTTTATGATTTGTTAGTCCAGGTGATCATCCAGGCCTACCCTGCTGGAAAATGGACATAACTTGGGATGGCAGCAGGTGGGGGAAGAGAGCTAAGCAGCAAGGTGGGGTCTACCCTTTTAAGACCCTGAGGCTTCAGGCTCAGAGGTTTCCTTCTGCACATTTATGTCCTTGATGACCAAATTATTTAGTTATTTTAATTTTCAAACACCATGAAAGTCAAAATAATGGAGTGGTAAATACCTATATACTCATCTAAATCTATAATGTTTAACATGTTGCCATATATATTCACATCAATTTTTTGCTGAACCATTTGGAAGTCAGTTGCAAGCATTATGACACATTAGTACACACTCTCAGATACTATTGGATAATATTCTAGAATATCATCCAATATCCATTTTTCCAATTATCCCAAGAACATCTCTTATAACCAGTTTTTTTCAAATGTGAATACCACAGATTTCACTAACTGACTTCTATTGTGTCTCTTTGGTCTTTTAACCAACTATTGGCTCTTACCTTTTTTAAATATGCGAGATGGGCAAAACTAGGTTTATAGTTGTTTGTATGGAAAATAATACAATTATTAATAAATAATAATGTAAGAATAAACTCTGTATTTTGCATACTCACAAATGTAAACTTACTTTTGTCAACCCCTGTATTGGTTTTTGTAAGAGTCCAAGATGGTTGTCTTAAGGAATGCTCCACATTCTGGATTTGTCTAATTATTTCCTTATGATGTAATATAACATGTCCCTCAATCCTCCGTATTTCCTATAAACTGGCAATTTGGTCAACAGGCTTGATTACACTCACCTTAACCATTTTTGTTAAGCATACACCATAGATAATGGTATTGCATCACCTCAAGAAGTACATAATGTCAGGTTGTCTCACTATAATTGAAGTCAAGATAGGTCACTTAGGTAAGGGATAACAACTCTTTGATTGCCACTTTTATTTTAACTGGGTGGATATTTGAGGGCAGAAGAAATACCCTCAAAATATTCTCACTTCAGGGGTGTGATTGGCTTCAGGCACTGGTTCTCTTCCCTAGAGACAACCTTGTTGCAAAGGTGAACTCCTTAGCTAGGACATTTTTAAACTGACCTAATTTGGGGGTAGGGGAGAGTGGAGGGAAACTGTTGGTTTGTACTAGACTCCAACTAATAGAATACATTCTAAATTGAATGCTTCCCTTTTCCCAAGACTCTCATGCTCCCAAATTCCAGGTTTCTCATGGGCCCAAACTTCACCTGGTTCTCACTCTCTTTACAGATAAAAATTAAGAGGCCTGAGGTGATGACATCATTTTAAGGCAAAAGAAATTTCACATGGATCTTGGGGTCTGAAAATGAGGAGATCGCCATTCAGCTAAGTTTCATGGAACATTTCTCCATTGAGCATTCCACAAGAACATGATAAGAAATAAGGAAGGCTCAATCAGCATGGCTCAGTGGTTGAGTGTTGACCTATGAACCAGGAGATCATGGTTTGATTCCCAGTCAGGGCACATGCCCGGGTTGCAGGATCCATCTCCAGTTGGGGACGTGCAGGAGGCAGCTGACCAGTGATTCTCTCTCATCATTGATGTTTCTATCTCTCCCTTCCTCTTTGAAATAAATAAAAATATACTTTTTACAAAAGAAAATAAATTAAGAGGAAAGAGACTACAGTTCTGAGAATCAAATAGAAACACCATTGAACCCCCACAGGACTTGTCATGACCTCAAGCGAGTTCCTTCTGCTCTTTCTGGGGAGGTTCTTCCTCCTCTATGTCCAGCTTCAGCACCAAGGACAGCATTCTCATCAAACGGTTTATAGTGGTGATCCTTCAAACCCTGGTTTGCACTCTCCATTATATAAAATCATCTTGTAAACTTTATTGAATCACCTCTTCATGAAAAACATGTTTTTTTAATGTATAGCATTTTTAGTATATAAGATTATAAGTATTTTTAAAGTTCTTTTTATCTACAGAGCCTGGGTTTTTTGGTTAGTCAATATTATCATATCTACACTAATAAAAGAGAAAGATGCAAATTGACCATACCTTCGCTATGCCCACCAGCCAATCAGGAGTGTGTATGCAAATTAACCCAACAAAGCTGGCGGGTTAATTTGCATATGCAGGTGCCCAGTGGCTGGGGTGCGGGATGCTTGCATCATCGCCATGGAGATGACTCAGGCATTCCACACCGCCCCAGCCACTCAGGGCCTCTGGGCAGTGTGGGAAGGCAGGGCCAGAGTGGAAAGAGGCAGCTCCGGGGCCGGAGCGAAAAGGCGGTGCCAGCAGCCAGGGAAAGGAAGGCCCATTCCTGCACGAATCTTCATGCATCGGGCTTCTAGCACTATCTAATAAAGAGGTAATATGCAAATTGACCATCAGTCCAACACACAAAATGGCCACCCCCATGTGGTCAAAGATGGCTGCCCCCATGTGGACACAAGATGGCCACCACAAGATGGCCAGCAGGGGAGGGCAGTTGGGGGCAACCAGGCCTTCAGGGGAGGGCAGTTGGAGGGGACCAGGCCTGCAGAGGAGGGCAGTTGTGGGGGGACCGGGCCTGCAGGGGAGGGCAGTTAGAGGTGACCAGGCCTGCAGGGGAGGGCAGTTGGGGGTGACCAGGCCAGCAGGGGAGAGGACTTAGGGGTGACCAGGCCAGCAGGGAAGGGCAGTTAGGGGTGACCAGGACAGCAAGGGAGCAGTTACGTGTTGATCAGGCTGGCAGGGGAGTGGTTAGGGGGTGATCAGGCTGGCAGGCAGAAGCGGTTAGGGGCAATCAGGCAGGCAGGCAGGCGAGCGGTTGGGAGCTAGCAGTCCTGGATTGTGAGAGGGATCCCAGAATGGAGAGTGTGCAGGCTGGGCTGAGGGATCCTTCCCCCTCCCACCCACCCCCCCCCCCCCTTCCACAAATTTCATTTTTTTAATTTAATAAATCTTTATTGTTCAGATTATTACAATTGTTTCTCCTTTCCCCCCCCCATAACTCCCCTCCACCCAGTTCCCACCCCACCCTCTGCCCTTACCTCCCCCCCCCCCGCTGTCCTCATCCATAGGTGTATGATTTTTGTCCAGTCTCTTCCTGCACCCCCATACCCTTTCCCCCTGAGAATTATCAGTCCACTTCCTTTCTATGCCCCTAATTCTATTATATTCACCAGTTTATTTTGTTCCTCAGATTTTTAATTCACTTGATTTTTAGGTTCACTTGTTGATAGATATGTATTTGTTGTTCATAATTTTTATCTTTACTTTTTTCTTCTTCCTCTTCTTAAAGAATACTTTTCAGCATTTCATATAACACTGGTTTGGTGGTGATGAACTTCCTCTTCTTAAAGAATACCTTTCAGCATTTCATATAACACTGGTGTGGTGGTGATGAACTCCTTTAGCTTTTTCTTATCTGTGAAGCTCTTTATCTGACCTTCCATTCTGAATGATAGCTTTGCTGGGTAGAGTAATCTTGGTTGTAGGTTCTTGCTATTCATCACTTTGAATATTTCTTGCCACTCCTGTCTGGCCTGCATAGTTTCTGTTGAGAAATCAGCTGACAGTTGTATGGGTGCTCCCTTGTAGGTAATTAACTGTTTTTCTCTTGCTGCTTTTAATATTCTCTCTTTGTCTTTTGCTCTTGGCATTTTAATTATGATGTGTCTTGGTGTGGTCCTCTTTGGATTCCTCTTGTTTTGGGTTCTCTGTGCTTCCTGGACTAGTAAGTCTATTTCTTTCACCAGGTAGGGGAAGTTTTCGGTCATTATTTCTTCAAATAGGTTTTCAATATCTTGCTCTCTGTCTTCTTCTGGCACCCCCATAATTCTGATGTTGGTATGCTTGAAGTTGTCCCAGAGGCTTCTTACACTATCTTCAACTTTTTGGATTCTTTTTTCTTTTTTCTTTTCCGGTTGAGTGTTTTTTTTGCTTCTTTGTTTTTTCAATTCTTTGACTTGATTCTTGTGTTCCTCTAGTCTGCTGTTGGGTCTCTGTATAATATTTTTTATTTCAGTCAGTGTATGTTTAATTTCTAGTTGGTCCTTTTTCATATCCTCGAGTGTCTCACTAAATTTATCGGCCTTTTCTAGGATATTCTTGAAAAGCCTTATAACCGTGGTTTTAAATTCTATATTCAGTCATTTGTTTTCCTCCATTTCTTTCATTTGTGATTTGTTTCTTTGCCTCCACATTTTCGTTGCTTCCCTGAGTTGGTAGGGTAGCTTTGTGTGCTAGGTTTCCTATATGGCCCAGTGGGTCGGCCTCCCCAGTTAACCTGAGGTGGACACTCCTGGTGCATCCCTTTGTGGACTGTGTGTACAGCCTTGTTGTAGTTAAGTCTTGATTGTTGTTGGTATCACTGGGAGGAATTGACCTCCAGGCCAGTTGGCTGTGAGGATCAGCTGTGTCTATGTTGGGAGAACTTCTGTGCTGGAGACAGCCTTATAGGATTAGACTTGCAAAATTGCAAAAGCCTCTGTGCTCAGCTTGGATGAAGCGGAGTCTCAGGGTGGAGCAGACAGTCTTGGCTTCCCGTCAGCCCTGCCCTTGGGCGCGCACCCCCAGACCTCTGCCTTCCGTGACTCCCCTGAGTTTCCGCCTGACAGTCCAGATTCCCCCTGTAAGAGCATGGGTCCCCAGGGGCTCGCCCGGAACTAGGGTTCAGTGCAGTCAGGAGCTTCCTACTCCCTTCCGCTAGGGAATGCCTGCAGCAACCTCCACATTCAGCCTTCTCTGCAAGCGCTCCGCCCATGTGTGCGTGTGCTGCCAGACCCGCTGCAGCTCCCCCGGGTCTCCGTGTGCCTTTCTCTCTACCTGACAGTTTAGATGCCCCCTGTATGAGCCTGGGTCCATGGGGTTTTGCCCGGAACTGGGTTTCAGTGCAGTCAGAACTGGGGTTCAGTGCAGTCGGGGGCTTCGTTCCCCCTCCTGCCAGAGAAAATCAGCCAGGCACTCAGTCACCCTTCCTCTCTGCATGCGTCTCCGTACCTCAGCCCTTTGCCACTCCTCTGATTTTCCGTGAGCTTTCCTCTTTCCTTCTAGTTGTAGAATTTCCACTCAGCCAGCCTTCCTGTGGTTCTGAATGATGTCCATACTGTCTTTTAGTTGTAGTTTTGAAATTTTTGTGCGAGGCCGCAGTTTAGGTGCTTACCTATGCCGCCATCTTGGTTTCTCCTATTTTTAATAACTAAAAACAATACAAGCAATTTTATGAAATGTTTTGTGGTTCCCATTACCATTTCCAGTCAACACCTTATACAAGCGCCTGTTTCTCACTTGCCAGGCTCTCTTCTCCTCCCCTTCTCTCCTCCAGGATGTAGGTTCCAAGGAGTTTGACCTCAAGATGACAAAAGGGAAATTTGCAGCCAAGAAGAGTGCCATCTCTGACCTTCCCTGGCATCACTGGCTGACCATCGAGGATGTCAAGAAGATCCCACGCACACTCACTCACATGACATAGGGACTCACTTCCTACTGAGAGAACCAAGTTCTTCTGGAAGTGGGCTCTTCCCATAGATCTGAAGAGATGGAGTCTTGGGTTCTATTTCCTGCTTTCTCATTAACTCCCTTGGTTAAATTTGGGGAAATCGTATTTGACCAGTTGGACTTAGTCTTGCCTGTGCTAAATAAGAACTAGGTTGTTGCCAAAACCGGTTTGGCTCAGTGGATAGAGCGTCGGCCTGTGGACTGAGGGGTCCCAGGTTCGATTCCGGTCAAGGGCATGTACCTTGGTTGTGGGCACATCCCCGGTGGGGGGTGTGCAGGAGGCAGCTGATTGATGTTTCTCTCTCATCGATGTTTCTAACTCTCTATCCCTCTTCCTTCCTCTCTGTAAAAAATCAATAAAATATATTAAAAAAAAAAAAGAACTAGGTTGTTGTTAAAGTCCCCCTCATCACTGCGATTTTTAACATTTTTAGACTGCTTTAGTACTATTCCTGCCATGCAGCCCAGGATTCATTTTGTGCTGGAAGGTCTCTTCCACAGACCACTTAACCTTAACCTAAGAAAGAGCCTAGGCTCTGCTGCCCCCTCATGGACACTTAGAGCATCTGCAGGTACCGTTCAGTAGCTCCCTGCCATTCCCTCCCCACCTCCCTCATTAGATCTTTAGGCTTCATTTGGTTCATTCCCATATTTGCCATAAAATTCCCCAGCTCCTAAAACTGGGTTGTCTTAGTCGGTTCAGTCTTATGTTATAGAATACCATCGACAGCTGGCTTATACACAGCAGACATTTGTTTCTCACAGTTCTGAAAGCTGAAAAGTCTAAGATCATAGTATGAACAGATTTGGCGTCTGGTGAACACCTGCTTCCTGGTTCACAGACACCTGTCCTTTTTCTGTAAACACACGTGGTGGAGAGGATGAGAGAGCTCTTGTGGGCATTTTCTAGAAGGGCACTCATCCTATTCCAGATTGACCTAATCACCTCCCCAAAGGCCCCACCTCCTAACACCATCACACTGGGAATTAGGTTTCAACATATGATTTTGTGGTGGAAACACACATTTGGTCTGTAGCATGGACTGAATCAGGTGTCTTTATTGTCAGGACCACCTCCCAAAGGCCCAGGTATCAGTGGCGATGCGAGGGGGGATTTTAAAGGGTCTACAGACTCCACATCCAGTCTGAAACCATATTACCCAACTCAGCCCCATCCTGCTCTCTCCTCACATCTGCTCCATGAATAGGAAGACTAGAGTGACTAAATTCATAGCTGGTTCAGGTCCAACATTGGGTGAGCTATCTAGCCACCTGGATGAGCTATCTAGCCACCTGGGTGAGCTTGGGAAAGTAACTTCTCTCTGGACCTCAGTTCTCTCAGATGGAAAAACTGAGTGAGCACTCTCCTTGTGCCAAGCACTGTTCTAAGTGTTGTATATTTTAACTCACATATTCCCTACAACCCTGAGGAGTGGGAGCTTTCATCATCCCCATCACCCAGGTGAGGGAACTGAGGCAAAGAGACATCCAGTAACTTGCCCAGGATCATGCAGCCAGAGGATTGTAAAGCTGAGATAATAAACCAGTCATGTCTGTGTTCCTGACCATCAGTTATGTGCCCTCCCTGTGGGGCTGCTCTTGGGATTCACTGGGTTAGTACATGTAAAGTCTTTGGAACAAAACCTGGCTCACAGAAAGTTCTAGAAAGAAAGAAAACAGTTATTGTTACGTCAACTTTTCCCCTCACAATTCTCTCTTTCCACAGCCTTTCTCTTTTAAGTCTCTCCGTCCTCTCCTCTTCCAACCTTAAAAGGGTGATGAGTTTGACTGGGGGCAAGATGAAAGGAAGGCCCCACCACTTCGTAGAATCAGGGAAATCTAAATGCACAGAGATGCACAAAAGAAGGTTAGAAGTGGATACACTCAGACACAGAGAGGAGGACCTGAAGCGGGCTTAAAAGCAAATAGGAGTTTGAGAACCACCCGTCCAGGCTCACCTCTGGATCCTACATCACCCCCAGTCACACAGTTCCATGTACCATGGCTTCCTCTTTGGTACTGCTCCTGCCTGAACCATGGGCCTGTTTAGGGCCATCACCTCTGGCCCAGCAGATAGCCTTGTCTGCTCATGGTGACTCTCCCTGTGGCCTGCCCTCCTGACAATCACTCCTTCCTGCCGAAGCCACTGGCTCTTTTCCAATTATGCTGTTCATCTGCTCTTTTAAAAAAGTTTTTATTGATTGGGGTGGGGGGGGAGAGAGAGCCAGGAAGTGAGAGAGAGACAGGGGGAGAGGAGAACACCTCGACCCAGGATCAACCCCCCAATCTGGGTATGTGCCCTGACCAAGAATCAAACCAGCAACCTTTCTGTGCATGGGGTGACACTCAGCCAACTGAGTCACATGAGCCAGGGCTCACCTGCTCTTATTAAAGCAAGATCTACACTCCTCAGAGTGGTTTTCAAGGTCCCTGGGATTGGGGCCCACCTTCCCTCGTGGCTTCATCTCTCCACCGCATGCTCTGCTGAAATGCCACCCTCTCCCCTCAGCTGCTTCTTCAGCCTGAAATGCCCTTCCCACACCTTCCTCTCTAGAACCTGATTCATCCTGCAGCTATAATTCCACTTCCTCCAGGAAAGCCTCTCTGATACAGCTCTTCACAATTAATCTGTCTCATCTATGTCTCCCTGTCTTAGCTCAGGCTGCCATAACAAAATATCATATCCTGGGTGGTTTAAACAACAATTATTAATTTTCTTGCCGTTTTGAAGGCTGGAAGTCCAAGATTAGGCTGCCAGCAAGATTGTGTTCCGGTAAAGGCTTTCTTCTGCACTTGCAGATGGCCACTTTCTCACCTTGTGATCACATGACTGCTTTTTTTGTGTGGGGTGGGGGGGAACAAGCTCTTTGGTGTCAATTTTTATTTTATTTTTTTAAAAATATATTTTATTGATTTTTTACAGAGAGGAAGGAAGAGGGATAGAGAGTTAGAAACATCAATGAGAGAGAAACATTGATCAACTGCCTCCTGCAAACCCCCCACTGGGGATGTGCCCACAACCAAGGTACATGCCCTTGACCGGAATCGAACCTAGGACCCTTCAGTCCACAGGCTGACGCTCTATCCACCAAGCCAAACCAGCTAGGGCTGGTGTCTAGTTTTATAAAGGAACTAATTCCATCATACCAGGGCCCCACCTTCATGATCTTATCTAACTCCCAAAGGCCCCCTCTTCAAATGCCATCACATTGGGAATTAGGGCTTTGGGGGTGGGGACACAAACATTCAGGCCAGAGTACTACTTAACACTGTTATGTATCTTTTTATATCACATTGATAACATTCCCTACATAATTATCCCCACATGGTACACGTGGGGCTTTGTTCCCCTCTGTACCCCCATAGCACCTAACACAGTGCCTTGTGCATAGAAGATGCTATTAATGGTTGTTACATTTAATTGAATCAAGATTCATCTCCACAATGTTTTTTAAAGCATCTCCTGTCACATTCATCCCACCCTTCTGTGGCCTTTTTGGCTTGTGTCAACATAACATAATTGCATTCTTACTTATTCTCTAATTGTTTTACACATACTTATCTCCGATCCTTTGGAAAGCACTGGATTCCGGGCTGTAGAATCTAGCACAAGCCGTGCATGCCCAGGACACATATACATTCTGGTTTCCTCTTTTCTCCCTTCCTCCCACAGCCAAACCTCACTCTCTCTAGAAAAGATCAAGACAGCAGAAATGGTCAGCATAGCTTTTTTCTCCATCCCAGGGGCCTGGGTTTGGGAATAAATACAGCATCCTGGTCTTCCTTCTTTTTCTTCTCTGGGTCTTTTCTTGTCGCTTTCAGTCACCCAAAGACCCTGGGGATGGGACAAGTATGAAATGAGGCTGGAAGTTCAAGGGCCATCTCCTGATGGTGAACAAAGACTAATGCTGATAATTCATCCTCAGAATGTGTAAAGAAGAGGGAAATTATTTTCAAAGCATCCTCTAAAATTCAGCCCTCTCGCACACAGATTAGAGCATATTCTTTTGGAAAACAGTAAGGACCTTGGCAATCAGAAACCCAGAGAATTTATTAGATCTGGGAAGATGTGACAGTTGTGTTTTGTTGCTGAGGGTGAAGTGACTTTGGAGATGGTGTTCAGATGACACCCCTGGGGTCAGGCAGGCCTGATTCATCCGTGATGATACATCAGGCGGGAGAGGGAAGGATGCAGGATGCTGACTTCCTAAGGCAGGCTGCCTGACAAGAGGCAGGGCTCACAGGGAGCCAGGCGGCTAAGGAAATTTACTGTGTGTTGTAACCAAGGAAAATGGATTTGGACCTGGGTGATAATCAGCCTGATTAGCTCAGTGCCTCCTAGAGAGAGCCAAGGTCAGGAGGCAGTGTGGGGTGGGGGTGGGAGGACAGCCAGCATTAAGGTGGAGCTTCAGGGGCTTTGATTGGCTAAGGTCAAGAACAATTGGGGCACCAAGAAGTGAATAGAGCAGCAGACTCAGAAAAAACAAGTCTCATAGCGTGGGAGTCAGGGTAGGTCAGAGCAAACAGATTAAAGTCTGCAGTTTGCGGGGGGCGGGCAGGGGGGCACAGGCATGGGTGATGGAGAAGCCAGGAGTGAAGGGGAAGATGGCAGGCAGACCTGGGGTGCCTATAGCACCTCCTCACTGGGTGCTGGCTAAGGGCAGGTGCTGGCCAGGTTAAAAACTCAAGATCAGCCATCAGCAGCCCGGTCTCAGGACTCTCAGACTCAGCCCCTTCTGTGTGTGCCAGGCATGAGCAGAGCTCACTGGTGTTGATCTTGGTGATAAGTCACAGGGTTCTTGTAGAGCAACTGCAGGAACCCCTGGAGCTCTGGCTTGTGGGATAGAACTGCTGTTTCTGTTGTCCCCAACCCCATTTCCATAGGACTAATATTTTGAATCTTTGGGAAAAGAGGGCCCATTATGCCTGGTAAGGACTGAGTGGTTTTGTTCTTCTCAGTTGTTACAGGCCATTGATGGGCCCCTGCCAGGTGGCATCTCCAGACTTCCAAATTGTCCAGATTACAGTCACAGTTCAACCATTTGTGAGCCCTTGGTAAATGCCAGCCCTGGAGCCAAGCATGCACATGCATCAATTCATAGCTTCCCAACCCGGGCACTTCAATTCAGTGTGCCCAAATCTGTGAAGAGAGGGAGCCCCCAGCCCTTCAACCACTGGCAGGACTTGCCAGAGACTGGTCCCCACTCCCACCCTGCCACAGGAAACATGGCCTCCAGCCTGACCAATGCAATCATTTTCACAGGTGCCCGATGAAAAAGGATTGAAAACACACCTTTATTTTGTTGAATTCTCACCACACTCCAAGAGGAAGTACCATTAGTTCCTTTTTTACAGATGAGGACACTGAGGAGTTGAAGGGCCAAGTGGCTTGCCTGTGGTCACCCAGCGAGGGAGGGGTAGGTTTGCACTGGGCATGCTTAGTTTGAAAGCCCACTATGTGAACAAGCTTTAAAGAAAGCAGGCTGCTCTCTCCCCAACACCAGGTCCAACATCAACAGTTCATAATCGCTAGCTCTCACCCAATACATCCACAAGGCTAGAGGTTGTCTGCCTGGGTCGGATGGGGGCCTCTTTCAGCAGGATGAGAGGTCCCATTGCTATGCCACAGGGTAGACCAGATGGAAACCAAATGGAAGCTGCTCCTGATCACTCTCCTGCTCAGGGCTGAGCAAAACCTTAGTGCATCAAGCACGAAGCTGTTTCCTTTTCATCTTCCTCCCTTACCAGAATGGAGTTTTCTGCACTGCAGAGACCCATATTGAGAATATTCAGGCCTGCAATCTGGTGCAAGGAGTCAGAGACACTGCTAGAGTAGCTGAGGGTTTGCTGTGGCTTCACTCTTAAACCCAGAGGGCAGGCTGGCCTGGAAACTCTGATGGTGAGCTCTTCTCAGAAATAGCCGTACAGACTTGGCTGTGCCCTCAAAACTCACTCACCAGGCAGCAGATCAAGACCTCCGACATATGCCAAGGAGGGGCTAACCCCTATAATAGTTTCCTAGGACTGCTGTAATAAATCACCCCAAACAAAGTGGCTTAAAGAACAGACATTTATTCCCTAACAGTTCTGGAGGCCAGAAGTCCAAGATCAAGGTGTCAGCAGAGTTGGTTCCTTCTGAGGGCCATGAGGAAGCATCTATCCCATGTCTCTCCCCTGCCTTCCGGTGGTTTGTGGGCAATCTTTGGTGTTCTGAGGTTTGCAGACACGTCACCCTTGGTCTCCCTTAATCTTCACGTGATGTCCTCCCTGTGTGCATGTCAATGTCCAAATTTCCCCTTTTTATAAGGACACCAGTCATACTGGATTAGGGGCCCACTGTAACTCCAGTATATTGTCATCTCAACTAATTGCATCTACAACAACCCTACAGTATTTCCAAATAAGGTTACATGCAGGGGTACTGAGGTTAGGACTTCAACTAATGAATTGGAGGGCGGGATCACAATTTAACCCATAACACAGCTCTTCTCCTAGAACAGTGGTTCTCTTACTTGGGAGAGGATCAGAATCACCATCAAAGAACCCAGAGCCTCGCCCTAGCCAGTTTTGCTCAGTGGATAGAGCGTCGGCCTGCGGACCAAAGGGTCCCAGGTTCAATTCCGGTCAAGGGCACATACCTTGGATGCAGGTTCCTCCCCGACCTGGGTCCTGGTCAGAGCTCTTGCAGGAGGCAACCAATCAATGTGTTTCTCTCACATTGATGTTTCTCTCTCTCTTTCTCTCTCTCTTCCACTCTCCGTGAAAAAAAAAAAAATCAATGGGAAAATCCCGTTGGGTGAGGATTAACAACAACAACAAAAAGAACCTAGATGCTCAAGCTCTTTGACACAGGATGGGACCTAGGTGATGCTGATACTCCAAAGTGTGGACACTGCTCTCCCGGAGGACTTTTAATTGGATGTCAGGTGCAGAGGCCTGAGTTGGTTACACATTTCAGATCACCCTACGGTCAATAGTTGAGCCAAGGCTCATCCCTCCTCCATCCGTGCCCACTCTAATATGCTAAATAGATATTCATTACACCTTAATATATTAATGTAGCCTTGAAAGTTATATTGTTCTGTTTTATCTCTGTAAGTATATGAATGTGTTCTGTGGATCTCATCTTTTTCTGTTTCTATTCGTTTAGGGGTGTTTTTGCGTGCTAATCCTCACCCGCGGATATTTTTTCCATTGATTTTTAGAGAGAGTGGAGGGAGGGGGAGAGACAGAGAGAGAAACACTGATGTGAGAGAAATACATCGATTGGTTGCCTCCCGCACACGCCCCGACTAGGGCCAGGGATCGAGCCTGCAACTGAAGTATGCGCCCTTGACCAGAATCAAACCCGAGACCCCACAGTCCTAGGGCTGATGCTCTAACCACTGAGCAGAACCAGTTAGGGCTCTTTTAGGATTTTAAGACCTTTTCAAGTGAGAGTTTCTCTAGGAGAGTG
Organism: Plecotus auritus; assembly: GCF_963455305.1. Lineage (NCBI taxonomy): Eukaryota > Metazoa > Chordata > Mammalia > Chiroptera > Vespertilionidae > Plecotus > Plecotus auritus. The sequence continues at coordinate 93,452,098 of NC_137774.1, read as the reverse complement.
GTTCTCAACCTTTATAATGCCGCGACCCTTTAATACAGTTCCTCATGTTGTGGTGACCCCAACCATAAAATTATTTTCGTTGCTACTTCGTAACTGTAATTTTGCTACTGTTATGAATCATAATGTAAATATCTGTGTTTTCTGATGGTCTTAGGCGACCCTGCTAGCGATTCTCAACCTATGGGTCCCAATTTATAGCCAGATACAGAAGATCACCTCCGTAGAGATAATATCTAGGTCTCAGTAGTATTTCAGCTCCAGGCCCAGAAAAGCAGCAAAATGAGGTGGGCGAAACCAGGACCAGTTGCAGGGACTAATGACACCCTGCCCTGGCATTGACCAATGAGTGGAGACCACGACCCTGAAAGGGTATACTTAACAAACTGATGAATGGGAGGATCAAAGATGGCGGCGTAGGTAAACACCTAAACTGCTGCCTCGCACAACAATTTAAAAACTACAACTAAAAAAAAATGTCTATCACCCAGAACCACGGGAAAGCTGGCTGAGTGGAAGTTCTACAACCAGAAGGAAAGAGAAAACAGCATTGAGACATGCACAAGCGCTGAAAAGCTGAGGTACGGAGGCGCGCAAATCGGGCTGGCGACGGGCGACTGGGAGCACTGCTTTTTTCAACCCAAAGGGAGACAAGCTCCCGATTACTACGAACTCCAGTTTCTGGGAGACGCGGGGGACCCAAACTCCTGAGGGGAGAAGCTGGACTGTCTGCCATCGGGTCGGAAAGTGAGGGAGGCTTGCTTGCAGGGCTGCGCGCAGGAATAATTGTTTACTGTGCTGGGGCACGGGACGCTGGGACGCGGTCGGAGACGCAGAGCAGAGCCGGCTTACTGGCAGCCATCGCTGTTTGCCACGCCCTAGCCTAGTGACGCCCTGAGACCCCGCCACACACAATCTACAAACCCACCCAAGCTCCAAGCAGCAGCTTTAGCATATGAATGACCTGCCCTATTGCAGCTTAACCTAGCAAACTTGCAGCCCGGGTCAGACAGCTCCAAAACCTCCAAACCCCAAGCAAAGAGGAGAAAATTGTAGTTCTCGCTGTAGCTCCTGCTGGGTGGCCTCAGACAGTAGCTGACCTGCACCCCATTGGAGATCCAGAAGCCAGTGTACCTAGTGGTCAGTGTGAGACACCAGATTTCAACTCCTCACATCCATAAGTGACACATTCAAGAGGCAGACTCAGTGAGCACCAAAGCCCCACTGAAACAAGTCCTGCACCATAAGCGTGTCTCTAGTGCAGCAGTTCTTCCATTATAGACACAGCAGGTCCTCACAGCCAATTGGCCTGGAGGTCAATTCCTCCCAGTTTACCAACAGCAATGAAGGCTTAACTACACCAAGACTTTGCACTCAGCCCACAAAGGGGTGTACCAAAGGCGTCCACCTCAGGTGATTGGGGAGGCTGAGCTACTGGCCCCTATAGGTCACCTACCACACAAAGCCACTCCATCAACACAGGGAAGCAGCAAAATGTGGAAACAAAGAAACATGTCACGAATGAAAGAAATGGAGGAAAGCAAACTACTGGACGACATAGAGTTCAGAACCACATTTAAAAGGTTACTCAAGAATCTTCTAAAAACTGCCGAGAAACTTGATGAGACCTCCGAGGAGCTTAGTGAGACCTTCAAGGACCTTAATGAGAATGCCAAAAAAATGGAAAAGGACCAGTCAGAAATTAAGCATACACTGTCTGAAATAAAGAATATACAGAAACTCAACTGTAGATCAATGTACCCCAAGAATCAAACCAAAGATCTGAAATATGAGAAAACAAAAAACACCCAACCAGAAAAACAAAAAGAAAAAAGAATCCAAAAATATGAAGATAATGTAAGGAGCCTCTGGGACAACTTTAAGCGTACCAACATCCGAATTTTTGGGGTGCCAGAAGAAGACAGATCAAAATATTGAAAACCTATTAGAAGAAATAATGACAGAAAACTTTCCCTACCTGGTGAAAGAAATAGACTTACAAGTTCAGGAAGCGCACAGAACCCCGTATAAGAGGAATCCAAAGAGGACCACACCAAGACACATCATAATTAAAATGCCAAGGGCAAAAGACAAAGAGAGAATCTTGAAAGCAGCAAGAGAAAAACGGTTAGTTACCTACAAGGGCCATACGACTGTCAGCTGATTTCTCGGCAGAAATATGCAGGCCAGAAGGGAGTGGCAAGAAATATTCAAAGTGATGAACAGCAAGAACCTACAACCAAGATTACTCTACCCAGCAAAGCTATCATTCAGAGTTGAAGGTCAGATAAAGAGCTTCACAGACAAGAAAAAGCTAAAGGATTATAAGAAATGCTGAAGGGTATTCTTTAAGAAGAGGAAGAAGAAGAAAAAGGTAAGATAAAAATTATGAACAACAAAATGACATCAAATACATACCTACCAACAAGTGAATCTAAAAATCAAGTGAGTAAAAAATCTGAAGAACAGAATGGACTGGTGAATATAATAGAATCAGGGACATAGAAAGGGAGTGGACTGACTATTCTCAGGGGGAAAGGGGTGTGAGGGGTGTGGGAAGAGATTGGACAAAAATCTTACACCTATGGATAAAGACAATGGTGGGAGGTAAGGGCATGGGGTGGGGTGGGGAATCAGGTGGAGGGGAGCTATGGGGGGGAAAAAAGAGGAACACCTGTAATAATCTGAACAATAAAGATTTATTTAAAAAAAACTGATGAATGTTCTGTGGAAACCTTCCCTAAGATTCTTGCAAGAGAGAAATAAAGCCCTCAAGACAAAGGACCCAGTGTGAACAAAAGCTTACCTACACCTTTCCCTTCCTCTTCTCCCTCCCCGACAGGTGTTCATCTCATAAACTCTAAGGGACCCCAGGAGATTTGCAACCAGGAGAGCAATGGGCAGTGGCAGCTCATCCCGGCTAACTCCTGAACCTGTCTCCAAGGCCCCCTTTTCTCTGACCTCTCAGTGAGCTAAAGCAGCCTCACCTAGGCTCTCTCCTGTTGCTTCTTCTATGCTAAGCCTTCCTTGTTTCACTGTCCCAGATTTTATAAACAAACCCTCAAAATTGCCTGGATCCATGTTGTGAAATCTTTCCTGCACAAAGTCAAGAACCCAGACACTACCAGCCAGCCCTAGGCAGAACCGCTCAGAGCCAGGTCCCCTTTCCGGTAACAATATGAATAAACAGTCAAATGAAGAGATACCTAGGGCAAGGTCCCGAACAAAAGAACTTCTGTCCCTGGGGAGTTTGGGCCTGGAACAGTGGCACATGTAAGTGTTCTGGTTCACCGACCTGGAAGCTCTCAGAATCCTGTCCTTTTGGGTTTGCCTGGAGGCTTTATTGCATAGGCATGATTGATTACATCAGTGGCCACTGGGGATTGATTCAATATCTGGTCCTCCTGGGAGGTCAAGCAGGGTGGGGAGGTGGTGATACTGAAAGTTCCAACCCTCTAATCACTTGGTTGGTTCTCTTGGCAACCAGCCCCCACCTCATTAACCTAACAAACTACACCTTTAGGGCTCACCTCACTTAAGAAATTCCAAAGGTTTTAGGAGCTCTGTGACAAAAACCAGATGAAGACCAAAAACACACACACATATATAAAGATAAAACACAATATCACAGCAGTCACATGGATTTATTGAAAGAAACACTCATTCCCCAATCCTTGTGTTTCCCTCTGGCAAGACTTCCACTAGGTATTATTTCTGGATCTTGCCTACTTCCTTTACTTGCAATGGTAAGTGACAGCCTTTTGTATAAATCTCTTCAATGATTGTGCCAATTCTTAAAAGACTTTACACACTGAAATTCAAGTCTCTTTCTCTTCTCCCTCTTTCCTGAGCAACGAGGCACCAGTCAAGAGTAAGTGCCTCTAGTATGTAACCCTTTCCCAGATGGGTTGTCCCAAGGCTGGATCTGGGGAAAGAGGACAGAGAATGTTAACAAACCCATTTTGTCATGAATCTTAGCCACATCCTCCAAGATAATCTTTATCAGAGATCAAGTGGATATCATGGGGCTCCTGCATTCTTTCAGTTAATTCTGAACTTGGGAAATAAACCAGGACTGGCTTTTGAATATCTTTAGGTCTTAAGATTAAGCAAGTAGGGATCATGTAGGTTTTTATCTTGCTGGCATGCAACTGGTTTTTCCAAGTTGCACAGTTGGCTATTGTTTTTTCTTTAAACAAAAACCACTATATGGAGGTATAATTTACATAAGCACTTTTTATATACTCTCATTTTAAGTGCACAACTCAATGAATACATTTTTAAAATGCACATATCTGGAGAAACCAAGATGGCGGCATAGGTGAACACCTAAACTGCTGCCTCGCACAACAGTTTCAAAACTACAGCTAAAAGACAGAACGGACATCATCCAGAACCACAGGAAAGCTGGCTGAGTGGAAATTCTACAACTAGAAGGAAAGAGAGGGGCACACGGAGACTCAGAGGAGCTGCAAAAGGCTGAGGTACGGAGACACACGCGTGGAGAGGATGGGCGGCTGAGTGCCTGGCTAGCTTTCTCTAGCAGGAGAGAGACGGAAGCTCCCAACTGCACTGAACCCCAGTTCTGACTGCACTGAACCCCAGTTCTGGGTGAGACCCTGGGGTCCCAGACTCATACGGGGGGAGTCTGGACTGTTGGGAAAAGAGAGGAGCACATGGAAACTCAGGGGAGCCGCGAAAGGCAGAGGTCTGGAGGCGCGCACGCAAGTGCACCCAGAGAGGACTGACTGGTGAGTGTGCAGCTGGCTTTCTCTAGCGGGAGGAAGGCAGAAGCTCCCGACTGCGCTGAACTCTAGCTCTGGACGAGAATCTGGGAATCCAGATTCATTGGGGGAGAAACTGGACTGTCTGACAGCAGGCGAAACTCGAGGGCGGCTTTCTCTCAGAGGTGCTTGCAGTGATTACCGAGGGACACTGAGACCCAGGGGCCTCATAGGGCAGGGCTGACGGGAAGCCAAGGCTGTCTTCTCAGCCCTGAAACTCAGCCCCATCCAAGCTGAGCACAGAGGCTTTTGCAATTTTACAAGTCTTGTCTCATAAGGCTGTCTCCAGCACAGAAGTTCTCCCAGCATAGACACAGCTGATCCTCACAGCAAACTGGCCTGGAAGTCAATTCCTCCCAGTGACAACAACAACAATCAAGACTTAACTACAACAAGGCTGTACACACAGTTCACAAAGGGGTGCACCAAGAGTGTCCACCTCAGGTAACCAGGGAGGCTGAGCCACTGGGCCATATAGGACACCTAGCACACAAAGCTACCCTACCAACTCAGGGAAGCAGCGAAAATGCTGAGACAAAGAAACAGATGACAAACGAAAGAAATGGAGGAAAACAAACAACTGGATATAGAGTTCAAAATCATGGTTATAAGGTTTTTCAAGAATTTCCTAGAAAAGGCGAATAATTTAACGAGACCCTTGAGGATATGAAAAAGGACCAACTAGAAATTAAACATATACTGACTGAAATAAAAAACATTATACAGAGACCTAACAGCAAACTAGAGGATCGCAAGAATCAAGTCAAAGATTTGAAATACAAAGAAGCAAAAAACACTCAACCGGAAAAGAAAAAAGAAAAAAGAATCCAAAAATTTGAAGATAGTGTAAGGAGTCTCTGGGAAAACTTCAAGCGTACCAACATCAGAATTATGGGGGTGCCAGAAGAAGACAGAGAGCAAGATACTGAAAACCTATTTGAAGAAATAATGACTGAAAACTTCCCCAACCTGGTGAAAGAAATAGACTTACAAGTCCAGGAAGCACAGAGAACCCAAAACAAGAGGAATCCAAAGAGGACCACACCAGGACACATCATAATTGAAATGCCAAGAGCAAAAGATAAAGAGAGAATATTAAAAACAGCAAGAGAAAAACAGTTAATTACCTACAAGGGAGCACCCATACGACTGCCAGCTGATTTCTCAACAGAAACTATGCAGGCCAGACGGGAATGGCAAGAAATATTCAATGTGATGAACAGCAAGAACCTACAACCAAGATTACTCTACCCAGCAAAGCTATCATTCAGAATTGAAGGGGAGATAAAGAGCTTCACAGACAAGAAAAAGCTAAAGGAGTTCATCACCACCAAACCAGTATTATATGAAATGCTAAAAGGTACTCTTTAAGAAGAGGAAGAAGAAAAAGTTAAAGATAAAAATTATGAACTACAAATACATATCTATCAACAAGTGAATCTAAAAATCAAGTGAATAAAAAATCTGATGAACAGAATAAACTGGTGAATATAATAGAATCAGGGGCATAGAATGGGAGTGGACTGATAATTCTCAGGGGGAAAGAGGTGTGGGGGGTGCGGGAAGAGACTGAACAAAAATCGTACACCTATGGATGAGGACAGTGGGGGGGAGTTAAGGGCAGAAGGTGGGGTGGGAACCAGATGGAGGGGAGCTATGGGGGGAAAAAAGAGGAACAATTGTAATAATCTGAACAATAAAGATTTATTAAATTAAAAAAATTAAAAAATAATGAAATGTACTTATCTGTGTAATCACCACCACAATGAAGATATAAAATATTTCCACCACCACCCCCAAAGAGTTTCCTTATGCCCCTTTGCAGTCATATTCCATCTCAGCCTCAGGCAACCACTGGTCTGCTTTCTGTCACTATAAATTATTTTGTGTGTTCCAGAAAGTCACGTAAATGGAATCATACAATATGCATTATCCTGTGTCTGGCTTCTTTCACACAACAGAACATTTCTGAGATTCTTCCACAGTGTTTCAGGTATCAGTAATTTGCTCTTCTTTGTTGTTATGTCATATTCCATGCAATAGAATCCCATAATTTGTGTATTCGTTCGCCTCTTAATGTACTATTGAATTGTTTCCAGTATTGGCTATTATAAATAAAGATGCTATAAACATTTTGTACATGCCATTTGGGGTCTTTTCCACTTACACAAGTTTCAAAATCAGGCAAAAACACTTTATAATGATGGAAGTCAAAGTCCTTCCTTGTGGCCTTTGGGAAATAGGGGTTGGTTGGGAGTGAGCTGGGTAATGGAAATGGCCTATATCTTGATGTGAGTGCTGCTTACACATATGTACACATGTAAAACTTTCTCCAGCTATGCACTTATGTTTGTTTGCTAGGGCTGCCATAACAAGATACCCCACACTAGGTGGCTTAAACAATAGAAAGCTATTCCTCACATTTCTGGAGGGTAGAAGTCTGAGATTAAGGCATCAGCAAGGCTGGTTTCTCCTGAGGCCTCTTTCCTTGGCTTTCTCACTGTGTCTTCATATGTGGGCACCCCTGGTGTCTCTCTGGGTGTCCATATTCCCTCTTCTTATAAGGACACCAGTCAGATTACATTAGGGCCCACCCTAAGAACTCCATTTTAACTTAATCATCTTGTTAAAGGACTCATCTCCAAATATGGTTACATTCTGAGATACTAGGGGTTAAAGCTTCAACATATGAATTTAGGGGGGACACAATTCAGCCACAAGAGCATTTAATATTGGCATACTTACTTCATTTCCATGTGTTATACTTCATCAATTAAAATAAATAAAACAAAGAAACCAAGAATCTGTAGTGATTGATGTGAGGTGAGGACCCAGAGAGAGGAACTGACATTTCATAGGCTCCTTTGTTCCAGTTGACAAGTTTGTTACCTCATCAACTCAATACTTCTTTAATTAGAAAGAGTAAAATGTGAAAAACAAACTATATAAATAAACCAACAAGTAAACACGTAAATCAGTCTATGATAAGAAGATAAGTCGAGCCCTGACCGATTTGGCTCAGTGGATAGAGCCTCGGCCTGAGGACTGAAGGGTCCCAGGTTCGATTCCGGTCAAGGGCATGTACCTTGGTTGCAGGCACATCCCCAGTAGGGGGTGTGCAGGAGGCAACTGATTGGTGTTTCTAACTCTCTATCCCTCTCCCTTCCTCTTTGTAAAAAAATCAATAAAATATATATTTTTTTAAAAAGGAGGTAAGTCGAGTTCTCAGAACAGGAGCTGTGGCAGAGTTGAAGCAAAATAGAGGATGAAAGAGTGATCAGCTCAGGGGAAAGTTCAAGAAAGACAAGGGGAACCTGGAAGGCCAGGTGGACAGATAGAAAAGGGAAAGAGAATTGCCCTCATGATTTCAACCTATGATTCAAAATGTAGTGGTTTCTAAATAAATCCCAGAGAAATGAGATGTGTTTGCTAGCCTTTTGTTGTTGACTTAAAAAATATAATTTTTATTTATTTCAGAGAGAAAGAGAGGTAGGATCATCAATGATGAGAGAATCATTGATTGGCTGCCTCCTGCTAGGGGTCAAGCCCGGGAGTTGAATCATGATCTCCTGGTTCATAGGTTGACACTCAACCACTGAGCCACACGCCAGCCGGGCTGCTGTTGACTTTTAATGTTAGTCTCTATCATGCGGAAACTTTGGAATTTACTAAGGTGCCTTTGGAACTTAGTACATCTTCAGTGTCTGTGAATGGCTCATGTGTGCTCTTAAAGTATGGGTACCCTCTGTTTCTTGAGTATAAATATACTCTCACGTAAATAAATATGCACAACTAATTGTCATTAGTTCATGTTCATTAATAGTTTATTCAAATATTCCATTTCCAGATTAGGCTGAAGGTAAATATTTCCTTAGAGAAAAGATATGAAAGGGAAATTGAGGTCTTGAAGGCCAAAAAGACTTTAAGGCAAAAAGCATTATCCTATATAAAAAAGAGCTAATATGCTATTTAGACCGAACAGCAGAACGACCGTTCAGATGACCTTCTGGACGAAGCTGGGGCTGCAAGGGCTGAGTCCCTTATACTAATTTCATGCATCGGCCTCTAGTAATAATATAAAGACTCAATTGCTAACATATGATATTAGCATAATGGTAAAAATGTTCAACCTATTGGAAAAATATAAAAATTCTAAATGTGTATAGATTTAGTATAACTTAAAATATATAAATCACAAAATGGCAGAATTACAAGAAGAAATGGATAACTTCATAACCTTCATGAGAAATTTACAAAAGCATATACTGGTGAAGGATATCTTAGGCAGAAAAAAAATGATGTTAAGAATACAGAGGAGTTGCCCTACCGGGTTTGGCTCAGTGGATAGAGAGTCGGCCTGCAAACTGAAGGGTCCCAGGTTCGATTCCGGTCAAGGGCACATGCCCGGGTTGCGGGCTCGATCCCCAGTAGGGGCCATGCAAGAGGCAGCCAATCAATGATTCTCTCTCATCATTGATGTTTCTATCTCTCTTTCCCTTCCTCTCTGAAATCAGTAAAATTTTTTTAAAAGACTACAGAGGGGTTGAATAAGCCTTGAACTATAAACTTCATCTGATAAATATATATTAAAATTTAGTTCCAGAAATTTAAAGAACATACATTTTTCTCAAACACACATGAGTCCTATATAAAACCTATGGTGTGTTACTTCATAAAACTCATCTTTGTAAATACCATAGAATGAACATGTTAGGCCAGTGAGCAAATTATAGCAGTAGTTCAGGCAAGAGGTAGGGAGAAGAGGCCGATTCTGAGTACATTTTGAAGGGAGAGATGACAGTTTACACAATACAACAGAAAAAGCAGAATCAAAGATGATTGCAAAGCACTTGGCCTCAGCAACTGGAATATGAAGTCGTTTAAGAGATGGAGATGCCTGAGGCTGGGGATGGGAGGGCAGGTTGGGATATGGGAGCTGGTGTTTAGAACAAGTAGGTTTTGTCCTAGGAATACAAGGTTTATTCAACATGTAAAAAGCAATCAATGAGCCCTAACAGTTTTGGCGCAGTGAATAGAGCACCGGCCTGTAGGCTGAAGGGTCCCGAGTTTGATTCTGGTCAGGGGCATGTACCTTGGTTCCTGGATAGATCCCCAGTAGGGGGCATGCAGGAGGCAGCTGATCAATGTTTCTAACTCTCTATCCCTCTCTCTTCCTCTTTGTAAAATCAATAAAAAATGTATTTTTTAAAAAGCAATCAATGAAATTAATCATGTTAATAGACTAAAGATTAAACATTGCATGAGCATCTGAATAGATGCAGAAAAAACATTTGACAAAATTGAACATCTATTCATTTTTTAAAATCACACACACACAAAAACCATTGAATGAGGAATAGAAGGAAACTTTCTTAACCTGCTAAGGGCATGTAGAAAGATGTATAATGCTAAAAATCTGAATGCTTTCCACCTGAGATTGAAACAAGATAAGAATGTTTTCTTTTATCACTCCTAATAAATATTGTATTCATAGTCCTGGCTAGTGCAACAAAGCAGGAAAAAGAAATAAAAGATATACAGATTGAAAAGAAAAAAATAAATAAAGCAATCTCTATTCATTGATAACATGATTGTCTATGTCAAAAATTTCAAAGAAAAGAAAAGAAGAATGGGATGCTTGTTCAACTTACCAATGGAAATGTTCAGTAGGGAAATTGGACATGAGCCTGGAAGTCAGGGGAAAGGCCTGGCCTGGAGATGAAGGTTTGAGAACTGCCATCCTCTCAAGGATATAACATCATTTGGAGCCATGGGACTGGATGAGGTCACCTGGGAAGGGAGTGTAGACAGAGAGGAGGTCTAAATGCACTGTTTGGGGTCAGGAAGATAGGAGAATCCAGAGAAGGTGTGAGACGGGAGGTAGGAAGAGGACCAGGAGAAGCTGGGGACCAAGATGCCAAAAGGGAAGAGCTTCAAGGAGAGGGTGATGTCTTCTGTCAGAGGCCATGGCCAAATGAAAGGAGTACAGACAAGGTGGAGGTTGTTAGTGATGTTGGCTGGAATAGTTTCTCGGGTGTGTCAAGAACAAAAGCCTAATTGTAGTTGGTCTTAGAGAAAACGAAGAATAGAAAGGCAATGATAGCCTCAGCATGTAAGGTCAAACAGGGGACTGGTATTCTGTTATGTCGAAATAAAAAATGTCCAGACCTGTAGAGAATTTGTATGAGTTTATTTGAGCCAAACTGACAATTGCCAGGAAGCAAAACCTTGATGAACTGAGAAAACGCTTCGGAGAATGGCAGTTTTGCAGCTTATTTTACACATCACAATCAAAGGAGGAGATGCAAGGTGGGTTCATGAAATCCACTGGTGGTGGATTAAGGAGGTGGGAGAAACATTGCCATTTGTAAGTTGAACAAGCATCCAATTCTTTTTTTCTTTTCTTTGAAATTTTCAACATGGGCAATCATGTTATTAATGAATAGAGATTGTTTTATTTTCAGTCTCTGAGATTGAATAAAGAGTAAAATGAAGAGAAATATTTCCTTTACTTTGGTGGGTATAAGGCAGTTAACAATTAAATTTTACACATAGAGATGGTATGTGGGGAACAAGATAACAGCGAGGGGTTCTGTGATCTAGTGCTCTGGTAGGAGACTGTGCCCTGAGGGTTCTGGAAAAAAGAGGATTACTGTACTCTGACATTCCAAAGGTGTTATCATAGAAGCAAAAAGACAATAGACTCAGTTAAGGTAAAGACTGACCTTGTCAAGGATGATACTGGACTAGGACATGACTACCCACCAAGACTCACTTTTAGTTAAAAAGTTTTAATGTCAGACCGCACTATATGGTTACTTTAGGTCTCTGAGTTTGTAAGCCTTGCCATGCAGGCCTCCCCTGAGCTTGTGAGGTTTAATATGTGGCCCCTTTTTTTGTGCACAGTTTTAAGATGGCAAATATGCTAAAGAAGGAGTCAGGGGAGAGATGAACGGTGATGTCGAAGAGAAGCAAATACAGAAAAGAGGTCCTTGCCGAAACCGGTTTGGCTCAGTGGATAGAGCGTCGGCCTGCGGACTGAAGGGTCCCGGGTTCGATTCCGGTCAAGGGCATGTGCCTTGGTTGCGGGCACATCCCCAGTGGGAGGTGTGCAGGAGGTGGCTGATCGATGTTTCTCTCTCATCGATGTTTCTGGCTCTCTATCCCTCTCCCTTCCTCTCTGTAGAATATCAATAAAATATATTTTTTAAAAAAAAAAAGAAAAGAGGTCCTTGAGTTAGTGACGGGGTCGAACCCAGCAATGCCAAGCAGAGCTGAATTGAGGACTGAGCATAAGGGAAATTTGGTCATGTTGATCCTGTCTTTACAATTTTGATGTTTAGTTCATTGTGGATTTTAAAAATATACTGTATATTGTATTAAAATATTATTTAGGTTGATTAATGAGTTTTTTTGGTGCCCCTTTATAATTTGCACCTGCTGTCCTACAGAGGGAAATCTTTGTGGGAGATTTACTAGTATAAGAGAGAGGTGGGCCCGACTGGTATGGCTCAGTGGTTAAGCGTGGGTCCACGAACCAGTGGGGGACGTGCAGGAGACAGCAGATGGATCGATGTTTCTCTCTCTCTCGTCGATGTTTCTCTCTATCCCTCTCCCTCCCTCTCTCTCTAAAAACCAATGAAAAACATATTTTTTAAAAAAGAGGGAGGTGAAGGGGGACCTGGGGGTGTATCAGAATAGAGGGGGCACAGGGCCTCTGATGATTGGCAAGAGCAGTCCTCAGGCTGACAGGCACCTCCCAGAACCCAGAAACAAGGAGAGGTGGTTTGGCTGGGTTGTTGTCCTTTTCCTGTAGTGGAGTCAGCTTCGGCAGGATAAGAGCTCCCTCTGGTGGGCCGGGGTGGCAAAGACAGCTCAGAGTGGATTGCGCTGCTGAGTGGGCTTCGTGCAGGGAAGCAGAAAGGAGCATTCAGAGACGGAGGGGCATAGGCCTAGAGAGGAGCCAGTTTTGAGAAGGGAGTGAACAACACTTTCACACGTCAGAGAGGCATCATTAATTTGCATAGGCCTGATTAATTTACATAGGTGCAGCAAGAGGTGTAAACGAACACATGTAAACCTCTTCAAGTATTTTTCAACCTTATAAAATGGGAATACTACCTATGAGATAGGACTTCACCCCAACTTACAGGCATTGCAGATGAAATTTTGTGGAAGGAGTTTCTTGGCCTTGGTCCTAGTCTCAGAATGGAAGAGCAAATAATAGAGGCTTTTAAGTCCAAGCCAAGATTCCTTTAGAAAATTTCCATATAGAAGTTATGAGGTTCCAACTACCAGAAAATAAACTTCCTTAGCACTGTGAGGCTGGGACCTTAAAAAAGCAAATAAGTAAAATGTCAGCGAGGTCAAGGAGGGTAAAAGGAAAAAGGGACTACTGTCAACCTGACGCACGGTTTGCTGTCACTAGAAATCCGATCCTGGAGCTTCTGGTCCTGGGCTATGAAGGCTGGCTGGTCAGGGACCAGATGACTTTTGAGTGACTCGAAGCAATTTTGGTTGCTACAAGAGTGATTGAATTCCAGCTTTGTGTCAACAGGAATATGGGGACTGAGTGTGACAGCTGTTATCCATAAGGTGAGCAGGAGGTTGGACACTGTGCCAGTCTCACCTGGACAGCTGGAGGCAGAAATGATTTCTTTGGAGCATGAGACAAGCATCAGTCATGCTTCTCAGTGAGAGTGAACACCTCCAGCCTGATGTGTTTAGGATATACCCAGACCTAAGCGGACATCAGACCCACATATTGGCTGTTCTGGACGACAGAAACACCAATGCCAGGACTACAGGCTAGGTCTAGCACTATAATTTTATATTTATGTGAATAGTATACAATAATTTCATTTTAATACACTTCATTGCATAACTACTTATAAAGGAGAAATAAAATGGAATAGGCATTGTTAAAGAGAGTCACATGAAAAATAGAGAAGGGAGGCCATTGGGGATTGGGGTTCTATGCATGTTTGTGCTCAGTTCTCAGAGCTGCTCTTAAGTTGCTAGCCTGTTGCTAAACCCAGCTCAAGGCTGAGCCATAAACATCCTAGAACAATAACTGCTGAGTGGACACTATGGATTTTACCTCTCCTTGTAGTTTTTGTCTCCTTCTGTTGTTAAATGCCTATAATTTCTACATCTTCCTCTTATCATTATGATATGTCCCTCTTTGTCTCTATTTTTTAAATATTAGTATATATTAACATATTAATGCAACCACTCCAATTCTCTCATGTTTAAATTATATATTTTTTCTCTCTTTTACTGTCAACCTGTTCTTGTGCCTATTTTGTGGGGGTCTGATATCTTTTGTGTATCCAGTACTCACTGTGATGAAAGACCCAAGAAAGGAGTCCAGACCAAGACAGTGGTGAGGTACTGTGAAGGTGGGGGGCAGGACGGTTCTGTGATGCAGTGTAAGATTAGTTTCATTAGGAAACTAATGAAAGCCTATTGTGAACGATAAGGTTTGTCAATGAGGCAGATCAGATTTCAATCTTATAGGCAGCCAATCAGAGAAATAGATTTGCCCACATAGTTGGAAATAAATGGCAAAGATACAATTGACGGTCCTGGTTGGTGTGACTTGGTAGTTAGAGCATCAGTCTGCTCACTGAAGAGTCTCAGGTTTGCTTCCTGGTCAAGGGCACATACCTGGGTTGCAGGTTTGATCCCGGAGTGGTCGGGGTGCATGTGGAAGGTAATCAATCGATATGTATCTCACATCGATGTTTCTCTCTCTCTCTCTCACTCTCTCTCTCTCCCCCCAACCCTTCCACTTTCTCTTTAAAAAAAAATCAATGGAAAAAATAACCTCAGGTGAGATTAACAACAACAAAAAAGCAAAAAGACACAATTGCCATGTTCCTATAGTGCACAGGAAGTATCTACTAAAAAGAGAATTAGCTACTTCTGTTTCTTTAGACCAAGAACACATTCTCAATTAGAAAACTTCAATATGGTTCCACCACATCCTGAATAGTTTTCTTAATTCTTTCATTTCTCCCTCCCCATTCTTTTATTGTTCATGAAGTGACTGGAATATGTGCACAAGAATCTTGTTTTAAAAACAAACAAACAACTAAATGGCCAATGATTGTTTCATGAACATCTATGAAAATATCCCTTCTCCATCAGAAACTTGCTCATCTAACTCCCATCTTTATATTCCAACTAGAGGCCCGGTGCATGAAAATTCATGCACTGGAGTGGGGGTCCCTCAGCCCAGCCTGCCCCCTCTCACAGTCCGGGAGCCCTCAGGGGTGGGAGGCAACCCAGCAATCAGGGGAAGGTGACGCCCCATCACACCTCTGCTGCTGCCACTGCCAACAGTGCAAGCCTCAGCTGGCCCTGGTTACCTGAACCTCGGGAAGCCCTGGGTAGCTGGGCAGCCACCATCCGAGGCTTGCCTGTGCCTCGGGCTGGCTCTGGGCAGCTAGGGGGCTGAGGAGACTGGGGGACTCTGGGCCTGCCTGACACCCCAGGGGGGCTGAGGTGACTGGGCGCCACCATCTTGTGGCTGTGGGCGCCACCACCTTTGAGGGCAGTGCAGTCAATTAGCATATTTCCTCCTTATTGGCTGTGAGCGCTTCCATCTTTGTGACGGCGTGAGGGTCAATTAGCATATCTCCTCATTATTAGATAGGCTAAGTTATTAGCTCATGCTGTTTAACAAAAAACAACAATAAGGCCCTAACCGGTTTGGCTCAGTGGATAGACCATTGGCCTGTGGACTGAAGGGTCCCAGGTTCGATTCCAGTCAAGGGCATGTACCTTGGTTGTGGGCACATACCCAGTAGGGAGTGTGCAGGAGGCAGCTGATCGATGTTTCTCTCTCATTGATGTTTCTAACTCTCTATCCCTCTCCCTTCCTCTCTGTAAAAAACCAATAAAATATATTTTTAAAAAAACAACAACAATAAGCCCTAACCAGTTTGGCTCAGTGGATAGAGCATCAGCCTGTGGACTCAAGGGTCCCAGATTCGATTCTGGTCAAGGGCATGTACCTTGGTTACGGGCACATCCCCAGTGAGGGGTGTGCAGGAGGCAGCTGATTGATGTTTCTCTCTCATCAATGTTTCTAGCTCTCTCTCCCTCTCCCTTCCTCTCTGTAAAAAATCAATAAAATATATTTTTTTAAAAAACAACAATAAAATTTTCTACATATCTTGTTTAGAGGCTTGCAATGTTTTTCATTTGTCATTGTAAAATCAAGGACCATTTGTAACTTTATTTGTATGTAGCTGTCACATGTATAGCAACAATGTCTTTAAGGGAAAAACCAAGATGGTGGCATAAGGTATACACCTGTACGTGCTGCCTCTCACAACCACACCAAAACTACAACTAAAAGACAAAATGACTATCACCCAGAACCATGGGAAAGCTGGCTGAGTAGAAGTTCTACAACTAGAAGGAAAGAAAAAAGCTCATTGACACTGTGTAGGAGGTGCAGAGTCGTGGAAAGGCAGAGGTATGGAGGTGCGAGAATCGGGCTGGCGACTGGGTGCGCTGTTTTTTTCAATCGGGAAGGAGATACAAGCTCCTGACTGCTCTGAACTCCCGTTTCCGGCGAGACTCTGGGGACCCAGACTCCTACGGGGAGTAACTGGACTGTCTGGCATTGGGTCGGAAAGTGAGGGTGGCTTTCTCACAGAGGTGTGCACAGGAATCATTGTTTACTGCGCTGGGACGCAGGATGCAGGGACGCGGAAACGTGGAGATGCAGAGACTGCTGACTGGCAGCCATCGCTGGTTGCCATGCCCTAGTGATTCCCTGAGACCCCACCCCACCCAATTTACAAACCCACCCAAACTGTGCGCAGTGGCTTTTGCATATGAATGGCCTGCCCTTTTGCAGCTTAACCTAACAAACTGCAGCTGGGTCAGACAGCTCCAAAACGTCCAAACCCCAAACAAAGAGTAGATATCTGCAGATCTTGCTGTAGTTCCTGCTGGGTGGCCTCAGACAGTAGCTGACTTGCACCTCCTTGAAGATCCAGGAGCCAGTGTACCTAGTGGTCAGTGTGAAACGACACCAGATTTCAACTCTTCACATCCATAAGCGACACACTCAGGGGGCAGACTCAGTGAGCACCAAAGCCCCACTGAAGCAAGTCCTGCCCCATAAGGGTGTCTCCAGCACAGCAGTTCTTCCATTATAGACACAGCTGATCCTCACAGCCAATTGGCCTGGAGGTCAATTCCTCCAAGTGTACCAACAACAATCAAGGCTTAACTACAACAAGATTGTGTACCCAGCCCACAAAAGGGTGCACCAAGAATGTCCACCTCAGGTGATTGGGGAGGCTGAGCCACTGGGCCATATAGGTCACCTACCACAGAAAGCCACTCCATCAACACAGAGAAGCAGCCAAAATGTGAAGACAAAGAAACATGTCACGAATGAAAGAAATGGAGGAAAGCAAACTACTGGATATAGAGTTCAAAACCACAGTTATAAGGTTATTCAATAATATTCTAGAAACCGCCAAGAGACTTAGTGAGACCTCTGAGGAACTTAGTAAGACCTTCAATGATCTTAATGAGAATGCCAAAAAAATGGAAAAGGACCAGTCAGAAATTAAGCATACACTGTCTGAAATAAAGAATAATATATAGAAATCCAACAGTAGACTAGAGGACCCCAAGAATCAAACCAAAGATTTGAAATATGAGGAAGCAAAATACACCCAACCAGAAAAACAAAAAGAAAAAAGAATCCAAAACTATGAAGATAGTGTAAGGAGCTTCTGGGACAACTTCAAGGGTACCAACATCGGAATTTTTGGGGTGCCAGAAGAAGAGAGAGAGCAAGGTATTGAAAACATATTTGAAGAAATAATGACAGCAAACTTTCCCTACCTGGTTAAAGAAATAGACTTAAAAGTCCAGGAAGCGCAGAGAACCCCAAACAAAAGGAATCCAAAGAGGACCACACCAAGACACATCATAATTAAAATGCCAAGGGCAAAAGACAAAGAGAGAATATTAAAAGCAGCAAGAGGAAAACAGTTAGTTACCTACAGGGAGCACCCATACGAAGGTCAGCTGATTTCTCAACAGAAACTATGCAGGCCAGATGGGAGTGGCAAGAAATATTCAACGTGATGAACAGAAAGAACCTACAACCAAGATTACTCTACCCAGCAAAGCTATCATTTAAAATTGAAGGTCAGATAAAGAGCTTCACAGACAAGAAAAAGCTAAAGGAGTTCATCACCACCAAACCAGGATTATATGAAATGCTGAAAGGTATTTTTTAAGAAGTGGAAGAAGAAGAAAAAGGTAAAGATAAAAATCATGAACAACGAAGTGACAACAAATACATATCTATCAACAAGTGAATCTAAAAATCAAGTGAATAAAAAATCTGATGAACAGAATAAACTGGTGAATATAATAGAATCAGGGGCATAGAAAGGGAGTGGACTGACAATTCTCGGGGGAAGGGGATGTGAGGAGTACGGGAAGAGATTGGACAAAAATCTTACACCTATGGACGAGGACAGTGGCGGGGGGTAAGGGCATGAGGGGGGGATTCAGGTGGAGGGGAGCTATGGGGGGGGGGAAGAAGAACATCTGTAATAATCTGAACAATAAAGATTTATTTAAAAAATAAAATAAGCCGAAACCGGTTTGGCTCAGTGGATACAGCGTCGGCCTGTAGACTGAAATGTCCCAGGTTCGATTCCGGTCAAGGGCATGTACCTTGGTTGCGGGCACATCCCCAGTCGGAGGTGTGCAGGAGGCAGCTGATTGATGTTTCTTTCTCATCGATGTTTCTGACTCTCTATCCCTCTCCCTTCCTCTCGGTAAAAAATCAATAAAATATATTTTAAAAAAATAAAATAAAACAATGTCTTTAAGTACTGATAAAATTTTAAAAATATTTTTATTGATTTCAGAAAGGAAGGGAGAGGGAGGGAGAGAGAGATAGAAACATCAATAATGAGAGAGAATCATTGATAGGCTGCCTCCTGCACATACCACACTGGGGATCGAGCCTGCAACCCAAGCATGTGCCTAACTGGGAAAGGAACCATGACCTCCTGGTTTATAGATTGACACTCAACTACTGAGCCACCCTGGCTGAGCAGTAGTGATAAATCATTTTAAGGAGATGGATCTTAGAGACTTTTCTCTTCAAGTCAAGTATATTATAAATACATTTCTTATTTAAAATTTTGTATGTTTTTATTGATTTTTAGAGAGGAAGGGAGAGATAGAAATATCAATGACAAGAGAAAAGCATTGAACGGCTGCCTCCTGCATATCCCCTACTGGGGATCGAGCTTGCCACCCAGACATGTGTCCTTGACAGAAATCAAACCTGGGACCCTTCAGTTTGCAGGCCGACCCTCTATCCAGACCAGCTAGGGTAGACACAAAAATTCTTAACAAAATATTTGCAAATTGTATCCAGCAACATATAAACAGGATTGTACACTATAGCTAAATGTTTTTTTCTAGAGATGTACCATTGATTTAACTCTAAAAATAAATTAATGTAGTATACCACATTAATAGAACAAAGAAAAAAACACATCATCTCAATTAATGTGGAAATTTTTACAAAATCCAATACCCATTCATGATTAAAAATAAAAACTCTCAATAAATCAGGAATAGAAGAAATTTTCTAAATCTGATAAAGGACAGCTACAAAAAACCTAGAGCTAACATCACACCTAATGTACAGATTGGCTGCTTTCCCCCCATGGCCAAGAACAAGACAAGAATGTCTGCTCTCAGCACTTTCACTCAACATTTTACTGAAGATTCTAGCTGGTACAAAAAGGCAAGAAAAAAAGTGAAAGGCATTCTGATGGGAAGAAATAAAACTGTCTTTATTCATGAATGACATGGCCTTGAATGTAAAAGTCCTAGGTGAGTTTAGCAAGGCCGTAGGCTATTAGACCAAAACATATAAAAACCAGTTCTATTTCTAAAACTAGCAATAAACAATAAAAATTGAGATTAAAAATTTTTATTCAAAAAAGCATCCCAAAAATAAAATATTTAGGAACAAATTTAGCAAAAGACGTGCAAGATCTATAACTGAAAACTAAAAAACATCGCTGAGAGATTTAAAGAAGAGCCAAATGCAGAGTGGGGCAAAAGTAGGTTTACAGTTATTCATATGTAAAATAATACAATTAATAAACAATACAAGAATAAACTCTGTTTCATGTACTCACAACTATAAATCTACTTTTGCTCCACCTTGTAAATGAAGAGAAGTATACTATGTTCATAAATTAAAAGATTCAATACTATTAAGATGGTAATTATTTCTAAATTGATCAATAGATTCAATGAAATTTCTATGAAAATCCCTGACAGCTTTTCAAATAATTGACCTACTGATTCTAAACTTTATTTGGAAATGCAGAAGATCTAGACTAGCCAAAATAGTTTTGAATAAACAAAGATTGAGAACTCTACCTGATTTCAAAGTTTTCTGTGAAGTTACAGTAATCATGACAGAGTGGCATTGATGTAAGGATAGACATGTAGAATAATGGAATAGAATAGGAAATCCAGAAATAAACACATTTGTGGTCAATTGTTTTTTGACAAAGATGCTAAAATAGTTCACGGAGAAAAAGATGTGTTGCCCTAGCTGGTTTGGTTCAGTGGATAGAGTGTCAGCCTGCAGACTGAAGGGTCCCAGGTTCGATTCCGGTCAAGGGCATCTACCTCGGTTGCAGACTCGATCCCCAGTAGGAGGCATGCAGGAGGCAGCCAATCAATGATTCTCTCTCATCATTAATGTTTCTATCTCTCCCTTTCTGGAATAAATAAAGTATATATTTTTAAAAAAAGATGTGTTAAAAAAATAAAAAAAAAGATGTGTTGTTGTTTTCAAAAACTAGTGGTTGGAACAATGAGACATCCATATGCAAACAAATACACATTACTTCAAAACATGTACAAAAATTAACTCAAAATGGATCACAGACCTAAATATCAGTGTTAAAGTTATAAAACTTCTAGAAAAAAATCACTGTGACCTTTAGTTGGGCAAAGATTTCTTAGACATGACTCCAAAATATAAACCATAAAAGAATAAATTGATTAATTGGATTTATCAAAATTAAAAATGTTTGCCTCACCATAAGCATTGTTAATAAGGTACAGTTTGGGAGAAGGTGTTTGCAAATCACAAATCTAACAAGTGACTTATACAGAATATATAAAGAACTCTTAAAACTCAACAGTAACTTTAAAAATCCATTTTAAAAAACTGGCAAAAGAACAGACACTTCACCAGACATATGGAGGGGAGATAAGCATATGAAAATATGTTCAACATCATTAGACATCAGGAAAATGCCAACTAAAACAGTGATGAGGTATCACACCTATTAGGAAATTTAAAAATCTGACAATATGGCCAACCAGCATGGTTCAGTGGTTAAATGTTGACCTATGAACCAGGAGGTTGAGGTTTACTTCCCACTCAGGGCACATGCCCCTGTAGCAGGCTCGATTCCTAGTGTGGGGCATGCAGGAGGCAGCCAATCAATGATTCTCTCTCATCATTGATGTTTCTATTTCTCTCTCCCTCTCCCTTCCTCTCTGAAATCATCCTTCTAATAAAAGAGTAATGTGCAAATTAACCATCACTCTGCTACACCCACCAGCCACGCCCACCAGCCACGCCCACCACCCAATCAGGATTGAATATGCAAATAAACCCAACCAAGATGGCTACCACCACAGAGAGCAGGAGGGAGGCATGGGTTTCCCCGGCAATGGAGGAAGCCAAGCTTTCCGCCTGCCCTTGCTGGCCTAGGCCTCCACTCAATGCTACAAAGTTTCAATGATAGAAGATACATAAATCCAAACAGAAATGGCCGCAGCCATGGAGCTGGAAAGAGCAGGAGGGTAGGGTTGCCCTCGGCGATGGAGGAAGCCAAGCTTCTGCAGCCCTGGCCTGCTTTGGCCTCTGTTTAAGGCTACAAAGTTTCAATTATAGAACATAACATAAATTCCAACAGAAATGGCTGCCGCCACGCCACGGAGCGAGCAGAAGGCTTGGCTCCACTCCAGGCTACAAAGTTTCAATTGTAGAAGATAAATAAATCCCAGATCCCAGGGCCTCTGCTTGGGTCACCGGGGGGCGTGGCCGGCCTGCAAACCACCACAGGCCCCTCATCCAGGCCGCCCCACGCCCCAAGGGAACCCCCACCCTGATCCAGGATACCCTTCAGGGCAAACCAGCTGGCCCCCACCCATGCACCAGGCCTCTATCCTATCTAATAAAAGAGTAATATGCAGATTGACCATCACTCCAACACACAAGATGGCTGCCCCCATGTGGTCAAAGATCCTGACCCCATGTGGACATAAGATGGCCACCACAAGATGGCCAGCAGGGGAGGGCAGTTGGGAGGGACCGGGTCTCCAAGGGAGGGCAGTTGTGGGCGATCAGGCCAGCAGGGGAGGGCAGTTAGGGGTGACCCGGCTGGCAGAGGAGGGAAGTTGGGGGCGACCAGGCCTGCAGGGAAAGGCAGTTGGGAAGGACCCAGGCCTGCAGGGGAGAGCAGTTGGGGGGGACCAGGCCTGCAGGGGAGGGCAGTTAGGGGAAAAGAGGCTGGCAGGGGAGTGGTTAGGGGGTGATCAGGCTGGCAGGCAGAAGCGGTTAGGGGCAATCAGGAAGGCAGGCAGGCGAGCAGTTGGGAGCCAGCAGTCCTGGATTGTGAGAGGGATGTCCGACTGCCCGTTTAAGCCCGATCCTGGTGGGATCGGGCCTAAACGGGCAGTCGGACATCCCTCGAGGGGTCCCAGATTGGAGAGGGTGCAGGCTGGGCTGAGGGACACCCCCCCCCATGCACAAATTTCATGCACCGGGCCTCTAGTATATAATAAAAGGCTAATAGGCAAATCGACCAAACAGCAGAATGACCAGTCACTATGATGCGCAATGACCACCAGGGGGCAGACGCTCAATGCAGGAGCTCCCCCTAGTGGTCAGTGTGCTCCTACAGGGGGAGTGCAGCTCAGCCAGAAGCCCTGAGCCAGGCTCATGGCTGGCGAGTAAAGCGGCAGTGACAGGAGCCTCTCCCGCCTCCATGGCAGGGAGTGGGCCTAAGCCATCAGTTGGACATCCCTCAAGGGCTCCTGGACTGGGAGAGGGTGCAGGCCTGGCTGAGGGACCCCACCCCCTGAGTGCATAATTTCATGCACTGGGCCTCCAGTCAATAATAATAAAATAAAATAAAATAAAATAAAATAAAATAATAATTTAAAAATCTGACAGTGCCAAATGATGCTGATGATGTGGAGAAAATGGATTTCATACATCCTTGGTGTGAAGGTAAAATGGTACAGCCACTCTGAAAAATGTTTTGGCAGTTGTTTGTAAAACTAAACATACACTAACCATACAACCAAGCAATCATGCTTCTGAGCATTTATCCCAGAGACATGAAAACTTATGTTCACACAAAAAACTATATAAATGTTCATAGTAGTTGTATTTGTAATAACCCCAATTTGAATGTCTTCCAATGGGGGAATGGATAAAGTGTGGTACACTTAATGGAATATGACTCGGCAATAAAGAGAAAAGGACTATTGATATATATGCAACAATTTGCATGAATCTTAAGAACAGTAACAGTCTCCAAATGTGTAATTCTTTTTTTTTTTTTTGATATATTTTATTGATATTTTACAGAGAGGAAGAGAGAGGGATAGAGAGTTAGAAACATCGATGAGAGAGAAACATCGATCAGCTGCCTCCTGCACACCTCCCACTGGGGATTGTGCCTGCAACCAAGGTACGTACCCTTGACCGGAATTGAACCTGGGACCTTTCAGTCCGCAGGCCGACGCTCTATCCACTGAGCCAAACCGGTTTCGGCTAAATGTGTAATTCTTTATGATTCCATTTATATAACATTCCTGAAATGACAAAATTATGGAGATGGAATATAGATCAGTGGCTGTGAGAGGTTAGGGATGGAGGAAGTTTCTTTGTGTTGATGGGACAACTTGGTATCTTGATTATAGTGGTGATTACATACATCTACACTTGTGATAAAATTGCATAGAACTATATACTGTATATTATAGAACACACACACTGAGTGCATGTAAAAACTGGTGAAATACGAATAAAATCTGTAGTCTAGTTAATAGTATTGTTCCAATGTCAATCTCCTTGTTTTTATATTGTACTATATATGATTGTGTTGTTAATTACATGACTATATACATTTCTCAAAACTCATTCAACTATAGGCTTAAATTAGTGATTTTTATTATATTTAAATTATACCTCAGAAAGCTAATTTTAAAATGTGAACTAACCCTGGCTGCTGGTGTGACTCAGTAGTTAGAGCATAAGCCCAGGCACCGAAGGGTTGAGGGTTCGATTCTAGGTCAAGGGCATATACCTGTGTTGTGGGTTTGCACACCGCCCGCCCCCCCACCATGGGAACGTGTGCTGGAGGCAACCAGTCCACTGGTCTCTCTCACATCGATGTTTCTCTCTGTCTTTCCCTCTCTCTTCCACTCTCCCTAAAAATCAATGAAAAAATATTCCCGGATAAGGATTAACAACAAAAACAAAAATTACATCTATACATATATATGTGTGTGTGTGTGTGTGTGTGTGTGTGTGTACACACACACACACACATATACACTGAGTGGCCAGATTATCATGATCTCTGAACACATAATAATCTGGCCACTCAGTATATATATATATATATGTATATATATATATTAGAGGCCCGGTGCATGAATTTGTGCATGGGTGGGGTCCGGCCAGCCTGGCCAGGGGGAGGGGACATGGGCGGTTGGCCAGCCTGCCTGCTGGTTGAACTCCTGGTCTAGGGGACAATTTGCATATTAGCCTTTTACTATATAGGATATACATTGAGTGGCCAGATTATTATGACTGGCCAGATTATTATGACCACCCCATCAGTACAATGAAGTGAATTATTTATGCAAATAATAATAATAAAACCTTGACAGTATTTGCTTAGGAAGTTTTCAATATTCAGTATTTTTGGAAGTGTCAATGAAGTACTGATGGAGTGGTCATAATAATCTGGCCAGTCATAATAATCTGGCCACTCAGTGTATATCCTCACCTGGCTGGTGAGGCTCAGTGGTTGTGCATCCGTCTATGAACTAGGAGGTCACAGTTCGATTCCCCATCAGGGCATATGCCTGGGTTGTGGGCTCGATCCCCAGTGTGGGGCGTGCAGGAGGCAGCTGATCAATGATTCTCTCTCATCATTGATGTTTCTACCTCTCCCTTCCTCTCCCTGCCTCTATGAGATCAATAAAAATATATCACACACACACACACACACACACACACACACACACACACACACTGGTGAGGATTAACAAAAAAAATGTGAAATAATAAGTACAGCCATCTAAAAAGGGAGAAAGGGAGGGAAGGAGGAAAAGCAACTTGGAGGTAACAGAACCTATACAAGGCAAAGAAAACTAAAACCACACACATAATACTATCATTCATATATCAGAGAGATGATAGTGATTCCACACAGTAAAAATAGGCTGTAAAATAAAAAGCAATTCATGAATTTGGTTTCGGCACCAAATATTAGGCTCACCGAAGAAGAAACTCATGAGGCCAAAAGGGGTAAAGAATTATAAATGTATTAGGTCATCTGGGTAACCAGATGGGTTGAGCTCCAAAATGGCACCAGTACACAGGCATGGGGAGTCAGAGATTTTAAAGGAATGGGCTTTTTCTGGGTGGGGAATCCTCTGGGCGGGTCCAGAGGGGAAAGATAATGGTCTTAGCAAGTGGAATGTTGCTTAGCGATCAAAATGTGGTCTAAGCTAAAGGGAATGTAGGTTTTGAAGTGGTCTGAAGGTCAGTTCCCAAGGGAGGGGGTGTGGATTCAATCATTTGATCAGACCTAATATATACTATAAATACAATTATGTAAAATATATTTCATATGGATAGTGAACAAAGGAAATATACACAGAAAAAAATATTTTGTTATAATGATGACATGCATTTAAAATGTATTTTAAATTATCCTTATTATTTATGTAAATTAAGATTAAAAATCTTTGCTAACACTTCCAACACCCCCAAGTACCTTCAGAACGAAGCCCAAGCTTTCCAAATCCTATAATGCCTCCCCATGACCTTAAGGCCTTATAGGATTCTATCCAAGCTTTCCAAATCCTGTAATGCCTCCCCATGACCTTAAGGCCTTGTAGGATTCTAAACAGGAAATTTTAGTTTGTTCTGCCTGCTCAGCTGCCATTTCCTGACTCTACTCTCCACCCAACCGCATTCCAAGCAGACCAACCACCTTCAGACCAACCACCTTCCCCCAGAGTCATCTTGAGGTGCCCTCAGCCTCCAGCAACTATTTCCACCCAACCCCCAATTCCTTCTCCCCTGCACATGTCTCCATAGTAATGTTAGGGGCAAAAATTGAATATTGGGGACTAGTTATAATTATAATAAATATTAATCATGCTATGTTAACCATGATTGTTTTGTTCTGATTAAAGAATGCACATTCCAAACCTGGTTGGGAGTTGCGGGCTGGGCGGGGCGGGGAGGGTTGGGGGGGACGGCGGTGGGCGGCGGACCTGGGAGCTTACCTGGAAATTCAGCCCATTCTCTACATCTGGGAGCTGCCAGTTATTATGGAAAAATTAACAACCTCGTTGCAGAAACCAGAGGCACCAGCCCCTTGAATACCCCAAGGCTTTGGCAACCCCCAGCCCACATTGCCTGTAAACTGCCCATTTTGCATACCCATTCTTATCTCTTTTGCCTACTTCCCCATGTAATTTTTGTCCTTCTACCCAATATAAACAGCTGGCTTATGGGGGGTGGGGGGTGGGGGAAGCAGATTTTGTGGATGACCAGCTGCTCTCCCATTACCTGCTTGCATTATTGGAATAAATGCTCATATATGATTCAATGCTGTCTCTGCTTAATCGGCTCAAGTAATGACAGGCAGCTCAGAGCCACTGATTGTCCAATTTCAGTAATGCTTATCAATTAGCTGTATTTGAGTTATCACTTGGTTTAGGAGCCTTTTCTTAAAGTAGAGAAACTATAATCCTGGGGCCTGGCCACACACAGTAGACCCTTTAAGCTTTGTTCAACATTAAGGGAGGCAGGGTAGGGCAGTAACTGTAATGTCTCCTCTTTTAGGAAGCCTTCCTGATTTCTATACCACCACCACCATTCTAGAAGCAAACAAACTCTCCTTCGTTTGGATCGTCATAGCACTTTATGTGGCTTCCTCAAGTGAATCACTTTTTCTCTCTCTAACTCAGTTTCCTCACCTGTAAAATGAAGGCAATAATGATACTTATCTCACCAGGTTACTGTGAGGATTAAATCAGGATATGTTTGCAACACCCCATGTCAAGCTCATGCTAAATACCCAATAAAAGGAAGCAGTTGTGGTGATTATTTTGAAATCTTAATATGACGTTTGTCTTACTGTCTCGTATTGCACCATGTACATATTTCACCTCCCTCATTAGATTGCAAACTCTCTGTGGGCAGGGAGCATATCTTGTTTATCTTTGTATATTCCACAATGCATGGCACACTGTCTGTCCACAGTAGGCTTTCAACAAATCATTCTTGAATGTGCACACTCAGAGGCCATGCGCATGTGCAGGTGTATGCATACACTCGGGGCACACCTATGCCAATACATTTTTCTGTCCTCATCTTGGCTGACATTCTGGTCTGTAGCATTCCACATCACTGGTCCTTCTCCAGCTATGACTTCTGTGATCTTTCTCTTGGATTTCCACCTACCCATCTGGCAACTACTTGTGACTCCTTCAAGCCCCAACCCCTCCCCCACTTGCCCTTAAATGTCTGTGTTCCCCGTAGTGCCATCTCAGCCCTGTTCTTCTCCCTTTGGACACTGTTGAGTGACCTCATCTAAACCATAGATATACACTGGAGATGTAAGAAAAAGTCTCCAGCCCAGCACTCCCTCCTGACCTCTAGACCTACAAAACCTGACGGGCATCCTGCCCTCCTTCCTTACCTCACTCCCAGGGCTGATCACGAGTCCCCTGGCTTCTTTTGCCTTCCACAGTAATTTACATTTGGGGCTTCCATCCTCTCTCTGTCCCTATTGCCACAGGGTCAGTTCAGACCGCCTTCCCCCCCCCTACCCCCCCCCCCCCGCTCCCGGCTCCCAGCCTTCGCCCCCGAACCCCCCCCTAAACACACTTTTCACTTGGGCCCTGTAGTCAGGCTTTCCTCTGTTCTCTCAGCTGCTGTGAGTGCGCTCTCATCAGTTGGGTTTCCTGCTGAAATCCTGTCATTGTGGATAAAGGGGTGCGTACCTGAATAGATATATGATGAATCAATCAACTATAGTAAAAATGTTAACTGCAGAATCCAAGTAGTGAGTATAGGAGTGTTTCTTGCAATTCTTTTCAACTTCCTTGTGCTTCAAATTTTTCATAAGGTGTTGGGGGAAATATCTTTCAGTGATTTCTTTTAGATTTTTGGATGAAACTCAAGGCTCCATGCAATTCATAAGGCCCTTTATGATCTGGCCATGCTGCCTCCTTCTATAACCTCGTGGGCCACCACTCACATGTCCCCTTCCCACAAACCATCTTAGGTTACTTAGAGCCACCCAGGAGAGTTGTGCCATTTCATTCCTCTGTGTCCACGTACTTGCTGTTCCTTCTTCCCAGAGCACTCTTCCCTGTATTCTTCTCCAGCGACCCCCAAACTCCTGGTCACTCTTCAAACTCATCTCAAGGGACGCCTCCTCCAGGATGCCTTTGCTGAACCCCTCAGATGGAGGCCCCTTATCTGGTTCCCACAGACTCTCCCATAGCTCAACAGAAGGTTAAGGCACCAAGGGCCTCACCCAGGACTGGATTTGCAGATAAGGTGCAGCACTGGAAACCGGCCTGAGAACTGGGGTCTGAATCACAGATGATCTCTAATTTTTTCCCTCAGAAGTACAAACATGCTTAGCTAGCGGAGCAAGTCCTGAGGCTACAACTGACCCGCAGACCCCGGAGCCTCCTGGAGGGGGCCGAGCTCTGATGGGGGTGGGCCACCCCCCCCAGGAAGAGGTCCTGGCGGGGCCGGGAAGAAGGCGGGGCCTGAGGCTGTGCTAGTCGGTGTCCCGGAGCTGGGACGGAAGTTGCACAAGTACAGTTAGTTTCAGTTTTGTTTCTCTTCCAGGCACCCTGCCACAGCCGTGTCCAGGCCTCGGCCCCCCACTCCTGGTGCTGGAGCCCAAGGTCAGCTCAAGCCAGGTAAGGAGAGGCAGGGGAAGGGGAGCTGAAGGAAGAGCTAAACTGTAGGGAGTTGGGGGAAGGGAGGGAGAGCACGGGAGGAAGAGGAAGGGAGGGGGGGAGGCGGGGAGAGGGACCCGGAAGTCAGGAGGAGAGGGGAGGCTGGGCAGGAGCACCCCCCCACTAAACCCCACGGGACCAGAGGTCTGAGGCTTCCCTGGGAAAGACCCCTTCCCACTCTCTGAGCTCTGCCCCCAGCCCCCACTTTCCGGAAGTTTGGGGGAAATTCCCCAAGTCCCTTCAGTATTTCACTGCCACTGGGACCTGGGAGGATTCCCAGATGAACCTCACGCATCTCAGACCCTTCAGAGGTTTCTAGGAGAGCAGAGGGCCTCTTGCAGCAGGAAAGAATGAAAGAAGAGGACTCTAGGAGTTGAGGCAAAGGCTACTGTGACCCTCAGGCCCAGCAGCTGGAAGGAGAGGGCAGGGCATTCCCTTCCCCTAGGCCTCCCTGCTGCCTGCTCCAGAACCCATTTCAGGAAGTCAGGGCATGAAGTGGGGTCCCCACTACCCATGAAGCCACTCCCAGGGTCTAGAAGACAGGTGTATGCGCCAGGGAAATTGGGGCCCCTTATACTGCCCCAAACGCCAGGAATCAAGACAGCTCCGCCCACCTGGACCTTCCACTGTGTCCCCCACCCCAGCACCTCGGCCCCAGCAGGATCCCCAGGACCTATTCACAGGGGGCTTGGGTCACACTTACCACAAGGCCTGTCATTACTCTGTTAGCTCTCTGAGACCAGGGGTTTCTCTTCTCGGTCTTGTCATTTCTTATATTTCTTAACACATGCAAGCAGCACTGTCTTTTTTCATATTTGCTGAATGTGTGCAAGGAGAAGGGCAGCTCCCTGGCTCAAGAGCAAATGGCCAGAGAACTCAGAAGACCAGAAGAAAATTCCTGGCCATTCAGGTGATTCTCCAGTCCTGGTGGGGCTTAAGCATAGGGGGAGAGGCAGGAGGGCAGGCTGGTGGTGCGTTCTGCTCTCTAATCCTGACTCTTGGCTTGCAGCATGGTGTCCCAAGGATCCTCGCCCTCCCTTCTGGAGGCCCTGAGCAGCGACTTCCTGGCCTGTAAAATCTGCCTGGAGCAGCTGCGGGCGCCCAAAACCTTGCCCTGCTTGCATACCTATTGCCAGGACTGCCTCGCTCAGCTGGCCGAGAGCGGCCACCTCCGATGCCCTGAGTGCCGCGAGACCGTGCCAGTGCCACCAGCAGGCGTGGCCGCCTTCAAGACCAACTTCTTTGTCAATGGGCTCCTGGATTTGGTGAGGGCTCGGGCCGGTGGAGACCTGCATGCAGGAAAGCCAGCCTGTGCACTGTGCCCCCTGATGGGGGGTGCCAGTGCCGGGGGGCCAGCCACAGCCCGGTGCCTAGACTGTGCTGATGACCTGTGCCAGGCCTGTGCCGATGGGCACCGCTGCACCCGGCAGACTCACACCCACCGAGTGGTGGACCTGGTGGGCTACAGGGCAGGGTGGTATGACGAGGAGGCCCGGGAGCGCCAGGCAGCCCAGTGCCCCCAGCACCCAGGAGAGGCCCTGCGCTTCCTGTGCCAGCCCTGTTCCCAGCTACTGTGCCGTGAGTGTCGCCTGGATCCCCACCTGGACCACCCCTGCCTGCCCCTGGCTGAAGCTGTGCGTGCCCGAAGACCAGGCCTTGAGGAGTTACTAGCAGGTGTGGACAAGAACCTGGCCGAGCTAGAGGCTGCCCGGATGGTGGAAAAGGAAGCCTTAGCCCGCCTGCGGGAGCAAGCGGCCAGGGTGGGAACACAGGTGGAGGAGGCTGCTGAGGGGCTTCTCCGGGCCCTCCTGGCCCAGAAGAAGGAGGTGCTGGGGCAGCTACGGGCCCACGTGGAGGCTGCTGAGGAGGCTGCTCGGGAAAGGCTGGGAGAGCTGGAGAGCCGGGAGCAGGTGGCCAGGGCTGCGGCTGCCTTTGCCCGTCGGGTGCTCAGCCTTGGTCGTGAGGCCGAGATACTCTCGCTGGAGGGGGCGATTGCCCAGAGGCTCCGGCAGCTGCAGGGTTGTCCCTGGATGCCTGGACCAGCCCCCTGTCTGCTGCCCCAGCTGGAGCTCCATCCTGGGCTCCTGGACAAGAACAGCCACCTGCTGTGGCTCTCCTTTGAGAATCAGCAGTCCCAGAAGGACAGTGGGAAGGATGGAGCTGGGAGCCAGGGAGGTGAGGAAGCCCAGAGCCCCAGAGAGGATGGAGCCAAGATGGAGAGACAAGCTGCCGCCCAGCCCCAGAGAAGGGATGGAGCCCAGACCCCAAAAGAGGACAGAACCCAGATGCCCCAGGAAAATGGAGCCCAGACCCCAAAGACAGACAGAGCCCAGACCCCGAGAGAAGGCAGATCCCAGATGCCTCATGAAGATGGAGAAGTCCAGACTGCAGGGGGCGGCAGATCCAACAAGAAGAGGAAATTCAAAGGCAGGCTCAAGTCCATTTCCCGGGAGCCCAGCCCTGCGCCCGGGCCCAATCTGGAGGGCTCTGGCCTCCTCCCCAGGCCCATCTTTTCCTGCAGCTTTCCCACTCGGATGCCTGGAGACAAGCGGTCTCCCCGGATCACTGGGCTCTGTCCCTTTGGCCCCCGGGAGATCCTGGTGGCTGATGAGCAGAACAGGGCTCTAAAGCGCTTCTCCCTTAATGGCGACTACAAAGGCGCTATACCTGTCCCTGAGGGCTGCTCCCCGTGCAGCGTGGCCGCCTTGCAGGGTGCGGTGGCCTTCTCAGCTGGGGCTCGGCTGTACCTCATAAGCCCTGATGGTGAGGTGCAGTGGCGCCGGGCACTGAGCCTGTCCCAGGCCAGCCATGCGGTGGCTGCAATGGCGAGTGGGGACCGGGTGGCTGTCAGTGTGTCGGGCCACGTGGAGGTGTACAACATGGAAGGCAGTCTGGCCACCCGCTTCATCCCTGGGGGCAAGGCCAACCGAGGCCTTCGGGCACTGGTGTTTCTGACCACCAGTCCCCAGGGCAATTTCGTGGGGTCAGATTGGCAGCAGAATAGTGTGGTAGTCTGTGATGGGCTGGGTCAGGTGATTGGGGAGTACGGAGGACCAGGCTTGCATGGCTGCCAGCCAGGCTCCGTGTCTGTGGATAAGAAGGGCTATATTTTTTTGACTCTCCGAGAGGTCAACAAGGTGGTGATCCTGGACCCAAAGGGGTCATTGCTAGGCGACTTCCTGACAGCCTATCATGGCCTGGAAAAGCCCCGGGTGACCACCATGGTGGATGGCAGGTATTTGGTCGTGTCCCTCAGTAATGGGACCATCCACATCTTTCGGGTCCGCTCTCCTGACAGTTAAAGGGCTGGGACTGGGGTGGAACTGGGTGGGATTGGGGAGGGAGTGGGGCAGGAGGAGGGAGGCAGGGTTATCAGGGAGGTGGTGGACGAGGGCATTTTCCCAGAGGGCAGGTGTTGGCAACCTTTCCATGTAACATGCCACACTGCCAACCCCTTTTGGGGTGTGCAGAGATAGGGACCAAGGCTTGGGGCATGACCAGAGCTCTCAGAAGCAGAGGAGGAGGGACTGGCAGGGTGCTGGAAGTTAACCACCTCTTGCTTTTTGTGGGTGACTGCTCCCACCATCACCGCCACCCCCTCTGCTACTGTTGTTATAGTTTAAGTCTCTGAGATTTGTAAGCTTATCCTAATTAGCATTCTTCGGGAAAAAAAAAGATTCCTGGTGGAGGAGCCCAGCGGGAGTCTTGGGGAGGTGGGCAGAAGTCCTCCGAGCCCAGAAGGTCTCAGGGTGTGTCAGGAACATGCCTCTGGAAGGACTGAGAACTGGCTCTCCCCGGATTGGAACAGGGACACGCCAGGTCAGAGGAGGCCTGGGATTTTGAAACGGCAGCGCTTCTCTGATAATGGCATCCCCCAGTGCAGTATGGGGTGGGCTTCATGGGCTACCAAGTGCAGGTGCCAGCCCAGACTAAGAGGTGTTTACTTCAAAGTCCACAAAGAGAATGCTGCTAGAAGACAACCTGGCAGGGTCCGAGTCCGCTGCTCGGGGTTCTGAGTGTGAGAGAAGGGGACCCCAGGTGCCTCCGCCACCTCTGAGCCAAGACTTACGTAGGATGTAAAATCTCTTCTGTGTTTATATCTTTACATTTCCTGGGGTCTATTTTTAGTTTCCTCTTAGTTTTCCAGCAAAATTTCTTTGGAGAAATGTTGGCTTTCATTGGCTGAACTAAGGGGTGAGGGAATGTGTCCTTTGGTAGGCCACTGCTGCTGGGGCCAACAACCCAACCCTAGAGGCCTGCTGTGGGATTGGGGAGACAACGGCTGGAAACCCTAAGAAGTTGGTAGTGGGGCTAGGATGGTGGAGGAGTGAAAACCGGAGGGAAGGACCTACTTGGAGGTGAACCACAACCACTGGTTCTTTGCATAGGTCATGGCAGTGGTGGAACTGAGGTGGACGTGTTTAGCCAGGGGCTGTCGAGCGATGACCTAAGGGAATCGTAATGTTAGGATCATGGACAATGGAGTGTTTGAGGGAACCAGGGGTATTAGGACAAGTCCAAATCAAAAGCGCAGAGCATGGGGAAGGAGAGGTTATTGCTTGTTTATTGACGTGATGGGGGAAATCTTCAAGGCCAGGTGAACAAATTCAATTATATAAAAATTGAAATGTGTACAGCAAAGAATGAAGATTTTAAAAACCAGTCAGATGAGAAAACTGCATCTGTAGAATTGATCTGAGTAAGAGCTGAGCCTGCATATATGCAGTGACCAACATATCTTACTTGGTCAGAGGACCAAATAGGCTGTGTGCCCAGGAGGAAACACACACAGGCCAAGACTACTAAGCAAAACGATTTTTAAAGGTCAGCCGCTTTCATGTATCAGAAATACATTTTAAAAATATGTCGTGGAGAAACAGACTCCTGGCAGTATAAAATGGTGCTTCCTGGAGAGAATTTTAGCAATACTTGACAAGAGTACCAAAAAAAAAAAAAAAAAAAAAGACTGTAAGAATCAGTTATCTCACTATGGGGAATACGTTCTGGGAAAATAATTCAAAAGAAAAAAAGTATTTGCACAGAGATATTTGTGGCCACCCTATAAATTATAGTCTTGACTGGAAACTGCTCAGCTGTGGGGGACAGCTAAGTAGATTGTGGTCTGTTAGGACAATGAGCTACTGCCTTCACATATGATAACTATGAAAACTATTTACAAGAATATGTTATGTGATGTAATCATAAGAAAAAAAGAATTTGGATTATGATCACATGATGATAGCAACAAGGTGAAAGTATGTCTGAATCATTACCGAGTGGAAATAGGTTCAAAATATGTAAATAGTCAGTGATGTGGGAGATTGGGTTCTTTATGAGTTATTTTGTGCTGTTGTTACTCATATATGCACATTGCTACTTAGTTATTTTTGTCCATTAAGTAACATACTTAACATATGTTTATATGTTAAGTAACATATATGCTTGGGTATTTACTTTAAAAATACACCTCTATAAATGATATTCAAGAATAGCTACTGGATTTGCTAATGGATATGTCTCTTAGCACAAATGAGACTGTTCTGATAGAAGAGGGGCAGGAGTCGGGGGAGAGTACCAGCTGGATGGACGTGGCAGGGAGAAAGGCCATCAGAGCAGGGGTCTGTCTGGTGACTGACAAGGAACCCTCTGGGAAGGGTTACCGAGGTCAGTGATCCCCTAAGGGAGATCATTGTGGAGTGCTCAGAAGGCAGGGGAAGGTCGTGTTGAGTTTGCCAACTAATTCAGACCAACTGGAAACCAAATGGTGGTTCTAAGGAACCAGCTAGTATAGGATGAGTTGCATTGGTGGGGAGGGTCTGTCTTTGCAGCTCTATCTGCAGAATTAACAAAACGTTGGCTCATAGTTGGTGCTCAGTCACACATGTGTGAAATGAATTAATATCTGTGAAAAGGGATGGGACAGTGGTAAGATACCAGAGATTTGCCACCTTAAATGACATAGCCCTATCCAAACCAAGTTGTCCAAAACCTTGGCTTATGGGAAATCCCCAGCAAGGGGTCACTGTGGACACTGTCCACCATATGCTTAGGGAGGGGACAGTGGGGTGGCGTGGCTCAGCTCCCAGTCACAAAAGAGTTGAGATTGGGGTGTCCTGCTTATGTGTGTGGAGGGGGACCTGGGGAATCATACATCTTCAGGTTGGAGCAGCAGCTCTACAGAGCTGTCTAAGAACCATATGCCGAGGACCTGGCTGGTGAAATGGCTCCAGCCAAGCGGCTCACCCAGGAGGCAAACCAGGAATAGAGACCTTTAGAGAGGAATTGCCACCTGACTACAAGAAGAAAATCCCGATGCTCCAGACATACAGGAGCCACGTGACTTCAGGAAGCTGTAAGCATCCCGGAAAGCCAGGCATTGGAAGATTGACAGAAATTCTAAATTTTTCTCACTAAGGGGTGGGGGTGGGAAGGCACAGAACACTGACAAAATATGAAATAGATGGGGAGTATAGCATTGAGCCAACTTAAAGGTAGAATCCCTAGCATCTTAACTGTGACCTGGGAATCTTAACGAAACCCACGGAAAGCACCACTCAGCAGCGAGGGAAAGAGTTCTTGGTTAAACTACAGATCTTAAGCAATCAGGAACATTGCTTAAGATCCCCACCCTCATTGGACCACGACAATTAACTTGGTCAATCATTCCTTTTCCTGTTTGGAACTCTCTAGCTTGTGCATGTACTAGTGAAAGGAGAATGCCATTCATTCAGTTAGGGAGAAAGGGAGTAAGAAAAGCTCTTTCATATACTAGTACTTTGCACCTAAAAAAGTGAATGAGGAAGCAGAGACTTGGGTTGAGTGCTGGCTCTTCCACTTAACTGTTATCTTGGTCTAGCTCCCTAACCTCTCTGAACCTCAGTTTTTTCTACATCAGTTAAGTGGGGATAATACTATCCACCATGCCCACCTCACAGGGTTGTGAGGACTGGGTGAGAAGTAGAGAGACTTATTTTGTATTTTGTATGCCATAAAGCTCAAATCTGAGGTATTGGTTAGAAAAAGTTCAACTCACTTGTACTAACCTAATACTCTTACGTCAGTGTAAGCTTGAATGAGATGTTATGTGCACATATTGCAGGTAAAAGCTCAACATCTGGGTAGAGCAGTTACCTTTTTTTCCTTTGGAGAAGATTTTATTTTGCATTCCAGCAGTTATTTGAAGATGCCATATACTATAACACAACCGTGACTATAGGAGCAGGAGGGACCAATGGCCAGCTTGCTTAGATGCAATGCTATTCCTAAAAGCCAGCTGAGAACCAGACTGTACTAATGAAGGACCGTTAATCATAGATTCTTAGAGGTTCAAAATGGCGAGAGTGGCCAAATCTCTTGATAATTTTAGAGAAAATATAATTTGGGAGGGAATAGCTCTCCTTTCATTGTAGTCTTATTATTACTGTGTCTATAAAGCCATGCTATATAATAAATCTACAGAGATAAAATTCCACAGGGGCAGAAGTCCAAGAGAGAAGTCAGAGATCTTCCAAGAAAATTGGTGAGGTCGGTGACCTGAGCTGGGTGGGTGTCAAGATCAAGGGACTTGACCATCTGTCCTTGGCGGGTCAGCTGGGAGCTAGAGTTATCCCATAAATTAAATGGGAGACTGGACAAGAGTTCAGAGTTCTGTTTTGGGAAGAATGCAGTCTTGGATTAGCTGGGGCAGAGAGCTGCCAGAGAGAGCACGTGAAAATGTTCCTTGCAAGAGGAAGACCAAGTTCCGGTGCAGGCTTAGGAAGATTGGTAACTTAACCAGAGGTAGCAGAACCATCCTACCCAACTGGTTAGTAAGTATAGTTTAATTAAATGGATCAGGACAAAAGCAAAAAAGGATCTTTGAGGGACCAAGATGCCTTTGGTTGCAGGAGTGGATAAGGTGCAGCAGGGTCAGGGTGGACCTCACCTGAAGCCCCAGGTGAGGAATCTTTGGGACCAAATAGAGAAGGGCCTGTGTATAAAGAGGCAATCAGGAAGTAGCCTTGGGAGGTTTTAGAAAGCAGCCTGACTTGTCTCAGGAGAACTTTTGAACTGGTTGGCGTTTCAGCCAAGAGAGGATTGAAATTGTAATTGGGGCTTCGTTATCTATGGTGTCAGCCCAGTAAATTTCTTTTAGTTGAAATGGGCTGAAAATTTTGTTTTAATCTCTCATTCCTTCAGTTGTGTTTATATCTTTATTCTGTTGCTGAATAAATTCTTTATAAAAATTTAAACCTTTTCTCAGGTGGTTCATGGGTATGGGGGACTGTTAACACCCAGGCCCAGATGGCAAAGGGAAAATATATCATGGCCACCCCTGTTGTAGCTCCAAAGATGCCAACCAGTACTTGGGAGGCATAGTCACCATCTGTGGTCCCAGCCTTGTCCTGGGCCACTCCTGCTTGTAGCAGAGGGGCCCTCCAGGCAGAAATGTGTACCTTCTAGGCTAAAGCTTGGTGGGAGCCAGCAAGTGATCTGGCCCAGCGGGACTGCATGCATGAATGCTCAGGTGAGGTATGACTGGGCGAGGAGCCCAGGTCAGGGTAGCTGTGCCCACTTCTGGTCTCTGCTGGCTTTCTGTTTTGGGGAAACCAAATGAACATGGGGAATACCTTCTAGCATGCTGCATTTGCAAGCTCACAGTGGCCCCTGCAGGGCTGGGAGGTACCAGGCTGTAGAAATATCTGCCTGCTGGCCCAACCCACCCTACCTCCTCTGATCTGTCTCCAAAGCCTCCTCCCCGCCCCCCTTCTCCTGCCCCTCCCCTCTGAGTGTCCTGAGCAGGAAAAAGAAAGACCTCAGGTCCTTATTTCTAACTCACATAGCCTCAGGCTCCCATCTAATACAGATCAAAAAACAGCTATTGAGCACCCACCTCCCTGTGCTTTTCACTCATGACTTCCAGCAACCTCAACCCCTACAAAGTAGGAACATTAACATTATTTGACAGACAAGGACATGGAAGCCTGGCGAGGCTTGCTCATGCGAAGTAGATTTAGATTCTGACTCCAAAGCTGACCTTCCAAACAGCTCTAAATCCTGAGCATGTGTCTCCTGTTTCCTTGTTTGCAGATGAGTTGAACAAAATGAGATCTGAGGTTCTTTCCTGCGCTAACAGACCAGACCCCTATTGCTATAATAGGTCCAGAATCCAGACACAAGAAGGGAAGCTCAGGGATACCCCTACGCATCCTACTGCTGTCTTGTGCTCACTGTCAGGGCCCCCTAAGATGAAGATGGAATGACAAGTGAGGGGAGAATGTTTTGAGAAGCTTGGTGGGGGAACAGGAGGTGTGGATCAGGGCCCACTGCTGCCGTGGTGACAGCCTGAATAAGAATTTCACAATTCATCATCTAATGACTCAGCCTGCTTTGGAGCTGCGCCTCTGCGAACCCCAGGGAGCATGACTCAGCAGCTGAGGGGGCCGGGTGCAGGCGAGATCACCATGGTCCATGTGAGCATTGACTGTGGAGAGAACGGTTTGTTCCCAGCTCCAAACCCCAAGGCGGCGCGTCTGCTTCTGTGGTCAGACACACACGGCCTGGGTTTCCTAGCCATGTGGCCAAGCCTCCTCCCTCAGACTTGAGTCTCTCCTTCTCTGCATTCAAGAAGTCAACGCCCCGGAAGCATCAGGACCACCTCCTTTTCCCACAGCCGTGGGATCTGCAGAAAAGGGCCTCTCTCCCCTTCACTGCTCTTCCAGGATCAGGCCGGCCTTTAAATAAGGGCAGCAGAGGCCACACTATAGGGGTGAGGAGGCCTATAAACATCACAGGCTGGGCACACACTGGATAGATGGTCACAGCATCCCTTCCCGCTCTGAGGGGGTGTGGTGAGATGGGGATCCCAGGCCTTGATTTTGCTCAAAGGTCAACCTAGAAAATATCTCTTCCCCCTCAGAAATAACAATGCATATTTTCCCTCCCTTCAATACTAAATTTGGGAAATTCATCAACTTACCAGAAAACAGCCAAAGAAAGCTGCGGTGGAACAGCCCTGAGTCCAGGGAGGGGCTGGCACCATGGGCTGGTGCACACCGTGCGGGGCACACACTGCCCCCTGCTCTCCACCACACCTGCCTGCCCTTCTCCAAAGCCTGATCACATGCAGCAATTTCCTCACCTGCAAGACCCTTCAGGACAAGAACTTATGAGTCACGTTGAGCATTCCATAATCAGGTGTTCCATAAATATCTGCTGGTTGAAGGAACACATGAGTGAGTCTGCTAAAACCTAGTCACTGGCATGGGTGTCAGATACATTGGGAGGAGACGGCAGCTGTCATCAGGCATGGCCTGAGGCAAAAAAGGTTTATTCTTTTCCTTAGAAGGGAGACATGAATAAGAGTTCAGTTACCCAAATTCTGGGAAAAAGGTAATAATCTCCCTGTTGTACTTTTTTTTTTTCCCATAGCATTCTAACCTCCTAACGTACTATTCCATTTCATTATTTATTCTGCTTCTTGTTTGTTGTTTGTCTCCTCCCCCAATATCCACCCTGGAGAGACAGGACAAGCCCCGGGAGGACAGGACATTGGCCTGTTTTGTACACTGATATGCCCTTAGAATAGTTTCTGAGATGAGTGAGTGAGTGAATGGTGTCTATTGAGCTTTTACTCTGACCAGGCCCCTCTACCTGTTGTGCCCTTTGCATGTATTAACTCAATTAGTCCCCTCAGAAGTCCCAAGAGGCAGATACTACTCTCATCCCTGGTTTAAAGGTGAGGAAGGTGAGGTGACAGAGGTTATGCAACACAAACAAGATCACCAGGAGCTGGGCAAGTAGCTGGATAGAGGCCAGCACCAACTGCTGCCAGCCAGGGCCAACTCTTCACCACTCCCTGGCGAGGAGCTGCCCAGGAGGCCTTCCAAGAAAGTCACACCCTCATAATCTTCGCTGATTGATGTTTTTCTTTATAACTCTCCCCACCAACCTCCCACGTGAGCCCATTATACCTCCAGAAAATACCTTTGCCCCGAAGCGCAGCTTTTCCTCAGCTGGAAAGACATTTCCTGATGGGAGAACCTTGGAGGCCTGGGGACAGAGAAGGGGACTGGAGACCCTGGGCCTAGCTCTCCCTGTCTGGGCTCTGCAGAGCTGGGGTGGAGCTGTGCTGATCCTGCAGGCAACTCCCTACCACCCCGCTCCCTACAACCCCACAGACTGCTTGGGAGGCTGCCAAGCCCCAGCTGGGGAAGGCTGAACTCTTTTCTATGGGTTTCCCACTACCTGGAGCTGAGCTAGAACATAGGGGGGTCCTGCCCACCCCAAGGCACCAGAGATCCCAGACACTGTCTCCTCCCCATGCTGGCTCTGCAGGGCCAGAGCAGAGAGAGCCAGGCCAGGCTCCCAGTCCCCTCTCTGCCTCTGAGCCTCATGGTTCTCCTGCCAGGAAAAGTCTTTCCAGCTAAAAGGAAGCTGCACTTTGGAGCAGAGATAGCTTTTGGGTGTGGAATGAGGTCATATGAGAAGGTGGTAGGAAGATAAAGAAAAGTATTCACCCACAAAGATGATGTGGGTGTGGCTTCCCCAGAAAGCCTCACGTACAGTGCTTTGCCAAGGAGTAGCGAAGAGGTAGCGCAGGCCAGGCAAGAGCTGGCATTTACCTCTGTCCAGCCACTTGCTCCTAGTGATCCCTGGAGAAAAGAATGGAGATCCAAGAACATCAGGGGCAGGGAGAAGGCTGCAGGGACCAGAGGCCCACACACATATCCATGCTCAGGACATAGAACGCCACATTGCCTCCATCCAAGAGCTTGGGGAGGCA
Source organism: Plecotus auritus (assembly GCF_963455305.1). NCBI lineage: Eukaryota > Metazoa > Chordata > Mammalia > Chiroptera > Vespertilionidae > Plecotus > Plecotus auritus. The sequence goes on along the minus strand of NC_137774.1, from coordinate 93,411,208 downwards.
GTGAGAGAGGAAGGGGATGGAACTGAGATGTCTGAGCAGCAACTACAGGTGGGTCACCAGGGCAGGCGGAAGCTGGATTGGGGTGTGTCAGGGAGACTGTGTCCCAATGTTGGAGAAGCAGCGCCACGCATCACTCACAGGGTTTCTGCCTGTGGCTGGGGCTGGGCATCTGTGCTGGTGTTTAGCTGAGGGAAGGAGGAGTAGCTCTGTGATCTGCAAGCAAATGGAGGTGGGGGGACATGCTGTCAGGGTGTTCCCAGGCAGGGCATCATGCCAGCCTTCACCTCATCGAAGAATCAAGACTGGAATTTCCCTGAAGCTCATTTCCTACCATTTAATCCTCAATCAAGGAACACAGCTGCCAAGTCTGTGCCTGAAGGGCAAATGCTGGGCGTGGGCAAGGAGCAGAGACCTCCAGGAGGGCCTCCAGGCCCTGTCTACCTCTCTGCCACAAAGCCCCTCTTCTAACACAGAAGGTATATGAACCTTCCCTCTGGGGTCTTCTCCCCACCCCCCAGAAAGGGATTCAGGCTGAAGAGAGCTGCATTTAATCCCAGCTCTACCACTCACTCACCAGGTGACCTCTGCACAGGTCACTTAACCTCTCTGAACCTCCATTCTTTATCTGTGAAACTGATGTAGTAATATACACCACAGGGCTTCCAGGGCGAATAAATGAGATAAAGAATGTAAACGTACTCAGCCAGTGCTTGGCTCATAGGGGTGTTCAGTCAATATCCATTCATTTCTTCTCCCCTCACCCCTAGGACCATGGGCCTTCTCCTCATACCTTCTGGAGACCAAACACCTGGGCTGGGCTGTTTCCTTCCACCCCAAGCATCAATCAATCAGCCTGCCACACAGAACGTATTTATTGAGCCCTGCCTTGAAGTAACCAATGCAAACAGCAAGTGTAAAAATGTCGGGGAAAGACTCAGCCAGCTGGGGAAGGGGGCTGGTCCTGTAGACAAGTGGCTTTACTGTGGTGCTCGCTACAGCCCAGTACCTGGTTCTAACTGTGTGTACATCACGGACACACCGATCTCAGGACTGACTAACAGGAACTGGACACAAACAACAGCAAACCGGAATGCGGCTTAGTAATTTACAGAGGGCACAACTCTTCTGGGGACCTCAGAATATAAGTATTGAGCGTAGAATCAGAACAACGCTAGGGCATTGGATGATCTAATGGCCGGATGGCCTGAGGCGCCTGTGCCACCTTGGGACTCACCTGTTCTGAGGCCCAGCCCCTGATGTCTGCACGACAGGGCGCCAACTCCTTTGCACAGCACCAAGTTGGGTCTCCCTGGGTCCCCCTTACAATGAGAAGGAACAGATAATGCGGTTATTTTGCTAAAATGCAATCACAATCTTATCTGTCCTTCGAGGTTTCACCCTGGTCTCCTTAATTAGATTTGGGATATTCACAGACAGTCAGTCTCCTAGGTAATGTCTACAGAGGGCTCATGTCCTCTGCTAAACTGGGTTTCTTCCTAATTGAATTCTCAGAAGGCGATGTTAACTTCAATGTACATAGCTATCAGACCCCGAGTCCTTCCCATGTGGGGCAGTATTGAGGGACAAGGGGAAACTGTAGACCCAAACAGCTCTTACCCCTAAATAGTGTACAACCCGTAAGGAAAACAAAATGAACACATGTGATACAATCCAGTGCTAAAGGGTGTGTCTGACCATGTGAGTCTGATCCTGAGAGTGTTCAACTTCAAAGGACAGACAACCTAGGGGGACCTGGGGGAGTCTGGGGAGGCTTTGGGGGGAAGGTGGAATGTAAGCCGCCTAGGGAGGCTCGTGGACAGCTGACTTACATAAGGAAAGCAGGGGAGGTGGCACATTCCAGGGGCCAGAGATGGTGGGAAGATGGAAATCAGATGGTATAGATGGAGAAGGGACAGGTGTGGCAGATCAAGACCCCAAGCAGTCCTATATGAGCTCCTTCCCAGTTCACCCACACTGCTCCTGTTGGTATTCCCATATGTGCACTGGGCTTGCCAAGAAACTGAGGGAGCCCTGAGCATCCCTCCCCCACACAACACACAAACACACACTCCTGTCCAGCAGCAGAGCTGACCTTTCAGAGAGGAAGGACAGGGAGCCTCTGCCCAAACCCAGAGGGACAGCCCTGCGCCTTCCACCTGCTGCACTGACCATGTGCCTGATTCAGCCCGGAAACCAGCCAAGTGCGCCAGACACAACACAACCTCTTCCCCTCACCTCCGAGCCCCTCGCGTCTCAGAAGTGATAACAGGGAGTTCCCGAGTTAGGGGCTTTCCATCCGGGCTCAGCTGCTGCCTCCCACTTCCGCCCCCATTTCCCTGAGTAAGCTGCCACCAGCAGCAACCATGCACAAAATAAAGTTTGCCATGCCGGTTCCTGAATGACCACTTGAGGATCAGGTTCCCTGGAGCCCATCCTGGGAATTTAGTTCAGGGACCAAACACTTGATACAACCAAAGCAGGATGTTTCCATCAACCCTAGTTTACAGTAGGAGCTCAGAATGAGAAGGGGGTCCCCAAATTTCCTTTGCTCCAAAGCCACTGCTGTTCCCTCTGCAGGAGCTAGATCTTGGAAATAAGACAACTGCCTCTCTGCTTCCTGAGCCCGCCCAATCCTTTGAGAGAGCTGGCCAGTGTGGGGCAAGACAGAAAAGGAGGGAGAGGTCTCTGCCTGCAGGGGCCCTGAGCTCCTGCTGACCCTGGCACTGAGGAGGCTGTCTGGGTCTGGGGCCAACTCCATAGCAGTGATGAGCTGGCAGGCCAGTCTGCACCCTGGGAAAGAGGGAGTGGGCCTGAGGGAGCCAGCTGTCGATCTAGGCTGTGAATAACGGGGGCCTCATCACCACCCCAGAGCTGCAGGGGCAGGAGCAGCCGGCACAGGGACTGACTAAGAGCAGTTCCGGGCGAGTGGGTGATGAGCAGGGAGGCTCCCCCAGGCTCCCACACACACAGCAAATCCCCAGGCCTGCTCTTTGGTGTCCCGCATTTCCAGGCTCTTCTCCCCACACAACTTTTCCCTGTAGGACTGCTTCTCCAGGTTGACATGTCTTCCCCACCCCACCCTTGGCTGGATGTCTGATCTCAGGTATCACCCAAGAGGAATCTAGCACAGTCCTTCTTGGAACGCTTTATGGTCATAAACCTCTGTGTTTCTCTGGAACAGGGCCCTAAGCCCTTCCAGGGCTGGAGCCATTAGCCCAGCCCAGCAGCTTTACATGCCCGTGCCCCCCCCCCCCCCCGCCCAACCCCTCTCCCCCCCCTCCCCCCGGGGCAGAAAGCACAATGAAGCAGCTCTCCAGGAATGCTGGCAGATGGTGCTCTTCATAGTGACGGTCACCCTTCCAGGCCTGTGTCACAGGTCAGCTCCCTGAGCATTGCATGTGCAGCTCTTCTGAGGCATTCGAGGCCTGTTCTGTCTCCTCCAACACTGAAGGTGAAGACAGTTCCTCCATGCCTTCCCCACTGCCTCAGAGTCAAGCCTGGAGTCCAAGGTTAGCAGAAAACCATCCATAGACATGAACAAAAACTGCTCACTGAGCAAATGAGTCAAAGGGCAGCCAGGCAAGTCCTCCTCCCCTTTCTACCTCCACAGGTGGAGACCCAGGTTGAAGGCCTCAGGGAAGACTGACCTGCCTCGCCAGTCAGGTAGACTCCTAATGGGCTAAGAGATCCCCTGCCCCAGGGCAGCAGATGCCTGAAAGTCCACATCACTGTTCAAGTGGTCTCAACCCTGGAGATGCTACTAGTAAAAACAAAACAAAACCAGTTTCCCAGAATTGTAATCCAAGGTTCAAATCATCAGAGGTGGAGCTGGTCTCGGGACTTTTCAAAAGCTCCTGGGTGAGTCCAGTGTGCCCTTGGGCTGAGAACCACAGGACCAAGGCACAGAAGGTCACAATTCTAAAGCGAGTGTGACTTGGGACAGTTTAAAACAATAAATCATTAAGGCCTGAGTTGGAATCCATGTCTTGCTTAGCAGCAGATTTGGGGGGAGAGAGGGGGCAACATTTTGATGAGAAGAGTTCTGAAGGAAGGAGTCAGGATGGGAAGGGGAGCAGTGGGACACAGTGAGGGAGGGACCTGGACTTTTCCTGGGTTGGGGGGTTAAGGGGACAGGCATGCAAGGGGGCAGCTAGAGGGGCAGCTGAGGCACTGAAAACAGAGTGGAGGTTGGTTAAGAGCTGGGGGTGGCCTAACCGGTTTGGCTCAGTGGATAGAGCGTCGGCCCGCGGACTGAAAGGTCCCAGGTTCGATTCCGGTCAAGGGCATGTACCTTGGTTGCGGGCACATCCGCAGTGGGGGGTGTGCAGAAGGCAGCTGATCGATGTTTCTCTCTCATCGATGTTTCTAACTCTCTATCCCTCTCCCTTCCTCTCTGTAAAAAATCAATAAAATATATTTAAAAAAATGTCCAAGTTAAAAAAAATTAAAAAAAAAAAAAAGAGCTGGGGGTGCTGGAGCCAGCTCCTCTCGTTAGCTGAGTGACCCTGAGCAAGAGACCAACTCACCTGTGTGTCGGTTTCCTCATCCATAGAAGGGGGACAGTGCCGCTCGCTATTTCTGAGCTGGGTGAAAATGAACTAAGATCATGAGTGTATTATCACACAGGGCCTGGCAGACAGCAGCTGCTCGGCACATCTTAGCCCTCGTTACTGCTGCAGTTTGGGAGTGGGGGCTTTACCTAAAACTCTAAAGAAAAGGCATGCAGATGACGACACCTTAGAAATAAATGGATTTGCAGACCAGAAACCACCTAAATAGATTAAATTAACAGGGGCAGCCACAAATCCAGCCTGCCTGGCACAAGTTTTCAGATGCTCAGCATCCATCCTTCCACCAGCCTTAGCAGCATGGAAGGCAGAAAGTGACCTTAGGGGTACTGCAACCCTATGGGGGGTTTCTTTCCATCCCTTCCAGTTGTAGATTTCTTCTGGGCCCTGAAAGGGGAAGAAATGTCCCCCTCTGGTACCAGGCACAGTGGGAAGCTCTGGGCAGGCCTCCACCCCTAATGGAACTCCTGCAGGTCCCAGTTTCTGAAAGTCTTGCCCTAGAACCTAGAATTTTCTTACTCGGTTTCCAGCATCCAACTGGCCATTTGGGGCTGTGGCTATCACAGCCTCTGCAGAGCTAGGTTTCTTTGCCGGATGCTCTTTCAGCTCTGCCCCTACCCTCCCTGTGATCCTCTTGCCCTTTACAGAGCACCTTGTCTTTCCTTCCTAGAGCTCATCTACCTGTGAAGGCCAGAAAGGGTGCAGGGGACCATTTCTCCCAGTTCCAGTGGGAGCCAGACCCCCATGTTACCACACTGCAGTGACCATACCTGGAAGACAGATCATGGTGGGGCTTCCCCAGGCCAAGGTTGTTTATCTGCTTGGGGCAGAAAAGCCATGTCTGTCTCCTTGCCCCCTTACTCCCTGGACGGTGACTCTGTCCCCTGCACATTGTTTTCTTTCCGGTGGAATTTCTGCTCTTGAGGACTCAGTGTTCTGTGTTACTCCCACCTCAGCCATTCCTCATACCCCGGTTTCCTCCTGTCCAGACAGTGCTGGCTACCAGCCAGGACCTCTACGATTCGTGGAGAGATGGGCTGAAGACACAAAGGGTGGAAGCAGGAAGTGGGGAGCTATTGTTCCTCCTTGGTCAGAGTCTCAGGCCTCTTCTGTGGGGCCTGCAGTGTGTGCAGTGGGGCAGCATACACCCAGAGAGCCAGCCCAGGGTAGACATGTGAGGAGGTTCCACTTGGATGGGGACACATCCTACAACCTTGGACTTCAGAGTCCCCAATCAGTTGTCCCCTATATTTGTGCAAGACCTTCCTGTTACTAAGAAAGGCAAGGAGCCCAAACAGGCCAATATTGAGGCCAATCTCCAATGTGGTCACAGGGTGAGGCAGGACTGCTCAATCTGTGCCAACTTCCCTGCCCATGGCACTTCCTGTAGGGTTGAACAAGGTAGAGAGAAGAGGCAGGTGTGGAAGGGGATGGCTCATGCCCACCCTCTTCTATCCTCAACCTAAGCCCACACACCAGCTCTCGGAAAGAACCCAAGTCTGATTTCTGGAGTGTTAGGTGCACCCCAGGTCAGCCTGCCTTGCCAGCCCTGGAGCCCTTGGTCAGGTCTGAGCTGCCTTATATCTGCCACCTCAGTTCCCCTCACCCCAACAGCCCAGCCCCTCCCTCAGTCGCCCCCCAAGGCAGAGCTGCAATGTGAATATCACTCATTCTGCCTGCATCAGCCTTTACCCATACAGTCCTGCTAGTTCCTGACACAGACACGGTGCACAGCAAGCCCTCCCTCCAGCCCCCAAGAAAGCAATGGACTCAGGAGGAAGGCATGTTATAATTCTGGGCCTGGGAATAGGAGGAGCAGCAGGCATTGCCAGCCTTGAGTGTCTGCTTTAGATCGAAGTTTTAACAAGGTAATAATGCTTTGTCAGGCATCCGCAGGACCTGGTCCTCCTCTGCCCCACCAGACATGGGCCAGAGCCCTTGGTGGCCTTCCTTGCCCCAGTGTGGGTCCTGTTAGCCCCACCTGACAGACATCTGGCATCCCTTACCGAGGACCTGATTAGTTAACCCTTCTCTAACACAGGAGGCCCTGTCTCTTCCCTCAGGAAACTAAGGGGATCAAGAGAAGACACAAGAAAAAAAAAAATCCCACAATTTTTTGAGAGAGAGAGAGAGAGAGAGAAAGAGAAACATTGATGTGAACAAGAAACATTGATTGGTCGGTTGCTCCCGACCAAGGATTGAACACGAAACCCGAGTATGTGCCCTGACCAGGAATTGAACCCACTGCCTTTGGTGTATGGGATAATGCTCCAATCAACTGAGCCACACTGGCCAAGGCTAAAAAGCAAACAAAAAGCCCCACACAATTTTTAAAGTCAACTGAAACGTGCTCATTACTTTCTTTCCATGGATACACACCCTTGATCATTTCATTCATGCCATCCTTTACAATCCTAACACTGTTATGGACATGGCATCATTCTCCTCACTTTGCAGAAGAGAAAGTTGAGGCTCAGGGGTAAAAAGGAAGTCGCCCAGAGTTTCCTCCTAGTCCTCGGGCCACATCTGCCTCTTTCCTCAGAAAAACCTCTTATTCAGGCCCATGGTGTCTGTCTAAGGAGATGGAGCTCTTGGAAGGTACAATGATTTTCTCACAATCATTCTGGTAACTGGAGCAGGACTGTATGGTCACAGGGATGACCATCAGAGAATCCTATGTTGAGAGCAAACCCATCTGACTTAGTAAGCAGGTCTGAATGAATACCTGGTGGGAAGGGAGGGCAATCTACTGTGGTGATGGGTCTCCTGGGCTGCCTTTCCTAACCAGGGTAGGCTCTATATGGTCAGGAGAAGGAGGCAGCAGTAGGGACATACGGGGTGGGGGGCAGTGGCAAGGAGGATCTGGGTGCTCCAGAGAAGGAAGTGGGCACAGAGACAGAAGATGAGCAAGTAGGAATGGGAAGAGTCAGGAAAGTCCTTTCATGTGGCCTCCAGGCTGCCTGGGGTACAGGGTCTGCTTAGGACAGTGTAAGATCCTTGAAGATAGGACACGCCCCTCCTTCACATCTCTGACTGTCGCATCAAATCCAGCCCAGAAGAGATCCAAAGAAGCTGTTGCAGGCACGCTGTGCTGGAGGACAAAGGGAAGGCAGCTGTCTCCATGACCTCCTGAGCAGGCAAAAATCCTCCTGTTCCCTTTCCTTCACTCCGTACACCCGCTTTCCCTAGCCCTTACAGCACGAAACCATGAGAGCCCCCAAGCAAGCCAGCAGCCCAACTTGCTACTAATAGCCAAGCCAGCTGAAGTAGCTCAGGGTGACTCAGATGAAGAGACATGCAGAAAGGGCCTGCTTGCATATGGTGAGGAAGTAAGAGAGAAGGAATGGTCAGGGACGTCCCTGGCTTTCCAGTGGCAAATTCCATCTGGGCTGCATCATGAGGCTGCTTCATCCCTGGGACCTCCACCACCCACAGGTTCCCCACTGACCAAGGGGTCATCATCTCTCTGGGCGTTTGCCCAGTTCCATACACGGTTGTGTCCAGAGCCAGGATCCAGACTAGAATAAGAACTTCTATTTCAAGGAAATGAGAGAACACAGAAAGAGCAGACTTGTGATATGAAAGTCCACACAGAGAGCAAAACAAAGAGGGGTTGCCTCAGGCAGAAATGAAAAGATTGTTCCCTAGAGAAGAAAACAGGTGGAGCAAGGATGGGAGCATTTCCTTTCTTCCCCTCCTGGGCTCTGTGTATCCCCTACCCCAGTGGTCGGCAAACTGCGGCTCGTGAGCCACATGCGGCTCTTTGGCCCCTTGAGTGTGGCTCTTCCACAAAATACCACGGCCTGGGCGAGTCTATTTTGAAGAAGTGGCGTTAGAAGAAGTTTAAGTTTAAAAAATTTGGCTCTCAAAAGAAATTTCAATCGTTGTACTGTTGATATTTGGCTCTGTTGACTAATGAGTTTGCCGACCACTGCCCTACCCACTCCCTCCATGTTGCCCTCTGCTTCTCTGCTGAGGCCACTCTGCCTCTTCCTCCTAATCCAGCATCAGTCCCTCTTCCTCTGGGAAGCCCTCCCTCAACTTGCACCCTGACAGCCTAAGTCTTACAGCATAGCATACAGACAACTTTACATTTTAATCTAATTAGTGCATGTATGTAATCTTCTGTCCCACTAAGAGTATATGTTCAAGCCCTGACTGGTTTGGCTCAGTGGATAGAGCGTCGTTCAATTCCCGTCAAAGGCATGTACCTTGGTTGCAGGCACATCCCCAGTTGGGGGTGTGCAGGAGGCAGCTGATCGATGTTTCTCTCTCATCGATGTTTCTAACTCTCTATCCTTCTCTCTTCCTCTCTGTAAAAAATCAATAAAATATATTAAAAATTTAAAAAAAAACAAAAACAAAAAAAAGAGTATATGTTCAAGAAAAAGAGAAGTTTATATTTCTCTGAATCACACCATGAAGCGCTGATTATCAATAAATATTTGGCCATTTTGGGGAAGCCAAGATTTACACAACAGCCAGAGTAAAATAAAACAGAATGTGTCCAGAGAGAGTTCTAAAGGGAGACTCAGGAATGTAGAGAATGAGGAACAAGTTCCGGTAAAGAAGAAAGAAGTGAATCAGAGAGTTAGAATCAGACACATAGGTAAAAAGAAATGGAATAAGAGACAGAATCTGACCAGGGGGGCCCAGAGGACCCTGGGGCCTGCATTGAGTCATTCTGACAGATACCACCAGGCTCTGTGGTCATATCTACCCCAGAAATCACACACTCCACCCTTCCCTGCTGCAAACTTCCCCTTCTGGCCATACAGGGTCCCATTTGTTCCCTCTGTGTCTTTTCCCCAAGAGAGGAGGCTCATTCTTGCCAGGGCAGGGGGAGGAGAGCAGGAGGCTGAGAGGGCCTCTGGTGCTCATTGCACACTGACATTATGAGTGGCCCCTCAAGAGGATACTGACCCATTACCTCCCCCTTGGAAATAAAGATGAGACATGGCAATGGCCACAGTAAGTTTAAGGATAAGTAAAGAAATGACTGTAAGACAAGGGGATATGCGTAAAAGTGGTTAAAGGATAATGGGTGCTATAGAGGGGTCAACGAGAGATAGCAGACATAGGTGCAGAGAATGGATCAAGAGGGCTGAGACTACAAGAGTAGGCCAAGCTCAGTTCTATTTTGACCTGTTGGTAAAACAAGCCCCTGCCCCCACCCCACCCCCAACTTTCTGACACCCCGAGGAGATCAGGACATGTAAAATTAACAGCTCACGCTGTCAATTCCTGTCCTGTCTCTGCCCCAAGAGTGGCCACCCCTTAGTGAGAGCCTAGAGACTATGCTGGACATTGACAGACAATATTTCACTTACTCCTCACAACAGCCCTGAAGGATGGAAGTCATTATCTACCTATCTCTAAATCCCGATTTACATATCTATCCACAAATAAGAAAACTAAGGCTCACAAATGTTTTGCCTACAGATACTTGACCAGGCTGACTGGCTCTGTCTGCTCCAATGAGCACTGTTCTCTCATTTGTGGTATGTTATTCTGTGCTCTCAAACACATTACATTGCTCAGCCTCTCTGGACCTGAGCCCTCACCTGCAAATTCAAAGGACTGGATTAAGTGGTTCTTAGAGGCCTCCCTACCCCTGAAACTCTAGATATAAATGGAGAAAAAAGCAACTGCAGAAAGCAAGGGCTACATTGGCAGGGGAGTGGTGGTGGGGGGCGTGAGGGACACAGGTTTTACTGTTATGGGAGTTTTAGGAGACATGGCAGGTGGGGGCTGAAGAAGACAGAAAGGAGAAAGGCTATGGAGGCAGAGAAGAGGGCAGTCAGGCGTGGGCATCAGTGTGAGGAGGAACCCTGGAAAGGCCCCAAGGCCCTGTTTCTGTCAGGCTGTCCCAAGGCCATGATCTCAAGAGGCTGAGACACACAGCCCTCACCTCGCTCACTCCTACAAGACAGGCAGAGCTGGCCCAGCCCAAACATAGGCTATTTTTGTCGTTGTGTAATTTGGAGAGAAACCAGGCCAGAAATAGTGCTGTGAATTAGTAGGACCCTGTCCTTCCACCCCCAGCTCTCCCAGTGAAATCACCAAGAATCAGGAGGCCTGCTCCAACATTCCAGGGAGCCTGTGTAACTGAGAGGAGGCAGCCCTCTCCTCCTCACAGGAAGGCTTGGAACAGAACATTTGACTGTAAAAGGGATTCTGGAAAAGGAGAGGGAAAGAGGGATTGAGTCATAGAGAGTAGAAAAGAAAGAGTGGAGAAATGAGAGTGAGCTCACGAGGCTGAGACTTGAGGGGACCCGGGGAAGGAACGGGGATAAGCCCACAGATGGATGGTTGAACAGAAGAGATCAAGAAAAGGAAGGTGAAAAAGAGGGCAGATGGTTGGTATTGGGAGAAAAACGGAGAAGCAAAGGGGAAGAGCCAAGCGCAGGCCAGAGTGCAGCTGGAGGGCAGGAGGTGAAAGGTTGGAGGTTGACATCAGTGGCCCTGAGGCCCAAACTGAAGCAGGGCTCTGGGGCGTGTGTGTGTGTGTGTGTGTGTGTGTGTGTGTGTGTGTGTGTGTGTGTGTGTGTGTTGGGGGAGGGGGCGGGGTGGTCAGTAACAGAAAATGTGAGTCTGAGTCTGGTTTAGTCACGAACCACCTGCAGAAGGACAGATGGAAACATCTTCCCAATTGGCTGGAACTGGAACTTCCCCCAAAATCCACAGCCCTGCAACTCATCCTCTTATCTCTGACTCTCCCGGAATCAGAGGTCCAGTTATTTCAACAGCAGGGACTTTTTTCTTTCTGTCCATTTGACCCCTTACAAAAGAGCCAAGGCTTGAAAGAGGTGATTGGGTCAAGGCGGTTAGTTGGGGTTCAGAGAAAGGAGAGAAAGTGACAACCCCTTGAGTCAGGTCAGATTCTGAGAAAGGCATTGCAGGGAGGTCTCCTGGGGGGCAGAGGGTGGTCAGGCAGCACCATGATATGTGGAAGGTCTCCAGAGGACAGACAAGGTCGAAGCAAGGCCATTTCACAGGGAGGAGTAGGAGGGACCACAGTCCAGTCTGGTTTTAGATCATCTAGTGGCCCTAGCTCATCAGAAACTAGGGCATGGAACTTGGTTTTCTAATACACATCCACAAGATGCCTACAAGTCCCTTCTAGTTTAGGAAAAGACCCCTAAGTAAGTCAGCCCTTTCTGTTTCCAATGTATAGTGCCCCCTCTTCCTCCAATAGGACACAGGGCTGCTTCTGGGCTCCTGAGCCTGAGAACAGAGTGTCTTTTCTGGAATGGCATCAGGATCATCCATCAGGTCAGGAGTGGGGACAGAACTGGTCACAGCACTGGCAGGGTCCAGGCCATCCACCGAAAATAGCAGGGGCTTTTACGGCTGAGGCCTAGCAAGGCAATGGACAAGGGCTACTAGAATAGCCAGTGGAGCAAGGGAAGGAGCTCAGCGGAAGTGGCTGGAGAGGCCAGGCAGTGAGGTGCCAGGAGAGAGCCGTTTCTGACTGAGTCTCAACCCACTGCTCTTCCAACTTGGAACTTGGCAAACGCAACCCAGATTCCCAAGTCCCTATCTCTCTCTGAGCCCCAAGGGTGTATGACAAGGCACTGGGGGCATTTCTGGGGATAAAAGATTTGGGGGGGGGGCGGAGGCTGGACTTCTGTCCTCTCCACCCGAGAGAGGTCTGGGGTAACTGCTTCTTCTTCATGGTTAACCACTCTCTCAGGAACTCCAAACCACAACTAAGAAAAGGAAAAGGAATAAACAAGAAGCAACTACAAAAAAAATAAAAAAGTAACTACATGGGAACAGTCCTGTAACGGGTCCGTGATCCTGACTTTCCAAGAGGGATTGTCCCTTTTCCTCTCCCATCCCCACCTGATTCCCAAGGGAAACAGGAGAAAACAAAGGCAGAATCAGAGTAAACTTGGAAAAGCCATCCAGCTGTGGTTGCCCTTGGTATCTGTTTACTGAAAAAATCCAAAACAAATATTCTGACACTTCCACCCACTTAAATTTCCTGTGAATCTGTTATTGGCTGTCTCCATGGATACTCCCACTTGAACCCTGCCACCTACACAAATCATGACAGTGTGTGGACCCCAGGTCAAGTTCCCCATCTCTCTCCATCCCTCAGGACCCCTTGGCACTTAGCCCCCAGTCCACAACATTCAGGCCACATGGCCAAGGGTACCTGACCCTGCCAGGCCCCCAAATGCACTAGTCCAGTTCCACTCACTTGCCTCCAGCCAATTTCCACCCTCTATAAAATTCTTGGGTCACTCTTCCACTTCGAACTCAATGCCCTAGGAGTTCACCCCACAAACCAGCCAGGAATTGAAGCCCTCTTTTCTATCCCTACTTGCGCTGCTCCAGACCTCCAATGTCTGCATCTGGAGGAAAAGAATAAGACTTAATTCTCCCCAGTTACAGCGGGCAGCTCAGAGAAACAAAACTTACATGTTGGGCTACTAATTCCTTGGCAAGACTTTACCTGAGTAACCCCTGGTCCTTCCACCACCCCACCCAGTACACCTCAAATCCCTGCCAGACAGGGCTGTTGACACAAAAGAGAGCCCTCAGAGGCAACTCAAGAGTCTGGACACGTGGGAGAGTCAGCCATGCATCATCCGCCACGACACTCTAAAGGGAAGAGGGAAAGACTGGAGGGAGTCCTCTGCCAGGTTCATGTCTTAGACAGTCAAAACCCAGACAATCACATGGCACGCTCCGTGCCCTGTGGCCACTGGGATGTGGCCAAGAGGAGGGAGGGGCATTCTTCCTCAGCTACCGTGCACATGGTGTAGACGATGCTAGCAGACAGAAGTCCACAGGATCCTTAGCTTTTTTGATAAATCTCTGGTGACCCATTTCCCCAAAGGAAAAAGAGGAAATGTAAAATGTTTTCCCCCAAGCTGAGCACTGGGGGAGGTAATCTCAAACAATGGGCATTTTGGGCTGTCTGGCACTGCCAGGGTTCAGGCTGACATAACATCCAAAGACAGAGGGACACAGGTGGAAGGCAGCAAAATCAGGGGAGGCCCCTAGGTCAAGGCTGTGGGGGGTTGCTCAATCGTTCCTGAGCCCTTTCACACGTACACACACACACACAGCAGCACGCACACACATGCCTCAGGGAGTCAGACTTCCAAAGCCAGAAAGTAGGTGGGGCTGAGCCATGAGTTAATCTATTTCCTGCCCATTTCTGGTATAAAGGCAGGCAGCTGCCTCCCTAACAGCACAGCTGTGTTTGGCTGCAGGGCTAAGGGCACTGTCAAGAGAGACACACCACTCTCCAGCAGCAACAGAATCACCATAATCTGCAGCAGCAGCTGGACAAACCACCATTCACAAGGCACTTTGAGAACTTCAGGTAAGAGAAAATCAAACTCTCTCCATCTTTTCCCTTGGGTTAAGGTAGAGAATGTCCCTGCACAGAATTTCCCCATCCAAGAACCCCACTTTGCCTCTGTTCATCCCCTCCCCAAGACCTGCAGCCCTAAGTTGCCCTCTCCATAGCAGTGATTGCAGAATCTGAACCCATAATGGTTTCCTTTTTTTTTTTTTTTATTATTATTTTTTTTTTATTGATATTTCACAGAGAGGAAAGGAGAGGGATAGAGAGCTAGAAACATCGATGAGAGAGAAACATCGATCAGCTGCCTCCTGCACACCTCCCACTGAGGATGTGCCCGCAACCAAGGTACATGCCCTTGACCGGAATCGAACCCGGGACCTTTCAGTCCGCAGGCCGACGCTCTATCCACTGAGCCAAACCGGTTTCGGCAATGGTTTCCTTTTTTAAAAAAATTATTATTAACCATTTTTAAAAATTGATCTTAGAGCAAGGAAGAACGGGAGAGAGAGAGAAAGAGAAACATCGATGTGAGAAAGAAACATCGATTAGTTGCCTCTTGAAATCACCCATAACAGAAATTGAACCTGCAACCTGCATATGTGCCCTGATGGGAAATTGAATCCACCACCTTTTTATATCCGGGATAACGGAGCCTCACTGGCCAGGGCCACATCATGGTTTCTTAATGACTCTTGTCCTTCTGTTCATTTAGCACCTGTCAACAACAAACATGGGAAGCATGGACCATGGCTGGGATGTCATCTCCCCTCCCCACTCACCATTCTTCTAGAACTATGCTTTCATCAGATTCTTTCCCACTTGCTCTAGGATGAAAGTGTCTCCAGTCTTTGCCTGCCTAGCTCTGGGCCTGGCCTTCATCCTTAGTGAAGGATCTGCCTCAGACCATCGCCAGCTTGAGGCAGCCCAAATGGTCACAGATTTTGGAGTGAAGGTGTTTCAGCAGGTGGCCCAGGCCTCCAAGGACCGTAATGTGATTTTCTCACCCTATGGGGTGGCCTCAGTCCTCGCCATGCTGCAGCTAACAACCAGAGGAGAAACCAGGCAGCAGATCCAAGCAGCAATGCAATTCGATATTGAAGGTGAGAGATGGGCAAAGTAGGAGGCAGGCACTCATGCAGCCTTCACAGAACTAGGGTGTAACCAACCAAAAGCAGAGGAAAGGCTGACTCCAGCTTAGCTGAGCCAACACCTGTACTGCCATGTCATAGGGACCACCATACCCTGTGTCACTTGACCCTTGACTAGTTGCAAGGTGTACAGGCCAGTGGATTTGGTGTAAAATAACTTTGCATCACCACTTATTAGCTGCATAATCTTAATCCCTCTGAGGCTCAGTTTGCTCATGAACAAAATGGAGATAATAAAAGTACCTAGCCCAGAGGGCTGCTGTAAGGATTAAACAGAATTGTCTATATGGAATGCTTTGCATAGCTATTATTACTATGAGAAAAAAATGTAGGGTTTATAACTTAAAAACAGAAAAATATTCTAACCCAAACAAAGGATTGAGACCTGAGATTTTTGAGAAAAAGATTTTTGAGGGAGATGCAAAAGAGATTAAGATTTGGAATGAAATCTCCCTCTAGAGAAACCTAGGGGAGCAGAAGAGCCCCATCCATGAGGGAGGGTTGGCCCAGCTGGGACCCCTTAGTTGAACATGAGCCTGATGTGTCTTTCCTTTCTCCGGCACAGAGAAGGGCATGGCCCCTGCCCTTCGTCAACTGTACAAGGAACTCATGGGGCCATGGAACAAGGATGAGATCAGCATCGCCGATGCCATCTTCGTCCAGCGGGATCTGAAGCTGGTTCAAGGTTTCATGCCTCACTTCTTCAGGCTGTTCCGCACCACAGTCAAGCAGGTGGACTTTTCAGAGATTGAGAGAGCCAGGTTCATCATCAATGACTGGGTGAAGAGACACACAAAAGGTGAGCAGGCAAGGAAAGGAAGCCGGGCCCAAGGGCCTGCCAAGAAAGGGGTTTTGGAAACAAATCCCAAATATACCAACCTCTCCCTTTCAGCATTCTTTTCTTTGTAGGCAGTAGGTCAAGTGATTGAAGAATCAGTGTCACATTTTTCATAATTAGGTCTTCTCATGAACCAACTCAAAAGGCAGCCCTAAAAACAACATTAGAATGGTAATAACCATGATAAGGAGCACACACACTCCTTCAAGGGAGCAAAATAAGGGAAGACTTAAGTTTCCAGATCTGATCCTAGACAGGATCTCAGGCTCAAGAAAGTGTGCAAAGGATTTCTGAGATCCTTAGGAAGATGAAACAGGTTGAAAACAGCTAGATTGGTTTATCTGACCCCTCAGACTATCTTCTGACTGGATCACTTCAATAGACACACATCCATTTGAAGCCTGTGAGTTGAAGAGAACTTATCTAAGAGGATTAAGAAAATATCTAGCGCCTGATCACCTGATTTTCCCATAGGCATGATTAGTGACTTACTTGGTGAAGGGGCCGTGGACAGGCTGACACGCCTGGTACTAGTGAATGCTCTGTACTTCAATGGCCACTGGAAGACACCTTTCCCAGAGTTGGGCACCCACCACCGCCTCTTCCACAAGTCCGATGGCAGCACTGTCTCGGTGCCCATGATGACTCAGAACAGCAAGTTCAACTACAGTAAGTGCAAGACTCCCTTCCCCAAACCCTATACCTACTGGACCCCATCCCTGGGTGTTCCCCTCTTAGGAAGGAGAAACCCTAGAATATACCTCATCTTTAACAAACACTTCCCAAATAGGAGACACTAGGATAATTGGAGCAGCAGAAAGTAGCTTTATCTTATGCAAGATGAAGCTGAAATCCAGCAGTTCCCTCAGGCCCACATTTGGCCACTTGACCCCATCTCACATCCTTATATGGTCCACAAATCCTGCTGTGGGAAGGGCTACGTAGAAGTTGAGATTCAGGAGAAGAGGACTGGAATGAATTAGTAGCTGGATATGGGGAAGCAGAAGTGAATATAAAGAAAGTCAGAAAGAGACAGAGAAACCAGAAGAAACTGAATTGGCAGGAAATAAGGGAAATGGAAATAAAAACATTGAATAGGGGAGCTGTGGGTGTGGGAGCCTCAAAAGCCAGAACGGAAAGTTGTCTTCCAAAAGAATGGAGAGGACCGGAGAACTAGTTGAAAATTTAGTGCTGGGTTAGAATCAACAAGAGCTGGAATCATTTTCAATGCGCCGTCTTGGTGTCTTCACAGCTGAGTTTTCCACCCCTGATGGCCATTACTATGACATCTTGGAATTGCCCTATCATGGGGACACTCTCAGCATGTTCATTGCTGCTCCCTATGAAAAAGAGGTGCCTCTCTCAGCCCTCACCAACATTCTGGATGCCCAGCTCATCAGCCAGTGGAAAGGAAATATGACCCGTCTGCCCCGCCTCCTGATTCTGCCCAAGTAAGCCACCCCTTGCTCTAGCCACATTTGCCATTGCCCTAATCCCCTCATCTCCTGCCTCTCCTCTCTCCTGAAAACACAGCCCCGTGTGGAGTTTCCCAAATGTGATGTTTGCAGGGCAGGGACATGTGTGGGAGGCTGATGGGAAACTGCTTGCATTTGATTAAGATTCCTCTCATCATCCCTCCTCCCATTTCTGCTAGAGGGCAAGGAGGGGTTTCTAGACTATGCCCCCGCATATGCCTCCCTCAGAATATCCAACAAAAGCCAGCCAAAGGAAGAGCCAGAGAAATACTAGAGGTGGGAGGCTAAATCTGCCTTCACCTTTTTATGAATGCCCCTCACTCCCACCCCATCTTTTCAAGTCAACATCCAAAAATGGGAACAAAAGGAATCACTTCTGCAGATGGAGCAACTGGAATTATAGTATCTAACAGATTTTTTAAATCCTTCTGCAGAAGCACAGTGGAGAAGGCTGGGGCTGGATAATTCCAGAATTGTAGGAAAGCCTCCCACCATGCTTACCCCAATTTAGTTAGTTCTCTCTCTCTCCCTCTCTCTCTCTCTCTCCCTCTCCCTCTCCTTCTCCCTCCCTCCCTCCTTCCCACCCAAGAATGGAAGTAATTAGTTGTGCCCTGATGGGGAGCAGAGAACAGCCCAAAGCCTCGCTGCTTGAGTCTTCTTCAGGTTAGCTCTCAGAAACACAATCTACAGACCAGAATTTTCCCTAAGACAGAATCAACTACTGTCTTATTTGAGAAAAGTAATTAGTCATAAGAATGTTCATTAATATTAGACCTCTAGCAAGCAGAGACCTTGAAATAACAAGCCTCCCTCTTCTACTTACACATCAGTCCCAATCCTATCAGGTTGCCAGGGTGATACCTGGTAGGGACTGGGAGAGGTGGCTGGAGATAGCCTGAGCTTGAGCTGTTTTCTGCTCCTGTCTATAGGTTCTCCCTGGAGAGTGAAGTTGACCTCAGGAGGCCCTTGGAGAACTTGGGGATGACCAACATCTTTAGTCCAAGTCGGGCGGACTTCTCGAGTTTTTCAGGTAAGAGATTTTCCTTTCATTTCTTATCTTGGTGGGCTGTGTGGCCCCTTAGAAGATAAAGGAGCTGTTCCCGGAAAACCTATCTGATCTACTCTTGTATCCACTCCCTGTTTCAGATCAAGAGCCTCTTTACGTATCGCAGGCCCTGCAAAAAGTGAAGATCAAGGTGAATGAAAGAGGCACGGAAGCATCCTCCTCTACAGGTGAGTCAGGCTCAGGTGAGGCCTGGCAAGTCTTGGCCCAAGGCTTACAGAAGGGGTCCCTATGGCACCTACAGCTGGAATGAACTCCGTCTGCCCTGCTTCACCAGGCCACACAGAGTAGCACTTCCTGTGTGGGGAGTATTGCCCTTTCCTCCTTGGTGTTTCTCAGCCAAGAAAATGGGCCTGCTTTCCCTGGAACCCCATTCCCTGACTCCAGCGGCTCCTGAGGGCCTCTGAAAGTGAAAAACCTCCCAAAGGAAAGTCTGGGTTGTTCTCACAGTGGCTAGTCAACTTAAGGAACTTGATTCTCAATATGCCCTAAAAGGGTTTAAATGTCTGTCTGAAGGGGAGCAGTTGATGGATCTCTACCAAGCTCCTGGAAGAAACCAGGCCTCAGGAGACTTCCCTAAACTTTTAAAGTTCAGGTCCAGGAACCAGTGCCTACTTCCCTCTGTTCTAAGACATTGTCCCTTCTCTTCCAGCCATTACCATCTCAGCCCGAATGGCCCCTGAGGAGATCATCATGGACAGACCCTTCCTCTTTGTGGTGCGGCACAACCCCACAGGTGAGCCCGAGGCCACAATGCTCCACCATTTCAGGCACTGGTTTAAACAAGTGTAGACAACCTCTTACCCGGGAACTCTAGGCAAAGAATCCATAACTCTGTTCCTCTCCTCTCCTCAAAGGCAGTGCTCTCTCATAGATGGAGTGCTGTGCCAGGACCCCAGTCCTAGCTTAGTCACTAAAGCAGCTGTGACTCCAGACATCTCACTCATCTTAGTTCACCCATAACTTCACGCTTGCTGAGCTCTGCCATTCCTTCCAATTCTCATTTCCCACGATTCTTCCATCCTCAGGAACAGTCCTTTTCATGGGCCAAGTGATGGAACCCTGACCATGAAAAAAGAAGTTCTCAACTGGGACAGAACTGGAGATGTATCAGAGAAGAAGAAACTGCGAAGAAAAGAACTTTTAATTAATCTTTCTGGAGAGAGAGAAGATACTCGCTTTTTTTTTTTTTTTTAATGGTAAATCTGCCTTTTAGACCTCAGCCTCTCTGAGGGAGAGAAAGGGGACCTTTCAATAAAACTCCCCAGTGGAGACCCTGGCAGGGACCTCTGAAGCATTGTTCCCTGAAGTTTTCCAAATCCGACTGTAAAACTCTCAGAGCCATGTGTGCAGCTGCTTCTGCCCATCACTCTGCCTTTTTGGGTCTTCAGATCTGGACCGCCTGAGGCCCTGGCAGGATAGCACCGCAAGGCTTACAGGAGAAACTGTGTTCCAGTCATGTTGCCCTCACTCTTGCACTGTCTGCCACTGCTGAGGAGGCTAGCGTCGGGCCAGAGACCAATGGAAGAAACAACTTTTCATTGCAAGATCCATCCTTCTCCAGCGCAGAGGTGCTGTGGAACGGCAGAGCAACTGCCTACCAGGTGCAAAGTCTCACTCTGGCCTGGCTGTCTCCCTCCCCAGAAACAGTGAGCATCTATTATTTCGGAGTGTAGGTGACTTGTTTACTTATAGAAGCAGGTTTCTGCTTTCTACAAACTTGATTTTGCAGGAATAGAGGAAGAAGGTGTGCCTGGCTCTTGGCTCCAATCTCCTAGTGGGGAGGGTAGGATGACAGAGGTATGCTTGAATATTTATCACTTTCTTGTGTGCTTGTTAGAGAGAAAGAGGACTATTTAAAAAAAAGCATATTATTTAAATTTGCTTAGAGTGTTCCTTTGTGATCTGTATGATTGCATCTCAGGAGTCTGGTCACTTAGCTGCCACACCCCTCTGGGCGGCAAGCGTGAGGGGCCCACACTGCCACCTTGTGGCTGCCTGAACCCCATCCCTCTTCTTTCTTTTCCTTTCCACTTGATGGATTAGGACCCTGCCAAGATTATCCAACTTTAGGGACCAAAAGGATGTGGTGGGTGAGAGAGACTAGAGTGAGGACAGAGAGCTTTTAAAATTTTCCAATGTATTTAGGAGCAGGAGTGCAAAGGGATGCACGACCTAGCAGGACATAACTTTCCCCAATTATAGGGTGACTCACAGCTGCATCGGTGACTCACTTCAGTGTGTCATTTCCGGCTGCTGTGTGTGAGCGGTGGACACGTGAGAAAGAGAGAGAGAAAATGAGAGGGAATGAAAGAGAGACCGTGAATTCAGGCTCAACTACCCTAGTTAGGTAATTTTCCTGAAAACCAGCTAGCTAAGGGGTATGGCATAAAGACCAATTTATTGAAGAATTGCACATAGATGTCAAATGAATGCATCCTAATAGAACCCGAATCATCCCAATGTGTTCTTCAGCGGAAAATCTTGGTCCTTTGTTGTTGTTTTCTTTTCTCATTATGCACTGGACAGTGATAGCCACAACTATACTCACAAGGAGACCCAAATGTAGGGTCCAATATTTTTGAAATTGTGTTGAATTATATGCTT
The DNA here is from genome assembly GCF_963455305.1 of Plecotus auritus. Taxonomy (NCBI): domain Eukaryota; kingdom Metazoa; phylum Chordata; class Mammalia; order Chiroptera; family Vespertilionidae; genus Plecotus; species Plecotus auritus. Next base: position 93,390,181 of record NC_137774.1, on the reverse strand, counting down.
TTTCACTTATGATATATAAAAAGCAAAAATGTTTTTTAAAACAATAAAATAAATAAATAAAAAGAATATTCCAAAAACAGTCCCCACCTTTATTTTCCACATCTCACACAGTACAAAATCAAAATTCTGTCAGTTCACAGCCATCTCGGGTGAAACGAATCTTTAGGAAACATACACACATGGGCCAGGCATGTGGACTTGCCACAGCAAGTCCACAGGACTGGCCTCAGGGGCTCAGCAAGAAGGCTCCAGGGACATACTGTGTAGGCATGATTCTCCTCCTGGGCATCATCCTCAAAAAGGAAAGAGGGTTCCCCCAAACACCTTCTACCAGTCAGACAGGCCTGCACACACCCACTGTCCCCCTGGGTTTCAATCTCTATTCACACCATTTCTTTCTACCACCAAATGCTCCTATCCCCTGCACCTACCCACTCCCCATTTATTAAAATCCAGACTAAGTCCATTTGCTCCAACCAGCATTTCCATGGATTCAGTCAACATCCTCACACTCCTCTTGGCATTTACTGATTTTTTTCCTTTTCCTGGAATTTAACAGTGCTTTTTATTCATGTACTAGAGGCCCGGTGCACAAAATTCGTGTACGGGGGCGGGGAGTGTCCCTCAGCCCAGCCTGCACCCTCTACAATCTGGTACCCCACCAGGATCGGGCATAAACGGGCAGTCGAACATCCCTCTCACAATCCAGGACTGCTGGCTCCCAACTGCTCACCTGCCTGCCTTCCTGATTGCCCCTAACCGCTTCTGCCTGCCAGCCTGATCACTCCCTAGCCACTCTCCTGCCAGCCTGATTGATGTCTAACTGCTCCCCTGCCATGCTGTTTGCCCCCAACTTCCGTCTTCTGCCAGCCTGGTCACCCCTAACTGCCCTCCCTTGCTGGCCTGATCACCCACAACTGCCCTCCCTTGCAGGCCTGGTCCCTCCCAACTGCTCTCCCCTGCTGGCCATCTTGTGGTGGCCATCTTGTGTCCACATGGGGGCAGGATCTTTGACCACATGGGGGCAGCCATCTTGTGTATTGGAGTGATGGTCAATCTGCATATTACTATTTTATTAGATAGGATAGAGGCCTGGTGCATGGGTGGGGGCCAGCTGGTTTGCCCTGAAGGGTGTCCCAGATCAGGGTGGGGGTTCCCTTGGGGCGTGGGGCGGCCTGGGTGAGGGGCCTGTGGTGGTTTGCAGGCCAGCCACACCCCCCGGCGACCCAAGCAGAGGCTGTTATCTGGGGTTTATTTATCTTCTACAATTGAAACTTTGTAGCCTTGAGCGGAGCCAAGCCTTCTGCTCACTCAGTGGCTGCAGCCATTTCTGTTGGGATTTATGTATCTTCTATAATTGACACTTTGCAGCCTTAAGCGGAGCCCTGGGCTGGCCAGAGTGTGCGGAAAGCTTGGCTTCCTCCATCGCCAGGGAAACCCAAGCCTCCCTCCTCCTCTCTCCATGGCCGCAGCCATCTTGGTAGGGTTAATTTGCATACTCTCCCCTGATTGGCTAGTGGGCGTGGCTTGTGGGGTATAGCAGAGTGATGGTTAATTTGCATATTGCTCTTTTATTAGATAGGATGCTCAGGTGTGCACACTACCCCCACCCCATTTACATATCAGGTTCCTTGAAAACCAAAGCTCTTTTGTTATATACATTCTTCATATCCTTTTTAAAATGGCATCTTAAAAAGTATTTTATTCTCTTCCTCTAGTATCTTGAAGACTCTTCCCAGAAGTTTCTTGTTTTTCTTTTTTAAAATCTTTATTGTTGAAAGTATTACATATGTCCCCTTCCCCCCCCAATAGTCCCCTCCAGCCCCCCCACCCACGCCCCACCACCCACCGCCTTCACCATTCTACTGTCTGCATCCATGGGTTATGCATATATGCATACAAGGTCTTTGATTGATTACCTCCCACCACCGGCCCTCCCCGCCTTCCCTCTGAGATTCTGCATTCTGCTCCATGCTTCCATGTCTCTGGATCCACTCCGTTCATCAGTTTATTTTGTTAATTAGATTCCACATATGAGTGAGATCACCAGAAGACATTAGTTTCTGATCATATATTAAAAAATAATTTTTAAACTAAAAAAATACCAAGAACTATCTGTCAAAATTGTGCACCATCCAGCTCCAGGCCCCTCAAGACAAGATTGATAGAACCAGCCCCTGGAATCCTAGATCATATCATAATAGGAAGTAATTATCATCTGGAAGGGTACTTGTCAAAACACTGCCTGATAGCCGAAACCGGTTTGGCTCAGTGGATAGAGCGTCGGCCTGCGGACTGAAAGGTCCCGGGTTCAATTCCGGTCAAGGGCATGTACCTTGGTTGCGGGCACATCCTCAGTGGAAGGTGTGCAGGAGGCAGCTGATCGATGTTTCTCTATCATCGATGTTTCTAGCTCTCTATCCCTCTCCCTTCCTCTCTGTGAAATATCAATAAAATATATTAAAACAAAACAAAAAAACACTGCCTGATAGTTAAGAGGTAAGGAGTTCTCCATCATTGGCAGTGTTCTAAGAAAGCCAGGATGACCACGTGGTAAGGATGCTTCAGCAGTCAGGGTATAAGAAGAGGTGACTTTTTTTAAGTGATAAGGAACACATGCTTGCCCTAGTGGTTTGGCTCAGTGGATAGAGCCTGCGGACTGAAGGGTCTCTGTTTTGATTCCGGTCAAGAGCACATGCCCAGGATACGGGCTTGATCCTCAGTAGAGGGCATGCCGGAAGCAGCTGATCAATGATTCTCTCATCATTGATGTTTCTATCTCTCCCTCTTCTTTCCTCTCTGAAATCAATAAAAATATACATTTTTTAAAAGAACTCATGCTTTTTGTAAGACATTCAAACAGTTCAACAGATTAAAAGAGGGACCTTAGTAAGCCCCAGTTTCTTGAGTGCTCTCTCAGAACTTTGGTAAGCATTTATAAGAATATTTAAAATATTTGTTACTTTCTCACAAATAAGATCATACCATATATATATATATACTAGAGGCCCGATGCACGAAATTCATACATGGGTAGGGTCCCTAGGCCTGGCTAGTGATCAGGGCCAATCTGTGGGGCGACTGGCAGGGCAATGTGGGGGGGAGGGCGGGCCCTGCTGGCACCCGCATTGGCTGGCCTGGAGCCTGTGGGCTGGGGTCAGCTCCTGTGTTGAGCATCTTCCCCCTGGTGGTTAGTGCACATCAGAGTGACTGGTCATTCCACCAGTCATTCCACTGTTCAGTTGATTTGCATGTTAGGCTTTTATTATATAGGATATATATAAAGCAAGTGTTCTGCAGCTTGCTTTATTTACCTAATGATACACCCTACACTATAATTCCTTAACTACTCCAGATCAACGTTTTGGTTGTTTCGTGGCTTTTTAAAATTGTTATTGTTGTTACCAACAATGCTGAGATGAACAGCCTTGCACATTTATCCCTATACACAAGTGTTTGTATATCCATAGAAACACTTCCTAGTGATGGGACTAGGTATCTTTTAAGAACCTCCAATCCTGTAATTCTGTGATTCTGGGTTTTACTAATTACAGGATTGGAGGTTCTTAAAAGATACCATTTATAGCATTTTCAAATGGTATAAAACAATCAACAGTGATCATTTGTACAATCCTGACTTTTTTCAAGCCTAAATAAGCCTTCACAACTTTCCTAAATAAGCCCACTGCCATAAGTAAAGATAAATTTTAGACCTTGAACTAAAAAGAACCTTCACATTATCATTCTCTCTAAAATTGTTAGACTTCCTTGGAGCAAATTTTTATCAAGATGCCAATCCAGAAAGGGTATTCACTCATTCACTCACTCCCCAATCATTCAACAGTACTAAAGGTCGTCTCACTGCCCTTTCCATTCCTGTTTTCCTCTCAAGGTTCATCAGGGGCATTCTTGGGTGCCTCATCATGATACACTAAGACAGTGATTTTCAACTGGTGTGCCACAAGAGTTTTTAAAACATGCAATATCTATTTAGTCAGGGGCACTGACCTCTTTTCCCTTAGACTGTCAAATAAAAAAATGACAGCAGCCAACACAACAATGGTCACCCGGTGTGAAAGAATCAAAATTATACCTAATGTTTTGGTCAGATCAACAAAAAAGATATTTTTTGGTGTGCCACAGAATTTTCGTAATTAGTTTACATGTGCCATGAGATGAAAAAGGTTGAAAACCACTGCACTAAAATATTCAAAGATGTGCTTATGTGACACCTCCTCCTAATGGATTCCTCCCTTCAGGTTCGATTTCTTCAAGTTTTCTCTTTGCCAAAAGCTGATAGAGTCAGAAAGGACCCAAAGCCCATTCAAGCCTGGGAGGAAGGTCTCTCTCCTTAGAAAACCAGTGGTGCCCAGCCAGTGTGGGTCAGTGCTTGAGCATGGACCTATGAACTAGGAGATTATGGTTCGATTTCCAGTCAGGGCACATGCCTGGTTTGTGGGCTTGATTCCCCAGGAGGGGGTGTGCAGGAGGCAGCCAATCAGTGGTCTCTCTCATCATTGATGTTTCTGTCTCTGTCTCCCTCTCCCTTCCTCTATGAAATCAATAAAAATTAAAAAGAAAACCAGTGGGAACCAGGACAAGACCCAGAGGAAAGGAGACCCAAATGGGTGGCTCACTAAAGCTACTCTCCGATTTAGAGAGAGATGCTGTTTTAACCTCAGTGAGTTTTTCATCTTTCCTTTCCTGTGTAACTGACAAGCTTTGTAGGACAAAGATATGGTTGTAGAAGTAGAGAAAACAGGCTAAAGAGGCCATTTGGATTACTTCTGTCTTAGACCATAGATGCAAAAACTACATGTGGCCTGATCCAGTTCTCAAGATACTTCTACACTGAGATTTGTGGCCAGAACTTCAGCTGGTACTAAAGTATTCCTCTTGCCTGGCCAACGTGGCTCAGTGGTTGAAGGTCGACCTATGAACCAGAGGTCACAGGTTCAAATCCCTGTCAGGGAACATGCCTGGGTTGTGGGCTCGATCCTCAGTGGGGGGGGGGGGGGCATGCTGGAGGCAACCGATCAATGATGCTCTCTCATCACTGATGCTTCTCTTTCTCCCTCTTCCTTCCTCTCTGAAATCAATTATGTGTGTGTGTGTGTATGTATACACACACACACACACACACACACACACACACACACACACACACATATATACATACACACTAGAGGCCCAGTGCATGAAATTCATGCACTGCGGGTGGGGTGGTCCTCAGACCGGCCTGCACCCTCTTGCAGTCCGGGAGCTCTTGGGGGATGTCCAACTGATGGCTTAGGCCTGCTCCCTGGCTTCTGGCGCACTGACCACCATGGGGTAGCTCCTGCATTGGGCATCTGCCATCTGGTGGTCAGTGCGTATCATAGCAACCAGTCATTCCACTGGTTGGTCAATTTGCATATTAGCCTTACATTATATAGGATATATATATATATATTCCTCTTCCTGCAGGAATAATTCCTTCCTCTTGTACAGATCTCTCTTTAAGCTTATAGGGGTAGCTGGGTCATGAAGCAACAGTCCAAGAATTCAGGGACACCAAGACCCAGATATATCTTTCACCTTCCTTACACCCTGAAAATATGACCAATTACAGGCACTGGGCTAGCTGTTGAGGAGTTACCCATCTGTAACAAATTTGCTTTAATTCTGCAGTATACATACAGTTCAAAAACTGTCCTTACATACTAAGAAGGCTCAGAAGAAAAGAGTTCTTCAGAAGGCCTCATGACAGCAAAGGGCATTTGCTCCAGAAAGTGTCCCATTTAACAATGCCCTCTGCTTTTCTCAGATGTTCTGAGGAAAACGGTAATGATGCAGCCTCACAATGCAAAGCATGCCCAGCCCTGCTTGGCTTTGTCTGGGTCCTCTCCTTGGCCATCCCGAGTCCCTCTTCCTGTCTCTGTTTCTTTAGAGATAAAAAAAACAAAAACAAAAAAAAACAAGATCTGCTTCCAGTATCATTACTGACGATTTCTTATAAATCTCACAGAGTGGATTTATCTGCCTGCCCAAGTATTGGCAATGAGTATGAAATTTGTAAATCCCTCAATGGCAGAAAATATTCTATCAAAGTGAAACTTGTCAAGAAGACACCATATATTTCCAAATCATTTTAAAAAGATGGTTCCTCAAGTACGTTTGTTTGTTGTACTGTTAGGGGCAGAAATAGAATATTGGGGACCAGCTACAATTATAATATTAATCATGCTCTGTTAACCGTGATGATTCTGTTCCGATTAGAGAAAGCACATTCTAACCTGGCTGAGAGTTGTATGCCCTGGGACATGGGACCTAACATAGGAATGCAGTCCATCCTCCTGTCCCAAGAACTGCCTATCATTATGGAAAGATTCACAGCCTGGTGGCTGAAACAACTTAGTGGAGGCACCTGCTCTTTACAACCCCCAGCCCCATTTCCTGTAACCTGGTCCCTGGGCGCCTGGAGGCACCTGCCTCTGTAAACCCCTCTAGCCCACATGACTTGTAACCTGTAATGATTATCCCATGCCTACTTTCCATACCTGTAATTCCTACTTTCCCACATAATCTTTGTCCTTCTACCCAATATAAGCAGCTGGTTTATGGGGAGAGGAGAGCAGATTTCTGTGGATGACCTCCTGCTCTCCCCTACTGCCAGTATCATTGGAGTAAATGCTCATATATGATTCAACCCCATCTCTGCTTAATTGGCTCAAGTAATATCAGGCAGCCCAGACCCTTTGGTTGTCCAGTTACAGTACTAATAGTAGCAAACACTTATTATCTATATTTATATAAGCCTAAGCGACCAGAACACCAGAACGACCAGAACAACCAGAACGACTGGTCGCTATGACATGCACTGACCACCAGGGGGCAGACGCTCAATGCAGGAGCTGCCCCCTCGTGGTCAGTACACTCTCACAGCCAACCTCCCATGGCTGGCCAACCTCCCCTGGCCCCTTCCCCCGTCCGGCAGGCCCCAGCCAGCAGCTGGAAGGCCCCGATCGACCCTGATCGCTGGCCAAGCCTAAGGACCTCACCCATGCACGAATTTCGTGCACTGGGCCTCTAGTATAAAGATAAGGAAACTAAGACAGGCAGAGGTTGAATAACTTGCTGCTGTTATTGTTACTTAGGCCCAAGCAATGGGACTTGTCTGTGCTCCTTGCCACTGCACCTTATTGGTATGCCTTCTTCATGGCATCAGTGAACACCGGTCTCTGTGAACACAGAGCAAAGCTCAGTTGAAGTCAGGAGCAAAGGTGCTGCCCTCATGCCAGTCATCAGCTTGTCCTGCATTTACACCTTTGCCTTACCAACCTGAACACCAGCATCCTGATGTAGCATTTGATCCCTAGCCACCAGATGCTGCTTTGACTCCAGTGGAAAGCTCTTCTTTGAAGCAAAGCAACTGTGGCTTCCACCAAAATCTTGCCAAGTTTGAACTCCATTCAATTTAATAAGTATTTATTTTAAAAGCTTAACTTTAAAAAAAAGAGAGAAAGAAAAAATAAACAAACAAATAAACGAATGAATGAATGCATAAGAAAAGGAAAAAGAAGAAAAGCTTAACTTTATACTGGATGCTGTGAAACACTTTTTAAAAAGTGTAAGTGATGTTTCTGACTATAAAGCACCTAAGGAGAACAGATACAAACAAGCTGAAACACTGTGCGAGTCACTGCAAAAATGATTGAAAGAAACAGGGTAGAAATGATCACTATAGGCCAGACTAGAGGGTAAAGGCTTGATTGAAACTTAAAGTATGAATAAAATGAATTTAGGTCTGTGGGGAAGGGAATGGCAGGGCATTCCAGAAAACAGTGTAAACAAAATCAGAAAGTAACAATAATAGCAAGGCAGGTTCAAGGAATACACCTGAGGATGAAATCCCGTCACCAGGTTGGTTTTCAGACTGCTGCCTTCTCCCTCTGATAACCCAACCAGCTCTCTTCCAGATAATCCCTCCTAGTCTAGTCAGGCAAGTCTAATTGACGTCCCTTGAATAGCCATACTTTTATGTTACCTGTCACGTCCCAGACGTATAGTCTGCAAGCCTAGGAAAAAGCAGTGACATTGACCACATGGGGAACCTAGAGATGGGTTGGTTTCAGGGAAAGGCAGGAGGAAGCAATTTTTTTGGGAAGTGAAGTCTGAGAGGACAATGGAATTTTCAAATGGATGATCCTATGCACATTTATTCAACAAGTATCAGGTTCCTTGCTGTGTGTCAGGCACTGTGACAGGCACAGTAGAAACAGCAAAAGAATATAGTTTATCATCTAGCAGAAAGAATAGATATTAAATATGTACTGTTAAATATGAAATTAGAATTTAGCACATTTTGGATGAGAAGTAAGATTTAAATATATAGGTTTGACAATGATCGTAATTGAAGTGCACTGTGTAGGGTACTATGAAGAAGCAAAAGATGAAAGAGATACTGCCCATAAACAACAACAATGAAAAAGAAAAAGAAAAAAAGACACTGTCCAATGAGGAGCTTATAATCCACCTGGAGACATGAGGCTGGTTCACATATTCAGCCAACGGACAACATAGCATGAGTGACACTAATGGCACTGTCATGTCCAGTGAGGGTGGAGTGGGAGCACTGGTGTGATTTGGGACCAACCCACTGCTATCCTAGAATTTGATCCTATGGCCCTCTGCTAGAGTCTTAACTACCTTCCACCGCCCCATCCCCACCTCATTCCCTCCTGGACCAAAGTCCTGGTGGGTGCACAGATTGGCCAAATCCAGTAGACATGCTGCGGGTGCAAAGAAAGCTGTGAAAGCCAATATCTGGACATTTTAAATGCTACACTGGAAGGTTGTTCTAGCTCCCATAAATTCATAAGGTGGAGATTTCTAATCTCTAGGAAGGGGGTTTAGAGCTTGGAGGTGAAAAAGAATGGCAAACATCTACCACAGAGAGTATTTTAATTGCCAGGACTGCTAGGAACATCATATGATAAGATCCCAATTGCTCAGTTTTTGTTTAAAAATGTATCAAAAAGCCAGAGATGACTGCAAATGACATCATCAGAGAACTATGAACTACTTAAAGAATGCACAAAAAATAAGTGCAGAGAGCATCACAAGAGAGAAACTCAGATCATAGACTTACAGAGATGAAAGGCTTCAGAGGATATCCGAGCCACTCTTCCAACCACTGCAGGAAGCACCTCTACAACCAGATGAGGGAAGGCATAGTATGGTGTCAGCACGGTTTGTAGGGTGACAACACAAACACCATCATCATATGGAGGAGAATCTCACCTCTCCCATTTTTCCATTTATACAAAAATAGATTTTAGCATATTTTGGGTGAGAAGTAAGATTTTTAAATTTTATTTATTAACTAGAGGCCCGGTGCATGAATTTGTGCACAGATGGGGTCCCTCGGCCTGGCCGGTGGGAGGTTGGCTAGCCGCAGGAGGTTGGCTGTGGGAGCGCACTGACCACCAATGGGCAGCTTCTGCATTGAGCGTCTGCCCCCTAATGGTCAGTGAGCATCATAGTGACTGGATGACCAGTCATTCAGTTGCTTAGGCTTTTATATATATAGATTAAATTTATTGGGATGACATTGGTTAATAACATTATATAGGTTTCAAGTGTACATTTCTATGCTTCATGATCTGTATAGTACAGAGAAGTAAGATTTAAATGTCTATATTTGACAACCAGGTATACAATCATATTTTAAGCCAACTGACAAGCACTGTGCAGGGTGCTGTAAAGAAACAAAGATGAATAAGTCACCATCCAACAAGGAGCTTATAATCCACTGCAGAGATGAGGCCAACTCACACATGCAACTACTTTGGTTCTCCTTTTTTCTTCTCTACTTAGATGAGTTATCAACTTCAGTTATTGGCCCATTACAGGTATCTCTCCAATTTGTCTCTCTCCATTTCATCCTTGTGCCTGGATTCCTCAAACTGCATCCCAGATGACCTTCCAGTCTTCCATATCTCTTTGCAAATTGCCCCCCACATTAATTAAGATTAATTTTCTTAAAACTGTTTTCACCAAGTTATTCTTTTTTTGTACGTTTTTATTTATTTTAGAGAAAGGAAGGGGAAGGGAGAGAGAAACATCGATCGATTGCCTCTCACACATGCCCCAACTGGGGACAGAACCTGCAATCTGGGCATATGCCTAGATCGGGAATGGAACCTGAGATCTCTAGGTGCATGGGGATGACGCTCAATCAACTGAGCCACACCAGCCAAAGCTCACCAAGTTATTCACTTGCTCAGAAAATCATAATAACTCCCAACTTCCCACTGCACACTGCATCAAACCTGAACTCATCTGCAGACACAAGCTGTATTGGACTCACTAACTCATAGGGTCTTTACATTCATTGTTCGCTAACAATGAAAATATCCAGTCCAATGTTTTCTAATTGGTTAAAAATACTTGAACTCTATGGTTCTACGTGAGCAAAATCCATATTTCTAACAATTATCTCAAGAATCTTATTGTTTCAGTAGGAATACCTCATTGAGACAAGGAATTCTAGGCAATGTCAGCTTTCCCAGTAATGCAGGAGTTTACATCTCTAGAGCTTCCAAACTTTCACAGGCTGCCTCGCTGTCTGCTTTTACATCCTTACCTAACTTCTCATTACTTCCTTATATACAACCTTCTCCTTTCCCCCATGAGAGAGGTTACATGTCTTTTTATTTGTTTGCTTTCTGCCCTTCTTACACACTTCCATTCCTTCTTTTCATTGCATAATGATTTACTCTTTCTAAATCGAATAACTTGCTTTATTTATATTATTCTTGACCTAAAAAACAACACCAAGATAGTTCAGCCAATGTCTATGCCATTGGCAAGCCTAAGGTATGAGCAGAGGAGAAAGGGAAATGAAAAAGAAAGGAAGAAAAAGTAGTAGAAGAAAGAATTTGGGAAAGAGAAGTAATGATAATTGCTGTTATTATCAAGTGTTTAGGGTATGCCAGATACTTTCTATACATCCTCAGAACAATTTGCAATCTCCTAGCCTCATGTTTAAAATGAGGAAACAGGGAGTTAAATTACCTGTGGCTAGTAAGGGTCAGAGACAAGATTGCATCCCAGGACGAATTAAGCCCATCCTCTTGCAACTAAAGAATATTATCTCCCTTTATCCGAGAGATGCAAATCAAAATGACAATGCGATACCATCTCACACCTGTCAGAATGGCTATCATCAACAAATCAACAAACGACAAGTGTTGGCGAGGATGCGGAGAAAAAGGAACCCTCGTGCACTGCTGGTGGGAATGCAGACTGGTGCAGCCACTGTGGAGAACAGTATGGAGTTTCCTCAAAAAACTGAAAATGGAACTCCCATTTGACCCAGTAATCCCACTCCTAGGAATATTTCCTAAGAAACTAGAAACACCAATCAGAAAGGATATATGCACCCCTATGTTCATAGCAGCACAATTTACAATAGCTAAGATTTGGAAACAGCCTAGGTGCCCGTCAGCAGATGACTGGATCAGAAAACTATGGTACATCTACACAATGGAATACTATGCTGCCATAAAAAAGAAGGAATTATTACCATTTGTAGGCACCTGGATGGAATTAAAGAACATTATGCTAAGTGAAATAAGCCAGTCAATGAAAGAAAAATAGCACATGATCTCACTCATTTGTGGATAATAAAAAACATTATAAACTGATGAACGAAAAGATAGATACAGAGGCAGTAAAGCATCAAACAGACTGTCAAATTACAGCGGGAAGGTTAGGGAGAGGTGGGGGAAATAAGAGATCAACCGAAAGACTTATATGCATGCATATAAGAGTAACCAATGGATGCAAAACATTGGGGGGTGAGGGCATGTATGGGAGTGGGGGGGATGCAATGGTAAGATATGTACACATATAATACCTTAATAAAATATATATATAAAGAATATTATCTCCTTAACAGAGAGTAAGAAAAGAAGCACATATAGTGGAGACAGACAAGACCTTATCAACAATTGCTTCAAGTGCTACTAAAAAATAATAGCACCATTAGTCACCAAAAATTATTTAGAGACAGCCATTAAGTTTTTAGCATGACAAAACTTAAAATTTTTCTCTTATATGCAAACCCCTTTACCACATGAATACACATACTGCATGGTCAATTAATATTTGACAAAGACAGTCTATTCAATAACGGTGTTGAAAAAATTGGACAGAAATTTACAGAAAAAAAAAAAGAAAGAAAGAGCACAGCCTGCGTGGTTCACTAGTTGAGTGTCAACCTATGAACCAGGAGGTCACGGTTTGATTCCTGGTCAGGGTATATGCCCAGGCTGTGGGCTCCATCCCCCACGGGGGATGTGCAGGAGGCAGCCGATCAATGAGTCTCTTTCATTATTGATGTTTTTAGCTCTCTCTCACTCTCCCTTCCTTTCCTAAATCAATAAAAATATATTTAAAAAACAAAACAAACCTTACACTATACACTTCTTACACTATACACAAGAATATGGATTAAAGACTTAAATGTTAGACTTGAAACCATGAAAATCCTAGAAGAAAACAGGCAATAAAATCTCAGATATTTCTCATCGCAATATTTTTTTCTGATGTATCGCCTAAGGCCATGGTCGGCAAACTGTGGCTCCTGAGCCACATGCAGCTCTTTGGCCCCTTGAGTGTGGCTCTTCCACAAAATACCACGGCCTGGGAGAGTCTATTTTGAAGAAGTGGTGTTAGAAGAAGTTTAAATTTAAAAAATTTGACTCTCAAAAAAAATTTCAATCGTTGTACTGTTGATATTTGGCTCTGTTGACTAATGAGTTTGTGGACCACTGGTAGGGCAAGGAAAACCGAAGAAAAATAAACAAACGAGACTATATCAAACTAAAATGTTTTTGCACAGCAAAGGAAACCATCAACAAAATGAAAAGACAATCCACTAAATGGGAGAACATGATCGCCAATAATATATCTGATAAGGGGTTGATATCCAAAATTTATAAATAATTTATAAAACTCAACACCAAAAAAAAAACCAAACTAACCAATTAAAAACTGGGCAAAGGATCTGAATAGACAATTCTCCAAAGAGGATATAGAGATGACCAACAGACATATGAAAAGATGCTCCCTGTCACTAATCATCAGAGAAATTAAAATTAAAACCAGAATGAGATATCACCTCATACCTGTCAGAATCAAACAATCAACAAACAAGTGTTGGTAAGGATGTGGAGAAAAGGGAACCCTTGTGCACTGTTGGTGGGAATGCAGATTGGTGCAGCCACTTTGGAAAGTAGTATGGAGTTACCTCAAACAATTAAAAATGGAACTACTTTGTGACCCAGTGATTTCACTTCTGAGAATATACAGGGTATCCCCCCCCAAATGTATACACACTTTAACAGCTAATGGCTCAATTTTGAAAATAAAATGTATTTTAATAAACACTTTATAGTTATTCAAATTGTGTGTATACATTTTTGGGACACCCTATATGAAGAAACCAGAAACATTAATTTGAAAGAATATATGCACCCCTATGTTATTTATAACAGTCAAGTGTCCATCAGTAGATGAGTAGATAAAAAAGCTGTGGTACATTTACCTAATGGAATACTATTCACCCATAAAAAAAGAAGGAAATCTTACCCTTTAAGACAATATGGATTTACCTGGAGAACATTATGTTCAGTGAAATAAGCCAGTCAGAGAAAGACAAGTACCATATAATTTCACTTTTATGTGGAATCTAATGAACAAAATAGAAACAGACTCATAAATAGATAACAGACGAACAGCTGTCAGAGAGGGATGGAGGGGGGTGCGGGGCAGGGTGAAAAAGATGAAGGGATTAAGCAAAAAAAAACAAAAACACAAACAAACAAAATCAAAAACACCAACTCATAGTCACAGACAACATATGGTTATTACCAGAGGAAAAGGGAGTGGGTGGAGGTAGAAGAGGTATAGGGGGGATAAATGCTGATGGAGAGAGACTTGACTTGGAATGGTGACTACAGAATACAGTACACAGGTGATGTATTATAAAAGTGTACACCTGAAACCTATATAATTTTATTAACCAATGTCACCCCAATAAATTCAATTTTAAAAGTTTTTTAAAAGTGTTAGATCTAGCAGGTTCTCAGTATATATCTATTTTGAGCTCTATACTTCTTTCTCATGTCTGCCCCCACCACCCTTTGTCTTCCAGTCTTCCTCATTCATCCCGCCCTACATCCAATTCCTACCCTCCTCCTTCTCAATTGCCCACACCCCTCCATTAGTACTCCCTAATTCCTCACAAACTCCAATGATCCTCCCATTCACCTCGCACCCCTTTTCCCGCCCTTTTTCCCAAGGTTACGAAGCTGGAGGACCTCATTGTCTTTCTCCCCCATCCTCCAAGCAGCCCACAGGACAGCCTTGTTACCATGACAACATAGCTGCTCAAAGCTGAAGTCAAAGGACCTGGTTGCCATGGCTTCCGCTTCTCCTCCTCCATCTCCGCCCCCGCTCCCCGCAGCGTTGGCGCCTGCGCGATACTCAACGTGAAGGGGCGGGGCCGGGCTTCAGCGGGAGGGGGAGGAAGAAGAGAAAGGATAAGAAAGGGAGTGGAGCTGGCACCTACGGCGGCCGGAGAGGGACTCGCCAAGACGGAGACTGCAGGATGGTAGGTTGTGCGAAGAGGGAGGGGAGGGGAGGGGGACCGAGGGCCGTGGGCTGTACCTGCGGGGGTCCTTGGGGTCCGCCCTCTGTGAGAGCCACTCTTTCTTCCTCCGGTCCTCAGAGGACCTCAATTTCCTGGACGGGTGGGCGAGCCGGCCTCGGGAGGAAGAACAGCTGGACATGGCTTTAGGTAGAAGGGGCGGAGAGAGGGCGCAATAGTGGGGCGAGAGAGGGCTGATTTAGGGGGCAGCGGGACTGTCCCGAGCCAGGGGGAGCGCGCGGGTCGCGATCCAAGGGGTCCCGACCACTGCCGCAGGGAAGTCGCCCGGGGAATAGGGGCGCGAGGGCTTGTGGGCGGAGGTAGGCAGCGGGGACACGGGTCACACTCCGTCCGGGTGCAGCCCCGAGAGGAGCGGCGGCCCGCGGGGTTAGAGCTGTGTGGGAGGGGATAGTTTCCGGGTCCCAGGAGAGGACGTCCTGCTTCGGTTGACCACTGGCTCGCCTAGAGGCTGAGTGCAGTGGGTAAAGCAAGTGGGCTCGAGGTCTTGCTCTGGGGGACCCGGGCCTTGGAACCCGGCTCCGCAGCTCTTTGCTCTCCGCCCCCCACCCCGCTCTCCTTCCGGAACCCAGGCCTTCCGTCTTCCTGCTCCCCCTCCTCCACCCCGTCTTAGACGTGTAGGGCTTCCTTGCGCTCCACCGTTGCCTTCCCACCACGCTAACGGCGCTTCCCCTTCCTCACACCAAAAAACCCCTTTGTGATCTTCTGCTTACTGAACAGTATTCAACTAGTACTGTTCCACACATCCAGGGATTCCAGCCCTGGTAATGTCCGTGGAGAGGAGAGCTGCAGGGAGAAGGCGAGAACTCCAAGCTGTGGACTGACCCCTTAGAACCGAGTAGCTGGGGCACACCGGGTGTGCACCCGGAGGGCTCTGCACTCCAACCCACTCTACCCAGCTTGAGCCCTGCTCCACACATTCCCTTGGAGAGCCACCTGGATGGCAGTGTTCTAACTGAAAAATGGAAAGGGAAATTGGTCACCTGATATCTGGGAAGGAGTGGGCATGTAACGGGAGGCATCATGAAAGGAAGAAGTGAGGAGCCCTGGCCCGGTGGCTCAGTGGGTTGGAGCATTGACCCGGTACACCGAAAGGTGACTCCAGGTCAGGGCACATATGAGAGGCAACCGGTCAATATTTCTCTCACATCGATATTTCTCTCTCTCTAAAAAACAAACAAAAAACAACAACAAAAAACACATATCCTAGGGTGAGGATTGAAAAGAGAGAAAGGGGAAAAAAGAGAGAGGAATATCAATGGCCAAATGCCTGAATGGCTGAGGGGAGATGAGGCTGGAATGAAGGATACCCCTGGGCATAGGACTGGCACGGGAAAGCAGTGTGTTAGGGACATCTTTAAGGGTGAATGGCTAGGATGGGGTGGAGAATTGAGGTAGCTTCTCCAGGGACAAAATACCTGATTTCAGTCAGTATGGTGGTGAATAGGAGCATGGAAGAAAGCAGACAGAGCCTTTGACATCAGTTATGGGCTGATTGTCACTGTGCTAGGTATTTTACTTACCTTTAGGAAATGGCTTGGAAACAGGAGGTCAGAGAAAAATAATAGTTATACCTGATGTGTTACAGTGTTTACCTTCTGCCAGGCACTGTTGCATATATCAACTCATTTAATCCCTCCTAATAACTTTGTAAGATAAGTACTTTTATTATCTATTTTACAGACCAGGAAACATAAAGTAATTGCCCAAAGCAACTTACTCAACTAGTAAAGCCAGGATTTGAATCCAAATGACAGACTCAGAATCTCTGACACTCCCCAGAAGGAAAGGCACCAGCTGGTGGGAATACCCAGAGTGGAGAGCAAGGGCTGATTATTTGAAGAAAATAGAAGCTGTGAGTGGAGAAGAGTTAGATGAGTTTGGGGCGGTATGTTTATGGAGGAAAGAAACTCAGAGAACCAAATCTCTGACCCTCAGCTCTGCCTCTCATTCCCCCATCCCTACCCCCTGCCTTTTCCCCAGATGCGATTCATGCTGCTGTTCAGCCGGCAGGGAAAACTGAGACTGCAAAAATGGTACCTGGCCACATCAGACAAGGAGAGAAAGAAGATGGTTCGGGAACTCATGCAGGTTGTTCTGGCTCGCAAGCCCAAAATGTGCAGTTTCCTGGAGTGGAGAGACCTCAAAGTTGTCTATAAGAGGTGACTCCCCACCTACTTTCAGACTTTCCTGGATCCTGCTTGATTGGGGCTTGGCAATGGGTTTAAATGGCTGAGTAATAAGCAGTCCCTAGGTCAGGGAGAACTAGGGCTAAGGACATCTCGAGGGCAGTGCTGAACTCCAGCTTTCTTTCCTTTCTACATTCACCTTAAAGAAATTCTTGTTCCCCACTTAGTTTTGCTCTAGTCTCACACCTACTTCACACACATACTTCGGTCCCAAGAGCCATATCTTGTCCATTACACATGTCCCTTGCTGTCTCAGTCATAAATGATAAATCCTGTGCCACTTTCCCAACACACACACACACACACACACACACACACACCACCACCACCACCACCACCATTTCTAGTTCCTTCTCTGAGGAGGTGAAATTAGTTGGCTCAGGTTTATGCTGAGTCAAATTGAGCAGGTCAGAGAGCAAGAGGAGGAAAGAGTTTGGTTGTTGCCTGTTGGTGAGAGGCACTAAGAGGCTGAGCGAGTTACTATTTGTATATCCTGGGGCCACCCCACCTTTGTCCCGAAGCCACACAGACCCTGGGCTTGGAATAAGGAGAAATGAGAGGTTTGAGCCCAGAGTGTCTGGGTCCTGGAACAGGCCAATAGCCCTTTCAGCTATCTCTCATGTGCCCCTCTCCTCAGATATGCCAGCCTCTACTTCTGCTGTGCCATCGAGGGCCAAGACAATGAGCTCATCACCCTGGAACTGATCCACCGATATGTGGAGCTCCTGGACAAATACTTCGGCAGCGTAAGTCACCCTCCCCTGTTTCCATACTCAGCAATCCCCTCTTCCCTCCGAACTCTGGGGTCCTTGGAATCTCTGCCCTGGGATACTTGGGAGAGGTGAAGTTGGAGCAGTGAGAATGGTAAATAATCTCCCTCTTTAGCCATGCCCCTTAATCAGTCTGGAAGAGTGGGTAGAGACCAGAATCTGCCTCTTAATCAATCCATCTAGAACTCAACTCAGACTTCTCACAAAAGGACAAAAGTCATATTCAGATTTTATCAGCAGTTCCTGATCTTGACGACTCCTTCCCTGCCCCACAGAATTTAGGGAAGGAGGCTAGCCCAGTGCTGGTGGGAACAATGTCACAGATTCTGGGGGACAAGGCAACAAAAGCCACAGTCAGGGACAAAGAGGCAAGAGAAGGAGAAGGAAACCTGATCCAGATACTAAGGCCTAGGGGTCAGGAGGACATAGACCTGGGGCAGGAACTAAGGTTGGAGGGTAGTCATGAAGAAGATGAGGAGACATACTGAGAAACGAGGTGGCGCATGTGGGGTGGGAATGCACTTCATTACTCTGCTTTTTCACCCTCTTCTCAGGTGTGCGAGCTGGACATCATCTTCAATTTTGAGAAGGCTTACTTCATCTTGGATGAGTTCTTGATGGGGGGTGATGTCCAGGACACCTCCAAGAAGAGTGTGCTAAAGGCTATTGAGCAGGCTGACCTGCTGCAGGAGGTAATGGGCCTGGGACAGTGAGGAGGAGGAAGAGTATCATGTAGAAGGTGCCCTCCCTCCCCTGGACACCCTGCCTGCCTGCCACATCTGCCCCCTTCCCACCACCACCAAAGGGCCCCCCTCCCTATGGTGTCTGGCCCCCTCACCTGTTTGGGGTGGGAAGTGGGGGTAGCAGACAGCCACCTGTGCCAATTCTCTCCTTCTGGAAAGACACAGGGTGTCTCACCGCAGGCAAATCTCCTTTGTCTCTTGCTTCTCTTGGCATATAAGGGTTGCTCAGAGAATTGGAGAAGAAACAAATGGTAGATAATGCTTTTCTTCCCTGGTGTCTCCCCCTCACCCCCTTTTTTTACATATACATACTCAAAATGAGCCTCTGATTTTCAGAAGCAAAAAGCTGTAGGGATTTGGGGGTTGGTGAACAGGTCACCTAGCTGTTGTTTCACCCTGCTATCTGGTGTCCCTGCCCTCACCCCATTACTGCTTGCCCCCTCTCTGCTGTGCCACTGCTGAGACTTGGTGCAGGAAGATGAGTCACCGGAATCTGCAGTGACAAACAAGCTGGCATGAGCTGGCTCTGAGGAAGGGGTGAGATAGGGGTGCAATAGGAGAAAGAGCAGAATTGAACCTGCCACATTACTGGTACAGATTTCCTCTCTCTCTCTCTCTCTCTCTCTCTCTCTCTCTCTCACACACACACACACACACACACACACACACACACACACACACACACACCCTGGCACATACACCCCTATTACTAGTGCTCTGCTCAGACCCCAATGACTCATCTCTCTGCGGTCTAACCAACCTGTTACTCCCCCACAACCCTGAACAAAAGGACCTAACCATTTGCCACCCCCACAGCCCTCAGAAAGTGTTTCCCATCCTCGAGTCACAACTTCACTCTCTTTCACCTCAGATACTAAGCTGGGCCCCCTGCTCACCAACTTGGTCCGTGGTTCTCTGCCGGGGGGGGGGGGGGGGGGTGGACTCAACCTGGACCCCCTCCTTGCCACAGTTGGCTCTGGGAGGTAGTCCTAGGGGGGCTGGGAAACTCCCCTGAAGGGTCCCCCGCTGTTCTGCCTTGAACTCACATTGGCTTCTCTCTCTCTCCCCCTTCCCCGTTTCTCTGTGTGCTTCCTCCATCCTTGTGATGCTGTTGTCTTGCCCATCCACCTCCCTCATTCCCTGTCTGCCTTTCCTGCTGTCTCTGCGTCACCCTCTTGTTTGTCTCTGCCTTAGGAAGATGAGTCGCCACGCAGTGTGTTGGAGGAGATGGGTCTGGCATAGCCCCTGCCCAGGCCACATGGAGATGTGGGGAGCTGGTGGAGAGGCAGGGCACAAGTGGCCCTTTTCTTGGTGGGACTCAGCTGTCCCTCCTTCTGCTGTCTCACCTTCTTTTGGAGTGAGCTGTAGGCTCAGGACCCTCAAACAGTCCCTTCCTCCACCCCCTACCTCCTGTTTCCCTTTTCCTACTGAAGGTTTTTGGAGCTGGAAGGCAGGAAAATATGACCAAGACCCAAGATGGGGGTGCTATTTGGCTTTCATTCCCTGCCTTTGAAGAACTATTACTCCAAATTTCCTTCCCTCCCCTTATAATTGTAAATATATAAATATGTCAGGTTAAAGGGAAAAGGTTTTCAGGGCTCTCTTCTCATCTCCCTGCCCCATATCCTACCTCCACCCCTCCCACCCCCTGCAGCCAGCCAGGGCAGTTTCTCTGCCTGGGAAGGGGGCATCTGTGTAGTGACTAGGTCATCCTTTCCCTTCATCTGCACCCTCCCTTCCTTCTTGGCTGCAGTAGGGCCTCTGCCCAGTGCTGGGGGAGGAACAACATAGTTAATTTTTTTCTAACCTTGCCACTTTGAGGGAGGGAGGGTTGGGGGAAGGGCAGGCTTCATAAGAGACTGGGCCCTATCTCTCCTTCACTCCATATTCCGGGTGAGGCAGAAACTAAGGGGTTGGTGGGGTGGGCAAGTGTCTGACTTTATTTCCTTTCCTCTGAAATAAAAGAAAAGCATTTCTGGACTTCGCCTGCCTGAGGCTCTGTGAAAGAAGATAGGGCTGCTGGAATCAGTTAGGAGGGGAAGGGAACACTGCATTTGACTCTTCCCCAGAAAAGGGTTGCCAGATTAGAGCCAGAAATAAAATAAAAAATACACAGTTCAATTTGTATGATAATAATTTTTGTTGTTGTTAATCCTCACCAGAGAATACCTTTCCATTGATTTTTAAAGAGAATGAGAGGGAGGGGAGAAAGAATCATTGATGTGTCTCACATTGATTGGTTGCCTCCCCAACTCAGGATTGAACCTGAGACCCTTTGGTGCACAACTGATGGTCCAACCAACTAGAGTAACACTGGCCAGGACAACGAATAATTTTTAAGGTTAAGTATATCCTATGCAAATGTATCCATTGCTTATCTGAAATGCAAATGTAACCGAGTGTCCTATATTTTACCTGACACCCCCTACCAAAAATGTATTTGCTGGCTCAATGCCTCTGCAACCAGCTAGCTCCCTGAGCTGTCTTCAGCCAGGGAGAAGAAACTTCCTCTAAGGTTTCACTCCTCTAAGGTTTCTTTGTGGGAGATTTCATTTGCCTGGTTTAGTTTTGTTTGGGAAGGAGACTCCCTAGTTCAAGGATATATTCTACCTCTTATGCTTAGGAAAGGGTTAAGAAGTGGCTAAAACCAAGATGTTTCTGTGGCTGCCAAACGTCCCCTGACCCCATATTTATTGTGAAGTGTGTAGGACCAGGGAATTTAGGGAGCAGTTAAGGGAGGTGTGTCAGTGAGTTGGAACAGGGTCTGTGGGGAGCCCCCAGCACTGCCTGTGTGGCCCTTCAGAGTCAAGAGAAGAGCCTCCTAAGTAGCCCAGAGCTGTGGCTCCTTATCTACTTTCCATCTCTGCCAGGCCCTGGGAACCCATGACTTTAACCACCATTTAGTGTTTCCAAATGGATGTGAGCCAATTCTACCCCCAAATACAGTTTTAAAAAGGGTTGGTGCCACTCAACCCTCCCTTTTAAGCTGGAGGAGATGGGTGTTGTGGCTGGCGTTTCCCTCACCGCCCCTTGGGAAGGACGCACAGACCCAAGGGGACGGGTGAATAACCGAGAACAAAGTCCTAATAAAATAGTCACTTTTATTTCTTAGCAAAACTATTTCCTCCGTGAGGGGTATTTACAAGAGAGAAGGGAAAGAAGGTAAATTCACAGCGATTTGGAGAGAGTGGAGCGGCTGTGGGAGGCCCAAAGGGCAGGAGACAGAAACAAATGGAACTGGGGAACTAGGTGGGGACAGCGGGAGGGAGCTCGCACAAACCATCCGCTCGCCTGCGCTGGCCCTGGGACAGCCATGAGTGAGTTTGGGGAGTTCGGGCTTTGGACCCAGGAAGAGGTATGACTGGCCCTCCGCGCAGTCCGCGGGCAAGGCGGGGCGGGGGCCGAGGGCGGGGCCGGGACGCATGCAAATACCCAGAGGGACAGGAGCGACACGGAGGGGGGTGACCACGCGCTGCGGTGGCGCTCGGGGGCGAGACCGGTCACGGGCGTTGGAGCAGCACGTGCTCGATGTAATTCTCCAGCTCCTCCTGCTCCTGCAGCCGGCGCTCCTCCGCCTCTGCCTCCGCCTGCGCGCGCCGTGCCTGGGCCTCCCCGCCGGGATAGTGGCGCGAAGGCGGCAGGGCATGGTGGTAGTGGCGGCGGCGCGAGGCAGCAGGAGGCTGCAGCGTCCGCGGCCGGATGTAGTTGGGAAAAGGGTGGTAGGGCCCCGGGGGAAATACCTCGTCCTCCTCCCGATCCCAAGGCGGGAGCACCTCGTTCCAATCCCGCAGCTGGTCTTCAGCGGGGGCGGGGGCGGGGGCGAGGGGCGGGGGCTGCGGGGAGCGGACGTGGGTGGGCACGGGGGCAGCCCGTGGGGGAGGCACAGGCTCGGGAGGGGCGTTCTTCTTCCGCTTCCGCTTCTCCTCAACCTCCTCGATGATGCTGACCACGTCATCCGCTGGCAGGTGGAGTTTGGTGGACAGCTCAATGAGGCTATCGATGGTCTGTGGGTCCATCTCTTCGTCGTCGTCGTCCTCCTCTCCGCCCTCCTCTGCCCCCTCGACGTCCTGCCGACGGTGGCCAGGCATCTCCTCCTGGGAGCGCTTGTCCTCAGCGGCGGCTTCCCCGTCCTCCTCCTCCTCCTCGGCGAACAGTAACGCGTTCTGCCGCGCCCTCTCCGCCTCCTCCGCCTCCGCCTCCGCTTCTGCCGCCTCCTCGTCCTCTTCCCCCACCCTCTCCTCACCGCCGCGTCTCTCCTGCTCCACCTCCTCCTCTTCCCTCTCGCTCTGTCGCTCCTTCTCCGGCTGCAGCCCCCGACCCCCCAGGTTGCGTTGCCGGGCCCCACCCTGTAGCAAATACTGGAGTAGCAGGTCCGAAGCCAGGTCCGCCAGCCGCTCTTCTTGCGCCGCGGCCTGCCGGGTGGCCTCCGCCTGCCGCCTCCCTGCCTCTACCTGAGCCAGCCCTTGCTGTAGAAGGCGCTCCCCCGCCTCGGAGCCGCTCAGGAGTGAGCTCTCCGGCCGGCGCGCCTTGGGGAAGGGGGTGCCCAGGCTTTGGTACGCCTTGGACAGGGGTGCCAATGCCTCGCCTAGGTGTGTTTTGGGGGAAGGCACTTTTTCCCCGAACTGGTGGGCTTCGGGAAAGGGGCGGCTCTCGGGTATATGAACCTGGAATTGCTGGGGAGCCGGGGGTGGCAGGGGCGCGCGCTCCGGGACGCGCGCCTGGAACTCTCCCCAGGAAGCGCGCCACACGCGCTCGGGCCCGGGGCTCTCCAGGTTGACTCGGGTCAGTGTGTGCGTGCGAGTTTCCGTCTCTGCTGCTGCGGTCTCCTGCTGGCGCTTGGCGCTGCTCGGACTGAAATCTCTCAGTTCCTGGAGCAGGGCAGCCAGCGCCTCAAGCTCCTCAGAGGGGTCGCTCGCCTCGGGACCATTCTCCTGAGTCTGAGGGCGAGGCGGGGCCGCGGGCGCATGAGTCTCTGGCGCTGGGAGGCTGTGGGTCTGGCTTTTTACAGTCTCGGTTAACAGAGCTTCTGCTGCTTCTTCCGCTGGCTTCAGTTGGGAGCTGCTTGGCACCGGGGGCGAGGCCGGGTGGTCAAGTGCCTGTAACAGCACTGCGGCCAGCGCCCGGGGATCCACACCCTGGAAAAGCTCTCCCTCGTCCTGCGGCTCTGAATTTCGAGCGGCTCGGACCTCTGGGGTGCGACCATCCTTCAGCCCGGGCACTGCGTTCCCAGCTACGGATTCTTTATGCTCAGAGCTGAGGGGAGGTGACTGTACCTCAACGCGTCCGGGGGGCGCTCCTCCCAGCCCCTTAATCAGTACAAGGAAGCAGAAGAGGGCGGAAACTGGCAACCTGAGCGATTTCATGACCAGGGGACTGCCGGAGACTGAAAAATAGGAGGGAAGGAAAGAAAGAAAGGATTTCTTTAAGAATTTTCTGCTCTCTGATTCTACATTCCTTTCCCCCACCTTTAATCAGGAAATCAGGGTTTCCCCTAACCTTACCCAGAAGAGGGACCTTTAGGCGCAAAGAAGGAAGATGTGCCGATCTCTGGAGTCGTGTAAATGGGAAAATGCCCACAACCCTCGCACCCACTGTGCCTCCTCGCCCCCTTCTCTGAGCCATCTCATTGCCCGCGCCCACATACTAAGCAGTGAGGATAAGGGGGAAATCTCTGCTCCCTCCCCACAGGACTCTCTGGATGGTGCGTGGGCGACTTCAGCAGCAAGAAAAAAGCGGCGACTCCCCACTTACCAGAGACCCTTACGGAGAGCTCCCCGGTGTGTTTTCAACACCCCCATCTGGGAGGGGAGAGAACCCTCCCTCACACCCATCGCTGCCAGGGTTGGAGGGGCAGACAGCGGAGTATTTACCAGCTGGTGTCACGACGCAGGAGGTGGAGAGGAGGGTCGAGGCGGGGTGGGGGCAGGGGAAGATCGGAACGCTTCCGCTTCGGCTCCGAGAGGTGGCTAAGATAGGACCGATGATCGAGGTCTGGCGTCCAGTGGGCTGGGTTCAGCTGGGTCCGGGCGGCTCGCTCGCTCCGGCTTCAGCACGCTGGACAGCGCCCGCGCCGCTGCCGCCTTATAAACGGGAGCGCGCAGTGTCACGTGGGATTGTCCCGCCCCATTGACGTCAATATTCATTCATGGGGAAGCGGGCGGGCGCCTAGAGGCGGGAGGATGCCCAACGATTGGAGGAAGCGGTGTCCTCCCGGCCTGCGACTGCGCACTGGGGTCCTCGGCTGGAGGGGCGTGCGCTAGTGGAGCACCGGGGAAAAGAATGAATGAATGAATGAATGAAATGTCGAGGCGGGCGGGGTTGGGGGCTATGAATGAATGAAGGAGGGACAAGGAGAAAAGGATGAATGAATGAATGGAAAGGTGGATGCAGAGACACTGCAACACAGGAGGGTGGGTTTTACCTAACAATTTGCAGCGGCGGGAGCCCGCATCGCGAAACGGATGGGGCACTCCCAGGTCTGACAGGGCACCAGTAAGAAATCCATGCTGGGGAGGGGGAGGATAAGGAATCCAAAGCGGGGCAGGTAGGGGCAGTCTCCCCATCCTCCGATCTCAGGGTCCATGGGGAACACGCCCAAGGACGGCATGAACCTGAGAAAGGAGATGTGCGAGCGCTGTACGCGGATCCGCGGTGCGGGGTGCCGGCCCTGGGCCGGGGCAGATGGGTGGATCTTGCGGTTTTGGTAATCCCACCGAAAAGGGTCCAAGTTGGAAGAGAAGGAAAAGATTGAGGATGTGTGTGGCTCTGTCGTGTCTGTACACTGTCGGTGCGTGTCTGAAGAAAAAGGTGTGTCTGTCCAGTTGACTCTGTAGCGTATGTTGGCGCCTCTGCTGTGCCCCCTTTCAGCCCACCACTCCCCATCCCCCTTCAGTTTCTTTCCCTCCTGCTCCTTCCCCCCCACCCCAAAGGACGTTTGGAGGGCAAGAGCAAATCAGGTGGGGAGGGGGTTGCGCAGGTGGGGGGCGGTGGCTCAACTCCAGCTCTCTCCATTGCTTGAAGGGAAGGTTGAAACACGTAGCGGGAGGTGGGGGTGGGCCTGCAACGTCAGAGAACGCCCCTTACTGCAACCCGACCCCTCGACCGTATCTCCGGCCAGAAGGGCTGGGGCTGGGGGCATGGACGGTTAGTGGTTCCGGGGGGTTGGGGGCGATGACGCACAGATTGCGCAAAGAGAATCTATCAGCAAGCCGGGTCCAGTGAAGGGAGACCAGCCGTGGGCGGGGGTGGAGGGGGGACGGAAATGGGGAGGGGGCAGGGGAGAGAGGAGGGAGCCAAGGGGAGCCGCCAGTGCAGGAATGAAGGGGAGGGAGGGGGGCTTCGGTGCAGGCAGAGAGCTGTGCGGAGGCGTGGGCAGTGAAAGGGGGAAGTTACAATGACACACACCAGACACACAAGAACTGCAGGCACAGGGGTACCATGGACACACACACAGGGCTCAGATTGTCAGAGCCAGTCCTCAACCCCCTCCTCATCTCTTCCTAGCACTAATCCTCCTCCTCCTCCTCCTCCTCCTCCTCCTCCTTCTCCTCCTCCTCCTCCTCCTCTTCCTCCTTCTCTCTCTCTCTCTCTCTCTCTCTCTCTCTCTCTCTCTCACACACACACACACAATCACTCACGTGTTTTCCCTCTATAGCCAACAGTGGCTTCTCGGTTCCATCAGTGGCTCCACTTTCCCAGAAGAAAGCCTACCAGCTCTGCGAGGAAAGAGGTGGGGAGGAGGAGAGAGAGGAAAGAGAGAAGACAGCAGGAGAGGGAAGAAGGAAGGAGAGAATCTAGAAAAGGTAGAAGGAACAGGCAAAAGGAAGAAAAAATACTGAAAGCCAAGGTGACTGCGGAGATGCCAAGGAAAGAAAGGAGAGGAGGGGGTAACAGACCCCACAGCAGTACTTCACCCCCACACAACAAATCTAGGATCTCCTGCTGCCCTTGTGGCCCCCCTCATTCTTCCTTTCCCTCCCCATCTCCCTCTTTTCCCCGCGTGGTTACTGAGAGCATTGGAATGGGGAGGGGGTCACATTACCTTCCCGAGGAGGATGAATCAGAGAGAGATGGTTCAGACATCTGGAGAGGGGGAGGGGAAGCCATCCAAGAGCCAGGCAAAGCGGGGGAGCCCTGGAGGAGACTGTGAGACTGATGGGGCTAAGCGACTAAGTGTGAAGGGAGATAGGCACCTAGAGAAACTCTGTTACTGTGGGCTCATGTATGTGGACATGCACCTATGCGTGTATGTACATGTGTGTATAGGTGTACAGAGATTAGTGAAATATATGGGAGGAAAGAAAAAGAAAGGGCGTTGCGGGGGCCAAGAGTGGTCGTGTTCCGATTTAAATATGTAGTCTTTTCCAGTGTATGTGGTTGTGTTTTTGCCTGTTTCCAGGTATCTGTGTGTGAATGGGTGTGGGTTCTGATCCCTTCTGCCAGTATAAATGTGTAGTTAAGAGTCTTGAGTCTGGGTATCTGCTGGGTCTGGAACGTGTGCCTGGGTTGGTGCATCGATAATGTGTGTGTGTGTGTGTGTGTGTGTGTGCGCGCGCGCGCACGCGTGTGTGTGAGTGTACACGTATGTCTTTTACAGTTCTCTGGGTCCGTCCATGTCCGTTGGTATATGTTAGAGGTTATGTGGACTTCTATGTGCTCTTTCTTGCCCCTTCCCCACGTTCACCTTTTCTCTAGATTTCTATGCCATAAAGCCTCAGAATCCAAGCCACTCGACTGCCGCCCTCAAGCGGGTCCTTGCCCCTGTTTGCAGAGTGTTCCTCCATTCTTCCCCAACTCCCCACGCCTCCCTTTCTCCACTCTAGCCCAGAAGAACGTCTCAGAAATTAACATCCCAAGAGTCTCAGCCATCTTGGGGTAAGGGAGGTAGCAATAAGGTGGGAGCCCCAGGCACCAATGGCAATAGGCTTGGTGATTCCGCAATCTGGTTCTTGATCCCTCTTATCTGGGTCTGTTTCTGCCTCTTTCCTTTCCAGTTCCCTACCTGGACCAGTTTATTCATGCACACTCTACCTCTCGAAGATGTACTGTGTTCTTCATACCTTGCTGCCTTTAGGGGTTTCTGGGAAAGAAGCTGGATTGGGGACAGGTTCCTGGGATCCGGGAAAGAGAGAGATGACAAGAAAGAAAGAAATGGAGAGAGAGCTGGGAAAGGCAAAGCTGAGATGGGGATCTGGAGGGGATGCCTGGTGTTTGCTCTGAGTTGTTTGTACAAATACATCTCTCTTTGTCTTTGTTTCTGAATCGCTCACTCTCCAGTAGGGTAAGAGAAGATGGGGTCCAGCAGAGTAATGATTCAAGCTAAAGATTTGGAAAACCAGGAGAGGGGAGCATTGGGTCTTTCCCCTGAGAAAGTTTGGGAGAGAAAAAGAGCAAGGGCTTGTCCCCTTCCCCTTTCCTCCTATGCCCCTCCCCCCATACCTCCAGGTTCCTCCTCCTCTTCCTTTCCCCCAACCGGTGACTCACCTCTGCAGGCTTTCATTGCGTCAGCCATGGGGGCGGGAGGGGGGGTGGCAGGGCGGGGGAACTTTATGAGAAGGGCAGGGGTCTCCACTTTGGAGGGAAAGAAGCTGCTGAGGCACCCCCCCAAAAAATGGCCCCATTAGAATGCATTATTGCCCTATCCTCTGCCACCCCAGTTGAGTAGGGTGGCGAGTCCTGGGAAGGGGACTGGGAGAGGGCTGGGGGCCACTGACAGGTCTGGGAATTATAAGTAATAGGAAGGGGTTGCTCACCCTAATTTTCAGTCCCCTGGTCCCATTCCCTCATACTCCCACCCACTCCTGAGTGGGGGAAGGGAGACCCAGGAAGCCGGGGGGGGGGGGGGGGGAGGGCAAAGCCGCAGAGATGAGTCACCAAGAAAGGGAGATAGAGAAAGAGACAGAGATGAGGAGAGACACAAAGAGAGACAACTACTGGAGAGACCGAGAAAGAAAAACACACACGCCATGAAGGAAGGTGATACCCACAAACTAAAAAGAAAAAGGAAATTGTTTGCTTCCATAATCCTGAGTCAGCCTCCTCCAACACCCACCTGTCACACACACACACACACACACACACACACACACACACACACACCACTATCATTCAGAGTTACATTGACATTCTGAGACACACCCATTTACACAAACACAATGTCACACCTAGCCTAGAAGACCCGTGCTGAAGATGTGGCAGGGTAATGGAGATTCGCGTTGAGAGCCTTCATTCTTCTTACGCGGGATGGTGGAAGGGAGTAAAAACTCTGAAGGTATGTGACTTCAAAAACCCAAGATGCGGATCAGGGACTCGGAGGCTACGCCTTACACACACGACGACACACACACAGTTCCCTGCCTCCCCATCCACAGCACATAGCAACATATCATGCATTGTCCTCATCAAAGACACTTGGGAGTACCTGATTCTGGGGTACACCAGCCACGATGTCCCGAACACATCTCACCCAGACACCCTCTTACTCGTACACACATGTACAGAAACGCAGACACACAAAGACGCCCATGGACACACTCACACGGACGGAAACCACCTTGCGCTGCCTCGCCCGCGTCCGCACACGTCCTGGCGCCCCCGTGTGTTACTTTTTGGGATTGCAGTCATCACCACCCCGAGGTCGGCTCCGCGGGAAGCGGCGGCTCCACCTTCTGCTTGGTGCCCACCCAGGAATGGAGAAACCAAGCGAAAGAGTCGAGAGCTGGGAGTTAGACGCCTGGATCGTAAGGCTGAGGGAGGCTGGTCCTGGATGCCAAGGGGAACTTGGAGGAAGAGCCCATAGAATTTGGACAGTAGCCTACAGCCAGGTGCAGGCGCCGGGTCTAGTCAGGGCCCCACGCCACTGCTCACCTTTCTGCTTCTTGGTTGGAGTGGGGGCAGGCAAGGGCTAGCTCCCTTCGGGGAAGTCATTGGCCCATTGCCACAGGGCTAAGATCCTAATACAGGGGAAGGTAATGGGTGTCATGGACCCCCCCCCCCCCCCGCCCCGAGAAGTAAAACAAACACAGGGTGGACTAAGAATCCGTTTATATTGCAACATAGCCTTGGTTGAAGCGACAGGGAGAGCAGCAGCAGGTCAGGCACAGGAGGCAGAGGAAGGCATTGGCAAAGCCGGAAGTGGGACAGTGTGAAGCGGCGGTGCTCCTCTGCCCACCGCCCACCTCCTGGCGCCCATGTCTTGGATCCCATCCCAGTGAACCCTGTGCTCACTGTCAATGTGTCCTTAGCAGTGGTTCATTGTCCCAACAAGTAGTTTCAAGCTATCACCCTCAAAGAATGAGGCTTTGGGCCTGGGACACCTGGCTTCTAGTCCCTGCGAGGAGGCTCCCAGCTACTGCGAGGGACTGGGGAGTCACTTTGATCTTCCTGGGTCTCTGTTTCCTTCCTCTGCAGTAGACGTGTGGATGCAGTGTAGAAGACAGTGCTGTGCAAATACAGCTGTTACTACTTGCATTTATTTATTTATTTTAAATATATTTTTTATTGATTTCAGAGAGGAAGGGAGAGGGAGAGAGAGATAGAAACATCAATGATGAGAGAGAATCATTCATTGGCTGCCTCCTGCACGGCCCCCACTGGGGATCGAGCCCACAACCCAGGCATGTGCCCTTGACTGGAATTGAACCCGAGACCCTTCAGTCCACAGGCCAATGCTCTATCCACTAAGCCAAACCGGCCAGGGCATTACTTGCATTTAAATAGAAGACTGTCAAAGTCCAAAAAGTGTAAAGGAACTAGAGAAAGGGAGGAGTGTCCAGAAATACCTGGAGGTGGGTTCCAGTCTCACTAGAAGGCAGCCTCACACTGGCTGAGGGATTTGCCCTCCACTACACCAAATTCTCCAGCCTGAACCCCCTGGTTCTGCCACTGGTTGCCGGCATTAGGATGGGGCCTGTGAAATACCAACATGGTGCAAAATTGGAGGAAACCCCAGTTAGAGGGTGCAAGCTCAAAAAGGTGCATCACCAAAGGGTAAACAGGGGTTCAAAGTAGGGGGAGCATTATAAATCTATTTCATTTACTGGGTCTCTTTCCATATTGCACACAGGGTGGGTGATAAAGAGATAATGGGGAAAAGGAGGTAAGTGTCTGGGAGGTCCAGGGAGGAGGAAGGTGGGGGTACAGAGAAAAGGGAGAGGACACTGATCTAGAGGCACAGGGCAGTGAGGGGAGAACGGGCAAGCTCTGAGGGCTTGAGGCAGCTGTGCTCCTGGAGAGGTACTGTCAGAAGGGAGAAGCCAGGAAAGACAGAGTTCACTCCCAGACTAGGACAGGAAAAAGCTCTGAAGCCTACGACGGAACAGGTTCTTTGCCCAGGAAGGGGAAAAGGTGGACAATAGCAGTGCAAGGGGCTCCACCAAACTGGGTGGCTCTGATCTGGCAGTGGGCAACGGAGAGGTAAGGGGAAGGAAAGAGGGACCAGCAGTGGGAAAGGATAGGGGGCATGGGAGGGGATGGAGCTTGCATATGAGGGCAGGGCTTTCTGAGGATCTGGGAAAGGGGGCGGCATCTTCTCCAGATAGTAGGGACTTCACCTGTGGCCTCCAGCAAGTACTGGTCCGTGTAACATTTGACCAGCTCGAGCCCCAAGCCGACCTGGCAGATATAAGCCAGCTGTGACCACAATTGGGGCGCCAGGAAGAGCTGGCACATGCCATTGATGCCTGTGATGCTTGCCATGTCACCACCTGCTTTTAACAGTGCCAGAGGCCCGGAGCACCTGAAGCACGGATGTGCTGAATTGGATCAAAAGGATGCCCTGTGGGGGACACAAGTGAGCACCGGGGCTGGCGGTGGGAGAACTGGCCAGCCGGTGGGGCCTCAGCCTCTCCGCATCTTCACTTCCACATTCACACCCACAGGCTCCCGCTTGGGACCCACAGGGGCACATATCGTGCGGTGCAGGGTGAAGTGGAATATGTGAAAGCCTGGGTCCCCTGGGGATAGCAAGGACTAACCAGGGGCAAAACCTGAATAGGAGAGGTGAGGTCAGTGTGAAGTGTCCAGGGAACTGGGGCTGTGGGCCCTTGAGTCTCTGAGAGAGGTGGAAGTGAGGCAGCAGATCAGCTGGTAGGATGGGGGAAGCGGAGCGGGGAAGATAAAGGCTCAGATGTTTGGGTTCCTGAAGGGAGACAGGATCGATGCATGGGAGGCAGGGTCACCAAAGTCTAGACTCCTGAGCTCTTCAGTCTCCAGAAGTAAGGACCGAGGGTTGGCAGCTGGGAGTCGGGAGCTGTTTGACTTCCCCTTGGCAAAAGGGTCTGGGTAAAGACTGTGAGTCCCAGGGCAGGGCTCCCACTCGGTAGAACCGGTAGAGAAAGGAAACGGGTGACTGGCTGAGCCTGGGGGAAGATGCCCAGCCCCTTTGTCCTTCTCACCTGCTTGATGTTTAGGCGGTATTTCTTCAGCTCCTGGGGGTCCCGCTGGTCGTCCCTGGAAGGCTGTGCCACCTTGACCCCTGAGCGCTGCCGCCTGACCAGCTGGGAGCAGAAGCGCTGCAGCAGGCAGGCCACGCCCTACCGCGCTCCCAGGGCGCCAGGCGCAGCCCCTCCACCAGCGCTGTCTTCTTCGCATCGATCAAGTGCACCGACTCCCCAGGCCGTTAGGGGGCCCCTTCCCTGCCTCTGCCACTTGGGCTCACAGGGCTCGCCTCTTCCCACACGCTGAGCGCTCCTTCATCATTACTCTGGGCGCCAGGCCAGACCTGGTACCTGTCCAGGGAGCTCTCCTCAGTACTTGGGTCTGATTCCAGACCTGGCAGTAACGCTCATTGCTGATTGGGCGGGCCGCTTCCACCTCTAGAGATGCGGAAGCTCCGGGTGCAAACGGGTCCCGGAGATTGCCACGCCCCGGTTACCCACCACGCCCCTTTCCTATTGGCTTCTCCCAGAGCCCATCTCTGAACTGGTTCTGCTCACTCATGTAACCAGGCTTCTTTGTGTGAGAAGTCAGTCTACTTAGGGCTCCTGGCCCCACTCTACCTGCTCCCATTCCCAGCCTACCCCCACCCCACTAGCTGCCCTCTTTTTGTGCTCCTGTCCCCAGAAACTCCTCAAATACCAAAGCTCTCACCAGTCCCTCCATTATTCTTTTTTTAAAAAATATATTTTATTGATTTCAGAGAAGAAGGAGAGGGAGAGAGATAGAAACATCAATGATGAGAGAATCATTGATCGGCCATCTCCTGTATGCCCCACATTGGGGATTGAGCCTGCAACCTGGGCATGTGCCCTGACCCTGGAATCGAACCGTGACCTCCTGGTTCATAGGTCAATGCTCAACCACTGAGCCAGCTGGGCTCCTCCACTATTCTTGAGTTCTATGTGTCCCCTACCCCACCCTCACTGGCTAGGGATCTGAATACCCTACTCTTTGATTGCAAAGCCTTCTCGGTATCTTCAGCAATCTGACAAGGGCTGAGGGAGAGAGGCTCGCTTCCTCTCCTTCCTAAGATTCAAACACCCAAACATGGCTTCACCCCTTTTCACCTAGGCATGGCTCGGTTCTCACCACTTCTCTGGTGTGCTTGGCCAGCACCACCGTGAGGTTGGGATCCTGGAGCCAGATGTGGTAGCAGCTGGGAAGATAGTCAAGGCCACCATAGATGGCCAGCACTTTCTCAAACTCCGGTTATGTGGCCACCACAAAGTCCAACTGCTCAGTCTCAGTCTCGGGCCCAGATCCTTGGCCCCCAGAGATTCCTTCTCCGCCTCCATCCCTAACCCAGACTTGGACTTAGTCCTGGCCTCCTGTGGCAGGTGTTCTGAGAGCAGCTTCACATCTGGCTCAGCCTCATTTTCAGGCTTAGGGACCTCTGAGGTGGCTACACTGCAGCCAGCTTCCAGCTTCATTAACCTGCAGAAAGAGAGAACCCAGCATTGGGGTCAGTCTGCTGTTTCCACATCTGGCCTCCTCTATACAAATAGTCCCCACAACCCCTTGCTACACAAACACTGCTCTCCTCCTCTCTCCACACAGACCTTCCTGGGAATAGAGGGCCTCCAGTTCCCCCCTCACACCAGCTCCAAGAAGTCTTAATCCTAGCCTGCTCTACCCAACCAGGATTTGTCTTAACACTCACAAACTCAGGGCCCTGTGAGCTCCCCAGAGACTAGCCCCTGACCTCCTCCATCCCCAGTCAGCCCTAGGACTCAAAGGAAAGAAGGAGGGTATAAATAATGGAGGGACACTCCTCAAGCGCCCTACCACCTCTCTATAAGAGCAACATGAGAAAAAAAATCCCATAATCTCCACTCCCTCTCCAGGACAGTTTCCAGGGAAAGCGGAGGATTCAACTCCCACCATTTTTTTTTATCATTGTTACTTATCATTCCAGGGCAAAGGGAGGGAGATGTAGACCCCAGACACACACACACACACACACACACACACACACACACACACACATTGATGCCCCAGTTCCCTCCACACCTGACACCCACATTCAAACATAAACCAAGGGTGTGAATACATGGAGAGCTCCATTAGAAAATTTCAAGCCATTCCTTCCAGGCTCAGCAAAACCACCTTTTCCTTCTTCCTTGAGTATATTCCCTCCTTAGGGAGACTTGGCTCCACTCCAGTATGAGGTGATCATTTTGAAAAGGGTTCTGTTGTGGCTCCAGCAAACCAAATGTCCACCAAGATCACCCATGTCCCTTCCCCATTTTCCTTCCCTCCAAAGATGGAATCCCTTCTCTTCTCTCTCCTCCCTTTTCCTCCTTTTAAAATTTGTTCCTATAATTTTTGCCCCATCTCCCACATAGGACTTTCCCTGTCCTTTCCATTCATCAAAGTCTCCTTTTTGGGTCAGTTCCCTGTGGATCTGGCACCTGTTTGGCTTCTGGCTTTTCTCTTTTCCCTGCCTAAAGACAGGGCCAAAAAGAGAGACCCTCCCCAAGTCATGAGGACTATTTCCAGATCTCCTTCCTCCAGACTGATCAAATCCCCCTCCTCTCTCTTTCCAGCCAATTATAATACTCTCCCCCTCACACAACCTGCATCTATTAACCAACATCCTAGGGGACAACTACTTTGTGGAGAGTAATAATGGCTTGGTTGGATTTAAAAAAAACAAAAACAACAACAAAAAAACAAACAACCACAAACAAGAACATTACCAAGGCTTGGGAGAGGCACTAAGGGGTGGTTTAGGGGTGATTTTAGCTTCCATACCATAAACAAAACTAATGTGAAGACAGAGCGCTTGCTACACAAAAAGATTCAAAACATGACCACCATCTCCCTCTTTCTTTTCAATCTGATGCTGATGCTTAAGGCTCTTCCAAGTAAGACAGTTCAGAGGCACAGGCTCAGAGGATCAGAGGCACAGGCTCAGAGGCTCTTAGAGGCCCAACTAGGGTCATTAGAGACCACCAAGTTCAAACCATTCCTTTCACATTGAGGAAATCGAGGCCCAAGACTGTAAGTTTTTTTCTGGCTTCCAGGCCAGTGAGGGAGGCAGGAAAAAAAAACATATAACTTTTTAATGTGTATGTGTGTGTGTATGTGTGATTCCAAACCTAGTCTGAAGAGCAAAGATAGGAATCACTGGGTCCTTGACTGGAATCAGAAGTCCCAAATGCTAAGGGCTGAGCTGACTCAGAATCAGACATGGGATTGTAGGAGGAACCCCACTGCTTTCCCTCCCACTGTCAGCAATTTCTAGGCCAACAACAAGCATCACACTCCTTGCATCAGGCTCTGGGGATGATGGTTAACTTGAGCAGGTTATACTGCATCTCCAGGCAACCTCACCAGCTGTCCATGGGTCCCTGGAAAATGCAAGCTGGTAGGTGAGGAGTAACATCAGCAATTCCCCCCCCCCCCTGCTCCTAAGGGGGCCAAAATGTGAGCAACTTGTAAACTGGAACACATCTAATAGATCTAAGACTTTAGGCTTTTCTTTCCCTCCCTTGCTTTCAAGATGAGACTATTTCCAATGGTGTCTCTACATCTCCGACTAGGTTGTTTGTAAGGGGAAGGGGTGGGGTAGTTCCCAGGGTCACAAGGAAGAAAGAAAGGCTTCCCAATTCATCACCCATCTTTTCTTTCAAGGCACTCCTCTATTCCTATTGCCCTTTTTGGAGACACAAAGATTCCAAAGTCCTTAAACCTTGAAGGAGGTGGGTGCTGGGAAAAAATAGGTTAGGGCTTCCAGGCCAAGCCAAAGCTGCCAGCCAGCTCTACAATCCTTGCTCCACTTTCTGATCACGTCCCACCCTCCAGTATGATACCCTCCAACCCACTCCTTGAACTTTAATTCCCAGAAAGTGTCTAGGCAGAGGCAGCCCTGTGCCTCCAGGGCACTGTGGGAAATGTAGTTCAGGCATCTCTTGGGGTAGCATTTCCCTTGCCATCCATATCCCCCACATCCTTGTATCTGTTCTTTCAATCTCATAAATATGAATGGTCAACCTGGGGAGAAGGAGATGATTGAAGTAATCATCCGGCAAGCTGGGAGCGCCCCCATCCCATTACCCCCCGCCCCGAAATACTGATGCCCTAGAAGTCCCAGCTTTTGGGAACTGGAAGAGGCAGGAGAGGGAGCAGAGAGCAGAGAGGCAGAGACAAAGAGAGGGCAGCTACACAAAGCGCCCAAAGATTCGAGGAGCGCAACGGGGGCAGAAAGGAGACAAAGGCAGACAGGACATTCGGTGGAGAGGATGGGAGAGGGGAGCGGGAGGAGGCATGGATACCGAATCACAGACATGACACCTCATGACTCAGGGCTCAGCTGACGCCAAAAAAGTTCTAGCACAGCACCCCCTACCCAGGAAGCCTATAAATAGAAAGCATCGTGACACACCCCCTTCTCCCGGTTGTGTGGTGGGGGGAGGGGTCAAGAAAGGAAAAAGCCAGAAAAGGGCTGGAAGAGAACAGAGACCTGGAGAAGAGGCGGGGGAGGAAGGATGAAGTGGGGCAGAGGCAGCGGATGAGGAAGGGGGTGCCTCAGAGGGCCTCAGCCGTGGAAGACGAGTCCCTCGGCCCCTTTCAGGAGTTGGGGTGGGGAAAGCAGACTGGAGAGAGATCACAAGGAAGCTATCTAACTTGGCAGGGGTCCGTCCCCCTAGGCAGCAGACTCTGGGGACAGGTGGGAACGAAATGGCGACGGGGTGGAGGAGGGCTGATGGGATAGCGCATCTGAGTACCTGAGTGCAGTGCGGTCTCGGTTATCTGGTCAGGGAGTGGGCGGGGCCTGGCCCTGGGGGCGCAGCGGCTTTCTTCCTTGGGGGACGGCGGCCTCTGCGGCCCCCATTCCGTGGAGGAGGCCAGTCCCCTCAAGTCTCGCGGCGCCCCTACCTCTCCGGAGCCGGGACCAGGATGCTGAGAAGCGGAGCGGGATGGCCGCGCAGAGAGCGAACGGTGCCGCGAAGGGGTCACTTCGGAGCCCCGAGGCTCAAATTCGGATGACGCGCGGGAACCGCAAGGGTCCAGACTCAGGGAGTTCGAATGCGAAAGTGGAGTCGGCGCCGCAGCTCAGTGCGGCTCGCGGGCGCCGGCGCCCAGTGGTTTGGGTTCGGGCGGTGCGCGTGGCTCCCGCGGCGACGCTCGGTTGGGCCCAGGCTGGCGACTCGGAGGGGCGGAGACCCCAGCGATGTGGGGGAAACCCGGCCCGGATTCGGAGCGGACTCGCGTCCCGCGGGCGCTGGCCCGAGCGGGGCGGGGCAGGGTGGGGTGCAGGGGAGCCGCTGTGGTCCTGGCGGCGGGCTCAGCTGGGTGGCCTAGCCCTGCAGATGGGATTAGACCCCTTGTCCTGGCGGGGGAACGGCCCTGAGATTGGGAAGGTGTGTTGGGTTTTGGTGGAGAGGGTGATGCTGGCTTAGTTATCGCCGCCTGCCCACAAAATCTCTGTGCTCGGTTCGGGAGTCCCTAGGGTCCTTCAGGCCGCCTCCTCCAGGGCCA
Organism: Plecotus auritus; assembly: GCF_963455305.1. NCBI lineage: Eukaryota > Metazoa > Chordata > Mammalia > Chiroptera > Vespertilionidae > Plecotus > Plecotus auritus. The sequence continues at coordinate 93,352,842 of NC_137774.1, read as the reverse complement.
CCCCTGAACATAAGCTTTCTCCGACCTCCAGCGGTCAGGTAATAGCGGCTAGAAAAGGACTGCCCTGGGGACCGGGTCCGAGAAACTGGTAGAGGAAATTGGAAACCCGTGAAGATCGGGAAGCGAAGAGACTCCAAGAGACGGAAGAAAGCGAGTCTGAAAAGAGTGGCGCGAGGCCGAGATGGGTCAGACGGGCCGCCATTCCCCCGGGTCGCAGAGCGGCCTTGTCCCTCAGGTGTACAAGTGGGCTCAGCTCACAGCCTCTCGTTTCTCAGGGGCCGTCGGGCAGCAAGGCTCCCGCGGGGCAGCACGCAGAAGGGGAGACTTTCAGGTACATCCGTGCACACCAAGCGCATGCACAGACCTCTGCGCGCAGGCACGCGCTGGGATCTGAGCAAGCAGGGCTCCGCACCCCTTGCCACCTGGGGTGGGTAGAGGAAGGATGGGAGGAGAAGCACAGTGTGCACCTGGAATCCCAAGGGCAGCACTGTCCCTGACTCTAATAAGCCTGTGGCCCAGCCTCTTAACTCTGAGGGCTCCCTCCCCCACCATAAAGTGAGATACATACACGGGCAGTTCTACCCCCGTAAAGAGCCAGGAAATGGTGGATGTGAAAGCCCTTTAGTAGCTGTAAAGCTCTGTAGGGAGTATTACAGTCAGCTGAGAAAGGGACTCCCACTCTTGTCCTCTTTCCAGGACCTGCCCAGCTCCCATGCTCCCTGGTTCCCACCAAAGTTGATCCCTCACCCATCTCATTCCATTTTCATACTTTCCAAGATGAGGACTCCATAACCTGCTAAACTGAGCCCATTGGCTGAATGTGGTGAAATGGAGGATCGTGTTCCTTGAAATTCACCCACCACGTGGTTAAAGCGATAAGCCTCATCTCTTGAATTCTAGCTTCAGGTCAGCCAATAAAGTAACACACAAAAAACACAACCTTTTTTTTTTTTTTTAAATAGAACTCCCCTTCCCCATTTCTGATTTTTGAAACTGCTAACACAGTAGGCATCTCCCAAAGCTGCAGTCAAGGTGGATATGCTCAATCGTGGGAAAGCACCTCAAAAAAGTTAGAGGAATTGAAGGAAGTAGTCCTAGTGGAAGAAGGGAGATGCAATAACATCCTAATCCCTCCCCTTTTACCAGAAGCTTCAGCTTCTGCCATCAGAAACTCTTGGACTGGTCCAACATTGGTGTACTTCCAGTTCCCTCAATCAGGCTTGAAAGTTTCCCAAAGTTCCAATTCCCTAATATCCAAGTTATTCGGAGCAATATGTCACTGCTCACTGGCATGTCAAAAGCAGTATGGTTCTAAAATCACCATGTTCAGCCTCCTCCATCCTGACTGTCCTGGAGGATAGAGGGCAGTAGTGATAAATTGAAAGATGACTGATTAATCTCCTGGCTGCCCTTCCCAGCAAAAGAACAAGAGACATTCAGCATCCTTAAGTGCTCTGAGGATGCAAGGAGGAGGACCATCACCCTATGCTACATGCTTTGAAATCTGCTAAGGTCAATGCCAGTGGGGGATGGAAGAGTGATCAGCTAGTTGAAAGGCTTCTCAGGCCTGTACCCACTACTGGTTCTAATATGTGTGAGCCATAGAACCACTTAGCATATTTGCAAAGCACTGTGGCTTAATCCTCATAACACCATAGGATGGGTGGGATTGTTTATTCACTTTATAAATGAAGAATGTGGGTTCCATGACTTGGGCTAGGTCCCATAGCTGGCAAGGGACACTATCAGGTCTCAGACTCTATTTACTACTCACCCCTCAGAGGTCAAGTGTACCCTGTGAAAGCATGAAATCACTTTACAAACTATAAAGCACACAACAATGTCAGTACTAGAAATGCTGGAGATTTCCATCAGTCACTCTGAACTTTGTAAACACTGTCTTGTACCTTGGGCTCCTGAGTATTGGCTTTGGCCTTCATGCTGGGCTTGTTTACTTGGCCCTTTCATTTGGGAGAGCTTATTGTTTGTCTTCCCTCTGGACCAGGTGTATCTTACTGTCAACAGGGTGCTACTTTTGATCTGTGTCATTTCAGTTGGGTCCATTTTCTACTGCAGGGCCCTCCCCATTCTCCCTTTTCTTTCCCACTATTTCCCCACAATGGACCACCTTGGATCTTCTTCCCAGGTCTTCTGAACACTGCTGCCTCTTGGGATTCTAGAGACTAGGAATTCCTCCCCTAGATTAGTGAGTTTTGACTGTTCTTTCTGACCCCCCTGCTCCTAATGCTTAGTCCTCTTCCCTCCTCCTGATATAGTGACTGCCCCTCCTCTCTCTGGGCAATTGCCCAATCTACAATCTAACTTTCCAGGATATCTGCAGCTATGTATGGAACATCTGCACTTGGATGAGAGCAGTGAAATAAAAGACATAAAAGTGCTTTACAGGAACTGAGCTGGATATCTCTTATACTCTGTCATGCCAAGCTCCTTTTGCATGTAGGAAGGAGACCAAAGATCAAAGATTAAGTTATTGGCCCACAGTCACAGAGCCAGAGTACCTAAAAGCCTTATGCAGAATTAAAGCACTGAAGAATCATCTGGTATTACAGATGCCACACACTCACTGGTGACTCATGGTTTCCTCATCTGTAAAGAGGACATAGTACCTAACTTCCAGTAAAAATTGAATAAGATAATGTTTGTAAAATGCTTGGCATAGCATAGAAATTCAATTAATGGTAGATATTATGATCTAGCCAACTGGATAAGCAATTCTCAAATGTGGTGTATTACAGTTTGTACTATGGAATTCAGACATAACTGAAGACTCTATTGTTTATTATTCTTTCAGGACTGTCAAAATGCTAGGAACTTCATGAATCAGGGAACAGAAAGCTGGAAAACCACTGAGCTTGACCATAAACTTTTTTAGAACATGATTGACATCACAGTTATCTATATATTGAACTAAGTTATTTGGCACTTAGTTCAGGTATTGGCACATATAGATTCCTAATAAGTATGTTACAAATGAATGAATGAATTATTTCAATCTATTTCTGCATTTGGGGAGAGTGAGGCCAGACTGATTATCAAAGGTCACTCAATTGGGGCTAGCAGGGTTCAGATCAAGATGGCGGAGTAGGACGCTATACTACACTGTACTACCTCCTTCCATGACCAAGCCAAAATTACAACTAAATTATAGAACAACCAACCTGGATAACCATCTGAAGACTAGCAGAAGTCCTATAACTAAAGATATAAAGAAAAAGCCACATTGAGACTGGTAGAAAGGGTGGAGATGCAAAATAGGCTGTCCCCACACCCACATGTGGCAGTTAAGAATCCAGAGGAGCCCTAACTGGTTTGGCTCAGTGGATAGAGCGTTGGCCTGTGGACTGAAGGGTCCCAGGTTCGATTCCGGTCAAGGGCATGTACCTTGGTTGCGGGCACATCCCCAATAGGGTGTGTGCAGGAGGCAGCTGATCGATGTTTCTCTCTCATCAATGTTTCTAACTCTCTATCCTTCTCCCTTTCTCTCTGTAAAAACATCAATAAAATATATTTTTTTAGAAAAAGAATCCAGAAGAATATCTCAGCTTCAGAGGTTCTCTCTGATCAGTCCCACATTAGGTTCCTGAGCCCGGAACACCAATGCAAGAAGAGGAGCCCACATAATATCTGGCTGCAAAAATCAGTGGGAATTTCATCCATCCAGGTGAGAGAAGCCTGTTGGAAACTCAGGTGTTTCCTTAAAGAGGCTGCACACAGAATCTCATTTGCAGGCACTCACCCTGGGTTCCAGGAGAGAGACAGTATAAGCCAGGGTGGGAAATGTGTGTGCCAGAGACCTAGAAGGAGAAACTGATATCATACTATGCTAGAAGGCTATAGTAATGAAAACAGCATGGTACTGGCATAAAAACAGACACATAAATCAATGGAATAGAAAACAGAGCCCAGAAATAAAACCATGCCAATATGGTCAATTAATCTATGACAAAGGAGGCAAGGATATACAAAGGGTAAAGACAGTCTAGTCAATAAATGCTGTTGAACAAATACATGCAGAAAGAAATAAAATTAGACCACCTTCTTACACCATATACAAGAGTAAACCCAAAATGTATTAAGACTTAAATGTAAGACCCCAGCCCTAACCGGTTTGGCTCAGTGGATAGAGCGTCAGCCTGCAGACTCAAGGGTCCCAGGTTCGATTCTGGTCAAGGGCATGTACCTTGGTTGTGGGCATATACCCAGCGGGGAGTGTGCATCGATGTTTCTCTCATCAATGCTTCTAACTCTCTATCCCTCTCTCTTCCTCTCTGTAAAAAATCAATAAATATATTTTTTTAAAAATGTAATACCCCAAACCATAAAATTCCTAGAAGAAAACATAGACACTAAAATCTCTGCCATTGCTTTTAGTAATATTTTTTTCTGATATATTTTCTTGGGCAAGGGAAACAAAAATAAAAATAAACAAATGGGCCCTAACCAGTTTGGCTCAGTGGATAGAGCGTTGGCCTGTGGACTCAAGGGTCCCAGGTTCAATTCCGGTCAAGGGTATGTACCTTGGTTGCGGGCACATACCCAGTGGGGAGTGTGCAGAAGGCAGCTGATCGATGTTTCTCTTTCATCGATGTTTCTAACTCTCTATCCCTCTCCCTTCCTCTCTGTAAAAAATCAATAAAATATATTAAAAAAAAAAAAAAACAAATGGGACTTCCCAGCAAAGGAAACCATCAACAAAATGAAAAGTCAACCTACTGAAGAAGATATTCACCAATGATACATCCAATAAGGGCTTAATATTCAAAATTTATAAAGAACTCATACAACTCAATCCCAAAAACAAAACTAATAATCTATATTAATAAAAGGGTAATATGCTAATTAGACTGTGAGACCTTCCAGACATCCTTCCGGACAAAGCCATGGTGGCGGAGCCGAGGCAAAGGAGGTTAGGGGTGATCAGGTGAGGAGGGGAGGGCAGTTGGGGGCAATCAGGCAGGCGGCGGGACAGTTGGGGGTGAGCAGACTGGCATGGAGGGCAGTTGGGGGCAATCTGGCTGGCAATGGGAGGCAGTTGGGGTTGAGAAGGCTGGTGAGGGGGTTGTTAGGGTTGAGCAGGCTGGCAGGCAGGTGAGCGGTTAGGAGCCAGTGGTCCTGGATTGCGAGAGGGATGTCCGACTGCCCCCGAGGGATCCCAGATTGGAGAGGGTGTAGGCCAGGCTGAGGGACACCCCCCCCCTTGCGCCAATTTCTTGCACTGGGCCACTAATTCAATTATAAAATGGTCAGGGAATCTGGAAACCGAGATGGCGGTATAGGTAAACACCTAAACTGATGCCTCGCACAACAATTTCAAAACTACAACTAAGACAAAACGGACATCATCCAGAACCACAGGAAGGCTGGCTGAGTGGAAATCCTACAACTAGAAGGAAAGAGAAAAGCACACTGAGACTCAGAGGAGCTGCAGGAGGCAGAGGTACTGAGACACGCACGTGGAGAGGACTAGCAACTGAGTGCGTGGCTGGCTTTCTCAAGCAGGAGGGAGACAAAAGCTCCCGACTGCGCTGAACTCCATTCCGGGTGAGACTCTGGGGACCCAGACTCATACGGGGTGAAACTGGACTGTCAGGAAAGAGAAAAGCACACTGAGACTCAGAGGAACTGCGGAAGGCAGAGGTACAGAGGTGCATGCACGCGGAGAAGGCGGGCAACTGAGTATGAGGCTGGCTTTCTCAATCAGGAGGGAGACAAAAGCTCCTGACTGCACTGAACTCCAGTTCCAGGTGAGACTCTGGGGACCCAGACTCATTTGGGGAGAAACTGGGACTGTCTGACAGCGGGCGGAACTCGAGGGCAGCTTTCTCTCAGAGGTGCTTGCAGCGATTACCACAGGACACTGAGACACAGGGACCTTTAGGGCAGGGCTGACGGGAAACCAATGCTGTCTGCTCCACCCTGAGACTCCGCCCCATCCAAGCTGAGCACAGAGGCTTTTGCAAATCTTGTCTCATAAGGGTGTCTCCAGCACAGAAGTTCTCCCAGTGTAGACACAGCTGATCCTCACAGCCAATTGGCCTGTAGGTCAATTCCTTCCAGTGATACCAACAACAATCAAGGCTTAACTACAACAAGACTGTGAACACAGCCCACAAAGGGGTGCACCAAGAGTGTCCACCTCAGGTAACTGGGGAGGCTGAACCACTGGGCCCTATAGGACACCTAGCACACAAAGCCACTCTATCAACTCAGGGAAGCAACCAAAATGCGGAGACAAAGAAACAGATCACAAATGAAAGAAATGGAAGAAAGCAAAGGACTGGATATAGAGTTCAAAACCATGGTTATAAGGTTTTTCAAGAATTTCCTAGAAAAGGCCGATAAATTTAGCAAGACCCTCGAGGATATGAAAAGGACCAACTAGAAATTAAGCATACACTGACTGAAATAAAAAATATTATACAGAGCTCTAATAGCAGACTAGAGGATTGCAAGAATCAAGTCAAAGATTTGAATTACAAAGAAACAAAAAACACTCAACCAGAAAAACAAAAAGAAAAAAGAATCCAAAAAGTTGAAGATAGTGTAATGAGCCTCTGGGACAACTTCAAGCGTACCAACAACCGAATTATGGGGGGGGGGGGGGGGGAGGCAGAAGAAGAGAGAGAGCAAGATACTGAAAACCTATTTGAAGAAATAATGACCGAAAACTTCCCCCACCTGCTGAAAGAAATAGACTTACAAGTCCAGGAAGTGCAGAGAACCCCAAACAAAAGGAATCCAAAGAGGACCACACCAAGACACATCATAATTAAAATGCCAGGAGCAAAAGACAAAGAGAGAATCTTAAAAGCAGCTAGAAAAAAACAATTAATTACCTACAAGGGAGCACCCATACGACTGTCAGCTGATTTCTCAATAGGAACTATGCAGGCCAGACGGGAGTGGCAAGAAATATTCAAAGTGATGAATATCAAGAACCTACAACCAAGATTACTGTACGCAGCAAAACTATCATTCAGAATTGAAGGGCAGATAAAGAGCTTCACAGATAAGAAAAAGCTAAAGGAGTTCATCACCACCAAACCAGTATTATATGAAATGCTGAAAGGTATTCTTTAAGAAGAGGAAGAAGAAGAAAAAGGTAAAGATAAAAATTATGAACTACAAATACATATCTATCAACAAGTGAATCTAAAAATCAAGTGAATACAAAATCTGATGAACAGAATAAACTGGTGAATATAATAGAATCAGGGGCATAGAAAGGGAGTGGACTGACAATCCTCAGGGGGAAAGGGGTGAGGGGGGTGCGGGAAGAGACTGGACAAAAATCGTACACCTATGGATAAGGACAGTGGGTGAGGGGGTAAGGGCAGAGGATGGGGTGGGAACTGGGTGGAGGGGAGCTATGGGGGGGGGGGAAAAGAGGAACAATTGTAATAATCTGAACAATAAGGATTTATTAAATTAAAATAAATAAATAAATAAAATAAAATAAAATAAAATCGTCAGAGGACCTGAATAGACATTTCTCCAAAAAAGACATACAAATGGCCAGTAAACATATGAAAAGATGCTTAAGGTCACAGATGGCCAATAAACATATGCAAAGATGCTTAAGGTCACTAATCATCTGAGAAATGCAAATTAAGACCACAATGAGATATTACCTCATACCTATCATCAATAAATCAACAAACAAGAGTTGGTAAGGATGTGGAGAAAAGGGAATCCTTTTGCATTGTTGGTGGGACTGCCAATTTGTGTAGTTACTATAGAAAACAGTTTGGAGATTCCTCAAAAAGTTTAAATTGAACTACCTTATGACCTAGCAATTCCACTTCTGGATACATATCTGAAGAAATCCAAAACATGAATTCAAAAAGATATATACACCCCTATGTTTATTGCAACATTACTTACAATAGCCAAGATAAGAAAGCAAGTCGTATTTTATCAATAGATGAAATAAAGAAGATGTAGTAAGTATATTCAATGGAACCTAATAAAAGGGTAATATGCAAATTAACGGTCACTCTGTCACAAAGATGGCGGCACCCATAGAGTCCCACACCCCAGCCACAGAGGGAGGGAGGGCGTCTGGGCAGGCAGGGACACAAGGCAGGGCTGGAGGCATGCTCCAAGCCACCACCATGTGACTTGGAGCATGCCCCCACCCCTGTGGACACAAAGCAAGGGAGCCTCTGTGCGTGAGCTGCAGAGGAAACACCTTTTCTGACTGCTCATTGGCTAAGCTCCCTGAATGCCATCACTCACAGTGTTCTTGGTAACTTGGGTAATAAGAACCCAAGAAGTGCCAAAACCGGTTTGGCTCAGTGGATAGAGCGTCAGCCTGCGGACTGAAAGGTCCCAGGTTCGATTCCGGTCAAGGGCATGTACCTTGGTTGCGGGCACATCCCAGTAGGGGGTGTGCAGGAGGCAGCTGATCGATGTTGCTCTCTCATCGATGTTTCTAACTCTCTATCCCTCTCCCTTCCTCTCTGTAAAAAATCAATAAAATATATTTAAAAAAAAAAAGAACCCAAGAAGAATTCCCTAACCAGTTTGACTCAGAGGATAGAGCATCGGCCTGTGGACTGAAAGGTCCCAGGTTCGATTCCAGTCAAGGGCATATACCTTGGTTGTGGGCACATCCCCAGTAGGGGGTGTGCAGGAGGCAGCTGATCGATGTTTCTCTCTCATCAATGTTTCTAACGCTCTATCCTTCTCCCTTCGTCTCTGTAAAAAATCAATAAAATATATAAAAAAAAAAAATCCAAGAAGGTGATCTAAGGTTTTTCCACCACACTCCTGGAAGAAAAAAACATTTTTCCATGGTGAGCGGGCCTAACCCATCAGTAGGACATCCCCTGAGGGCTTCCAGTCTGTGAGAGGGGCAGGCTGAGCTGAGGGACCACCCCCCACCCCATGCACGAATTTCATGCACTGAGCCTCTAGTATTAGTCATAAAAAAGAATGATATCTTACCATCTGTTATAATATGGATGGATAGAGAGGATATTATACTAAATGAAATAAGTCAGATAGAAAAAAACAAATATATAATGTCACTGATATGTGAAATCTAAAGAACAAAATGAACAAACAAAACAGAAGCAGACTCATAGATACAAAGAACACACTGAGATTGTCAGATGGGAAGGGGATTAGGGGACTGGGTGAAAAAGGTGAAGGGAAGTCCTGGCCAGGTAGCTCAGTTGGTTAGAGCATTGTCCAGATACATCAAGGTTTTGGGTTCAATCCCTGGTGGTCAGGGCACATACAAGAATCAAACAACGAAGGCATAAATCAGTAGAACAACAAATCAATCTCTCTCTCTCTCTCTCTCTCTCTCTCTCTCTCTCTCTCTCTCCCGCCCTTCCTCTCTCTCCAAAATTAATAAATTAGAATTTTTTTTAAAGGTGAAGGGAGCCCGGCTGGTGTGGCTGAGTGGTTGAGCATTGACTTGTGAACCAGGAGGTCATGGCTCGATTCCCAATCAGAGCACAGGGCTGGGTTTCAGGCTTGGTCCCCAGTGGGGGGCGTGCAGGAGGTAGCTGATCAATTACTGTCTCTCATCACTGATGTTTCTATCTCTCTCTCCCTTTCCCTTTTTCTTTGAAATCAATAAAAATATATGTAAAAAATAAATAAAAGGTGAAGGAATTAAGAAGTACAAATTAGTCATTGCAAAATAGTCACAGGGATGTAAAGTACAGCATAAGGAATATAGTCAATAGTACTGTTATAATTATGTGTAGTACCAGGTGGGTCCTAGAATTATCAGGGGATTGCTTGAAAACTACGTAATTGTCTGACCACTGTGCTGCACACCTGAAACTAATATAAAATAATATTGAATGTCAACTCTAGGGAAAAAGTCACTTGGAGGTTGAATTGTGTTCCCCAAAAAGATATATTGAAGTCCTAACCCCTAGCACCTGTGAAAAGTGATCTTATTTCAAATAGGTTCTTTGCAGATATAAACCAGTTAAAATGAAGTCATACTGAATAAGAGTGGGCCCTAATCAAATATGACTGGTATCCTATAAGAAGAGGAAAATTTGGACACAGACACAGAGGGAGAATGTCATGTGACAACAGAGGCAGAAATTGTGGTGATACAGCTGTATGCCAAGCAAGGATTGATGGCCAACCCCAGGAGCTAGAAGAGGAAAAGAAAGATTTCTCCTAAAATGCCCTAGCAGATTTGGCTCAGTGGATAGAGCGCCGGCCTGAGGACTGAAGGGTCCTGGTTTCAATTCCAGGCAAGAGCATGTACCTTGGTTGCAGGCTCCGCCCCTCCGCCCCTCCCCCAGGCCTGGGCCTGGTCAGGGCACGTGCAAGGCAACCAATCGATGTGTTTCTCTCACATTGATATTTCTCTCTGTCTTTCCTTTTCTCTTCCACTCTTTCTCTGAAAATCAATGGAAAAATATCCTCAGAAGGGGATTAAAAAAAAAAAAAAAAGCATTCATAGGGAGCATGGCCCTGCTAACACCTCGATTTTGACCTCCAGAACTGTGAGATAATAAATTTTTGTGGTTTTAAGTCCCCAAGTGAGTGCTACTTTTTTATGGCAGCCCTAGGAAACTAATTTAGCACCCTTTCTTCCCATGCTGGATGCAATTCCACTTCCAGCTCTGTGAAGAAAACCCCCATTCACTTCCACCCCCAGCTGGGTACTTGATGCAGGGCCCAACCTGCAAACTATGTGGCTGATTCCCTGTACACTAGGTCTATTGGACTCACTTCATTTGTTCAGCACTCACTACACACCAGGCATCATGATCACCAAGGCACAGTCAAAATGCAAAAATGAACAAGACACACTTCCTGACCTTAATATTGGCATTTAATAACATGAGATAGAAGATACTGAACAAGCCATATGTTGGTGTAGCAAAACAATGGTTTGTATAATGTGATGGTTCATATAATGTGACTACTTAATGTAATTCTTGTGATGTGGTCATGGTTTGGAAAAGATTTTGTGGAAGAGATGGGTGAGATAATAGTGAAAGTAGCTAACTTTTATTGAGCACCCTGCCCAGGCACTGTGCTAAGTATTTTACACACTCATCTCATTTGAAGCTTAGAGAAGTCAAGTAAGTCTAACAAGGCCTACACCTATTAAGTTCTAAATACTGGAGTCGAGCTGTGACTTGATGGTAGGCATTCCAAGAATGGTGGGCAGCACTCCAGTTGGGAAGGAGAGTCAAGTTAAGGATGGATGGGAAACTGGGCTGGACTCTGTTTGTGGGATACCTCAAATGCTGTGCTGAGGAGTTTCACTTTCTAATAACGATGATTCAGTGACAGTGAGTAGGAAGAATGACATGATGAAAACTTTTAAGGAAGAGCATCTTGACAGCATGATAAGGCGTTAGATAGAAGATGAGAGGCAAGACCTCTGATCTCTGATGAATGGTCCCAGAGGGAATCCATGAGAGGGTTGGGAAGGAGGAAGCTAGAAATTGCTTAGAAGGAAAACAGAAGAGACCAGGAAATCTGAATGGGATTCTGGAAGGTGGGGAGAGAGGAAGGAGGCAAAGGTGATTCTAGCGTCTCCAGTGTGTAACCGGACAATGATAACCTCTGGTGGCAGCAGACAGTTCAGGATACAGAGCTCATTGGATATATAGATGAGATAAGATGACTTTTCAGAGCCAGAGAGATGAGCAGGTGGAAAGGACCCACAGGGGTGAGGCTTGGGAGGAAGGACCAGCAGGACTGGAGAGGAGCCCACCTCTGAGAAGTTATGGCTGGAGTCCCAAAGCACATTAGGGTTTGCATAGGTGGCCGGTGAATAGAGATGGCACAGGGCTCAAGTCCAACTCTAGCAGGATTCTCATTGTCTGGTCTGGAGCTTCCCAAACAGTTGCAGTGATATCTAACCTGTCCTAATTTCCTCTGGCCTGCTGGGTCGACTCCTTTATTCGTTCTGAGGGCTCCTCCCTTCCTCAGCCCTCTGAAGAGCTGGCCTTTCTCCTCTTTCTCCAAAAAGGCTTTCAAATATTTTCTCCCAGCTGCATTGTGGGTGAGTGGGCACCCACCCAGCAGAGAAATTCAGAGTAGAGAGTGGTGGGAAGCCAGTGGATGACACTTTTTCTTAACCTTAACACAAAGACCTTTGTGCAGCTGTCCCATGAGCGTGTATGCATCATATTCACTTCCCAAAATAACTCCGTGTGTGTAAAAACTCAAGCTGTGGTCCTAGCTGGTTTGGCTTAGTGGATAGAGCATTGGCCTGCGAACTAAAAGGTCCTAGGTTTGATTCAGGTCAAGGGCACATGCTGGGTTGTGGGCTCGATCCTCAGTGGGGGACTTGCAGGAGGCAGCCGATCCATAATTCTCTCTCATCATGGATGTTTCTATCTCTCTCTCCCTCTTCCTTCCTTTCTGAAATCAATTTAAAAACAAAATAAAGCCGAAACCGGTGTGGCTCAGTGGATAGATCGTCGGCCTGCGGACTGAAGGGTCCCGGGTTCGATTCTGGTCAAGGGCATGTACCTTGGTTGCGGGCACATACCCAGTGGGGGGCGTGCAGGAGGCAGCTGATCGATGTTTCTCTCTCATCGATGTTTCTAACTCTCTATCCCTCTCCCTTCCTCTCTGTAAAATATCAATAAAATATATTTAAAAAAAAAACAAAAAAAAACCAAAACAAAAACAAAACTCACCTGGCCGGCATGGCTCAGTGGTTGAGCGTCGACCTATGAACCAGGAGGTCACAGTTCTATTCCCAGTTGGGGCACATGCCTGGGTTGTGGGCTCGATCCCCAGTGTGGGGCATGCAGGAGGCAGCCAATCAATGATTCTCTCTCATCATTGATGTTTATATCTTTCTCCCTCTCCCTTCCTCTCTCTAAAATCAATAAAAATATATTTTTTTAAAAAAACCTCAAGCTCTGTCATATGATTTGTGCACTTGTCTGTGTTGTATTTCAATAAAAAGTAAAAACAACAACAACAACAACACAATTCAGAAGTAGGTAGCCTCATGTTACCAGGGGGAACTAAAGCTTGAAAAGATTAAATGACTTGGCCAAGGTCAGGGTCAGTAGCTGAGATTCAAAGCCAGGTCTGTGGGACTCAAATATGGGTACCCTTCCCCATCTGACCACTCAGTGGAACCTTCTCCCTGCTGCTCCCCTAATATGCTAAGATGGCACCTAGGTTTTTGTCAAGCTGCCCCTTGATATATGTACCTTCCAACTCTGTCCTATTTCTGTTTCCAATAAATGACCATTATCACAGAACCAGGGCAGCCCTGGGGCACATTTCTCACTTGAGAAGTAGGACCTGGAGGCAGGAACTGGAAGGGACAGGTCCCCTGCTCTTGGGGCCTGGGCTTGAGCTCATCCTGTTTTGAGACTTGATTACTACTAGGGAGCTCCAGCATTGGCCAGGGTCTGAGTCTGCCCCCCATCAGCCAGGCTCAGCCCAAAGGCCAAATTGACAGTTGTTTGAGGGATTTAGTTCCAATATGTGCTGGAAGCCAGTTCCAGCATGTCATAATTGCAAGAGTTTCATCAAAAGGTTGATGGAACTTGGGGACTCAACAAGGGCTGAGTCACATATGTTATCACCTGTTGGGAATGGCTAAAGGCATTTCCCCAAACCTGAAAGGGATGCATTAAATCAATTGTTTGCTGCCAGACAGCTCAGGGCATCTTAATCTACATGTTATTGCCTCCTACTGGCCAAACACCTGAACAGCCTTAGGCTATTCCCCAGTCTGACAATGCTTCTGTATGAAACCCTACCCTTTGAAGTGAATATATCCACCTTGCCTTAGGATAATTTGTGTTAATAGAAAGCAAGGGGTCCTGAGACAAGGAGAACTTAGCTCCTTCAGCTAGGCTCCTCTGACCCCCAATGCCTTTCAAAATTATCTTTCATCTCTGGACTCTTACTTAATCTACACACAGCCTTTCTCCAGATTGCTGAACCCTTCTTAATGCTGGAACAAGAGCACCGACAAATATGAGATTTAGTTGGAACCCATATGACAGCAGTCACTGGGAAATAGTTGATTGATATACAAAATGCCCTTCTGAGTGTTTCACTTGGTATCTTGGTCTAGCAAGCTGTATCCATTGTCTGGACATTGTGGTCTGGGGTCTGCACATATTGGTGGGAGTTGTATTACATGGACATGGCACTGAACTCTCAACTCTTCTCCATATGAAGCTCCAGCCTCTTAGACCAAGTCCCACCCAAGATGGATGCTTGATAAGGGAAGGCTAGAAAACCAGATGACTGGGAAAATGGGGACCAGAGGACCTTTGCCTTAGTGAGGCTAGGATCTGAGCATGAAAGCAGAGGTCACCTGGGGAAGCTCAGGAAAGACTGGGAGTCATAGCAGGGACTTCTGAATCCTAGGGCTTCCTCCTACTCTGGGCTGGCTTCCTGGGGAGGACAACACACTCAGAGGTGGATGGTGGTGGGAGAAGGCTGCCTGTGGCCTGTCACAGTGAACAGAATGCCAAGCTGGCATGATGAACAGGGAAATGGCACTGATCTCACCCAATAGATCCTGGACTGATATTAATCGAGGGGCAAACCTGTCATTGCCCAGTGTTGCCATTTCTATCTCTTGCCCCAAAAATCTTTCCACAATACTGAGCAGTAGCAACACATTCTACTTGCTATATTCTATCCCCAACACTCACATATTCGTGCCAAGTCTCTCTCCAAGAGACAGAAACCTGATCTTGATCTTCCTGTACATTTCTGGTTCGTATTGTGCTCTTTGCCCCAACCCAGATGTTTCCACATGGAGGATAATGTCCCCACCCAAGTCTTCCTCTCTCTCTAAGATCAGACCTGGTACCTTTCCTGAGAACCTTGCCCTACTGGCTTCTCAGGTACTGAGAGCACTTTGTCCTTTTTATCATATCTCTGGTTCTTGGGCAAACCACATTTCTTAACTAGGCTTCTTGGCTGCTCCTGTTCTTCTCCAGCCTCAGGCCAATCTGCTCCCCAACCTGATTTCATTGGTCTTGGATTTCAGACAGGGGCCTTATGGAGAATGAACTCCCCTCTTCCCTGCCCCAAACCCACACAAAGATCCCATTCCTCACCTACCATCCAGTCCAAGCCCAGCATGCTAGAAAGAGACACCCACGGCTCACATGGAAATCAGAAGAACAGAGGTCTTCTTGGTGGAAGGCCCAGAGTGATCTAATCCTCACACCTCCAGCTCTTGGTGGCCAGTTGGTGCTTTTGTCCCTCAGGGGAAGAACCCAGAGAAAAGCACACATGATGCTGACACTGAAGTTTGGGCTGAGGCACAAAGATACAATAAATAGGTCCTCCATTCCAAAAGGGTCAGATCAGACTACATGCCACATTTTTTCAAGCAAATGATTGAGAAGTAACTCTTGAGCCCCTTTCCTGGGACAAGAATCAGTTTGGTGCCCTGGCTGGTTTGGCTTAGTGGACAGAGCGTCAGCCTGTGGACTGAAGGGTCCTGGGTTTGATTCCAGTCAAGGGCTCAATCCCCAGTAGGGGGCATGCAGTGGGGGGCATTCTCTCTCATCATTGATGTTTCTATCTCTCTCTCCCTCTCCCTTCCTCTCTGAAATCAGTAATATATATATATATATATATATATATATATATATATATATAGTCAGTTTGGAGATGGAGAGGGAGGTTGGGGGGACTTTTATTTTATTTTTTAATCTTTATGATATTTTTCTTTATTTATTTTGATTGTTGATGCTATTACAGATGTTCCCACTTCCTCCCCTTTACTCCCCTCCATTCAGCTCACCTTCCCTCTAGCCATCAACACACTGTTGTCTATGTCTATGGGTTGTGTATATATGTTCTTTGGCTAATCCCTTCACCTACTTTCATCCAGTCTGCCCGCCCCCTCTCTCTGAGGGAGGACTTTTATTATTTATTTATTTTTAAAATTCTCACTCGAGGATATTTTCTCTATTGCTTTTTAGAGAGAGTGGGAGGGGAGGAGTGGGGGGAGAGAGAGAGAAAAAAAAAAAGAAAGAGAGAGAGAGGTGAGAGAGACATATTGATTAGTTGCCTCCCACACAAACCTGCATTGGAGCGGGGATCAAACCCACAACCCAGGTATGTGCCCTTGACTGGGAATTGAACCCAAGACCCTTCAGTGCTCAGACTGACATTCTAACCACTGAGCAACATCGGCCAGGGCTGGGGGAGGAGTTTTAGATGGCTGCAAGCCCTGCCCCTAGAGAGCAAGGCTCACTTCAACAAGATCAGTGACAAAAGGCTTCATGAGACACAAAGAGCTTGGTAAGTCCCAGCATTTGGGGGATGTACCCACTGGAGAAATCCAGTGGCCAGATTGTGGCTGACTGGACCTTCCATCCAGGATAGAAAGAAGAACAAGTGGCTGCATTGAGGCCAACCTGCACTCCAAGGGGATAGGGGCCAAGTAGGCTGAAGGCTAAAGCAGGTTTATTCCAGCCCTCTCCCCAACCCCCAAACTAGAAGAGTGAAGGAACTCCTACAGAGAAACCTATGTCGAGTGCATGGGCAGAAAACCATGGACAGATGATAAGCTAGAGAAAGTACAGAAGCTGCCAGAGGGGCCTTAAAGGGAAAACTGAAGAATCCATGAGAGTACCCAGGAGGGAAAGACTTTGAGGTTCTGGAGGCCCAGAGAATATATTATAACAGTGCAATCAACAACTTTTGGGCCCCCTTTCCCTTCTTCTGCCTCACACTTCAATCCCATGAAGATCAATAACAGCAACTAGTTCCTGGAAGGGGGAAGAAAGTGGTCAACCCCATCCCTTTCTACTCAACCTTCCCCAACTGCTACTTCTGGACAAGCAGGCAGCCCACTTGCAACCAGCCCTTGTTGGAGAGGGGAAAATTCCTACCCCTAAATGAAGATCCAAGTGTTGATTATGAACTAAACATTTCTATGTACTAACTTAAAGTGAATGTAGAACTTCTCACCTGAGAATGACCCAGTTGAGTCATGGTACTGCCCAGATTTTCATTCAGGGACAAGAGAAAATTCTTCCACTGAATGAATTTTATAGGAAAGTTAGGAGACAAATACAGTTGCATTCCAATTACATTCCAACAAGTTATTCTTGTTTAAATCATGGATACAGACACAAAGCCAGTCAACAAATAGGACTGACAAAAGTCAGACCACATAAGGACCCTTAGGCTGTTTAACTTGACCCTCTCATTTGGCTGATACCATGACTTTAAAAACGACAATGATGATGATTATAGCCAACTCTCATTGGCTCATGTGTTGCCAATCTCTGTTCTAAGCCCCTAAATCTTAATTCTTTAATCTTCACAATAATCTTATGCTTATTAAGCAAATGAGTAAATGGTGACCTAATGCTGGGCTTGCAGTAGGGCTTAATGATGGTAAAACAAATCCTTGCTTCATCTGCTATCCCAGCTCCAAGGAAACTTTAAGGATGAGGAAGAAGTACAGAGAAGCAAGCTATGTACTTAATTATCTTTCTACTACTGGGGATCATTCCACTCTTTATACTGTCAGGTACCCTTGACCAAGCTCAGCTTTTACTCATAGTATTCCACTATCCACACTATCTTCTCCACTCACCTAAATCCTGCTTACCCTTCAAAGCCTAACCCTCCTGCAGCCACCCTCCCAAACTCGGTCCAAATATCCTACAGCTCTTAGCTAAGCAGATGCCTTAAGTTACAGAGGAAGAAGGGACCCAGAAAAGGGAAGAGACTTATGCAAGGTCATGCAACAGGATTAACTCTCACTGAAAGGAGAATTTAGGGTCCTGATGCCCAATCTAAAACAGCAACTCTGTAGCACGTTAGAATGGGGGCTGATTATGCCTGGGCATGCTAACTCCCAGAGCAAGAGCATCAGCTCTGCAGGCATCCGATTCTATGAAGTAGTGATGGAAGAGAACTAGCTTTTGCTTTTTTAATTTTATTTATTTTTTAAATGTTTTTATTGATTTTAGAGGGGAAGGGAGAGGGAGAGAAACATCAATGATGAAAGAGAATCATTGATCAGCTGCCTCCTACATGTCTGCAACCGGAGCATGTGCCTTGACCAGGAATGGAGCTGTAACCTTCTGGTTCATAGGCTGACCACTGAGCACTCCGGCTGGGTGAGAACTAGCTTTTATTGGAGGACTAGACCCAGCCGTAGGTGGTGGTGGTGGTGGGGAGTGTGTGTTTCAGTGCATTGGGATTAGGAGCTCAGGAGCTGGGGGGCAGGGCAAGGCCAGGGCTACATGATGGTGAGGTGAGTAGAAGCTGGGACACCATAGCTTTCCTTGTGCTCCTCAAACAGTTGCTCCAGAGCCTTCACGTAGAGCGTGTGGTAGTGGTCAACTTCCTCGTCAGTGGGGTGGAGGCTCTGGGGCACCAGGATGGGGCTGCCCACTGCAGGGAGAGGGGAGACAGATGAGGTGAGAAGTGCCCACACAGCTGATGACAACTTTCTTCCCTGGAGATGAGGACTCACCCACAGTAGTGATGGGCACAGGGAAGGGCAGCAGGCCCCAGGAGTTGGCTGAGAAGAGACTGCGGCCCCAGAAGATGCAAGGAGCAAAGCCCAGGTACTTCTTGATGATGGACTGGCACAGATACTGCCAAGAGTCTGTGGCAAAAACCTTAATTCTGTAGACATCATTCTCCCCAAAGGAGTACACAGGCACCAGGGAGGCCCTGGAAAGGAAGGGCAATAGAGAAGAGGGGTGGTCAGGCCAGCAGCTCTTAAAGTACCCCAAGGATGGGAGCCCCAGAGAATAGCATAACCCTCCCCACACCTCATAATTCCACTTCCCAAGCCCTTTAAAGCAAATGACAATGGCTACAATGAAAAATCTGGAAGAAGGGACTCACATTTCCTGAGAAAAGATTGTGTATTGAACCTTCATATATTACCTAGTCTTTACAACCAAACCATTACAAGGCAGGTATTAACTCTTTCACAGGTAAAGAAACATGCCTAAGGTCTTGCCTTTGAGATAGTGTCAGAGAAGGTTTCCTGCCCTGCTATTTGTACTATGACCCTGGCTCTCTTGGAGTGGGAGGAAGCTTGCAAAGTGGACATAGTGCTTGGCACAGAGTAAACACATGAGCACCTTCCAGGTATAGGGCCCAGTGTAGATGCAGAACAACCTATAGGGTCCCAGGTGTGCAGAGATGGAGAGTGTGCACCCAAAGGTGCGCTGTGAAGTTCTGACCATTAAAAGCAGCCTTGGACTGGGCACCAGCACCCCTCTCACCCATGCCTCAGCGCCAGGCGTACAAAGCCTTTGCGATTCTGGAGAACGACATGATGCTCCCTTGAGAGTGCATACAGGGATTCATGGGCACCCCCAATCATGATGACCACGACCTGCCCACGCCGGGGCTGTGACAGAATATAGTCCAGGCTATGGCGGCTCACAGAACACATTCCTGCAGGCATGAGAAAGTGGGAGCAGTCACCACCTCCTCCTTGGCTCCCCAGCCCCTCAGCCTACCCATTCCTCCCAACCCCTCTACCCACCATGCCCATGTCACTGTGCCCTATAGTGTCTGTTCCAACAAGGACACCAAGGACACTTGCTCCAAAGCTATTCACTGATGTCCACTGTGACCCTGGCCAGTGTTCAGACCAGGTCCCTGAGCTAGGTGGGTGGAGGTCATCCCGGCCAGAGAGCACCTTCTCCCACTCACATGGAGGCTCACCAGTGGACATGAGGTAGTCTCGATAGAGTGGAAGGTGAAAGAGTCCATTCAGTGCAACTACTGAGCACCGAAGCCCAGGGAACTTCTGAGTGAAGCCAGTGCTCTCGGTGGAGAAATTACAGACGGTTCCGATGCACATGATCCCATGTGGATGAGAGCCAAACACATAGTTCCGGTCAGGGGGCAGCTCTACTGTTTTCACCAGCTTTGGGGTGTTGGGCAGGATGAGGGGAAGAAGGCATAGAAGTCAGGACACCAGGTAAAAAGTGTTGCCTCTCCTCATCCCAACTGATTTCAGAGATCAAGGATGGGTCAAGGGCACAGAGGGGCTACTCTTGAACATCACTCCACCCCCTGCCCCATTGCCTTAGCTTAGGCAGCTGGGGCTCAGGCTTCTGCACTACTAGGGGTGAATAGGTGGGGAAGGCAGGGGAAAGGAAGGAGGCAGAGAGCCTTTCTGGAGGGTAACCAGTCACCTTGATAGGATAATAATCGCTTAGGTGTTTCCAAATAGTCCAGTTCCTTATCCACTTAGACCGCCTTCCACCTTAGGGTAGAGAGATATGGGTGGAGGAAGCCCTGGGGGCACCCAGCTGCCATCTCTCAGTACGTGGCCCCCTTCCAGCACTCACCTCGGTTGGGTGTGTCCCAATCTAGGAAGAGCCATGCCAAGTAGAGAACAGAGAATGACCAGAGGGATGTGAAGAGGAGGGAGAAGACAAGAAGGAATGAAGAAACGCCTGTGTGAAAGATGAGTAAGTAAACATGAATTAGCCTTTGAAACTCAGGCATGTCATCCAGCTGTTCCTCTCCTCCACCCTCAGGGATCATACCCTCCCGCTATCTCCCAGCCCCACACTGGCCCTCTCCCCTTCTCTTTGCCCTTGGGCACCCAGATAAGTGGCGCTCCAGCATTTCTCCCCCAGTCCCTTCTCCCCCTGCGGACCCCAAGCACCCATGCCTCTTCCACTTCTCTCACCCATGAAAAGGAAAGTGAGCACGAATTGGTAGGCACCCACTACTTCCAGCCACTGCTTCTTCAGGGTCTTCATGGTGCAGGCGAGGGCGGCAGGAAGGTGGAGACTCCTATCCCAGGAGCTGCCCTGGGCCAGCAGGACTCCAGGACCCCAGGAAAAAAGGTGCCTGGGAAGGCTTTCTTGTCCGAGGGGCTGAGACTTTTGGATCTCCGGGATTGCGTGTGGGGTGGGGCGGTGTGTGTGTGTGTGGGGGGGGAGGGGTTGTGGACGGGGAGATGGTTGGATTCGGATGTGTCCAGGCTGTTCTCAGATTGATCTTTGAGCTTCCTGAGTCAGTAGGTCTGGGCTGGCTGCAGGGCGGGTCTGGGAGGAGCGAGGGGCTGTGGGAGGGAGGTGGGGCAACTACCGTGCGAGGAAACTGAGAAGACGCTGGAGAGCCGGAGGGCTGGGCCCCAGCAACTGGGGGGCCCAGAAGCTCAACTGAAACTGTCTGATCTGGAGTGGGGCCAAGCAGGGAGGAGGTGAGGGTGGGGCGCGCAGACCTCCCCTCTGGGCAAAAACACACAAACACCGCAAATCTGTTCCCGCCTTTAATGTCACCCCCTCCACAGTCATAGGGGGCCGGGAGGGATGGGAGGCGCCGGCGCGCCTAGGTGAGGACGAGGTGCCGGTCGGCCGGGACCCCGTAGCGCGCCTTGTGCTCTTCGAACAGCCGCGTGAGCCGCTCCACGTAGAGCGCGTGCAGCGCGTCCACCTGCGCCCGGCCAGGCCGGGGGCTCCGCTGCACTGGGATCGGGGCCCCCACTGTGGGCGGAATGCGGGGGAGAGAGGGGAGAGAGAGAGAGAGAGAGAGAGAGAGAGAGAGAGAGAGAGAGAGAGAGAGAGGGAGAGAGAGAGAGAGAGAGAGAGAGAGAGAGAGAGAGAGATCGCTGGAACTCCCTGTCTCTTTCCCTCCCGCCCCCTGCGATCGTCTGGAACAGAGGTCATGGCCCTAACAGTTGTCAAAGGCCAGCTTGAGGGTGAGGTCGGAGCGGCTGGTCAGGATCTTAGACCCCCAACCAGGGACCGTACCGTCTGGCCCGAGAAGCGCTCCGGGGACTGCGCTCCGAGGCGTGGGCGGGCCCGGGCTCACCTACGGTGTAGATGGGCCTGCGAAAGGGCAGGAGGCCCAGGCGGCCGTGGAACAGCGGCAGGGACACGCTCAGCAGCGGCTGCAGCGCTTCCTGAGCCATCCGCACCCACGAGCCTGGTGGGTTCGGGAACTGCTGGAAGAGTTCGTTCTCCCCAAAAGAGAAGACAGGTACCAGAGAGGCCCTGGGGGAGAGAGGCATGCCTGGTTCCCGGCCGGGCGCAGCGCTCCTCCTGCACGGAGCAGCGGCATGCTCCTGCGACCACCCCAGCTTCCTCACCCGTGTTCCAGCGCCAGCTTGACAAATCCCTTCTGATTCCGGATCCGCAAGCTCAGCGCTCCGGGCTTTGCCTCCAGCGCCTCCAGGGGCCCTCCCACAGCCAGGACGGCCACCTGGCCGCCCCCAGGCCTGGACAACAGATAGGCGGCGCTGGCCTTGGCTGAGGACACCAAACCTGGGTGAAGGCAAAGGCTGGGGAGAGGAGTGGCCCTGGAGCCTGGGTCCTCTAGAAGAGACGGGAGGGCACTGGGGAAAGTAGAGCTGGGACCAGGAGCCCCCAGGCGGGATGGCAGGTCAGAGGTGACAACAGGGATGTGGTTCCTGTGGTCGGGCGCCCCACTCCTCACCAGTAAGCATGCTGTAGTCCCGGAAGACAGGAAGGTGAAACCAACAGGGCAGCATGAGCAAGTGTGGGCAGAGGCCAGGGAAGAGGCGGGAGAAGCCGGTGGCCTCTGTGCAAAAGTTGCTGAAGGCCCCGATGACCAGGACGCCATGAGGGTGGAAGCCGAAGAGATAGTTGTGGGAGGGATCCAACTCTGCGGTTTTAACCAGCTGGGGGGCAGAGGATGCACACCCCACCCTGGTGGTGAGATTGGACATGTGGGGAAGATGATTGGAAGGGTCTATTTTGTATCTGTCCCCACCCCAGCAGGGGGCTCCTGGGGGTCCTCACCGAGATGGGGAAGTAGTCCCGGAAGTGTCTCCAGATGGTCCAGTTACGGACCCAGGCAGATCTGCGACCTCCTGTCTGTGGGGTGTCCCTATCTCCATAGAGCCAGACCAGGTAGAGGACCCCTAGTATCCAGGCCCGGCTTAGGAGTGCAAGGATCAGCACAGCCAGGCACACCTGGGCTGGAGGATGGGGAAGGGGGTCTCAGGACCTGGGCTTTTAAGTTCCAGGTCTCCCCCTGGCCCACTCCCTTCCCTGTCCCAACTAATTCCTTCTCAGTCCTTGAAGGACCCAGAAGATCCCTGCCCCACGTCCCCCCTTGTAGTGGGGCAGCAGAGCCTCAGGCGTGTGTGAGGAGGTTAGGTCCAGGGATTCAGGGACTCACACAGCCCCAAGAAGAGGAAGAGCCATTGTAGGACAGCAAACACCTGGAGACTCCGGCAGAAGCGGCTGGAAGAGGCCGGCATTCTGTAGAGGGGAGTCGCACAGGGGTCACCCTGAGCTCTTAAGCACACCCTTTTGGCCCAACCCATTGGCCCTGACCCCTGGCCCTGGTTCCACCCCATTTTCATTTCTTTTGCTGACGTGCACACTAGGCTCAGATGAGCTCAGGCAAGGAAGGGTTAACCACTACTTGAGCTCATGGAAATGAGCAGGGGGAGGGGGGGGGGGAGGAAGGTGTTTGGACTTTGTGTTTGTCAGGACCTCCCACCTCTGTGAAGAGCTAACAGAGGTCTGGGAAAGTGGGGGTTTGCCAGAGTGGTGTGTGCCAGGAATGGCAGGGCTCCCAACATGAGTGAGAACAGCCTGAAAACCTTTAGGCAGCCTAGGACTCTGTGCAGAGACGCTGCAGAGTGAAGGGCTTTGTGGGAAAAGCTAAGGACTGGGGAGCCCCTCAAGAGAGGGCCCACTGAGCAGTGGGCACCCCTCTAAGTGGGTTGGGGCCAGTCCTCACTGTTACCATGACCCTACCCAACCGTGACCAGAGGCCCTGTGGGAGCTGTCACCTTCTCCAGGTCAGGCAATGTCACTTCTTTTTTTTTTTTTTTTAATCCCAGGTGTGCTAATGCCAACATCACTATATCTGAGTCTGGTTATGATGCTTGTTCTGTCTCTTCAAACTATGCTTTTTGCTTTTTAGTATATCTTGTAATTTTTTTGTTGAAAGCCAGGCATGATATACTAGATAGAAGGAACTATATAGTAAGTAGGCCTTTAGTGGTGTGGTGGTAAGGTGTGGGGAAGGGGAAGTGTCTACAGTCCTATGACCAAGGCCTCAGTCTGTTAGTGAGCCTGTATCCCTGAACTGTGAACTCCACGCATGCTTCTCAGTCTCCTCCAGGTGCGGCAGGGCAACTAGAGGGGGCCGACTGTACATTTCCCTTTCTCCAGGTTTGATAAGGTCTGATAAAACTCCAATATGTTAGGCTCTGGTAAAGCAGCTTCTCTTGAGGTCAGGCCTTGTTAAGGACTGAATGCACTGGCATAGGGAATGTCACTCCTTTAGGAAAGTCTGACACCCATCCCATCAAGTGCCTCTGTCACATGTTTTCCTAGCATAAAATATTTTCCCTCCATTATGGTAATTTTCAGATTAAGGTCTCCTCTGACTGTAAGCAACAAGAGGCAGGTAATGTCCTCATCACTGCAGCCCTGGGACATGCTTTGTAAATGAATGGACCCACTGTAGGAGACAGCTTCCAATGCCCAGGTTGGCACACCCTTTCTTGTGCAGGCTTCCTTGTCCAGGGACCTTACCAGGAGGCATTTTCTGCTGTCCCTGCTCAGCACACTTCCACCACCAGGGTGAGAGAACTTAAAAAGTCCAGCCAGAGAAATGCTCAGTCCTTTTGGTAAGGTGATCCACCCACTCAGGTGACCTGCCCCACCCCCCAGGAAGGAAGGCTTCATGGGGAAGTTTTCCTGGGAGTCAGGGCAGGAGGCAGGAATAAAGTGGACAGCAAGTGAGGTGTAGGAGGCAGGACATTTCCTGGGACAGGTGAATAGGCCTGTTTGGTTTTTAAAAGGCTTCTTCTGCCAAAACCGGTTTGGCTCAGTGGATAGAGCGTCGGCCTATGGACTGAAAGGTCCCAGGTTCGATTCCGGTCAAGGGCACGTAACTTGGTTGCGGGCACATCCCCAGTAGGAGGTGTGCAGGAGGCAGCTGATGGATGTTTCTCTCTCATCAATGTTTCTAACTCTCTATCCCTCTTCCTTCCTCTCTGTAAAAAAATCAATAAAATATATATATATATAAAAAAGGCTTCTTCTGCAAGAGAACAATTGAAGATAAATTCAGGAAAGATAGGCTGACGCAAGGCTGGGAAAGACCAAGCTGAAGGGGCGTGGCTGGCTGGCCTCAGGGTCCCTGGGTGAAGGGGTCTTGGCAAGGGCTTGATGACCCCCTAGAGGCTGGAAGCAAGACCTGCTCTCAGGAGGTCTCTTCCAAGGCTGCTTCATATTCCTCTTCCAGGAGGCTTTCCTTGGAATGACCCACCAGGGCTTCCCCTTTCCTGATTACCACCCCCACCACCACCACCAAAAGCTTAGGTCCCAGCAGCAGCAGTAAGGCCCCTGCCTGTCTTCCCTCATAGGACACATGCCTCCAGGGAGCCTTCCTTCTCTGAGCACCGTCCCTGAAGCCCAGCTCAGGGATATGCCACCTGCCTTTCATATAAAGATGCCATCAAGTGATGAAAGATGCTATCAGCGCCCTAACAGGTGTGGCTCAGTGGATAGAGCGTCGGCCTGTAGACTCAAGGGTCCCGGGTTCGATTCCGGTCAAGGGCATGTACCTTGGTTGCGGGCACATCCCCAGTGGGGGGCGTGCAGAAGGCAGCTGATGGATGTTTCTCTCTCATCGATGTTTCTAACTCTCTCCCCCTCTCCCTTCCTCTCTGTAAAAAATCAATAAAATATATTTAAGAAAAAAAAAAAAGAAAGATGCTATCAGGGAGGAGTGCGGGGTGGTTGGTGGGGGTGGCTTTCAACAGAAACTGACAGTGAAGTCCTTTTGGTTTGGCCCTTCTATGGCACTTCCCAAGCTCAGGCAATAAAAGGCAGTGAGAACTGGGATCCAGGGAAGCTTCCAGGTTCCCACACATTCTGCTTCTGCCTTTTCCTCTTCTCTGTTCTCTTTCTTTGGAATAACTCTGGTCTCTCTCTACTCTGGGTGGCAGGAGGGGTTCAAGGTCAATAGGTAGATGAAAGATAATAAATGGACTAGAAAATTACAAATCCTCCTTTATTGGGAGTGAGGCTAAGAAACAATAAGTTATCACATGGGGAACCCCCGAAGCTCTCTCCCATGAACTCTTGGGGGCTGAGGGGAGGGACAAGGAGGCTCCAGGAGCTTCTTGAGAGGGCTGTGTGTTGGGGGTTAGGGAGTGAGGTGAGACATCCAGTCCCAGGCACACCGAACATACACTCAGTAGATGAAGAGCCAGAGAGACCCTCTCCAAGGAGTGGGGCATAAGAAGGCACAATGGCAGGAGAGGTTTGGCAGAGTGGTTGAGTGTCAGGGGTCGACAAAGGACACCATGATGTAGCGAGTGCCCCTCGTGGTAGGCAGCCCCTCATGGTAGTGGGTGAGACGGCCAGGGTGCAGAAGCCCCCAGCCCTTCCGTGGGGCTGAGATCACACAGTCATAGCGTAAGAAGCGACAGCCACCTCCCTGGGAAGGGGACAGAAGGCGAGAGTGAGTAGACATGGTGCTGGGGGCAGACAGATACAAGGACACAAGAGACAGACTAAAGATATAAGGGAGGGGGCTTTCAGGGCGTTTGGGGTGTCAGATGGGGAGACATGGGAGGAAGGAGGCAGGAGCCAGCCTGGAAGCGACCCAGGAGAGGATAGCAAAATAACTGGGAAATGTGCAGGGGGCAGGCTGTGGGCAGGGAAGGCACCTGAGGGCTGTGTGCAGGGGAGTAAGGGATTGGACACAGGGTTCCAATAGGAGTGTGTGTGTGCGCGCACACACATGCAGGGGCCCCGGTGGTGCCCTGAAGTGGGAAGACACTAGGGGCTCACCTCATAATCCAGGTCCTTGTGGTTGAGAGCAACGTTGAGAGTAAAAGTGGATGAATCATGATGTGGCCGCAGAGAAGGCTGTTCATCCGGCCGGTAGCGGACCACAAAGTTCATCACTGCCCGGGTCTGTGGGGACATGAGAAAAGAGGCGGAGGGATGACCCTCAGGTCCTGGGGCTCTTCTGAGGAAGTGATAGCTCCTGTCCAAGGAGTGGGAGTGGCTGCAGGGGTCTGGGACTGGGGTGTGGGGAGGTTGAGGGAGCAGGGGCGGCAGGAGCAGCGCCCACCTTGGTGTGGTAACCTGGGAACAGGCTCTCGGTCATGGGCCCCACGTACGTCCTCAGCAGCTGCAGCCACTGGTCTTCATAGCCCACCTGCTTCATGTGGATGTCTACAGTGGGCACATTCTCGTAGCCTCCAGCTAGTCTTGAGTCCTGTGGACAGTGGGCACTGAGCCCCTGACAGAGCAGTGCCAGCCTCCCCTCTCCTCTTGCTCCCAGGTCTTAAAGCCCATATTCCCTCGTCTGGAACAGCCTCAACCACTTCTTAGCTTGACTCACTCTTATTGTCTCTTTAAGTCTCAGCTAAGATGGCACCTCTTCTGTGAGGTCCCTTGGTCCCCCAAGTCTGAGCCAAGGGCCCCTCCTGTGGCTCCCACAGCACCTGCAGTGCTGCTGCTGATAGCACAGGTGAGAGGGCAGAATTTGGCCTACACAACTCAATAGTGCACCTCAGGGGCTGTCACTGAGGACCTGCCCAGTAAGGATTTCTTTAATGAATACATGAATGAATGAATAAATGCAGCTGTGACCCTTGTGGGCCCATCTCCTTGGGGACCACTCTCTGTTCCCACTCTCCTGGTTCTATTTTTTTTTTAATTTAATAAATCTTTATTGTTCAGATTATTACAATTGTTCTTTTTCCCCTCATAGCTCCCCTCCACCCAGTTCCCACCCCACCCTCTATTTTTACCCCCCCACACTGTCCTCATCCATAGGTGTACGATTTTTGTCCCGTCTCTTCCCGCACCCCCCTCACCCCTTTCCCCCTGAGGATTGTCAGTCCACGCCCTTTCTATGCCCCTGATTCTATTATATTCACCAGTTTATTCTGTTCATCAGATTTTGTATTCACTTGATTTTTAGATTCACTTGTTGATAGATATGTATTTCTTGTTCATTATTTTTATCTTTACCTTTTTCTTCTTCTTTCTCTTCTTAGAGAATACCTTTCAGCATTTCATATAATGCTGGTTTGGTGGTGATGAACTCCTTTAGCTTTTTCTTATCTGTGAAGCTCTTTATCTGCCCTTCAATTCTGAATGATAGCTTTGCTGGGTAGAGTAATCTTGGTTGTGGTTCTTGCTATTCATCCCTTTGAATATTTCTTGCCACTCCTGTCTGGCCTGCATAGTTTCTGTTGAGAAATCAGCTGACAGTCGTATGGGTGCTCCCTTGTAGGTAACTAACTGTTTTTCTCGCTGCTTTTAATATTCTTTGTCTTTTGCTCTTGGCATTTTAATTATGATGTGTCTTGGTGTGGTTCTCTTTGGATTCCTTTTGTTTGGGGTTCTCTGCGCTTCCTGGACTTGTAAGTCTATTTCTTTCAGCAGGTGGGGGAAGTTTTCGGTCATTATTTCTTCAAATAGGTTTTCAGTATCTTGCTCTCTCTCTTCTTCTGTCCCCCCCCCCCCCCCCCCCCCCGCCGCCCATAATTCGGTTGTTGGTACGCTTGAAGTTGTCCCAGAGGCTCCTTACACTATCTTCATATTTTTGGATTCTTTTTTCTTTTTTGCTTTTCCGGTTGAGTGTTTTTTGCTTCTTTGTAATTCA
Organism: Plecotus auritus; assembly: GCF_963455305.1. Classification (NCBI taxonomy): domain Eukaryota; kingdom Metazoa; phylum Chordata; class Mammalia; order Chiroptera; family Vespertilionidae; genus Plecotus; species Plecotus auritus. The sequence goes on along the minus strand of NC_137774.1, from coordinate 93,324,249 downwards.
AATCTTTGACTTGATTCTTGCAATCCTCTAGTCTGCTATTAGATCTCTGTATAATATTTTTTATTTCAGTCAGTGTATGCTTAATTTCTAGTTGGTCCTTTTCATATCCTCAAGGGTCTCGCTAAATTTATCGGCCTTTTCTAGGAAATTCTTGAAAAACCTTATAACCGTGGTTTTGAACTCTATATCCAGTCCTTTGCTTTCCTCCATTTCTTTCATTTGTGATCTGTTTCTTTGTCTCCGCATTTTGGCTGCTTCCCTGAGTTGATAGAGTGGCTTTGTGTGCTAGGTGTCCTATAGGGCCCAGTGGCTTAGCCTCCCCAGTTACCTGAGGTGGACACTCTTGGTGCACCCCTTTGTGGGCTGTGTTCACAGTCTTGTTGTAGTTAAGCCTTGATTGTTGTTGGTATCACTGGGAGGAATTGACCTACAGGCCAATTGGCTGTGAGGATCAGCTGTGTCTACACTGGAAGAACTTCTGTGCTGGAGACACCCTTATGAGACAAGATTTGCAAACGCCTCTGTGCTCAGCTTGGATGGGGCGGAGTCTCAGGGCGGAGCAGACAGCATTGGTTTCCCGTCCGCCCTTCCCTAAGAGGCCTCTGGGTCTCAGTGTCCCGCGGTAGTTGTTGCAAGCACCTCTGAGAGAAAGCTGCCCTCGAGTTCCGCCCGCTGTCAGACAGTCCAGTTTCTCCCCAAATGAGTCTGGGTCCCCAGAGTCTTGCCCGAAACTGGAGTTCAGCGCAGTCGGGAGCTTTTGTCTCCCTCCCGCTTGAGAAAGCCAGCCACGCACTTAGTTGCCAGTCCTCTCTGCGCGCGTGTCTCAGTACCTCTGCCTCCTACAGCTCCTCTGAGTCTCAGTGTGCTTTTCTCTTTCCTTCTAGTTGTAGAATTTCCACTCAGCCAGCCTTCCTGTGGGTCTGGATGATGTCCGTTTTGTCTTTTAGTTGTAGTTTTGAAATTGTTGTGCCAGGCAGCAGTTTAGGTGTCTACCTATGCCACCATCTTGATTTCTCTCCTGATTCTATTTTCCCTCCATCTGACCCAACAACTCCCTCCTCCTGGAAGGGGCCCTCCCTTCTCCCCTGCCCCAGCCCCTCTCACCTCATGCCGGCCTCCTGACCACTGACCATAGTGCTCCATTTCCTCCACCAGCTCATCACACATTTGGTCTGAGAGCAGAGGGAACCAGTACACATCTGGGCATGGCTAAGGACAGGGCAGGGGAAGAACAACTTGTTCAGTCACAGGGCTGGGTGACACGGGGTGGGGGTGGGGGGGGCGGGGAAGGGGGTGGCAGCCAACGAAAGAGAGAAAAAGCAGGAGGAGAAAGGGAAGCCAGGAGATGAGAGAAGCTAGGAGAATGGGGATCTGAGTGAGGGGATGGGCCACAGCAAGGGCTTGGCCAGGAGAGGCTGGGCCAGAGGCAATGGGAGCAGCATGGAGAACACAGCACAAATGGCAGGAGAGTTCTGGAGGCCCAGATTCTGGGCCAGTGCTTTTCAAACTTCTCTACAAAAATGTCATTTTGTAGACAAGAGAGGCTCACTGAGTAATGCTGGGGTGGGGAGCTGAACGCCTATCTGATCAGCCTTTGCTTTCATCTTGCACAAGCGGAAAACCCTAAGGCACCTGAGGGAGGTCAGTTTGGAAACCACTAATCCAGACGGTGGACCCAAGGGATGATAGCCATCAGGCAGTAAGGGTTCCTGAGTGAGGCTCACCTGTTCCACGAGTCCCTCCCCTTCAAGAGCCCGGCTGTAGTTCTCGTGAATATACTGCTCCTTCCAGTCCTGGGGAAAAAGCAGGGGAGTACACCTTGATGTGTGTCCTCTTTACTTCATCTGGTCCCACCCAGGAAACCCAGCACCTGGACAGCCTCTCCCTGGGCAGTAGCAGGTCCTGCAAAGGTGTCATGCCCATGTGCACCCTCCTATAGTGAAGGGCATTCACACTCTTTGAGCCAGGGCCCCCCACTCACCAGGGGGTTGTCAAAGATCTGCCAGAGGTCGGGGTGTAGGTGGTCTGTGTCATACCGGGAAGTGGCCAGGAGGCGGCCAAATTCATGTTGATTGCTGAGATGGAGGAAGATGCCCTGGAGTGGGGAGAGGGTGTGAGAAGGAGACAGGAGGTGGCTGCCTCCCAGCACCCCAGCATTGGATCCTGCTGCCATGCTCACCTTGTCCCTCAGACTCTTACAGAAGGCCATGTCTGGGTCGGTGTCACTGCCGGAGAATACCTCCCTCTGAGGCAGCTCTGTCCTTAAGGTCTCCCCCCGGATCACATATGCCTGGGAAATGTAGGGCACATTCCACACGCCCCTGGAGGTACCGACACTAGGGTCAGCTAGGTGGGTAGCCCCCCAAATTCTGCCCAATTCAGCCTGGGAGCCCCTTCCATCAGGGACACCCCACACTCTGAGCTGAGAAGCCATCTCACTTCCTCTGTCAAGCACTCCTGGTCACAACCCACCAGTGTCCCCCTTCACAGTCAGTTTCTACCCACAGCTGCACCAGAAGATCCCTGAGACTGAGGCTTTGGGAGAGGACGGGGGCATCTGTTCAGGCCTAGGTGGGAGGAGGAGAGGGGCTGCAGCCCGGGCAGGACTCACACTCGCTTCCGCTGCACCAACTCCACGTAGTCCTCGGAGCGTGCGTAGTACTCGTCGGGACTCAGGGCTCCCCAGAAGTTTGACCACAGCTTCCCATGGCGGGACAGCATGGGTGCTATGACCTTCCTATGAACAGGTGGATGTGAGGACTGGGCAAAGGCGAGCCCCATGCCCAGGGAAGGAGCTGGGGTGCTCGGGGGACTACTTGAGGGCCCTCTGGCTGAGCCAGGCAAGCAACCTGTTTTCTTCAATGAGGATGCGCAGGACCTGCTGGTTGGTGATGACGGCATCAGCATCCAGACTGAAGTAGAATTCACACTCGGGGTCCTGCCGACACTTGTCCCTGTGACAGACCAACAGATAGAGGAGCTGAAACTAAAGCAGGTGGGGGAGGAGGGTACTGCAAAGGGGGTGAAACTCCCCCTCACTCTGGGACCTCCAGGTTGTCGAGTCTGTGAGAGAGGGGCAAGAGAGGGACAGTACATATGGTGGCCAGGAAGGCAGCACTGTGTAGGTCATGGAGAAGCTGGATGGTGGATGGAGAAGGAAGGGTGGTGCAGTGGGTGGCAGCCTCATCACCTCCCACCTCCTTTCCCCCACTGAGCCTCCCTGCCCAGGTCTCACTCACATGGCCATGTCCCTGGCCTCGCCTGGGGTCAAGGCCTCCTCTGGCCCCACCAGCTTCACAGCTGAGAAGTGGTCCTGGAGCTGGGGCCAGGAGTCGGCAATGTGGGGTTCATGGTACACCTCCTGGAGATGGGAGAAAATGGGGGAGGGTGCTGAGAGGGCAGAAAAGACGGCACCTGGGAGGCAAGGATGGGGTGGAGAGGGTCAATGGATAGAAAAAAGGGGGACATTTGTAATACTTCCAACAATAAAGACAGAGTAAAAAAATAGAAAAGATGGCACCTGAGGGATGGGATAGGAAAGGTAGTGAGTGAACAGAGTGTAGGAAGCAATCGGGGGGCAGGGGGGAGTTCTGATCAGGGCAGGTCCCTTGGAAGGGCCCACATGGAGAGACTGTCAGGGTGTCTCACGTTGTTATGCAAGAAGAGGGTGATCCTGTCGGGGGGATAGTCCAGGAGCATCAGCCTTTGCAGGAAGCGGGGCAGGAACGGGGTAGGTTGTTCCACAAACACGGCCAAAAGCACCCGGGGGGGAGGCTGGAAGATACATGACAGGGCTCAGAGGAAAGCCTGGTACTCCCACTTGGTCTGTCCTCTACAACCTGGCCAGGTTTGGGGGTTCCAGGAGCTCTGCCACCCTGCTTCAGTGTGCTCTCCTGCCCTACCCCGCCTCACCTGCCCCCCCGGGAGTGTCCTCCGGTCCTGGTCACAGAATCCACAGCCTCCCCCAGGAGTCCAGCCATTGGGGACATAGTTTCCCAGGTAATTCAGCTGGAGCTGTTGGAAGAGACAGGGAGAGAGGCTAGACAGAGGAGCCCATCACCAGAGATGAGGGAAGTCGGGTAGACAGACAGGAACAAGGAAGGGAGCAGTGGGCACTGAGAACCTCTCCTCGTATCTCTGCTGCTGGGGCTGGGAAAGACCAACTGCTCAGAAGGGCTGGAGGTACTCAGAAGCTGGGATTAGGTCTGGGGCAGGGACAGAGGTTGTGGGGCCAAGACTGGGACAAGGGTAAGGGGCTGGGGCTGGGACTAGGTATGGGGCAGGAGCTGGGGCCAGGCCTGAGGCCACGCCTGAATGGGGCAGAGGCTGGGGGCTGAGGGTATGAGCCATTGGGGCACCTTAGTGGGACCGTTCCCATGCACCACAACAGGAAGCGTGTCGTAGGCCACATTCCGTATACGCACACGATTTTGATCAAATTTTAAAACCACCTCATCTGGGGAAGAAATGCCAGGATTTAGACTTGCTTTCTCCTGAAGCTGCCATGCAGCAGGTGCTTCTAAATATGGGGGAATCCAGCTACTCTGATGCCACCCCGCGGATCTCCTTCAGTGTGACCTGGACAAGTCACAAGCCCCTCAGAGAGGCAGTTTCCTCATCTGTAACATGTAGATAACCACAGACCCCAGTCCTCCTTTGTAGCATTGTTGTGTTAATGAAATTACAGAAGTAAAGCCCCTGACCCAGGGCCTTGGCACATAGTATGTTTCATAGATGTTAGGCATGACAGCCACTGCTTTTACCACTGTTAGCACCATGCAACTTTATCTATCAGCCATTCAGACATTTGATGAAGTTAACATAAACATGAGTTGAAGACAAGCCCAATTCCAGCAGGAGCCCCTTCCTAAGTCAGGACCCCCAGCAGCCTCTCTCATCTCCCCTTCTGATTGCCTGTCTCCTCACCTAAAGCCCCGTTGAGGTTCTGAAAGATCCGGGATTTATAATCCAGATTAAGGCTGAATTTCTCCTGGATGGGATAAGATGGAGCAGTTAATTCAAGAAGGGGTGGGACATCATTTCTCACTCTTTTCTCTTTACATCTTTCCCAAAGCCTCTTCACCCCTTCTCTCCCATTCAGCTAAGTCCTGCCACCCCCATAGAGCTGCAGGTGGTCACCCCTTCTCTGTCCGTCCCTACCCTCAGTCCTGGGTCCAGATAGAGTCGAGTGTAGAACAGCTGATCATCATCATCATCCTTGTACTTCCACTGGCGGACAATTTGGTGGATGGTGGGGGCAAAGCCAATGAATCCTGTCGGGGGAGGAGAGGAGCTGACTCCAAGACTCCCCGGGTCCCATGAACCTGTCTCCACTCCCTCTCTGGGCTCCCAGCGCCTGGAACACTCCATACCCCATCACTCTGGGTCCCTTTGCCTCAGGCACTCTGCCACTCACCACCAGAGTTGAGGAAGCGCTTCCCCGTGCCCACCTCAGGGTACTGCTCTGCCAGCCCCCACTCAGGCCAGCAGAAGCTCTCTGCAGAGAACAGCAGGCGGCTGCCACTCTGGACGAACTTCTTCAGCAGTTCTGAGGGGCTGCCAGCCAAAATCACATCATAGCTGGCAAGGAAGGGGAGGATAAATAGGACAGCCACTGGGTTCCTTAGTACCCTCACCCTCTTCCTCTTGTTTGCCCCACCCCTTTCTCCCTACCCCAGCCCCTTTACCTGTCCACAAACATGATGACCATATCCTCCCGGTCCGCATATTTCTCCATTTCCTTCTTTAGCCACCTGACCTTCTGTCCTCCACCGACTGTTCTGGCCACATCACCCCCTCGCCACTTCTCTCCCAGGCCCAGAGTCTGTGGGGAGAGATCCGTCATGCCAGGCAGGCATTCAACTGGCCAGGCTCACCGTGAGACCCCAGGCATCCAGTCCTCAGCGCACTACTCCAGCTGGAATTTCACCACCACCCCGCCCCTCCCCCCCCCCCCCCCCACCTCCTAGCGCCAGGAGGGCATTCCTCTCCTCACCCGCACTGTATAGTTGAAGAACTCAGCTGACCGCAGGAAACGCCGGTATCCCTCTGTCTCGGCTGTGGCCACAGTGATCACCAGCAACTTCTCTGTTACCAGTGGGGAATGAGCACTCACCCAGCTCATTGCCCCACATGCTCCACCCATCTCAGGTCTTCTTCCCCTCCTTCAAACTCTGCTAATGTCCCTTACCTTTTGTTTCCCCATTCCCTCTTAAATCTTCCCCCAAGGAAACTTCGACCCCAGTGAGAGCAGTGACACCCAGGAATACGGGGTCCGCCAGCACGGGGTTGACCCGTAGTTCAGAGTCGGGAGTGAGCAGTTCCGTCCTAAAGAGCACGTGGCGAGGGAGACCCCCCACCCTCACCCCATCACCCTGCCCCCCCCCACACACCCCCCTCCGCCAGTCCCGGTGGACAGACACTGCAGTCCCGAGCTCGCTCGGCTCTCCCTGGGGATTCACCTGGGTTGACAGGGTTTCCACCTCGGTCGGAAGCCGAGGCCACAGGAGGCGGCGACAGTAGTAGCAGCAGCAGCAGCAGCAGGAGCATCAGGAGCGGTAGTCCGGGGCCCCAGGAGGCCATGGCGGGGAGCTGGCCGAGACCGCACACAGGCCCGCACCTGGTTCCCGCTGCGCGCCTGGATCCAAACCACGGAGCGGGGGGCTCTGGGAAGGCGACCCGGGCTGCTGTGCGGCTCACTGCGAGGAAGAGCAGGGCTGCGGCTCCGCCCTGGAAAAAAGGCGTAGCCGGAGGTTACAGAAAACTCTAGATGCCGGCGCCCCAGACAAGGAGAGGATTGTCCCTGGGCGCGGGCGCGCTGCGCGGAGCGAGCGGAGGGGCCGCTGGATCGCGAGGCGAAAGAGGGGCGGGGGCTCGGGCCCGCGGTCACAAGCTGAGGACTTCAGTCCGAGGCATCCCAACCCACTGCTCGCCAGACACTGCAGAAAACTGAAACCCGGAGAGGGGAAGTGACCCCTTGCGGTCCGACGATAGGCGGGTCTTTGCCGTTGCCCTGCCCCGGCGGCGGGGCGGAAGACTGGAGAGCGAGGCTGCTGGGACGCGCGGAGCGGGGGAGGGTGGAGGAGCGGGCGGAAGGCAGAGAGGGGGCCGAGGAGACTGAAGCCCCAGAGGAGCTAGTTGTTGAAGTGTCTGTGGAGGGTCATCAGGGACCTCTCGGGTCGCCCACTCAAGCCTGCTCATAGTCTTTGGGAGTCCCGTCAGTCATCTTTACTCCCCGGGAGAAGCTCCAGTTGCTGCCTCTGTGACAATGGCATGTAAAGAAGGACCAAAGGAAAATGGTGTTTCTCGAAAGACCACTTGCACCACATCTTTAAAATGACCCATTTCAGGGTTCCCACAAAATACAAAGCTACACTGAGGCCGGAAGTACTTTTGCCCCTATAAAATATGGCAGAAAGCGTGCTCATCTCCAAGGGAACATCACGTAATTAGTCAAGGCGTAATATTGCGCACGCGTAGAAGCACACGTCGCCGGAAGTGATGTGCCCTTAGTAAAGCGGCTGGTTTAGCACGCGTGCGTAACAGGTTCTTCTGTCAGCTGTGTTGTGGAAATGGTGGAGAAGAAAACTTCGGGTATGTGAGCCCCCGGGGGTTTGCTTCCTTCCTTCTCTCAAATCCGAACCTGGCCTAAGATTTTTCTCACCTAATTATTAGTCTCAAATCCTTTCCCCGGTCCTCGGGTCCTGGCATCGGGGCTCCCCCACATCATCCATTCACATTTTATTGATGCCTGTTCCCAGTGGGACTCTGGGGGTGGAGAAAGGAAAAAAGGTCCTTATTTTCCTAGAACTGGCTTTTTGGGAGGAGCACAGATGTGCAGACCTACCATTGCACTTTGTACGTGCTATGGCAGAGGGATGTACAGCGCCTGGGCGCATGAAGGGGTGGCACCCAACCCAACTTCTGGAAAGGAGGGGACTGTGGAGGATTGGAGTGGAAGAGAACGCTTGAAAGCCTCGTTAGATTTCGCTCCGTGCAGGTGCGTGTGGGCTCATTCCCGGCAGCAGGAACCACACTTGCAAAGGCAAGAAAGCAAGAAAATCAAGTTGCTTAGGAAGCCAAGTTCACAGTTCGGGGTTTGCAGAGGCATAGTAAAAGAGGCTGGAGGGCTAGGGAAAGGCACACTTGAAAGACATTATATACACTGCCAATGAATTTTAACTCAGAGCAGTAGAGAAACATCCAAGGCATTTAAACTAGGGAGTGACCGAAACAAATTTATCTTTTAGAAAGGCAGTTCTGGCTTCAGTGCAGAGGATGGATTGGGGGGGGTGGGACTAGAGAAGCACTGTCCAGTAGAATTTTGGGGGATGATGGGAATGCTTTTAATCAGCACTGTTCATCATGGCAGCCATTAGCTACATGTGTCTGTTGAGCACTTGAAATGTGGTTAGTACAATCGAGGAACTGAATTTAAATTTTTATTTCATCTTAATCTACATCTGACTTTATTTTTTTTTAAATATATTTTATTGATATTTTACAGAGAGGAAGGGAGAGGGATAGAGAGTCAGAAACATCGATGAGAGAGAAACATCAATCAGCTGCCTCCTGCACACCCCCCACCGGGGATGTGCCTGCAACCAAGGCACGTGCCCTTGACCGGAATCGAACCCGGGACCCTTCAGTCCACAGGCCGACGCTCTATCCACTGAGCCAAACCGGTTTCGGCTACATCTGACTTTAAATAACCACATGTGACTAGTGGTTACTTGATTGTATAGCACAGGTCTAGAGGCTGGAAGGCCAGTTAGGAAGCCATTAAGTGGTCGAGATAAAAAGAGATGAGAGTCGGAATACCTCTAGATTGACTCGTAATAAATCCAGTCATGTCACTCCTTTCTTTAAAAAAAAAAAAAGTGTTTTTTTGTTGTTGTTTGTTTTTTAGAGGTGGGGGAAGGAGGGGGAATACAGAGATAGAAACATACATGAGAAACATCATCCATCGGCTGCTTCCTGCACGCCCCTGCTGGGCATCAGCTGGCAATCCGAGCATGTGCCCTGACTGGGAATCCAACCAGCGACCTCTTGGTTCATAGTTGACACTCAACTACTGAGCCACCCCAGCCGAGCGTCACTCCTTCCTTAAAACTCCTCACTGTATTTCTATCACCCTCACCATAGAATCCTCAAATCCAAATTTTTATGGATACTTAAAAGAAAGATTCTTAATGGTCTGCATGACTTCATACCTTCCCTCCCTCCCACACACACTTTTATACCAGCCATACAGAACTTTTAATTTATTGAAGGCACCACAGTCTCCCATCCAGGCCTTCTCTCATGCTGGTTCCAAGGCCTGAGACACCCTCCCTTCTCTCCCAACCAAGTTAAATTCTCTTCATCAATCAGGCCTCAACCTGGGTATACTTTCCTCTGGAAAATTTTCCTGACTACTCCAAGGCCAGGCTAAGTGTTTCTGTCATGCGCTCTGTAGCATTTTGTACTTCCCTATACTAGCATATACTATACTTTACTACTCTTGTTTTATCATTTGTATTCCCCACTAGACTATAGGCCCTGGTTGTATTCCAAGAGCCTAGGGCACAACCTGGCACTTGGAAGGGAGGCAGAATAGTGCAGTGATCAAGAGCATATTTTCTGATGCTGGGCAGTTTGGCATTTGAATTCTGACCCAGCCACTTACCAGCTATGCAAAGTTCAGTAAGCTGGGGATAATAATGATACCTTTTCCATAGGATTGTTGTAAGGGTTAAAGGATTCCATTTATATAGAGCTTAATATAGTGCATGGCTCATTGTTCATGCCCAGTGTTAGTCACTGGCACTGATGCTATTATTATAGTTATAGACCCTCAATAAATATTTGTTTAATGAATAAAGAGATATTTCGTGGTGAACAGCTGATATGGTAATGAAGAGAGAGCTTTAAAATAATCCTAGATTTTTGGTTTGGATGTCTATGTAGATGGTTTCATTCACTTAAAGTCTACAGGAGGAGAAGCAGACTTGGGGGGGAAGATTTTTGAATTTGAGTTGCATTATCAATGGAGTCAGCAGGTAATCTGCAGCCATTTGAATAGTCAGTTTTGGAGCTCAAGAGAATGTTTTGGATTGAGAAAATCACTTTTGGAGTCATTTGCTTGTGGGTGAGAGAGCCTTGTGTTTGGATTAAAAATCTCAGGAAGAGTTTATAAACTGAGAAAGATAACAGGGACAGAAACAGAAGCATAGCCAGATATGGAAGGAAAACCTGGAGTCATGTTAAAGAAGCCTCTGAAGGGACTCTTTCAGTGCAAGGGAGATGGAAAACACAGTCTCAGAGTGTAGAGAACTCAGGTAAAATGCATCCTGGACTTGGCCCGAGGAGGTCACCAGTGTCCTGAGTATGAGTGGTTTTCATAAAAATCCAGCCAGTTGCTGGGGTTGAGGGCTGGATGGGAGATGAAGAAATGGAGCATCACATGGACCACTGTCAAAGAGGAGTAGCTGTGAAGTTGGGTAGACATGAGAGAGTTTAGTAGGTTTTTCCATGAAGGGAAAGTACCAGTTGAGGAGGAGAGGTTGAACATACAAGAGGGAGGGGAGGACTCAGCTGCAGGTGAAGAACTGGGTTTAGCAGTGAGACTTGGTGGGGGGTGCCCAAGCAATTATGACTGAGGGTGGGCTAAAAGATGAGTGTCCCTGTGTGTCAGTGGCCCATTTCCTTTGAGGTAGGAAATGAAATTGCATGAAGGCCAGGTGCATTAAGGTACCAACGGAGCCTGGAAGCCCTGAATTTACAGTGTTCTCGTCAGCACGGTTGTGTGATTTCTGCCAGCATTTCTTTGATTGTATCCTCTGGGATTGGGAGGAAAGGTTGCGGCCAAAGACATAGAAAACAAGCATGAGTGACTGAAATGGCAGACTTAACTAGCTGGGAAGGAAGCAAACCAGAGGGGCTTGCAAGACCCCCAGTGGAGCCTGAAATTGCGGACAGTATTGAATCCTATACATATGTTTTTTCCTATACGTATATATATTTTACAGCTTCTCTTTGGCATATACTTGACATCACTACTCTTGTAGTGTTTTGGGGCCATTATTAAGTAAAATAAGGGTTACTTAAACACAAGCATTTTGATACCACAACAATTGATCTGATAACTGACATGGCTACTTAGTGGTTAACGGGCAGGTAGTGTATACAGCCTGGATACTTGGAAAAGAGATGATTCACAGAAAGGAGTGGTTGGCATGAGATTTCATCATAGGCTCCTGTTTTTGGTGGCCCTGGATGCTGTAACTCTTATGTGGTACTAGAGCTAGAACAGTGTGCAATTTAAGACTTATGAATTGTTTATTTCAAGTTAACATTTTCAGATCACAGTTGACCTCAGGTAACTAAAACTGCAGAAAATGAAATCTCAGATAAGGGGGCACTACTGTATTGGTAGATGATATAGGGGCCAAGGACTCAGTGACTAGGATGAGATCAGAGAACTGTGACTCCACACCCCATGGATATCATCCACACACTGCCCAGAGCCTGGGTTACCTCAGCTTCTCTCTTCTCTGTGTGCCTCACCCCCCATAACTCTTCTGGTTTTGCCCCATGTAGTTCGCTCCCAGGACCCTGGACAGCGGCGGGTACTGGACAGGGCTGCCCGGCAGCGCCGTATCAACAGGCAGCTTGAGGCCTTGGAGAATGACAACTTCCAGGATGACCCCCACGCAGGACTCCCCCAGCTTGGCAAGAGACTGCCTCAGTTTGATGATGATGCAGACACTGGTGAGGCGGGTGGGACTGGGGACACATGGCTAAAGGAAGGGGAAAGAGTCTGCCTAGATTAGGGTTGTGGAAGGACATTGGGCTGGGGGGCAGATGACCCAGGAGCTCCTCTGGCTCTGCCAGGAACTGGCTCCTGTGACTTTGACCAAGTCACTCTCCCCATTCTGTGCCTTAGTTTCCTCTTGTGTATGTAGAATAAAGACAATGGAGTAGGTGAGCTCTGAACTCCCTTCCAATATAAAGTCTTAGATTTAGGGAGTGTAGAGATGAAGAACGGCTGGGATTGGAGAAGTTGGGGGAAGGGAAAAAGATGGTAGACAGAGCCCTACTGAGAGCCCAGGTGGGTATGTGAGTAGGGAATGGACATGAGGACACTAGGAATAATGGGGCAGGGAAAGATGGTGCATTTCTTGGAACGTGCCAAGTAACTCATTTCTCTTGACCTCTAGGAAAGAAAAAGAAGAAAACTCGAGGTGATCATTTTAAACTTCGCTTCCGGAAAAACTTTCAGGCCTTACTAGAGGAGCAGGTGAGAGAGGAGCTGGTGGGGAGGAACCCACAGAGAAGGGCTGAGCCCATAGAGATTCCTGTCCCTGGCGGGTGTTTGCTATGAGGGTGGAGGAGTTGTGTAGTCTGCCCCCTTATATCTGCAGAACCTGAGTGTGGCCGAAGGCCCCAACTACCTGACAGCTTGTGCGGGACCCCCATCCCGGCCCCAGCGCCCCTTCTGTGCTGTATGCGGCTTCCCCTCTCCATACACCTGTGTCAGCTGTGGCGCCCGGTACTGCACTGTGCGCTGTCTGGGCACCCATCAGGAAACCAGGTTAGCTTAGAATGTGCTCCAGGTCCACACCCTTTTCCTCCTACACCCCACAGCCTCCCAGACCCTCTCCTCATCCTGGGCTTCTCTGCCTGTAGATGCCTGAAATGGACGGTGTGAGCCTGGGTGTCCCTGGAGAGGAAGGCCCTCTATGCATCAACCTGTCCTCAGAAAGGACATCACGGAAATGAAAGGTGCTCCTCTGGACCAAGAGAGGAACTATTCACTCACCCAACAAACCTTGTGTCTTATCCTCCAGAGAAGACCAGTCTTACTCCCAGGGATGTGGCAGGGAAGTGGGCCACCCCCCAGGGTACTATCATAATAAAAGGTCTTATGTGAGGAGGCACCTGCCTTTTGGTCACATAGTATTTCGGGGGTGAGGGTGATCGGTCATCCGTTTCTCCTACTCACTACTCTGTCTTTTTTTTCCTACCTGTCAATCACTGCTCCTACTCTCTGCCCCTCTAGGTCCCTGACCATGAAAGATTTTGTCCCATTCTTCATGTCTCTGCATTTCTTGGCTGCTTCTTTATGTCACATTTTTGGTTATTGATTTAGTTAATTTGTTTTTGCTTTTTGTTTTTCTAGTTCTTCTGAATGATTTTTGAATACAGCAAGGCCCCAGGAATGGCCAGTCTGAGGAAACAGTTGTCCTGAGGAAGCTCTTATTATCAGGGGCTGTGGTATGTGAACTTATTAGCAGAGCAAACCCAGAAGTTTCTGGGAGGCATGGAGGAATTCATGGTGTAGAGGCTCCTGTTCTTGGGGTCCCTGCATGTTATAACTCTTGGGTGGTACTAGAGCTTCTTCCACCCACACCTCTTCTAAGTGTGTTCTTTTTTTTTTTTTTTTTTTAAGGAAATAATAATCCTTTTATATTTTTAAAATCATTTTTATTGAGAATATTACAGATGTCCCTCCCTTTTTCCCCATTACCCCCCTCAACTGGTTCCTGTTCTGCCCCAGGCCTCCTACCACCCTATTGTCTGTGTTCATGGGTAATGCATATCTATAATAATAAAAGCATAATATGCTAATTAGACCAGACAGCCGAATGGCCTTCCGGGTGCTGAGGTTAGGGGTGATCAGGCAGGCAGGCAGGCGAGAAGTTAGGGGCGATCAGACAGGCAGGCAGGCGAGTGGTTAGGGGCAATCAGGCAGGCAGGCAAGCAGTTAGGGGCCATCAGGCAGGCAGGCAGAGTGGTTAGGAGCCAGCGGTCCCAGATTGTGAGAGAGATGTCCGACTGTTGGTTTAGGCCCGATCCCGCAAGGATCCCTTGTGGGATCGGGCCTAAACTGGCAATTGGACATCCCCCGAGGGGTCCCGGATTGCGAGAGGGTGTAGGCTGGGCTGAGGGACACCACCCCCTCCTGTTCACGAATTTCATGCACCGGGCCTGTAGTATGCATATAAGATCTTTGGTTAATCTCTTCCCACCCCCACTTCTCTTCCCTCTGAGAATCATCACTCTGCTCCATGTTTCCATGCCTCTGATTCTATTTTATTCATCAGTTTATTTTGTTCATTAGATTTCTTGTTTGTTTATTTTGATTTTTAGATTTAAATGTTGATAAATATGTATTTATTGCCATTTTATTATTCATATTTTTTACCTTTTTTTCTTCTTCTTCCTCTTCTTAAAGAATAGGCTTTAACAATTCGTGTATTACTGATTTGGTGGTGATGAACTCCTTTAGCTTTTTCTTATCTGTGAAGCTCTTTATCTGACCTTCAATTCTAAATGATAGCTTTGCTGGGTAGAGTAATCTTGGTTGTAGGTCCTTGCTATTCATTACTTTGAATATTTCTTGCCACTTCCTTTTGGCCTGCAACGTTTCTGTTGAGAAATCAGTTAATAGTCATATGGGCACTCCCTTGTAAGTAACTAACTGCTTTTCTCTTGCTGCTTTAAGATTTTCTCTTTGTCTTTAACTCTTGGCATTTTAATTATGATGTGTCTTGGTGTGGGCCTCTTTAGAGTCCTCTTGTTTGGGATTCTCTGCGTTTCCTGGACTTGTAAGTCTATTTCTTTCACCAGGTAGGGGAAGTTTTCTGTCATTAATTTCTTTAAATAGGTTTTCAATACCTTGCTCTTCCATAATGCGAATGTTGGTATGCTTGAAGTTGTTGCAGAGGCTCTTTACACTATCTTCATATTTTGTGATTCTTTTTGCTCTTCTGATTGGGTGTTTTTTGCTTCCTCGTATTCCAAATCCTTGATTTGATTCTCAGAATCCTCTATTTTATGTTGAATCCCCTGTAAATGATTCTTTTTTCTTTTTAAAATATATTTTATTGATTTTTTACAGAGAGGAAGGGAGAGGAACAGAGAGCTAGAAACATCTATCAGCTGCCTCCTGTACACCCCCCACTGGAGATGTGCCCCCAACCAAGGTACATGCCCTTGACCGGAATCGAACACGGGACTCTTGAGTCCGCAGGCCGATGCTCTATCTACTGAGCCACACCAGTGAGGACTGTAAATGATTCTTTATTTCAGTTAGTGTATGCTTAGTTTCTGACTGGTCTTTTTTTTATTTTATCCTCACCTGAGGGTATTTTTTCCATTGATTTTTTTTTTTTTTTTTTTTTAGAGAGAGTGGCAGGGAGAGGGAGAGACAGAGAGAAACACTGATGTGAGAGAGACACATTGATTGATTGCCTCCCGCACGCCCCCAACTAGGGCTGGGAACCTGCAACTGAGGTACATGCCCTTGACCGGAATTGAACCTGGGACCCTTCAGTCCGCAGGCTGACACTCTATCCACTGAGCCAAACCAGCTCGGGTCTTTTTTAATGTCTTTGACATTCTCACTAAGATCCTTGAAAGTCCCACTAAGTTCCTTGAAACTCTCTTTAAGTCCCTTGAAGCTCCATTAAGATCCTTGAGTAATCTTATAACCATTGTCATGAACTCTGTATCCAATAGCTTGCTTGCTTCCATTTCTTTCATTTGTAACATGTGTCTTTGTCTCTGCATTTTGGCTGCTTCCCTTTGTTTGTTTCAGTATATTAGGTAGAGCTGTTATGTTTCTTGGAATTGGTAGAGTGGCCTTGTGTAATAGGTGGCTCAGCCTTCCCAGTCATCGGAGCTGGGCATTCTAGGTGTGCCCCTGTGTGGGCTGTGTGTACAGTCTTATTGTAGTTGAGCTTTGATTGGCATCACTGGGAGAACCAGCCATCTACAATGGAAGAGCTGCTATCTAGAAGTGGCTCTAGTTGCCCAGACTCTGTTGGAACATAACCAAGCAGGTGCTTAAAAAGTATTTGTTGAACATATGACCTCAATAAAATATTAATGATATCCAGCAAAGTCAGAGTTAAGCACCTTTTTAGTCTCTTCTCCCCATTTCGGAGGACTTTCTTGGGGCTGGCTCAGATGTTCCTGGTGTCTTCCTGAGGAACTACTTGCCCTTTCTCTGGAGACTTGCAGTTGGGCAAGAGGTGTTGGTGACAGCTTTGTGTTGAATGGTGGTGAAAACAGGGTTTATAGTCATTCAGTCCTAAATGTGGTGTTTTTACGTCATTGATGGCTGTAAATTTTTTTACTATTCTTCCATTGAAGGTGGGGTCTTTATCCCCTTCCTCTGGGATCTGGGTAGGCTTATGACTGCTTCACCTAGGAGAGAGTGGCAGAAGTGAAACCATATGACGTGCAAGGCTAGGTGTAAAAGCAGTGTACCTTCTGCCATGTTCCTAGGACACTTTTTTTTGTTTTTTTAATTAAATTTATTGAGGTGACATTGGTTAATAGGATCATGTAGGTCTAGGACATTTGCTTTTGGAACCCTCAGTCACCATGTAAGAAATCCAACTGTTCTGAAGCCACCATGCTCTGAGGAAGCCCAGGCTACATGGAGAGGCACGTGCAGGTGCTCCTGGTGACAGGTCCAGTTGACAGGCCTTCAAGCCATCCCAGCCCAGGCTTCCATCATAGGAGTGAAGATGCTTCCTGATGACTTCAGCCAAGGCACCACGGCAGCCTCAGCCATTTGAGTCTTCCTAGCTTTGTCCTCAACATCATGGAACAAGCACTAGGCATCTCTGATGGACCCTGTCTAAATTCCTGACCTCAGAATCCGTGTGTGTAACAAGTTTATGCCATTGAGTCTTGGGATGGTTTGTTATGCAATACAATCGTAATTGGGACATCACGAATCCAGCTTGCTGACTGCTAACTCCTGGCTTAGGTTTATTGTCTCTCCCAGGAAGAGAAACTTTCCTGGGTCCTAATCTTTTTTTTTCCGCTCCACCAAGAAGTACACTCAAGAAAGAAACCAGAAGAAAAGACGATTTCCTTGCAGTGAATCACCACCTGTGCTTTGCTGTGTTCCACCTGCCTTGGAATTCCTGTCAGATTTCCACTGAGTCAGCACAATCTCTTTGGTTTATTTCTTAAGTTCGCTGACCTTATTTCATATTTTGTTGTTCTAAAAACAATCACATAGGTTCTGCTTGGTGTGAGATTTGTCTGCTCACTGACACATTCAGCCTAACCCAACTGACCTTGATAGGACAGAGCCAGACCCCAAGGCCCTCCCTTGCTCTGACATGGATTGTTTCTACAAGTCATCCACTGACATTCTTGAGGAAGGGTCTCCAGACCCCCATTTAAAACCATAGCTCCTCAAGAAAAGCTTTGACCAACTTTTGCCAGCATCCTGTCTATTAGTGGAAACTTGTTCCCCACCTTAGGAGGCACCCAGACCTTTGGGAAATCTACACTATGCCAAAAGCTTCTGGTGGCTAAAGCCAGGGTTTGATGGAGCCCCACAGTCCCTGCCTGGGCACACAGGAGCAGAAGAGGTTAATGCTATGATCTGGAAGGCTAGAGGCTTGGGGGGCTCATAGCTAAAGACCTCAGTGAGTACTGACTCTGATTGATGTGAATAAGTTTGGAGAGCCAGGATTTCTGGGAAGCAGGCCAGGTGTGTCTTCAGTCTTGGACAAATCTTGGTCCTACTACTTACTGATTGTGTAGCTTGGGTAGGTCACTTTACCTTTCTGACTGCATAGCCACCTCCCAGATATTGTGAGGATTAAGTGAGGCAGTGCACCTAGCCCAGCGTCTGGCATCTAGAAAGTACTCAGAAAATGATAGCTATTGACCTTATTGCCCAAGACCTAAAGCAGTTTGTTGTGGAGCATTTTCATAGCCAGTTCCTTAAAAAACTGAAGATTCTTTGGAGTAACCCTGACATCTTGCCCATTATATGGTAACTAGCTGTTTACATTTCTCTTTGCTCCTATCTTGTGTGTTTTTTTTTAGGGCAGGGGTCATGTCTTAATGCTCTAACTTCTAGGAAAGAACATGTCGATAGCCCT
This sequence comes from Plecotus auritus, assembly GCF_963455305.1. Classification (NCBI taxonomy): domain Eukaryota; kingdom Metazoa; phylum Chordata; class Mammalia; order Chiroptera; family Vespertilionidae; genus Plecotus; species Plecotus auritus. The sequence goes on along the minus strand of NC_137774.1, from coordinate 93,306,349 downwards.
TTATAGCCGTGTGACTATGACTGATTGACAAAGAAATTAAAACCTAACCTGGTGCCGAAACCGGTTTGGCTCAGTGGATAGAGCGTCAGCCTGCGGACTGAAAGGTCCCAGGTTCGATTCCGGTCAAGGGCACGTACCTTGGTTGCGGGCACATCCCCAGTGGGGGGTGTGCAGGAGGCAGCTGATCGATGTTTCTCTCTCATCGATGTTTCTAACTCTCTATCCCTCTCCCTTCTTCTCTGTAAAATATCAATAAAATATATTAAAAAATAAAATAAAATAAAACCTAACCTGGTGATCATGTTAAGGCACTTATTAAATGCTCAAATGTGAGACCTAGCTAAGGCTAGTTTTCCTGTAACGGGGAGGAGAGAAGAGGCAGGATGGAGTGTGGGAAAGGAGGTAGAAGCTGTGGGGGATGGTAGAGGGAGAATTTGGGTTGGAGGTGCTTGGTGGCAGCATCGGGAGTTGCAATTGGCTTCTGTCCTTCACTGTGGGTATACAGGCATCCCTGTGGATTTTCATGGCCTTTCAGAATGGTAAGAACCTTTTAAAGATGTGTGTCTCATCCAGAGAGGGAAACTACAATCGGTTTGCTAACAAAAGCAAGTCAGGTGAACTGGTACTTGCCATGGTAGATTGTTACAGTAAAGGCCCCTACAAAACACACTTCCCGGTGTCTGCACTCTGCAGTCCCTTATGGGCTTTGGACTTAGCCAGGGGCCTGTCCAAAAGCAGAGTGAAGTGGGTAAGATATACAGTTTTTTGTGGACTCAAAAAACACCAGTGTTTCTGGGTGAAGCCCAGTGGGAAGCTTTGATGCAAATGTGTGTCCAAGGCTAGTGGAACAGTCCAGCTTGCATAATTGTACAGGGGGATAAGAAGTGGGGATAAAAAAGATGGGCTAGGGCCAGGCAGTGTGTCCAGGTCTTAATTGTCCTTTTTCATTTTTCTGAGCCATCAGGGAACTTCCAGGGCAGGACAATAAATGATGTTCCAGGCCCGGCTGGTGTGGTTCAGTGGTTGAGCATCGACCCATGCACCAGAAGGTCACTGGTTTGATTCCTGGTCAGGTTGTGAGTGAGATTCCCTGCAGGAGGCAGCCAATCAATGATCCTCTCTCATCGATGTTTCTATCTCACTCTCCCTTTCTCTCTCTAAAATCAATAAAAACATTAAAAAAAAAACACCCACCTCAATTAGGGAAACCCTATGACCAGTCTGGGCAAGTGAGAATGAGGGCCTGACCAGGACCAGGCAGTGAAGGGAGAGAAGTAGGTGGATGTAAAGACACTGGAGGGAAAACTGATGGGATTTGGCAGCTGAGGGGAGGGGAAGTGAAGGGAGAAGCCAGAGATGATTGAGGTTGTCAATCTGTGACTGAGAAGTTGACGATAATAGGAATGAAAGGAACTGTGGCTTTGGGAGAAAGGAATGAATTTGCCCTGCCTGTGAAACGGGGTGCATGAACTTCTGAAGCTCCGGAGAGCTGTTAGAATGTAGATGTTAGCATCTCTACATCCTAGGAGAGAGCACAGGTGCGTAGATGGGATGAAAAGGAACGAGAAAAGGCTGAGATCAGGCCACCTCCCCAGTGACTGGTCACTATAGTCAGTGCTACAAGGGAAGGCACCAGGTTAAGGCCCTATCATCTTTCACTAGATGCTCAGCTTCTTTCTCAATGCCTCATTTTCCAGTCTTAAGTGGGTAACAAGGCTGTTCAGTACCCTGTGCCAAGCCTGCCCATGACCCAGTGCTGTCTGAACTGGACACCATGGAGTCATACACATGCCACTGATATGCAAGACTGTGAACAGATGTTCAGAGCCTTTTCTGGAAGTTATTGAACGTTCCCAGAAAGATGTACCTGCACCAGACCCTTGATTTGACACAATTTCAAAGGGCTGGTCAGTTTCTGATAACCACTCTCAGGCCCGGGTAAAGAAACTGCTCTAGACCATCTGTATCCTGTACAGCTGTGAAGAAAGGTTGAAAGTAAACGAGTGACTTGTTATCTCAGGCTGACCAGTTTCCTAGAGCTGGGTCTCCCGATCTGCTCCCTGATGACTCTGTTCAGTAATTTTAAGAATGCCACACTCTTGCCCTGGCTGGTGTGGCAAGGGGTTAGCATCGGCCTACGGACTGAAGGGTCTCTGGGTTCGATTCCTGTCAAGGGCCTGCATCTGAGTTGCAGACTTGATCCCCAACCCCAGTCAGTGTGCATGCGGGAGACAACCAATTGATGTGTCTCTCTCACATCGATGTTTCTCTTGCACTCTCTTGAAAAAGAAAAAAAATCAAAGGAAAAAATATCTTCGGCCGAAACCGGTTTGGCTCAGTGGATAGAGCGTCGGCCTGCGGACTGAAGGGTCCCGGGTTCGATTCCGGTCAAGGGCATGTACCGTGGTTGCGGGCACATCCCCAGTAGGAGGTGTGCAGGAGGCAGCTGATAGATGTTTCTCTCTCATCGATGTTTCTAACTCTCTATCTCTCTCCCTTCCTCTCTGTAAAAAATCAATAAAATATATTAAAAAAATATATATATCTTCGAGTGTGGATTAACCAAAAAAATAAAAGAGTGCCACACTTTTGAAATCACTTGCAACCATGCCTTCGTTTTGCTGGATTAGATAGTCCAAAGGTGATGGAGAGGGGGACAGGTGACAGTCTGGTGTCTGAGAACTGAGATGACTCTGGGTGCTGCCCCAGTCAACTCTTGATTGGCCAGTTGCTTCATGACACCCTCAGCCCCTGAACAGTTCACAATACAAATTTATTTAAGCATGTATTTATACAGAATGCAAGCACTCTGGGGCATCCCCATCGGCCTAATCTCTCAGACCCCCCACTCGGAGGATAGAGAGGGGTCAGGTGCAGTCTCAGGAGTCCGAAGTGAGTCCTCAGGAGGCAGCTTCTTGGCCAGAGGAGGGAAGCGTAGCCAGGGCAGAGCTCCGATTAGAGAGAGGAGCCTGAGCTAGGTGTGGCTTCCAGGCCCAAGGTGGAGTCCTGGGAGTGGCTTGGCCCTGGGGCATGGCTTGCCTCTGAGGTGGTAATACCAAGCAGGGGCCTGCTCCTGCTGTCCGGGGCTCCAGGAACCCCTTTCCACTGTGGACAGTGGGAAGGGAATAGGATCCACAGGCCAGGCCTCCTACACATAAGCGTTTTTCCCGTATTTGCCGAAGCTGATGTCGTCTTCATACGAGGCTGCTGCGGGTCGCACATGGGCAGCGGGGCCAGCGGACTGCACTGTGGAGGCCTTGTAGGGCAGCCGGGTGCTGGCAAGGGAGGGGCCAGGTCAGAAGGAGGTGCAACCCTCGCTGTTCTCCCCTACTCCCACCCGAGCAGCTCACCCTCCCTTACCTGGTGGTGCGGTCCTCTTCGGGAGCACAGCAGCAGTTGGAGCAGAGGCAAACACCGCCCAGGATGGTCAGCAGGGAGGCGCTCCAGCCCAGGTAGAGCGCGGGGCCCAGCTCATACCTGGGGACAAAACAACGCAGGGCAGTGCTAGCTCAGGGACATGCCCAAGTTCCACCCCTGAGGGTGGGGCTCCCACACTCACTTGGTTCCTGGATACAAGGGGTCAAAGAAGTCCCGGGTGATGTTGGAGGCATACCAGGTGATGGCCACCATCCCGCAGCAACCTAGGGCAGGGAGAGAACTGCACTGGAGCCCTAGGCCCCTAGGGAACTTAGGGGGAGGGCCAGGCAGGAGCAGCCTAGAGAGTAGGCTGTGGGGTTATCAAGTCCAAGAGCAAATTTCATTCCCTCCCTTTCTTCCCTCTCCCCAGCTCATGACCATTCTAGGGCTGATTGTGAACTTCTCCATCTAGCCAGAACCCAAGACCCAAACCATACTCTGCTCCTCAGCCAGCCCTTGTCCCCTCCTCATCCCTGGCCAGCTTTGTTCATCCCTGCCCTCTAGCATCTTGATCATTTAGTGTCCTCACTTGGCACTGTGCCCTATCCTTCCTAGAAAGCCCAGCTGCTGTAAGCAATCTTATCCAGTTAGCCCTGTCTGTCCTGACACTTGTGTCCTTTGGCCTCCCAAAGCCCTCAGCCTGTGATGTGCCTTTGCCACTCAGTGAAAGCCTGAAGCCAGTGAGATCCCTGGATTACAGGACCAGCCTTGCCACTCGCTAGGGGCTTGTCTTCCAGTAAGTCCCCTGACCTTTCTAAGCTCATTTCCACATCTGGAGGACAGACGAGATTCCTCCTTACCTCACAGGCTTATGAAGTGATGTGTGTAGGTATGCTTTACAAACTGAAAAGGGATAGCCAGTCATGCAGTATTGTTTCTGTGCCATGTGTGTGTCTGTACACACACATACCCTGACTCTGATCTTCCCAGCCAGGCTGAAAGCTTGGGAGGGCAGACCCTCACTTTCCCCTTTGGAATCTCTCCCACACCACACCTGGGGGCGGGGGGGCTGACCTCAGCCTTTTCCCCTTTCCTTTTCATCCCATCTGCTCACCTGTGCTCTCTCCTAGGATGTAGAGATGCTCACATCTACATTCTAACAGTCAGCTCTCCGGAGCTTCAGAAGTACATGCACCCCCTTTGTTTCACAGGCTGGGCAAATTCATTCCTTTCTCCCAAAGCCACAGTTCCTTTCATTCCTATTATTGTCAACTTCTCAGTCACAGATTGACAACCTCAATCATCTCTGGCTTCTCTCTTCACTTCCCTTCCCCTCAGTTAGCTGTGGGGGCTCAAGAAACATTGCTAATGGACTGATTTGTAGCCAAGGGATTTGGTGAGTGCAGGTGAAGCTGAGGTGAGCAAGGAGAGAGGGAAGAGCTTAGCCTGGGAGGGCAGGTATCAATGCAAAGGGGAAGGAGTGGGAGCTGGAGAAGACAGACCCCTGGGGTCTGTTGCCAAGGGCTACTCCCAAGCCCCCACCACAGCACAGGGCCCACCCATCACCTTCCCTCAATTACCAGCCAGTATGTATAGGGCCCCGGCAGTGGCCGCCAGCTTGGCTTTCCTGGAGAGCACCAAGCTCCCAATATTTGTGCAGCGCAGTCCCATCATGCCCAAGAAGAGGCCCAGGAAGCCCAGGAGGATGGCGGTGATCATGAGTGCCCGGCAGGCCTGGATGTATCCTGGGAAGGTGGGTTACAGCATGGGTCCCTGAGCTAGCTGCTTGCCCCTCCATCTCCTCTCCCCTCAGTGACAGCCAGCCCCTTACAGCCCATGCTCAGGCCTCAGTCTCTAGAAGTCCTCAAATCCTCTTCTTCCCCTTTGGGTCCATCCAGCCCTGAGGGGTCACACAGTCCTCCTTCCCAGGAGCTCACCTCAGTCCCAAGGAGTCTCAGCCGCTCCTGCCCTGCCACCTGCCCCAGTGCACTTCCCCCGAACCTGCACCTATACCTCCGTATAGGGCTTCTCCTCGGCACTACTGACTTGGCTGGATAATGCTTTGTTCTGGGGTCCTGCACATTATAGGATGTTCAGCAGCATCCTTGGCGTCCACCACTAGATGTCAGTAGTCTCCTCAAGGGGGACAATGAAATTTGTAGACTGTCAAATGACCCCTGGGGGGCAAAATCGCCTAGTTGAGAACCACTGTTCTGCTACATCACCACCAATCTCTGCTGTGCATAGTAGAAACCACACCTGGATAACCCCAGCCCCTTCCCCACACCTGCCTCTCTCCAGGTCCCACCTAGTACCTAGCACTGTGCCAGACATCCTGACCTGAGCTTCTTCCTTGAGTGATCAGTAGGGGGCAGCAGTGGCCTATAGGTCGCTGGGTCCAGGACAGTTTCTAATCTGGGAGGTGGGATTCCTGGGCCCAGGACCAATCCAAGTCAGTTTTGCACATGTGCTTTCAGTGCCTCAGTTTCCCCTTTCTCAAAGCTGAAGGAAATGGCTGGCTTCCTTCCTGGCTCCCCTTCCCCCTCCCCTGACTTTGATAGTTGCCAAGCACCCAAGGACCTTGCACTCCTTTCCCAGGTGGGGCAGTGCCATCAGTGCTGAAGGGGAAAGGCTGGGTCCCTGCCAAGAGGATGTTTAGTGGCGTGGAGCTGGGGGGTAGGGAGGAGGGACAAAGTTCTCTGGGAGCATTTTCTTACTCCCAGCATTCCCTCTGGAGTTCCCGCCCTCTTCACCTACCCCATATCCTATTCCCTCCCACCCATCCATCTACCCACCTCCACCTGGTAGACCAGCTCTGGTAGACAAAGGGTAGATTATTAAAGGGCCCGTGAGAGCATGGGCTGGAAGGCTGGAGGCTAGGGGTGCACAGCTTGGGGGTGACTAAATGACAGGACCCCCCTCAGGACTAGAACCAGCCTTGGAAGTCAGCCAGCTCTGAACTCAAACACAAGTCAGGATTCCAACCTGTGTGACTCGGGGTGCGTTAATGCTTATCCCTGCAGTTTCCCCAGTTCTCTAAAAATAGGTTACTAACACCCCAATAGCAGAACTATTGTAAACAGCCCTAAAATGGTGCATGTGAAGTACCCAGCACCACACCCGGAACCAAGATGCCCCTCAGCACTGGGCAGCTGCACTCTGCCCTTCCCCCAAGCCCGCTCTTGCCTCTTCATCTTTCATGCGTACTCATGCTCTCCCTCAGGTCAAGAGCAGCAGTTCAAGGGCAGGCAGGCTCACAGCAAAGGCCCTTCCTCACGGTGTGGTTGGGAGGTATGTGAGGTGGGATGACCAGGGCTGCTGAGCTGGCTGCCTCCCGTGTCCCTTCTGGCCACTCAGCATTCTGGGCTTCGAGCCCAGCTCATACAAGCTTTCATAGTTGTTGGGGTTTTTTTTTTGGGGGGGGGATGGCGGGGGGAAGCACTTGCCTTGTTAAGTCCTAGAGAAAGTGATGAAAGGATGAAGCCTCTGCAACTGCTCTGGGAGATTCTGGGAATATTGGGGACACAAGAGACCCACCTGGACCCCCTAACTGCTCAGAGCATCTTTGACATTCCTGGGGGATTTCGTGTAGCCCTGCTCTAGCCCAGTGTTGGCCTCTGTTCCTTCCCCTACCTCCAGCACCTGCAGAAGGGGACCTACAAGAGTGAGAAGGCTCCGGGAGAACCCAGTGAGGCTGCGGGAGTGGCACCGCAGAGGGTTCCTGGTCATCCCCTCTTGGTTTTTGGTATGGGGCCAACTGAAGGGAGACTCCCCTAGGGAATAATGGGGGGCTACTCATAGGATAAGCAGGAAGCTGCTACAGCTACCAGGGAGAATCTTTCTCAGCCAAAAGAGCTGTAGGCTCCCGCTCACCAAGAACTGAAAAATACGCCCCCAGGAGACCCGAAAACACTTGCACACCCTCTCACCTGCTGACATTAGACACTCAAGACTCTCTAAAACAGTCCTTTAGGGTTCGCCACGGCATTGGTGTCTCAGTGGAAGCCTGATGAGGCTACTGAGATTGTCTCAACTCCCAAGAATCCAAGATGGGGCCTTCTCTTCACCCCCAAACTCCAACACTACAATGCTAAAATTGTTTGAGTGCATATAGATGCTAACATCATGTTAACATTTTTTACCTTTTATTTCATAAAGTCCCCACGACTATTATGATCCTCATTTTACAGATGGGTCAGATAAAGCTCATTTTACCACCTGTGCAAGGCACAGAGCTACGACACAGCTGGCACTGGCCTGGCAGTCTAATCCTGGTGCCTGCACTTGTAACCACTGAGACAGAGTGGCATATGAGGGCAGGGGGCCACGTGTGACCGGGTCACCGCTGCAGTTCTAGACAGGAGGCTACCCCCAGCACTCCCTTCTGCAGGAGCCGTTCTCTGAGCTTGGTCAGGCCTCTCTCATCTGTATGGCACCCAAGTCCAGACCCAGGCAGCACCCAAAGTCCCGGAGCTCTCTCCAACCTCCCACCCTCCCTCTGCTCCCTTCACCCTCCACCTTGTACCGGAGAGGGCCAGCATGGACGGGAACTCCCAGCAGTTGTGGACTCCCAAGGAGTCGGTTGCGCAGCTGTACCAGAGGTTCTCGAAGATGGTGTTGGTAGTGATGACATTCCCATGCACAGTGGACACTCTCCAGTAGCTGTTTGGCAAAGTCACACCCAGCATCAGCAGCCCCACAGCTGCCATGAAGAAGCCAAAGGTCTCCACAGCCACTGACATGGTGGGACGCAGGCCCTGAGGGGCACCTGCGGCCCCAGAGGGAGAAGGGCTGAGCCCCAGGGGACTTTGAGGGGCGTTGGCTAGGGAGAGGTGTTAGGGCAGGGTGGGAAGAGAGAGTGGGGAAGGGCGGAAGACCAGCGGCAGCCTCGGCCTCAGGTCTGTCTCCAGGTGTCTGCCTTCCTTCTCTTTCTGGGTTTCTGCTTCCCTGCAGGTCAGCAGTTAGAGGAATGAGCCAAGAGCCCGTGGCAGATGTTGATGAGATGTAAGGAATAAACGAAACGGGCCAAAAGTCCACTGCCTCTGGCTGCCCTGGGTTCCCCGCCCCACAGGGTGTGGGGGGGGACTTACCGGGGAGTGACTAACGGATGCAGCCAAGGAGGGGCCCCCTTGGGAGGCATTGGGAGCCAAGGGGAAGCGTGTCTCTGACTCAGCTTTCATCAGGAGCCAGAGAATGGAATAAGAGGGACAAGAAGAGACAGAGGCAGAATATGACCATGGACAAGCACGGCAGCCTTCAACAGGGAAGAAACAGGGAGCAGAGGCACTACCTCTTGGTGTTGGTGAGAACAATTCAGGAAACTGAAAGACCTAAGGGTTGGGGCATTGAGTCTTCCAGGAAGATTGTTGAAGAAGGGAACGGGGTCTGTGGGGGAAACCAGACACAGAATAAAGCTGGAGCCCCATGAGTTCATTTCTGCTTCTGTGAACTAAAGCTCCTCCTCCTCATCTCATAGGTTGTAATAAGAATTGTGACCAGCCCTAGCCAGTTTGGCTCAGTGGATAGAGCGTCGCCCTGCAGACTGAAAGGTCTCAGGTTTGATTCTGGTCAAGGGCATGTACCTTGGTTTGTGGGCACATCCCCAGTAGGGGATGTGCAGGAGGCAGCTGATCAATGTTTCCCTGTCATCGATATTTCTAGCTCTCTATCACTCTCCCTTCCTCTCTGTAAAAAATCAATAAAATATATTAAAAAAAAAAAAAAAGAATTGTGACCAGATCAAAGCTCCCCACACGTATGAATTACTCGATACTTGACTGTCCTGGGTTTCGGTGCTGCAGACCCAGGGTGAAGCCATCAGGGGTTGCTTTCCCCCATTTGGTGGGTTGGTCTTTGATCCTCAGCAACAAGCTTGATCTTGCTGCCAAGGGTCCCAGAGGGGGGATGAATCTCAGGCTTAGGCGATCCCATGGTTAATCTAAGCAGCTCATTGTTATCAGAACTGTCACCAGCTCTGTTAATTATGATGGATTAGAAACCTCTGGGTTCCCACCCCAAGCTGAGCACCTGTCCTGGTGTAGCCGGTCTCATTTCCTGCTTCAAGGCCACAGCAGGACAGCCCTGGTTCTCTTCTGGCAAGTGTGCTGGGGCTTAGTCTCCAAGGGGCTGATCCTACACCCAGGCAATCACACAGCACATCGCTGAACCAAAGTGTAAACTCCCATTCCCCTCCTTCCCGTGTCAGGCTCCTCTGTGCTCCCCACAGGAGCCTCCTACCCAATCGATCCCCCAGCTGGGTTGGCTTGGCTGTGGAATGAGAGGTATGCAGTGAAGCAAGACAGGCCCAAGCTGAGCCTGGCACAAGGTGGGTGTGGGGCAAAGCAGGCTGGGTGGGGACTGGGTCTCCACCTTCCACTCGGAGGCTACAACTGGGGTGTCCTGGGTTCCTAACCTCTTTTAAAACTCCTGCCAACTCCATGCCAAATGCCTGTTTCCTCCCCACCACCTCCCTCCCTGCCCCCAACATCACCCCCTCTCCTAAGGAGGCTAGGGTAGGAGGAAGGGGAGGAAGCAGGAAGACAAAGGGAGGGGAAGGGCGGAGGTTTTGGAGGAAACTGAGTGGGGGGGCCCCCTGGTGTGGAAAACTCCACGTGCTAAAAGGCAGCTGAGTGGGTCAGAGGAGACAGGAGACATAAATCCAAACCTGTCCCACCTCCTGTCACTTTCTCTCAGGATCCTGGGGCCGTGCGGAGGCCACGTGGCTTTTGGTGGGGTTGAGGGAGGAAGGGCGTGGGATCTGGGCAGCTCTGCAAACAAAGGAGAACCCCATACCAGCATGGAGGTAATAGAAGAACACAGAGCAGGAAAGGAGCATGTGTTACCCCGACTTCTGGGCCCAATGAAACCTGCCCCTTCCTCAACACAGACACAGAGGTTCGCAAGTCAAAGCCCAATTTTATTTACACTCATCCTAAAGCACACGATCTGGGGCTAGAGGACAGATCTCAGGGGAGAGGAGGTTGAGGCCATAGAGGACAGTGACAGGGTGCAGGAGAAGAAAGGGACACAGCGAGAATGGATGGGCCCCTCTCTGAGTGTTCTCCATGGGCTCCCACGTATTCCTGGGCAGAGGCAGAGGTGCAGTCTCATTCAGGATTTGGACTTGGATACAGCAAATCCGATGAGTCCAGCCAGTCCCGCCACACCCAGGGCCATGCCTCCAACAATGGCCATGCCCACCAGTCCATCTGGGGAGAAGAAAAGGGAAATTTTCAGGAGTTGAGCCCCAGCCCACTAGTACCCTGGCTACTGTCTTCTTCCTGCCCACTGCTCAACAGTTGTGCCTCTCCACCTGGATGCATGGGGTGAGAGACTCCAAAGGTTGGACAAAGAAGGCTTCTGAGGTTTTAAGGAGGAATTGCTGGGAGGAAGAGTCATTTAAAGAGAGATCAGAGGGCCCAGGCATGGGGTGGGGAGAGAGAAAGACGACTACACTAATAGTTAAGAAGGACCTAGGGATGATGGGGGCCAGGGAGATAGGAGAGTGGGGAGTGGAGAAAGACAGAGGGGAAGGCGTTCACCTTTCTTCATGGCCTTGTCAATGAGCCGTTCCAGTTCTTTGGCCTGGTTGTTCTGGGGTTCTGTCTGCAGCAGCCCTCGCACATACTTTAGGGCCTTTTCATATTCCTACACTCAGAACACACACACACCCCTCAGTATTTCAGCATTCCTGCCCATCAGAGGGGCCTTCCCTTCACTTGCCCTGGGGGCTCCTCCCTCTACCTCCACCCGCTTCCCTCACAACAGCCCCACCCAATGGAGTAGAGTCCACAAACAACCCCAACTGTGTGGGGATGATAAGCTAGGGGAGATAACAATCCAAGGCCCGGGGCTGCACCCCAATCCTTACTTCACCTTTACCCCACACCCTCTGGCACCCTGATCCTCTGTCTCTCACCTTCCCTCAGCATCCTGACCTGCTGTCACCTGGCACCTCTGTACACGATACGACCCCCTGCCTACTGTCCTTTTTAGGTTCTACCTTGGAGAAAAAGGAGGGTGCTATGGCCCATCCAAGTAGGATGGAATGGGAAGGGAGCTCTCTGCCTTACCTTGAGCCGGTAGTTCCCCACAGCCAGGTAGAAGACATAATCCCGCTGCTCCTCTTTGCTCCCTTTGAGCAATAGCTCTGGGGAGGAGGAAGGAGGAAAGGATGAAAACCACTTCTCTCTTTTCCTAGTACTTGTGTCTGAGACCCTTTCTACTCTCTGAATTCCTATATAATCCTGGGAAAAATCCCCCTCTGTTTCAGCTCAAGTCACATTTGGTTTCTAGTCAAACCTATGGACAGCATGAACCCAGGCTGCCCAAACACCCTAGTGATCAACACTCTGGTACCAAAAATATAGTCAATCCTGGTTCATCCAAGTAAACTGAAAGGAAATCAAGGCACTGGAAAAGCCAAGAGGCATCTCTACTCAGTTTTGACATCTGTTGTGTTTCAACTACAGTTTCTAATTGCCCAAACAAGTGTTAAAAATAAGTTTGTACTCCCCAACCCCTTTTTAAAAATCAGCTGAAAACTCACCTTCAATTAGCCTTTTCTGAAGACCACCACCTGACTCTTAATTCAGTGACTTCCCAGAGGCTTATGTGTTCCATTGTACTCTTAAGCACTAGAATTTGTTGCTAAATAGTTTTGTGGGTGTTGATAAATCTTCCCAAGTGTCTGTACTATCTCCTCAACTAGACTGGCAACCCTTAGAGACCACTTCTTCTACAGCTGTGTTCTGTTGTAGAGGAAACCTTAAAATAATCTGAATTGGCAAATCAGACAAATGTAAGGTGAGATTATTTGCACTAATAATTTTAATAATTTACAATAGGCATTCTTTGCTAGTACACGGATTGTTTTCTTATTTACAACTAGAGGCCTGGTGCATGAAATTCGTGCATGGGGGCGGGGAGGGGGGTGTCCCTCAGCCCAGCCTGCACCCTCTCCAATCTGGGACCCCTTGGGGGATGTCCAAATGCCAGGATCAGGCCTAAACCAGCAGTCGAACATCCCCCTCACAATCCAGGACTACTGGCTCCTAACCACTCACCTGTCTGCCTGCCTGATCGCCCCTAACTGCCTCTGCCTGCCTGCCTGATCGCCCCTAACTGCCTCTGCCTGCCTGCCTGATCGCCCCTAACTGCCTCTGCCTGCCTGCCTGATCGCCCCTAACTGCCTCTGTCTGCCTGCCTGATAGCCCCTAACCACCTCTGCCTGCCAGCCTGGTGGCCCCTAACTGCCCTCCCCTGCCAGCCTGGTCACCCCCAGCTGCCCTCCCCTGCAGGCCTGGTTGCCCCCAGCTGCCCTTCCCTGCAGGCCCTGGTCACCCACAACTGCCCTCCCCTGCCGGACATCTTGTGGTAACCATCTTGTGGCGGCCATCTGTGACAATGTCGTGCGACACCACCTAGGCTTTTATTATATAGGATTAATTGACCAAGACAGAGGGGGTTCAAAGAAATGTAAAGGTCAAATATTGTGGCCTCTGACAAATGGTGACCCATTCCAAAACAATGGGAAATAGGAGTCCAATCAAAAAAGCATCATTTGCTCACAGGTTTTTGGGACTGTCTTCTGCACCTCTTCCATGCCACCCTCACAAAAGGTTTCAACAACAGCTGCTGAATAAGTGACATGATGGGGAGCAAAGAGCACAGGACTGAGACACAGGAGACAGGAGACTCTAGTCCTAATTAAGCCATTAATAGCTGTAGGATTTCAGACAAATCACTTTCTTTATGGTTAGACTAGCAGATCACCAAAGTCCTGTGGAAACTGTCATGGTCTGTTTGGCAAAACAATGAGGTGGTAATTAGCCCAAAGTACACTGGAAGCCAGGCTAATGTGTATAGTCCTGTTAGTGAGTTTACGGTAAAATAACTGTTAAGTGTCTGTAATAACAGGTCCCATGTTGAAAAAGAATCCCACCACTTGAGATGGAGGGAGGGAATGACCAATGGCAGGAGAGAAGGGCAGATCCTGATTGCAGTTGGGAAGGGGAGTAGGGTAGCCGGGCACCTCACCCTCCAGCAGTGCAATGCCTTTACGGATGTCATCGTTGTACTTGCTTCGCACCAAGCACCAGGCATACTCAAACTGCGTGCTCTTGGACACCGAGCCTGCTGCCTTCTCAGACTGAAATTTCTTTTCAAACTTCTGCCATAGGAGAGGAGAGGAGTCATTTAGAAATGAAGAGGGCAAACCACTTCTCTATCAGGACCTTGTGTCCATTTCCCAGTTACACTCCATCTTTCCCAGTCTCTGCCATATTTCCCTCACGGGTCTTCATACCTGGCTCCACAAGTTCTATCTCCATCTCTGGGACCCCAGGCTTTCAGTTTCTTGTGGGCGGCATGTCTCTGGACAGTCTCTCCCCCCCCCCCCCCCTCCGCCCATCTCTGTTCCCTCCCCCTACTGGTACTGAGTGGAGATGCCACCTGGTGGTGGTTCCAGGCACCGCTCCCGGAGCAACTGACCCCGAGTGGCTAAACAGTAAACATGCTGTTCAACAACAGTCAGAACTGCTCAACTGCCCACACAATCCCTGTCGGAGACTGCTTCCCCTATCCCATCCCACCTTGCCGAGTCCGGACTTTTTCTTATCTGCAAAGCGGGAACAAGATGCTGCCTACCTCTCATAACTCAAAGATTGAGATATCGCCTGCGATGTACTTAGCACCGTGCCGGATACAATGAGTAATATATACTTTATGTGGGTCGCCACTGAGGGAGCACTCTAAAACAGGTTAGGACTCTGACCTAACTGTTGCACGCACCCAGAACCCATCAAGTCTTTCCAAGCCAGACTCCAGGCCTTGAGTCTGAGGCGTGGTGACGTAGGAAACTACAACTCCCATTAGTCTCTGGGGCAAAGTGGAACATCTCGGCAGGAGACGGACGCTGCAAAGGCTGCCGGGAGTAGTAGTTCAGCGTGACTAGGGAAAGCTGATGATGAGAAAAGGGTTTGGCCCCTATCCGATTCTTCTCAGGACCCGCCCGCCCGAACCTTTCCTCTCCCTCCCTCTGGGCCAGGCCTCACCAGCAGGTCGTCCACAGACACCAGCTCGTTTAGCACGGCCTCCATGGCCGCCGGCCCCGCAATCCTCACACCTCAGACGTTACTGTGCCACCAACTCCATGGCCCACTGGCAGGAGGGGAGAACCACTTCCGGCGTTCAGCGGAAAAGGGCCCCCTCCCCTACGCAGAGCCAATCGCTGCACGTAGCAACGCTAAGCCCGCCCCACGCCGACTGAGTGGAGCCCCGCCCCTTCCTCCCCGCACAGTGGGCGTGCCGATGGCGTCAGTAATTCTTTCCCTCAGAGGGGTCCCACAGTCAATCTCACACCCAGCGGGCTGCTTACAATGCCACTCATGGCCTTCCTGGGTGCCCTGCATATGCCTTCCTCCAAATAGCACAAAGAGGAAGGTGAGAACCGAGCATGGATCATATAATTTTAGGGACCAGTCTAACCCTACCCGTCTCACCCTCCACCCTAAGATGAGCTATAAGACCCTCCCAGAAACCTGGGACCCTGGAAGCTGTGTGACTTTTCAGTGCCTGGAAGAAAAATAGAATTACCAGCCCTAGCTGGTTTGGATCAGTGGATAGAGTGTCGGCCTGAGGACTGAACGGTCCCGGGTTCGATTCCAGTCAAGGGCACATGCCTGGGTTGTGGGCTCAATCCCAGTAGGGGGCGTGCAGGAGGCAGCCAATCAACGGTTCTCTCTCATGGTTGATGTTTCTAGCTCTCCCTCTCCCTTCCTCTCTGAAATCAATAAAAAATATATATAAAAGAATTACCAGGATCTCTACTACTCTTACAATACAAAAGGGCATAAACTGGATCTGTTATCCATACACCCAGAGACTAAGAAAAGCTGTTGCCATTACTTGCAGAAAGGGTCCAATCTTTTAAATATTACTTATATAATATTCCCCCGAGGGGAAAGGACTGCTGTGTGGGGTGAAGGGCAATGAGGAGCTTGGCAGTAAGGAGCAAAAAAGCAAAGAAAGATGAAATGCTGCTGGCTGCTCCAGCATCTATTCTATGCAGAGATGGGACTGGGTAGGTAATGACTTTCAATATTCGTTTTACCTTTTTAAAGAGAAAACCACAGGCCCAAAATAGTATCACTCAGTGTAAAAGCCATATCAAACCTAGATTTAATACCCAATTTAATTGCAATTTCAACCTCTCCCAGAAATGTAATCTTAATCAAGTCTGGAATTTTCTGGTCAAGCACAAATAAGGTAAATCTATCATGTCTCCCCCCCCCCCCCACCCCTACCCAAGAATTAAAAGGCAATCTGCATGATAAAAACCCTTGCCATTCCCCTCTCCCTAAAAGAAGTCCTTGTCTAAAAAACATAATTTTCTTCTCTTGCTAATAGCTCCATTTCATACAACCCCTTAGAAGCATCCTTGTTGCTACATGAGATGCTGCCCCAGTGAATCATTTAATAAAGTCAATTAGATCTTCAAATTTACTCAGTTGAGCCAGGCTGGTGTGGCTCAGTGGTTGATCATTGGCCTATGAACCAGGAGGTCACAGTTCGATCCCAGGTCAGAGCACATGCTTGGGTTGTGGGCTCAATCCCCAGTAGGTGCGTACCAGAGACAGCCGATTGATGTTTCTATTTCTCTATCCCTCTTCCTCCCCCCTCTCTCTAAAATCAATGAAAACATATTTTTAAAAATTTACTTGATTTAATTTTTTAAACAACTTTGACCCACAGTGCTCATTAGAATGTAAGTTCTATGAAGGAAGGAACTAAATCTTGTTTATCCTTGCATCTCCAGCTCCTAGGCAATTAGACAGGCATGAGTAGAATAGAAACAGGTACAGAAAGTTGACGGGTAGAATGGGCAAGACTGGGATGGGACCTTTTCCCCCAGGGTGACCTTCCCTCCCCTAGCATGTCTGGTCAGACTCCCCGGATCTTTCCTCTTCTGGCATGTCACTAGTCATGTGGTAGACCCTCTCCTCCCCCAAGAGGAAAAACAAGGGGGTGGGAGAATAGCATCATATGACTCACTTGAGCATTAAGCCCTGAGATAACATCTAGGCCTCAGCTATGTTTCAGCTCCAGGCCCCCCCCAAAAAACTCCAGCAAGGCCAGGCAGGTGATGCCAAGGCTGGCATCAGGACCAGCTGTGATGACTAATGACCCCCTCCCATGGCACTACTAACCAGTGGAGACCATGATGGGAGAGGATACATCTAGAAAGCTGATAAAATTCTGTTCAGATCCTCCCCTGAGATGTCCCCTAAAATCCCTGTCTTGGGGAAATGGATAAATCCCCTTCAGACAAAGGACTCAGAGTGTTCTACTTTCCCATCTCCCTTTGCTTCCCCTCCCCTGCCCTTGAGTGCGCCCGCCTTTCCCCCTCCCCTTCCACAAGGAGCATTATCCTTGCTTTCTTTCTCCTAAGTTCCCAGCGTTCTTCTTTTGCCTCTGTAACTTGTTCCTTGAGCCCACGAAGCCCAGGTGGCTCTTTTTCTACCTCTGTGACTTTCTAAATAAACTTTTACTTGTACTCGAGTCTTGGCTCCGAATTCTTTCTTACCGGAACTCAAGCACCAAGGTTGCTGAACCCAGGTCCAATTGTCAGTAACATTCTGGTGCGGTTTCCCCACTAACACTAGCACAAGATCAATGTTCAATAAATATTTGTTAAATAAACATGAAATAAAGCCAACACTAGTACAACCATACCCTGCTTAATGATGGAGATACATTCTGAGAAATGCATTGTTAGGCGATTTTCTTGTTTGAACATCAGAGTGCACTTACACAAATCTAGATGGTATAGTCTAATACACACCTAGGTTATATGGTATAGCCCAGTGGTTCCCAACCTCTTTTTGACCATGCCCCACCTAAGCACCTCTAAAATTCTGATGCCCCCTGTGACATATAATTCTTATTATTCAAAAAGTGAACTCCTGTTCACTTGAAGGAAGCCTAAAAGGCCATTAACTTGGTCTAAATAAGCTTCAAAAGAACATGGCAGCCATGAAAGAGAAAATAAAAGAATGAAAGGACAGTTGAAGTACTGAGGAAGAAATCACTAAGAAATTGTTAAAAATAGTAATAATATGAAGTGATATGAAAAAATAGCAAAGTTTCAAAACATATAATAGAGAATTGAAATGCATGTCACAATATATATTTATATACTGCACATGAGGCTCTTAGAACCATAAGAAATGCAAAAAATTCACTGTTAATAACTCATTTTTGAATTGCCCACCTTAAAAATCAAATTGCCCCCGCTGTGGGGTGTGTGTCCCATGTTGGGAGCCAGGCCAGCGGGGGGAAGGGGGGCAGTGAGGGGCGACCAAACGACCGAATAGCAGGCTGCGTGGGGCGACCAGGCAGGCGGGGGGTGGGGGGGGGCAGTTGGCGGTGACCAGGCCAGCAGGGGAGGGGGGGCAGTTGGGGGTGATCAGGCCAGCAGGCTGGCAGGGGGGGACAGTTAGGGGCGATCTGGCAGGCAGGCAGGTGAGCAGTTAGGAGCCAGCGGTCCCGGATTGTGAGAGGAATGTTCGACTGCCAGTTTAGGCCCAATCCTTGGTATTGGGCCTAAATCGGCAGTCGGACATCCCCTGAGGGGTCCCAGATTGAGAGGGTGTAGGCTGGGCTGAGGAGGCCCTCCCCTCCACCCCCGCTGTGCATGAATTTCTAGTCCCTGTAATAAAAGACAGATTAGCAGTATAAAAACAAACAAAAATTTAATAACATGTATACCTCCAGTATACTTGGGAGAGACCCAAAACAGTTGAGTAATTCACCAAAATGGTTGAAGCCACCACCTTAAATACCATCCATCTTCAGCTGAAAAGATGTTGAGGGTGGGAAGAGTGAGTTATAGGAGGTTATCAGGAAAAACACAGTAAAAAAAGAGTAAGGTTGTTATGCAGATTTAAGTCTTTGCCTTTAGTATGGGTAAGAGTTTCTATAGATAACTCCTGGTATAGCAAGGCAGACACCCTTACAAGTGTAGATTTCCCTTACAATGTAGTAAATGTTTTTTTACAAAGGGTAACTTCTACTAGATTTTCAGAGTTTCTCCCATGTCAGCTGTTTGTTAAAATTAACTGGCCTAAAATAATCCTCATGCCAAATAGACATATTTTGGGGACACAAATTCTATTCCCCT
This sequence comes from Plecotus auritus, assembly GCF_963455305.1. Taxonomy (NCBI): domain Eukaryota; kingdom Metazoa; phylum Chordata; class Mammalia; order Chiroptera; family Vespertilionidae; genus Plecotus; species Plecotus auritus. The sequence continues at coordinate 93,287,811 of NC_137774.1, read as the reverse complement.
GCAGTACATGCTACAAATCTGTATGGCATGTTACTGTACTGAATACTGTAGGCAACTGTAACACAATGGTATTTGTGCAATGTGTTATACTATGACATTATGACATCACTAGGCGATAGAAAATTTTCAGCTTCATTATAATCTAATGGGACCGCCTTCATATATGCGTTGCAGCACATGATTGTAAAGAGGGCAGTGCAAATGCAGAGATTATCATACAAATCACCTTTCATGTTTGCAAATCCCCTTAAATTTATTTTATTGTCATAATAGACTTGTGAGGTATATATGTGTGCTATTCTTTATTTGGCTTGGGCACTTGAAATTATTTTGATATGAGCTCAGTAAACTTTGACAAAAACTTCAGTTTGGAGAACAGGCTCTTTTATGACTGCTAGCATAAAATTTTTCAAGAAGAAAAATTCACGTTCATTCAAAGTTGCATTGAGCACCTAGTTCTGGCTGGGCTTTGGGGTAAGCAGAGGGGATAAAAAGATGTACATAGCCGAAACCGGTTTGGCTCAGTGGATAGAGCGTCGGCCTGCGGACTGCAGGGTCCCAGGTTCGATTCCGGTCAAGGGCATGTACCTGGGTTGCGAGCACATCCCCAGTGGGGGGCGTGCAGGAGGCAGCTGATCGATGTCTCTCTCTCATCGATGTTTCTAACTTTCTATCCCTCTCTCTTCCTCTCTGTAAAAAATCAATAAAATATATTAAAAAAAAAAAAGATGTACATAATATGAAGCAGACTAGGACCAAAGACAGAGTAAGTACTGGCAATGCAGGGAATATAGTAAGACCAAAGGATATTATTTTTATTAGAATGTTACTTCTGTGGAGTGGCCTACTGCACCTTAATCATCTTTGTATCTGCTGCAGCTCTTGGCACAGGCCTAGTGCATGGCAAAAGCGCCATCAGAGTTTTTTGAATATATGTATGTGAGGAAAAAAGAATGCCTTAGTTGGCTCATTTCTGTGCCAATGAAGAGGTCCTAAGTTTGAGCTTGTCTTTTGGGGTCTAGTTAGCATAGCTTGCCACCTTGGATTATAGGGATAGGATATAGTGACTGTTAATTTTACATCCAAATTATGTTTGTCTATCTTCTTCAACCAGAATCCAAATGCAAACCACTGTCATTTCTGCCTAGATTACTTCAACAGTCACCTTACTGGTCCCATGCATCCATTCTTGCCCCATTACCATCAATTTACCACCTAGTAGTTAGAGGGATTGTACTAGTATAAAAACATAGTTCTCAATTCACCTGAAACCTTTTAGTGGCTGATCTGTCATTAGAACAAAGGCCAAAATCTTGTAACACAGCCTACAAGGTCTTCTATAGTCTGGTCCATGCTTAACTCTCTGCCTCATTTCTTCATTATTACAGTTAAAAAACAGCCCAGCCAGCGTGGCTCCATGTTTGAGCATCGACCTATGAATGATTTGATTCCGGTCAGGGCAAATGCCTGGGTTGTGGCCTCTATTCCCAGCGTGGGGCATGTATGAGGCAGTCAATCAATGATTCTCTCTCTTCATTGATGTTTCTATCTCTATGTCCCTCTCCCTTCCTCTCTGAAATTAATAAAAATATATTTTAAACAAACAAAAAAAATTCAAATGAGTAAATTTGAAGATCTAATTGACTTTATTATTTAATTCATGAATTGGGTAGCATCCCATCTAACAACTCCAACTGGTGTTGTATAAAATGAAAGGCTTTTTTTATAGGAAGAAGGGTAGACAAGGGAGCTATTAACAAAAGTAAAGATTATTTTAAGACTAGGACATCTTTTGGGGATGGAGGAAGGAAATGGCAAGGATTTTTATCATGTAGGTTGCTTCTTCTTTCTATGGAGGATGGAGGGAGTACAAGTAACATATTACCTTAATGGTGCTTGATCAGAAATTCTAGACTGATTAAGATTACATTTTTAATTGATTAAGGTATTACATGTGTCCATATCCCCCAGTGCCCCCCCACTCCACTCCCATACATGCCCTCACCCTGCTGCTGTCTCTGTCCATTGGTTATGCTTATATGCATGCATACAAGTCTTTTGAGTGATCTCTCCCCCTAACCCCCACCCTCCCCTACCTTCCCTCTGAGGTTTGAGCATCTCTGATCGATGCTTCTGTCTCTGAATCTGTTTTTGTTCATCAGTTTATGTTGTTCATTATAATCCGCAAATGAGTGAGATCATGTGATATTTATCTTTCTCTGACTGACTTATTTCACTTAGCATAATAGTCTCCAGGTCGATCCATGCAGTTGCAAATGGTAGGAGTTCCTTCTTTTTTACAGCACCATAGGATTCCATTGTGTAATGTACCACAGTTTTCTAATCCACTCATCTGCTGATGGTCATTTAGGCTGTTTCCAAATCTCAGCTATGGTGAATAGTGCTGCTATGAACATAGGGGTGCATATATCCTTTCTGATTGGTGTTTCCAGTTTCTTGGGAAATATACCTAGAAGTGGGATCACTGGGTCAAATGGGAGTTCCATTTTTAGTTTTTTGAGGAAATGCCATATGGTTCTCCACAGTAAGATTACATTTTTTAGAAAAATATATTTTTATTGATTTCAGAGAGGAAGGGAGGAGAGAGAGAAACATCAATGATGAGAGAATTACTGATCAGCTGCCCCCTCCACCACTCCCACGGGGGATCAAGCCTGCAACGTGGCATCGAACCTGGCACCCTTCAGTCTGCAGGTCAACTCTCCATCCACTGAGCCAAACCAGCCAGGGCAAGATTACATTTTTTGAGAGGTTGAAACTACAATTACGTGAGGTATTAAGTCTAAGTTTGACCCAGCCAGTGTGGCTCAGTGGTTCAGCATCAATATATGAACCAGGAGGTCCTGGTTCGATTCCCAGTCAGGGCACATGCCTGGGTTGTGGGCTGGATCCCCAGTAGGGGGCATGCAAGAGGCAGCTGATCAATGATTCTCTCTCATCATTGATGTTTCTCTCTCTCTCTCTCTCTTCCTCTCTGAAGTAAAAAAATATATTTTTAAAAAATCTAAGTTTGTTATCATTGGCCTTAGCACAAGTGACACCATTTTGGGCCTGTGGTTTTCTCTTTAACACTATCTCTCCCTGTCTGTACTCCAATCCCACAGGCCTCTTTCAGTTCTGAAAACCCCTACTGGCCGCAGGCCCTCTGGACAGACAGTTCCCCTATCTGGAACATCTATCCCCTCCCCCTTTTCTTATTCGGCTCATTCATTCACTCATGATTTAATTCACTCAGCAAATACTTATTGAGCACCTACTATGTGCCAGGCACTGGCACTAAATAAAATGAATTTCCTGTTCTCAAGGAGCTTGCTTTTTTTTAAAAAAAATATATTTTATTGATATTTTACAGAGAGGAAAGGAGAGGAATAGAGAGTTAGAAACATCGATGAGAGAGAAACATCGATCAGCTGCCTCCTGCACACCTCCCACTGGGGATGTGCCCGCAACCAAGGTACATGCCCTTGACCGGAATCGAACCTGGGACCCTTCAGTCCGCAGGCCGATGCTCTATCCACTGAGCCAAACCGGTTTCGGCAAGGAGCTTGCTTTTTAATGGGGGAAACAAAAAATAACTGAACAAGTAAATAACTAAATACAATAATGTCAGAAGTTGAAAGTGCTATGAAAACAAAGCAGGGTAAAGGAATTGTGAGAGAAGAGGAGCGCCTGAAGAAGCCCCCTCTGGAGAGCTGACACCTGGGCAGAGCACTGAAGTGAATGAATGAGCCATGCAGGTAAATGAGGAAGAACATTCCAGGCAGACAAAGCAGCAAGTGAAACAGGTTGAGGAGGGAACCTACAAAGGCTGTTTGAGTCCAGCCAAGAAGCCAATGTGACTGGAGAGGGGTGGGCAGGCAAAGGAAGGAGTGACAGAAAATGAGGGCAGACAGGTAGCCAGGGGAAGATCAGATAGGGTCTTGTAGACTTTGGTAAGGAATCTGGATCTAATTTTACATGTGATAGACAAGCATGGAAGGGTTTTGAGCAACGGAGTGAAATGATCCATTGTGAAAGGATCCCTCTGGCTGCTGCTAGAGAAAAGGCTGTAGGGACAAGAGTGAACACAGAAAACCATTTAGGAGACTGCTGTGGTGGCCCAGGCAAGAGACAGTGGTGACCTGGTCTACAGCAGTAGTAGTGGAGGTGAGGAGATTTAGGCTATGTGGTCAGAAGTACAGTTGGCAGGATTTGCTGGCGGATTGGATGTGTGAGAGGACAGTAAGACAACAGATAGGTTTTGCCCTCATCCACCTGAGTTCTCAGCTCTCAGACTCTTCCTTAGGGAAGACCTTCTCTGTCATCTAGACTAGGTGAGGTCTCCTGTAGAGAGGGAGAAAGTTACCTGTCCCATATTTTCAGAATATAAAACTGGAACCAGCATGTTCCTGTCTTTGTTAGCAGTGGTTTTTGTGAGCCACATGAGAATTGGCTTGGGTACAGTAATAAAATCTGCCAGGAGTCAGAGTCTCTATTCTATTTTTTCCTACATAAAGGAATGCTCTCTGAGAACATGTGGCCAAGAATCACACCAGGAAGATGCTATTATTAGCTCCATTTGACCCATAAGAAAACTGAGGCTCAAAAAGGTGAAGTAAGCTGCCCAAGGTCACAGAGCTAGAGGTGGAAGAGCTGGGATTTAAATCCAGATCCTGCTTCAGTTAAGAGACAGAGCTGTGTGCTCAGAGTAGAGAAGGAGTCATTTAAAGGATAAATTGGAGAAAAGAGCAGGAAAAGTTCATTCTAGTTCTTCATTTTTTTAAAATTTAGGCATAAAGTTGTAATTTTTTTGTTGGTTTACAACAGAGGACTTTCCTTAAGCAGCAGGTGAACTAGGAAGGAACAACTCAGGCTTATTCAAAACCAAAACAGGCAAAGGAATCCTGAAAAGCTGTTTTTTAAAGCTATATAGAAGTAAAATTTTAAATGAAAGCTCCCACAACCACCACAAGTGCTGCTGAAATTGTTGTAAAACTGGTCTCTGCCTCTTGGCTAGCAGGTAGTATTTTTTTAAAAATATATATTTTTATTGATTTCAGAGAGGAAGGAGGAAGGAGAGAGAGATACATCAACGATGAAAGGGAGAGTCATTGATTGGCTGCCTCCTGCACACCCCACACTGAGGATCGAACACCACAACCCAGGCATGTGCCCTGACCGGGAATGGAACCATGATGTCTTAGTTCATAGGTCAATGCTCAGCCACTGAGCAACGCTGGCCGGGCAAGCCAGTATTTTTAATTTACACTATTTGTCAGCTTGTAATTAAACACTTGTGTGATGATCTGATTAATGCCGCTCTCCTGTACTAGACTGGAAGCTACATAAGGGCAGGATCTGTGTCTATTATGCCCGTAGAGCCCAGTTCAGTGCCTAACACCAGTAGATACTCACTTTGTAATTGTTGCATAAATGGATGGTGCTGTTATCATGATTAACTTTTTGGAAAGCAATGACAATATATGTGATTTGATGTGTATGCTATTTTGTTGTATTGCTCCTTCAGATTACCACTTCTTCTGATCGATGGCACACGCACTTTCTGAGCAGCACTTTCTGATGACACAAGATATAATAAGACCTATAAGATGTAATATTATCTGACTAGACTTTGTTGTTGGAAAATATTCAACAAAAGAAAAAAAAGGAGCCCCGGCAGTGTTGTTCAATGGTTAGAGCTTCGGCCCACACACCAAACGGTCTCAGGTTGGATTCCCAGTTAAGGGCACCCACCTGGGTTGCAGGTTCGACATCCGGCCAGGTTGGGGAGCCTGGTGTGCAGGAGGCAATCAATCGATGTTTCCCTCCCACATAAATATTTCTCTCTCTTTCTCTCCCGCTCCATCCCTCCCACTCTCTCTGAAAAGCAATGGAAAAAATATCCTGGGGTGATGATTAATCAAAAAAAGAAAAAGAAAGGCATATTCATTTCTGCATTCTCCGTGAAGGTAAGCAACTAGTCATATGGATTCTATGCATGTGGATGATCATTCAAAACAAAACAAAAGAAAGCATGTACTTCTCAAATTTGATCATGTAAGGACAGAAAGGAAACTGATGTTTTTGTTGGGGGACTAAAGCCTAGAACTGGTACTTGTACTCCCTTAACTACAGCAGAAGTTGGAGTCTGTTCTGGACTTCTTCCCCACAGCATCTTGGTGGTGGTTAGCTCAGGAGAAGTGCTCAGCAAATACCCACTGGATAGTATTTCACTCTCTGTGTTCTTCCGATCTTCAGTGATCAGTCTCCTCTACTTTCCACTTTCATCTGCTAACCAATCAGTTAGGAAGTCTTATCAAGGGCAAATTGATTTATTCATCCAACAAACATTTGTTCAGGGCCTACTGGGTGCCAGGTACTCTTCTAAGTGCTGGTTAAGAGAAATAAACTAAACAGACATAGTCCTTCTCATGGAAGTTATATCTTAGGAGAAGAGACACAGGCTGCTAAGGAATAGTCATATGTCAGGCCACCCCACTCCATTCTGTCTCCAACAGCCTTCAGATATTTTCTTGGTCCAACCCAGCCTGAAAGCCAGCTGTATTTTAAAGTGCAAATCTTGAGTTCATATTTCCTGATTAAAATACCGTCTAGGGCCTGCTTAAATTTCTTATGCACACGAAGCCCTTCAGGATCGCCCCTGCTTACCTCTCCACCTTCATCTCCAGGCACCCACACGCCCTGTACACGGAGACGTTTTCATGCCTCTTTTCTTCCACCCGAATGTTCTCCAATCGGGGATCTCCATCCTCCAAACACCTGTCTACATGGCAGGCAACTGCCAGGCTCAGGGCCGTGACCCCTCCCGGGCAGCTTTCTCCCACCGGGCCCCGCGCCTCCAGCTCCTAGGAGGCACAGCATTATCTCCCAGTCCTACCATCCTTTCGTGGACTGGGACTGTGCCTCGTTCATCAATCTGCCAAAGGGCAGGCACCCAAGAATCGTTTGTGGGGTTAATGAAAGAGCCACGGCAGGTTCTAAAACGGACATTAAGAACCTCCGAGACGTTTACACTTCCGGGTGGCAGCTCAGCCTCCGAGGAAGGGCGTTGCTAGGAGAAAGGCTCGGTAGTCCGGAGGACCCGCAGAGAAGCGTGGGGAGAGCATGGTGTCAGCGTCTGCGCGGTAGACATCCTCCGCGGGGCGGGCGCGGGGGCTCCGCTGGCCAATTAACGGGCACGGCTCCGCGGGAGGGGCGGGGAGTGAAGCTACTGGGTGGTGGAGGGGGCGGTACCGAGGCTTGGAAGTCCTGAACCTAAGCTCTGGTCCCGCTGTTCCCCATTCTGCCCCGGTGGCCCAGTGGCGACCGAAGTCCTCCAAGCTAACCCTTGCCCCAGAGACGTTCTCTGTAAACTAAAATTTACCTGTTGCCCCCTTTAGAATCTATCTCGTCCAAAAGTGTGTGATGAGTGCACGCAAACAACCTGCACATGAGTCGCCTGGGACCTTGTTAAAAATGCAGAGTCTGATTCAGTAGGTAGGGTGAGCCTGCATTTATAACAAGCTCCCAGGGGATGCCAATGCTAAGAATTCTCCGACACACCTTGAGGAACAAAGGTATGAAACTGGTTCTCAAAATGCACTCACCTGGGAATTGATAGAAATGCAAATGTTGGGCCCTACTTCACACCTACTGATCTGTAAGTCTGAGGAGTGGGGCCCAGCAGTGGGTGATTTTAGGAGCCCTGTAGGTGATTCTGATGCATGCTAGAGTGTGAAAACCTCTGGACAGGGTGAAGGCCAAATTGAACCTCATCCTTTCACAGATTTGTGGCTCATTTGGCTAAGATCTAGTTTCTTCAGCTGAAAAATCAGATAAAAATATTAATGCCTTCCTAGTGAGTCTATTATGAGGAGGAAATGTGAGCTATACATGAAAAGTACTTGGCACACACAATAAGCATTCTATAAAAATTAGCTATAGCCCAGCCCTTCTGGCTCAGTGGTTGAGCATGGATCTATGAACCATCAGGTCACAGTTGGATTCCCAGTCAGGGCACATGTCCAGGTTGCAGGCTTGATTCCCAGTGGGGTTGGGGGAGGGAGCATGCAGGAGGCAGCCAATCAATTATTCTCTCTCATCATTGATGTTTTTATCTCTCTCTCTCTCTCCCTCTCCTTTCCTCTCTGAAATCAATAAAAGTATATATTTTTTAAAATTAGCTATAATCATTACCATTACTGCATGTTTATCCCAGCATTATTCATAATAGCCAAGACATGGAAACAATGTAAATGTCCACTGATAGATGAATGAATAAAGAAGAGATATACACACACACAACTGAATATTATTCAGCCATAAAAAGGAAATCCTGCCATTGGTAACAACATGGATGGACCTGAGGACACTATGCTAAGTGGAATAAGTCAGACAGAGAAAGATAAATAGTTTATTATCTCACTAGGTGTACCAGTTAATAATGTGGATTTTTTCAATAGATGGAGTTACATATATGTTGATATATATGTGATTTGATGTGTATGCTATTTTGTTGTATTGCTCCTTCAGATTACCACTTCTTCTGATCGATGGCACACGCACTTTCTGAGCAGCACTTCAAAACGTACAAAGAAGTGGAAAATTGGGTCTCTGAATGGTCTGCCTCAAAACAAGAAAAGTTCTATTGGGACGGTATCCAAAAATTACCTGAAAGTTGGGTAAATGTGTAGCTAGCGATGGACATTACTTTGAATAAAGCACTTTTGATGTTTCTCTTGAAATTATCGTGTTTTCTTTTATTACAAAATCTGCATTATTATGGTTAATAATGTGGATTAGCTTATTAACCGGTTAATAATGCAGATTAATTATTAACCAGTTAATAGTTTGAATTAACTATTAACTTATTAATGATGCAGATTAACTATTAACTGATTAATGATGTGGATTAGCTATTAACCAGTTAGAAATGCAGATTAATTATTAACCAGTTAATAATATGAATTAACTATTAACCAGTTAATAATGCAGATTAACTCTTAACCAGTTAATAATGTGGATTTTGTGATCCAAAGAAAACAGGATAATTTCAAGAGAAACATCAAAAGTGCTTTATTCAAAGTAATGTCCATCACTAGCTACACATTTCCCCCAATTTTCAGGTAATTTGTGGATACCGTCCCAATAGAACTTTTCTTGTTTTGAGGCAAACCATTCAGAGACCCAATTTTCTACTTCTTTGTACGTTTTGAAGTGCTGCTCAGAAAGTGCATGTGCCATCAATCAGAACAAGTGGTAATCTGAAGTAGCAATATAAAAAATAGCATACATATCAAATTGCATATATATCAACATATGTGTAACTCCATCTATTGAAAAAAAATCTGCATTATTAACCAGTACACCTAGTATATGTGGAATCTGAAAAAGCCAAACTCATAGAAACAGAGAGTAGAATGGTAGTTACCAGGGAAGGGTAGGGGAAATGGGGTTATAAGATGAATAAATTCCAGTTATAAGATGAATTTCCAGTTATAAGATGAATAAATTCTGGAGATCTAATGCATAGCATGGTGACTATAGTTAGAATAATGTATTATATACTTGTAGGTGCTAAGAGTAAATCTGAAATGGTCTCATCACATTAAAAAAAGTAATTATGTGAGGTGATGTATCAGTAACCTTATTGTGGTAGTTATTTCACATGTATACATGTATTAAATCAGCATGTACTACAGACTAAACCAGGGGTCCTCAAACTACAGCCCGCGGGCCACATGCGGCCCACCGAGGACATTTATCTGGCCCGCCGGGTGCCGCTGCCTGTCCTGCTTAGCAGCCGACTCATCCCGGGCCCACAGTGCACATAGGAATTTGTTCATAGTTGTTTTTTTTAAACTATAGTCCGGCCCTCCAATGGTCTGAGGGACAGTGAACTGGCCCCCTGTTTAAAAAGTTTGAGGACCCCTGCACTAAACTTTATAGATCACTTAAACTATCCTATCTAATAAAGATGGAATATGTAAATTGACTGTAACTCCATGACAAAGATGACGGTGCCCACAGCCAATAAGGAGGGAATATGCAAATTGATGCGACAAGGCGAGAGGCGGAAGGCGGCTCTGGCCGGAGCAAAGGCAGAAAGGAGGCTCTGGGCCGGAGTGAAGGCAGTGTCAGCAGCCAGGGGAAGGAATGCCTATTCTTGCATGAATCTTCGTGCATCGGGCCTCTAGTTAGCTATAAATGGCTTTAAGCGGATTATCTATAGACAGTTAATTTTAAGCAAATTGGCCTAGAATTACTTTGAATGGGTTGCATTTAATATGTAATTATATTTCATGTTTAATTACTTAAATAGTTGGTAGATTAAAAAATATTGATTTATTGACAATTAATTATGTAAACTGATAAAAAATCACAAAACACCAATGCTTTAAGAGCCCATTGGTAATAGCTGATAACTTCATAGGGTTGGGGGTAATGAGTAAGGATCAGGAAGCTTGTGGGGTTCAGGAGAATGTTTTTGAATTCAGTAAAAAAACATTGTGGTAGACCAACAAAACAAGTCTAAGGCCAGATTGGATTCCAGTATTTGACCTTTGCTTTTTGTGAATTGGCTTTATTCATGCTCATTATAACTAGTTTACTGTAAGGTGACACTTATTCTCAGTATGTTTAGCCATTATGATAGCAATTTAATATAAAAATTTAAGTAGTTATATATATATTTAATATATTTTATTGATTTTAGAGAGAAAGAGAGAGGGAGAAAAAGATAGAAACATCAATGATGAGAGAGAATCATTGACCAGCTGCCTCCTGCATGCCCCCTACTGGGGATCGAGCCCACACTCAGGCATGTGCCCTGACTGGGAATCCAACTGTGACTTCCTGTTTCAGAGGTTTAATGCTCAACCACTGAGTTACGCCTGGCTGGGCTATATCCTATATAATAAAAGGCTAATATGCAAATGAACCAAATGGTGGAACAACTGGTTGTTATGATGTGCACTGACCACCAGGGGGCAGAGGCTCAACACAGGAGCTGCCACCTGGTGGTCAATGTGCTCCCACAGGGGGAGAACAGCTCACACCTGGTGAGGGCAGCGGCGGTGGCAGGAGCCTCTCCTGCCTCCACAGCAGCACTAAGGATGTCCCACTGATGGCTTAGGCGTGCTCCCTGAGGGGTCCCGGACCATGAGAGGGCATTGGCCAGACTGAGGGACCCCCCCCCCCCCAGTGCACGAAGTTCGTGCACCAGGCCTCTAGTATTTTAAATAAGAAGCCTATTTGGTGGTGGCTGGATTAGACAGTGGCAAATGGGCAGAAGAAACCCTTGGTATAGAGGCCAAACATGTTCTTTCCTAATTCTCTGAAATATGAGGAAAACCACTTTTTAAGACATCTGAGTATGTGATTTTATGCAATTCATTTATAGCACTATCATAATTCGATAAACAACTTCTGCAACTGACGCTTTTTTTGAAGTCTGCCTCGTTATTCATTATGTATTTTCTTGGTGTGATTTTTGGCCACATGTTCTTAGAGAGCATTCTTTTATGTAGGAAAAAATAGATGAGAACAGAATAGAGACTCTGACTCCTGGCAGATTTTATTACTGTACCCAAGCCAATTCTCATGTGGCTCACAAAAACCACTGCTAACAAAGACAGGAACATGCTGGTTCCAGTTTTATATTCTGAAAATATGGGACAGGTAACTTTCTCCCTCTCTACAGGAGACCTCACCTAGTCTAGATGACAGAGAAGGTCTTCCCTAAGGAAGAGTCTGAGAGCTGAGAACTCAGGTGGATGAGGGCAAAACCTATCTGTTGTCTTACTGTCCTCTCACACATCCAATCCGCCAGCAAATCCTGCCAACTGTACTTCTGACCACATAGCCTAAATCTCCTCACCTCCACTACTACTGCTGTAGACCAGGTCACCACTGTCTCTTGCCTGGGCCACCACAGCAGTCTCCTAAATGGTTTTCTGTGTTCACTCTTGTCCCTACAGCCTTTTCTCTAGCAGCAGCCAGAGGGATCCTTTCACAATGGATCATTTCACTCTGTTGCTCAAAACCCTTCTATGCTTGTCTATTACACGTAAAATTAAATCCAGATTTCATGCATGCAAGGGATAGAAATGATGTTCTCAATGATGTTCCCCTTCCCACCATGTCTAATAAAATAAAGCATTGTGTTGGTGGCCATATAATTTATTATCCAAATAGGGACATTTTTTGAAAGTGAAACAGTGGTGATATCAATAGTTATACATATAAGCACAACAGGAGTAAACTGGGACTTCCCTGGCAAACCAAATATCTGGTCATCTTAGTCATACAAGTTGGAAAGGGTTCTTTTCATCATCACCCCTATTCTAATCCCTACATCACAATTTCACCCAGATGTTACTGTTTGCTTCCCTATTTAGATTTAGTTTTAGCTGACACTGAGCCTCAGGTCTTTACTTGATTTCTAGAGCAGTGGTTTTCAAAACTTTAGATGCACCAGAATCACATGAAGAGCTTATTAGAACATAGAGAGCTGGAACATACCCCCAGAATTCCTGAATCAATAGGTCTGGGGCAGGGACCAAGAATCTGTCTTTCTAAACAAGTTCCAAATGATGCTGATGCATCTGGGACCACTCTTAGGTTTTCACGATTCTAGGGCATCTTCATGGGACTCAGGGTTGTTCCACATTCTTTTTAAAATATATGTATATTTTTATTGACTTCAGAGAGGAAGAGAGAGGGAGAGAGATAGAAACATCAATGATGAGAGAGAATCATTGATCAGCTGCCTTCTGCATGGGGACCAAGCCTGCAAACTGGGCATGTGCCCTGACCAGGAATCAAACCCAGGACCCTTCAGTCCACAGGCTCTATCGACTGAGCCAAACTGGCTAGGGCCCACATTCTTATTGAACTCTACCAATATATCCTATATAATAAAAGCCTAATATGCAAATTGTTCGACTGGGAGTTGGCCTGCTCGCTATGATGTGCGCTGACCACCAGGGGGGCGGTGTGGAGCATGGTGGGCATCGGCAATGCAGTGCTGGCAGTGGGTGGCAGTGGAACTGCCAATGGGTCCCAATGAGAGTGGAACTGTGGTGGGATGGTGGAGCAGGTGAGCGGGCAGCGCCAGGCCAAGGTGGGTGTGAGCAGGGGCTTGATTGTCCCACCAATTGCCCTGCAGATGGTGACCAGCAGCCAACAGGCCCTGATCACCCAATTGGGGCCAGCCCTGGGCTGGGATGGGGAACTGGGGGTGACAGGAACAGAAGTGCTGGGAGAATGCAGGGTGTCTGCCGAACTTGTTCTCCCCAGGGACAACACCAGGACTCCAGGGCTCGCAAGCTGGGGAAGCCCTTCTCCCCCTCCCCGGCCTCCCTCCCCCCCCCAGTTGCAGCCACCAGGACCACAGAGGCCACGCTAGGCAGCCCAGAGGCCCCACGCTGAGCCCTGGCCTGCAGTGTCTGGCCTCATTCACCACATCTCCACATGGGAACTCGGGCGCTGTGACTCAGGCAGAGGGGACGTGTAGGGGTCCAGAGCCCAGAGGTCAGCTGGGACCTGCCCTTCCATGCCAGACACTCATGCTTCATCGGCCAGGCCTAGGGACCACACCCGTGCACAAATTTCATGCACCGGGCCTCTATTACTAATAAAATTTGAAGAAGATTGTTACTCCAGAATGCCAATTTAAAGCAGGTAATTATGATAATTGCTGAACTTTTATGTCCCCTGCAAATAAGTCCTTTCTATTTGTTTTTAATCCTCACCAAGGAGGATATTTTTCCCATTGATTTTTAGAGTCAGTGGAAAGGAGGGAGGAGAGAGAGAGAGAAATAAGAAAGAGAAACATCAATGTGGCAGAGACACATTGATTGGGTGCCTCCCACACTCGCCCTGACCAGGGGCAGGGATTGGACCTGCAACCCAGGTACATGCCCTTGACCAGGAATCAAAACCAAGACCCTCTGGTGTGCTGGCCAACACTCTAACCAATGAGCAATGCCAGCCAGCAAGTCCTTCCTATTTTTGCAGAATGTTGGCATGGAGATAATTCACACTATGTGAAATACCTTGTTAAAACACCCTGTCCACATATTCTCAACAGTACTCTTCATGGTCATCCTAAGGCTTTATTTACTTGGTCTACTTCCAAGCTCAGTGCTGGGAAGCACCTCTTTCTATATAGCAGTTTGCCAGGATTATCTGAACAACAGGGAGTGCCACAGGTTGAGGCACACTAAGGGACTGGAAACATTTAAAATATTTATCATTAAATATTTTAATCACTAAACCCCTATCTCTGTTTTCTTGAACTTGACCAGCAACATGCCACTGTGTAGAGAGCGCCTGGGAAGGCACATGGGCATTTCTTTAAATTGTCAGCTGAATCCAGAGCGGCCGGCAAAGCCACGCCCTGGAAACACATTCTGCCAAAAGGCAGAAGTGTTATCAGCTTGACCTTCATTTCAGCCCAGGTGCCAGGGGGTGGGTTTTATTATGTAAATCCAGCCAGGCACCAGGAACGAATAGGAAAACTTCCTGGTATTTGGGGTATAAAATAAACACTCTGCATCAGCTCTGGGTCACTGTCTCTCCATCAGAAGAGGGCAGCGGTGCTCCCTGTCCCAGCTTTTCCCTTCTATTTCTGTGTCTTGTCTCTTTCTTTTATTTCTCAATCCCCAGCCCCTCTACTCGAAGAATCGGATCATTCTCTTTCCGTGCTGGACACAGAAAAGAGAGACCCGGCCATAACACTGGGCTTACAGGGCTATAAAGAAACTACAAGGAACTGCATCTCTCAAAAGACTGGGAACAGCGATCTGGACACAGGGCACTTCTTTTCAAAGAAATCAAGTCAATTTTCAGAAGACCTATCTGATTAGCATGAAATTTATCTTAAAATAATACTTTCATAAAAGTAGTTGAAAAATAATATTTTCAGTGAACTTTTGAATCACTCTCCACATACCAAAGAGATGTAACTTCCTGTTATATTACATCAGATATTTCTTCTCTAATCCCAATCCCAGCCTCACTCCTGTGTAAAACTCACTTTCCTACCATGTTTCTCTTTTACTCTCTCATAATACTTATGACATTGGATGTGTCGGGGTTTTTCCCCACACCAAGCAATTCTCTGTGACACCAGTTGGGTGTCCTAAAATACAATTCAATTCTGACCATAACTGAAGTTAGCACAAACCCCAAAGGTTAAGGGCTCAGTCCTACAAGACTGCCCCTACTCAGATGCCAATTGCAAGTAATATAGGCCCCCAGGTTATCCACAACTTCTGTTTGACTCGGCTACAATTTAAATGTTCCCACACTCTTCCCACTCCTCCACCCTTCCTTTGATTATTTGCTAGAACAGCTTACAGAACTCAGGGAATCACTTACTTATGTTTCCAAGTTTATTATAATAATAAAGGGCATGATAAAGTATACAGATGAACAGCCAGATGAAGAGATTCATAGAGAGAGGTCTAGAAGGGTCCTGAGCTCAGGAGATTCTATCCCCTGTGGAGTTGAGGTGTGTCACTTTCCTGGTGTGACTGTGTTCATTGCCCCAAAAGCTCTCTGAATACCATACTATTGGGATTTTATAGAGTCTTCATCCCACAGGTATGATTAACCATTAACTCCATTCCCAGCCCCTCTCCAGTCTCTGGAGAATGGGGGGTAGGGCTAAAAATTCTAAACTTCTAGTCACAGCTTGGTCTTTCTGGTGACCAGTTCCTAACCAGAGTTGCAGTAGAATAAGTGATGCTCCCAATGCTCTTATTACTAGGGAAATTACAAGGTTTTCAGGAGCTCTATGTCAGGAAATGGGAGCAGAGACCAATATGTAAATCTTATATCTACATACCTACATATCTATATATCTACATATCTATATATCTATATATCTACATATATCTATATCTATATCTATGTCTATGTCTATATATCTCTATATACATATATAATTTCACACTCTTCTAAGCAGTACTAGCATGATATTAAAAATAACTCAGATTATTTTATTATTCTAGATTATTATTCCAACTTCTCATTTACATTGCTTTATTTTCCTGGTTACTAAATTTTAATTTCACACACTAATCCAGATTAATTAGTGTGTGAGGAGAGTATTTTTGAACCAGAGCAAAATTAGTATTATGCCTTTATGGTAGGTCTTGCGCTAAAAGTGGTAGATTTCTTTTCTTTTTTTTTTTTAAAGAAAGGGTTGAGGAAAGAGCGAACATGGGGGGAATATATAAAATAATGTCACTTTAACCAAGTTGCAACAATTTTTAACATTATGAAGACTGAAGCATGAGAAAAGCCTAATTCTTATTCTAGTTAGCCTGGGACTTAACTCTTTTTAACTTTCCAGTCCTATATATATGCCTGGACATATACCAAACCTCCAGATAATCCTCAGATTACCCTCTGAAGGACTAATGTATCCAGACCATCTGACATCAAACTGACATCACTACCAGATGTGACCAGGCCTCTAGGCACCAGTCTTTTGGACCACCTGACATCCATAACCCTGACTACCTGTCATCTGAATGATAACCATCCTGAATCAATCCTCAGGCTAAGAATGCAAGAGTGATCATTCTTAAGAATGCACTTTTTACTATAAGAACTTTGAACTTTTCTCTCTTCTTTGGAACACTTCTAGACTCTTTTTGAATTCATTCAACAGGGTATAGTTTTATCACTTTCAAGTATATTATATTGGCCTAAGTTAGTATCCTATATAATCCTATATAATAAAGAGCTAATATGCTAATTAGACCAGATGGCAGAACGACCTTCTGGAATGACCAGTGGGTGGGGGGTGGGGCTGTGAGGCAGCAGCCAAGGTGGCCAGGGCTGCGAAGGCCTACTCTTGCATGAATTTTGTGCATCAGGCCTCTAGTTAATTAATAAAAGCCCTCAAGGGTCATTCTGTAATAGGAATGTTCTCTATTAAAGTATTGACTATTTGCAGATAAATCAATATGAAAAAGATGCTTGGAAATTGTCAGTTTACTTAAGTAATTTAATTGCTCCTTTGAAATTTGTAGTATAGTGAGAATACACCATCAACTTCTGATGACCTGGCATGATAGGAAGGAGGTCAAGTAGGTCACATATACTTTAAGATAGTGATTAAAACAAAACATAATGTGAAGTATATTTTAATGTAAATCTATTAACTTAATATTACATACATTTACACATTCATTGTTCTATAGACATTATTTAAAGTATAAAAACCTTTATAAAACACAAGTACAATAATTTAAAAACCAAACTATATTTTAAAAATCTATAAATTGCTTGACAAAAAAATAGCTATGCTCCTAGTGGTTAAAATAATTTGTTATCCTCTTTTCCAGCTGGAAGGTGGAGGGTACAGAAGAGAAGGAGGAGGTTCCTGCGGTGCCAGAAACCCTCAAGAAAAAGCGAAGGAATTTTGCAGAGCTGAAGATCAAGTGTCCGAGAAAAAAGTTTGCCCAAAAGATGCTTCGAAAGGCAAAGAGGGCCCTAGCTGGTTTGGCTCAGTGGATAGAGCGTCAGCCTGCAGACAGAAGGGTCCTGGGTTCGATTCTGGTCAAGGGCACATGCCTTGGTTGCAGGTTCCCCAAGGGCCCCCCTCCCCACCTCCTGCCACTTCCCGGGGCCTGGTCAGGGCTAGTGCAGGAGGCAACCAGTCGAGGTGTTTCTCTCACATCGATATTTCTCTGTCTTTCCCTCTCTCATCTACTCTCTCTAAAAATCAATGGAGAAATACTCACGAGTGAGGATTAAAAAAAAAAGGGGGCAAGGAGGAAGCTTATCTATGAAAAAGCTAAGCTCTATCACAAGGAGTATGGGCAGATGTACAGAACTGAGATTCAAATAGCCAGGATGGCAAGAAAAGCTGGCAGCTTCTACAGACCTTCGGAACCAAACTGGCATTTGCCGTCAGGCTCAGAGGTATCATGGTGTGAGCCCAAAAGTCCGAAAGCTGCTGCAGCTTCTTCACCGGCACCAGATCTTCACTGTCACCATTGTTAAGCTCAGCAAGGCTTCAATTAACATGCTGAGCATTGTGGGACCATATATTGCATGGGGGTACCCAAACCTGAAGTCAGTACATGAATTGATCTGTAAGTGTGGATATGGCAAAATCAACAAAAAACGAATTGCCCTGACAGATAACACATTGATTGCTCGATCTCTTGGTAAATATGGCATCACCTGCATGGAGGATCTGATTTCATGAGATCCCTACTGTTGGAAGCAACACTTCAAAGTACTGTTCAAAGAAGTAACAACTTCCTGTGACCCTTCAAGTTATCTTCTCCACAAGGAGCAATGAAGAAAAAGACCACCCATTTTGCAGAAGGTGGAGATGCCGGTAACAGGGAAGACCAGATCCACAGGCTTATTAGGAGAATGAACTAAGGACTCTACCATGGTGATTTTTTGTAATCTGGTCAGTTAATAAACAGTGAGTGCTTTAAAACGGGGGAAAAAAAAATCTATTTTTAACTGAGCTCTGTTTTTTTTTTAGTAAAGCGAGGTTCGGCACTGAACACACCATCCTCTTTTCTCCCTAATAGTCCAGCAGACCTTTGGGGTGATTGACCTGGGGGTAGGGGTGACAGTGTTCATGGATGGGCTTGAAAGAGTTCATGAGCTCCAGAAAACTGAATGCAGAATAAAATGTATACACACATGTGCATATATATAGGGTGTCCCAAAAAAATGTAGAGACACTGAACAGCTGATAGCTCAATGGATGTTTCTTTCTTTTCAGATGTAAGCCATTGGAATTAATCATTATTCAAAGGGTGACATTTTTTGGGATACCCTGTATTTTGGGGAGAAGATGGGGTCCATAGCTTTCATCAATTCCTTAAAGTAATAAATATAGGAAAGCAAGGACTTTTGTAAGTCATGATGGGGAGGTATCCACAGACATTGAGGGAGCATGAGGGTCAAGTCAGAAGAAACTGTTTTGAATGAGATGGGAGGCCTAGTGGCAGTACACTAATATCAACACAGCATGTTCATGGTTGTGTTAGATAGGACAAGGGTCTCAAGGTCTGGACCATGCTTACTAAATGCTATTCTTACTAAATGTTAAAATGTAGCACAGACCAGCTGTAAATAGGACAAGTTTGATAGGAACCCAACCTGATAAGCGTAGCCAACTGCAAAGAAGAAATCAACAGAGCTATAGATAGAATCCCCTATCTCCTTTACTTGTTGCAAATAAATAAAACTACCTTGGGACAACCACATCTCGTTTTTTGATAGAGCGCCCCAAGCAGCCAACTCCTTGAGTTTGGTAACAATTGTGATTTATAAACCTGGTCATGCCCATGGACTGCATGTCTTCATTATGAAGGAGTATTTGAGATGGGTAATAGTTGGGTAACTAGGCTTAAGGTCAGAATTCAATGTAATAATCACTTTTTAGGGTGAATTAGGACGATGCTAGTGTGATGAAAGCAGCGTTTGTTTTATATTAAACTCTTAGAATTTTATAGCAGGAAGGAATTTTAATTTTATAGTAGGAAGACCTTTAATTCAGCTTCAAGTGAAAAAAAACAAACAAAAACCAACAGGAATAAAGAGGTGAAGTAATTTTCTCAAAGTTCCTAGATCTCTTGGTTCTCAGTCTATAGCACTTTTGTCTCTCTTGATATGCGGTAGATTAACTCTTGAAAAAAAGTAATTCTGATACAAAATCATCTGATTCTGGTAAAAAGTCAGGTAGCTCAGTCATTCATGAAGAATGTCTGCGTGAACTAGATTACTGATTTGTTCCAGTCTAAAAAAATTCCCTCCCACACTCGGAGGTATTCAGATGCTAGATGTTCCAGAAGTCCAGCTGTGACTAAGAGCTGAATAGAAGCTGCTTCTTCTGAAAAATGAGGTCATATCAAGCTGGGCTAGCCTACGCACTAGCTAAGGCATTGAACCTTCCTAAATGTCAAAATTGTTAAGGTATTTTTAAAATGTTAAGACGTGTATTGATTTAACAGCTGATATAGGATGAAAGCACGGAAAAACCTGAAGAAATTTGTAGTTTAGATACATTTTTCGTGTTTGGGAAGTTTTTGTTCAATGTTGTGTCTGAGTTTTGCATGTGTTATGGGGTGAATTGTGCCCTCATCCCCAATTCATATGTTGAGATCCTAACCTCCAGTTTCTCAGAATGACTATATTTGGAGATAAGGTCTTTAAAGAAGTTAAAATGAGGTCATAAGGATGGGCCTTAATCCAATATAACTGGTGTTCTTATAAGTAGAGGAAATAAGGACACAGACACACACATAGGGAAGACCATGTGATGACACAGGGAGAAGACAGCTATCTACATGCTAAAGAGAGAGGCCTCAGAAGAAAATGACCGTACTGACACCTTGATCTTGGACTTCTAACCTCTGGAATGTGAGGAAATAAATTCTGTTGTTTATGCCACCTGGCCTGTGGAACTTTGTTATGGAGCCCTGACTAATATAATAGGCAGAAGTCATTTTGCAGTAGAAACACTTCTTTTTATAATTCTACAGAAACATTCTTTATGGCCTTCATTTTTTGAGTACATGCGCTGACTGGGGATCGAACCCTCAACCAAGGTATATGCCCTAACCAGGAACTGAACCTGCAACCTTTTGGTGTACAGGATGATGCTCCAACCAGGTTCTGGGAGATTATACCTAGAAAGGTCTGGAAAAGGAGATTACTCTGACATTCCAGAGTAATGTTATTATAGATGCAAAAAGACAATAGACAGGCTCAGTTAAGGTAAAGATTGACTTTTGTCAAGGAAGATATGGCCAAGGATATGACTAATTGCCATTACTTGCTTTTAGTCAAGAAGTTTTAATTTTAGGCCATCCTATGTGGTTACTTTATGTCTTGAGTTTGTAAGGCCCACCATGCAGGCCTCCCCTGAGCTTGTCAGATTGTTGTGGTCCCTTTTTCATCAGCAACTATGAGTTCTTTTTTTTTTTTTAGATTCCACATATAGGTGAGATCATACAGTGTGTCTTTTTTTGTCTGACTTATTTCACTTAGCATAGTTTCCTCAAAGTCCATAGTTCCCTCAAAGTCCACCAATGTCACAAATAGTAGGAATTCCTCCGTTTTGTGGCTGAATAATATTCCATTGTATGTAGTATATATAGACCACATTTTCTTTATCCATTCATTCTTTGATGTACACTTAGGTTGTTTCCATTTGTTGGCTATTGCCAAAAATGCTGCAATACACATGGGAGTACAGATATATTTTTGAGTTAGTGTTTTTGTTTCCGTCAAATAAATACCCAGAAGTGGGATTACTGAATCATGGTAGTTCTATTTTTAGTATTTTTTTAAAAAAATATATTTTATTGATTTTTTACAGATAGGAAGGGAGAGGCATAGAGAGTTAGAAACATCGATGAGAGAGAAACATTGATCAGCTGCCTCCTGCACACCCACTACTGGGGATGTGCCCGCAACCAAGGTACATGCCCTTGACTGGAATCGAACCTGGGACCCTTGAGTCTGCAGGCCGACACTCTATCCACTGAGCCAAACTGGTCAGGGCCTATTTTCAGTATTTTGAAGACCCTCCATACTGTTTGATATAGTGGCTACACCAATTTAGAATCCCACCACCAATGCACAACGATTGTCTTTCCTCCACATCCTCCCCAACACTTATCTTTTGGATGATAGCCATTCTAATAGATGTAAAGTAATAAGTATCTCATTGTGGTTTGATTGGATTTCACCAATGATTAGTGATATTGAGTACCTTTTCATGTACCTGTTGGCCATTTGTATATTTTAATTATAGTACTTTTTTGTGTGTTTTTTTTTTTTTTGCTATTGAGTTGTATGGGTTCTTTATACATTTTCTTTTTTTAAAAGATATTTTAAAATATAATTTTTACTGATTTCAGAGAAGAAGAGAGAGGAGGAGATAGAAACACCAATACTAATGAGAGAGAATCACTGACCGGCTGCCTCCTGCACACTCTCTACTGGTGATTGAGCCCACAACCCAAGCATATGCCCTAACCGGGAATTGAACTGTGACCTCCTCGTTCATAGGTCGATGCTCAAACACTGAGCAATGCTGGCTAGGCTCTTTATGTATTTTCAATATTAACTCCTTATCAGATATATGATTTGCAAATATTTTCTCTCATTTTATAGGTTACCTTTTCATTTTATGTATGGTGTCCTTTGCAGTACAGAAGATTTTTGGTTTGACTAGTCCTACTTGTTTGTGCTTTTGTTGCCTTTGTTTTTAGTGTGTAAACAAATTCTTTAAAAAAAATTGATTTGAGAGAGAGAGAAAGAGAGAGAGAGAGAAACATGGATGTGAGAGAGAAACATCCATCAGCTGCCTCCTATATGTGCCCTGACCAAGGATTGAACCTGAAACCTAGGTATGTGTCCTGCCAGAATGGAATCCATGACCTTTCTGCCTATGGGACAACACTCCAATCAATGGAGTCACATGGCCAGAGGTAAATGAACTCTTAAAATTGCTTTTGCCTTGAAGGTATTTACCTATTCAGCAGGAAACTGTTATGAAACTGAGTTGCAGTTTTGCTCACTTGCCTCAAGGCTTGAGAGAGACAGAAGTGACACCAAGGGAATACCTAAGCGAGAGGTCAGAAAAAGCCAAATCCCCACCATGCACCACCCAAAACACACACAGAAGGTTTGGGTTGACCAGATGTAAACCTTGGTGCAAGAGAAAAGATTCCTGTGAGGCAGTAAAACAAACCCTGGCTTTCTGAGGAATGGTAGACTAAATTTGCTTTTCAGAGGAGGTACAAAAAAACTCAAATTTAAATGAAGTGGTTCTGGTATTGATAGTGGCCCAGATATGTGGCAAAAGCAAATGTCCCATTGGAAATATGTGAGAGATCCAATTTCTCTGCACTCTGCCAGTACTTGCTTTTATCACCATT
Organism: Plecotus auritus; assembly: GCF_963455305.1. Classification (NCBI taxonomy): domain Eukaryota; kingdom Metazoa; phylum Chordata; class Mammalia; order Chiroptera; family Vespertilionidae; genus Plecotus; species Plecotus auritus. The sequence continues at coordinate 93,264,871 of NC_137774.1, read as the reverse complement.
TTCCATTTTAGCCATCCTAAGAGATGTTTAGTGTTATCTCTTTAATTTGCATTTCCCTAGACTAATAATGTTGAACATTTTATATCCTATATATAAAATGGCTGTTGATATATTTTGCCCATATTCTAATTGTTTTTTTGGCGTTTTGTTTGTTTTTTACTACTGACTTTTTTATATATTCTAGATACAGGTATGTGGTTTATAAATATTTTGCCCCAATCTATAGCTAGTCTTTTTAAGAAAAAATACATAATTTTTTATTCATTTCAGAGAGGAAGGGAGAGGGAGAGAGAGAGAAACATCCATGATGAGAGAAAATCATCAATCAGCTGCGTCCTGCACGCCCCCAGTTGGGTTTCATTGAACCTGCAATCCAGGCATGTGCCCTGACTGGGAATCAACTGTGACCTCCTGGTCACAGGATGGGTCAATGCTCAACCACTAAGCAACACCAGCTGAGCTATAGCTAGTCTTGCTATCCTCTTAACAAGGTCTTTTTCAGAGCAAAAGTTTTAATTTTGATAAAGTTAAATTTATCATTTTTTTCTTTTATGAATCATCCTTTTGATGTCACATCTAAGAACTTTTTGCCTAGACCAGAGTTCTCAACCTTGGCACTACTGACCTTTTGGATGGATAATTCTTTGCTTTGGGGGGCTGTCCTGTGTATTATAGGATGTTTATTATCATCCCTAACCTTGTATCCACTAGATGCCAGTAGCACACCCTCTCCCAATCATGAAAATAAAAAATGTCTCCAGACATTTACAGATATCCTCTGTGGGGCAAAATCTCCTTTGGTTGAGAACCACTAGCCTAGCCCTAGGTCTTGAAGATTTTCTCCTAAAAAGTTTAAATTTTACACAAAGGCTATGAATTAATTTTTGTATAAGGTGCGAGGTTTAAGTTGAGGTTTTTTCCCCCGCTCTCCCTGCATGGATGTCAAATTGCTTCACAATTTGGTGAAGAGACTATCTTTCTTCTATCAAATTGCTTTTATCCTCTTGTCAAAAATCAGTTGGGTATATTTATTTGTATAGGTCTATTTTTTGGTTCTCTGTTCTGTTCTATTGAACTATATAGTGCTTGTCAGCCTTTTGGACAAGATCAGGTGTTAACTATGTGTCTCCCTCTGCCTATACCACATTCTTTTTTTAAAAATATTTATTGTGGAAAGTATTACATAAATCCCCTTCACCTGCCCCCCCCCCCCCATTGACCCCTTCTAGCTTGCCCCCGCTCCCCCTCCCCCTGGGCCTTTACCACCCTAATGTCGGTGTCCATGGGTTATGCATATATGCATACAAATTCTTTGGTTGATCTCTTCCCACCCACCCCCGCCTTCCCTGTGAGATTCAACAGTCTGTTCCATGCTTCTATGTCTTTGGATCTATTTTGTTCAACAGTTTATTTTGTCCATTATGATGTCCACATTCTTGATTACTATAGAGTTATACCTCCCACTTAATCTTTTTCAAATTTTTTTTGGCTATTCTAGTTCATTTGCCTTTCCATCCTATATAATAAAAGCCTAATATGCTAAGTGTCCAACCACTTGTTTGACCGTTTGACCAGTTGCTATGACATGCACTGACCACCAGGGGGCAGATGCTCCAACCAGTAGGTTAGCTTGCTGCTGGGGCCGATTGATTGTGACTGGGTGAGATGGGCTGGACATGCCCGGGAGCCCTCCCATGGTCCCTCCCCAGCCCAATTGTGTACTGCTGGGGTCCCTCGGCCTGGTCTGTGCCCTCTCGCAATCCGAGACCCCTCAGGGGATGTCCGAGAGCCAGTTTCCGCCCTGTCCCCACAGGCCAGGCCAAGGGACCACACCGGTGCACGAATCGGTGCACCAGGCCTCTAGTATATGTGTATTATAGAATAAGCTTGCCAATATCAACAAAATACCTTGCTAAGATTTTGATAGAAATTACATCAAATCTATAGATTTAGGAAAAGGTGACATCTTTACTGCATTAAGTCTTTCAGTACATGAGTATGATGTATCTCTCCATTTATTTACATCTTTTTTTATTGGCATTTTATAGTTTTCAGTACACAAATCCTGTTGGATTTATACTTTATACCTAAATATTTAATGTTTTGAATGCTTGTAAATGTAATGTTTTAAATTTCAGTTTCCAAATGTTCATTGTTAGTATGTTGAAATATAATTTTTATATGTTGATCTTGTATCATGAGAACTTGTTGAACTCATTTATTAGTTTTAGTTTTTTTATTTAATTGTTGATTTTTTAGGGTCTTTTTGTAGACAATCATGTCATCTGAAAATAGGAATTTTTTTGTTTCTTCCAATCTGTTTGTTTTCTATTTCCTTTTCTTTCCTGTTGCACTGATTAGGACTTCCAATACTATATTGAATTGAGTGGTGAGAGCAGAAATCTGTGCCTTGTGCTCAGTCATAAGAGGAAAGCACTCTGCCTTTCACCAGTAAGTAAAATGCTAGCTGTAGAAATTTTGTAGATGCTCTTTACTGGGTTGAAAAAGTTCCCTTGTATGCCAAGTTTGCTGAGAATTTTTATCATGAATGTGTGTTGAATTCTGGCAAATGCTTTTCTATGTCGATGATAAGATCATGTGGATTTTCTTCTTTAGCCTGTTAATATAGTGGATTACATTGTTTGATTTTCTTAATATAGAAGAACCCTTAAATTTTTGGAATTAACCCTACTTGGTTAGAGTGCAAAATTGTTTTTATGTAGCTGGATCAATTTGCTACTATTTTGCTAAGGATTTTGCATCTGTGTTTATGAGGAATATTGGTCTCAAGTCTTTGTCAAGTCAAGTCTTTGGTGTCGTGGTAATACTGGCCTCAAAATATATGGTAGGAAGTGCTCCTTCTTCTATTTTCTGAAGATTGTGTATAATTGGTATTAATATTTCTTTAAATATGAGTAGAATTCTCCAGTGAAACCAACTTGGTCTAGAGATTTTTTTTAAGAATGGACATAGCAGGTCTGTTTCACTCATTTCTCACTTATCTCTGTATCCACGGCGATGACCCTTGGTCAAACTCTGAGAACTAAACTTTTGGAATATTCACATAGCAATGGGTAAGATGTTATTTTCTATGCCCAAAGCAGTGGGTCAAGATAAACCAGGTTGTCAGCATGTTTAAAGTAAACAAAGATTCATGATGTGCACCTGGTGCCTGGTTTGGGGCCAGGCTTGGTCACCAGCTGGTATGTAGCCAGCTCTCTTTAAAAACTTTGGACTCCAAGACTCAAGTAGGATTTCCTGGAAAGGACATCTCACATATGTCACTGCAGTTTGCATGTGGAGAAGATGTGTCTGTGCTCTCCCTGAAGAGAGATAAGAAAATGTACATTTGACCCTTCCTACCTTTGCCCATGAATATCCTTTTCCTGCTCTTCCTGCATTGTATGCTTGATGTAATAAATCTTGAGTATAACTTTATGTGAAATCTTATGAGTCCTTCCAGTGAATCACCAAATTACTTGAAACAGGACATTTTTAATTTTTATTTTTTATATTGATTTGAGACAGAGAGAGAGAGAGAGAGAGAGAGAGAAACATCAATTTGTTTTTCCACTTATTTATGCTTTCATTGGTTGATTCTTGTATGTGCCCTGACCAGGGATCAAACCTACAACCTTGGCGTTTCAGGACAACTCTCTAACCAACTGAGCTACCTGGCCAGGAAGTTGTTGTTTTTTAAACTATAAATTTAAGCCCTGGCTGGCTGGCTTAGTTGGTTGGCGCATCATATCATGCACCAAAAGGTGGTAGGTTCAATTCCTGGTCAGTGTACATACAAGAATCAACCAATGAAAAGAAGGAAAGAAAGAAAAAAGAATCAACCAATGACATGGACAAGAGTGTGGTGATTGCAGGGGTGGAGGGGAATGGGTGGAGGTGGAAGAGGGCATGGAGAGGATAAAAGGTGATGGAACAAATGAAATCTAAAAGAAATCAACTAATGAAGGCATAAATAAGTGGAACAACAAATCTCCCTCTCTCTCTCTCTCTCTCTCTCTCTCTCTCTCTCTCTCTCTCTTTCTCTCTCTGTCTTGTTGTTGTCAAATCTTCTCAGGCTCTTGTTGGATGTGACAGTTTCTCAGATTGTCCTTGCTTTTGATGACCCTGACAGTTTTAAGAAGTCAGGTATTTTGTAGAATTTCTCTCAATTGGTATTTGTCTGATGTTTTCCTCATAATTAGACTGGAGTTACGGGTTTTGGGGACAAAGACCACAGAGGTAAAGTGCCATTGTCATCAAATCATATCAAGCGTACATACTATCAACATGACTTATGGTTATTGATGTTGACCTTGATCACCTGGCTGAGGCAGTGTTTTTCAGGCTTCTCCATTGTAAAGTCCCTCTTCTCCCTCAACCCCGCCCCCTCCCCCCCCCCCGCCCGATTCTACAGTCTTTGGAAGTTACTATGCACAGTCAATATATCTTTTTTAACACATCAGAGCTTGCTTTCCTTTGACAAATTTTGATATATTAGAGGCATTATTACTGGGTTCATATTTTTGCAAACATTTCATTTTAACACTCATTATGCCAACACAAAGCATCTACACAGTAAAGAAAAGATGAACAAAAGACATGATTGAGAGACTAGTTCTCATAATACTTTCATGCACTCAAAACTAATGTCCTAATAAGATCTAAATACCTAAATAGTCATTTTTAGGAAAAACGTAGAATCAGATACAGCCACAATATCAAGGGAAATACTCTGTTTCAAGAAAATTTCTCAGAAAAAAATAGAATCATTTCAGTTTTCTTTGAAAAGCGTATTTTAAAAAGAGACTTGGCTCTTACACATATTTCCTCATGACACTCATAAATTCCAAAAGGGAAGCACAACTGTTAATGTTGTATTTGTCTCTCGTAATAGACAGGGCTATTTTCAGATTAGACAGAATTGCGGAATGGTTTGTGCTTTGCATAGACTTTACAACACAAAGATGCCTGTAAAATACTCATCTTGAACACACATATATCAGTGCAATAGGACTTGAAGCATAATGTTAACCTTCTATATGACTACTAGAGGCCCAGTGCACTAAATTCGTGCACTTGGGGGGGAGTTCCTCAGCCGGGCCTATGCCCTCTTGCAGTCCAGGAGCCCTGCAGAGGGAGACCCCGCTCACCTGCTGCAGCGCTGCCGGCCCAGTAGCCTGGGCCTCCCTCTGCAGGGCGGTGGATCGCCCCAAAGAGGTAGGCCCCACCCACCTGCTTGGGACTCCATGATGGATCATCCCACAGAGGGAGGTCCCACTACCTGCCACAGAACCACTGGCTGGGTAGCCTGGGCCTCCCTCTTTGGGGCATCACGGGGCTCAAACCTCAACATAATAAAAGCCATTTATGACAAACCTACAGCCAACATCATACTCAATGGGCAAAAACTAAAACCATTTCCCCTAAGAACAGGAACAAGATAGGGATATCCCTTTCACCACTCTTATTCAACACAATACTGGAAGTCCTAGCCACAGCAATCAGACAAGAAGAAGAAATAAAAGGCATCCAAATTGGAAAAGAAGAAGTAAAATTGTCATTATTCGCAGATGACATGATATTGTACATAGAAAACCCTAAAGACTCCATAAAAAAACTACTGGACTTAATAAATGAATTTGGCAATGTAGCAGGATACAAAATTAACACCCAGAAGTCTATGGCTTTTTTATATACCAATAATGAACTCACAGAAAGAGAAACTAAAAAAAACCCCATTTACCATTGCAACAAAAAAATTAAAATACCTAGGAATAAATTTAACCAAGGAGGTAAAGGACCTGTACTCAGAAAATTACAGGATGCTGCAAAAAGAGATAGAGGAAGACATAAGCAAATGGAAGAATATACCCCATGTTCATGGATTGGTAGAATCAACATCATTAAAATGTCCATACTACCCAAAGAAATCTATAAATTCAATGTAATCCCCATTAAAATACCAATGGCATACTTCAAAGACCTAGAACAAACTCTTTAAAAATTCATCTGAAATAAAAAAAGACCCCAAATAGCTGCAGCAATCTTGAGAAAAAAGGACAAAGTTGGAGGGATCACAATACCAGATATCAAGCTACACTACAAAGCCACTGTTCTCAAAACTACCTGGTACTGGCACAAGAATAGACATATAGATCAGTGGAACAGAACAGAGAACCCAGAAATCGACACAAGCCATTATGCTCAATTAATATTTGACCAAGGAGGCAAGAGCATACAATGGAGTCAAGACACTCTCTTCAATAAATGGTGTTGGGAAAATTGGACAGATACATGCCAAAAAAAAAAAAAAAAAAAGAAAGAAAGAAACTAGACCACCAACTTACACCATACACAAAAATAAACTCAAAATAGATAAAAGCCTTAAACGTAAGATGGGAAACCATAAAAATCTTAGAAGACAGCTATTAATTTATACTAGAGGCCTGGTGCATGAAATTCGTGCACTTGGGAGGGGGGTCCCTCAGCCCGGCCTGCACCCTCTCGCAGTCCTGGATCCCATAGGGGATGTCCGACTGACGACTTAGGCCCACTCCCTACAGCTGGGCATCCTTAGCGCTGCCATGGAGGCAGGAGATGCTCCTGCCACCGCTGCTGTGCTTACCAGATGTAAGCCTGGCTTCTGGCTGAGCAGTGCTCCCCCTGTGGGAGCACACTGACCACCAGGGGGCAGGTTCTGTGTTGAGAGTCTGCCCCCTGGTGGTCAGTACACATCATAGCAACCAGTCGTTCCTCCATTCGGTCGATTTGCATATTAGCCTTTTATTACATAAGATATTCTCCCAAAGGCACTCTTATTCTTCAATCTCCCCAAATATTTCATTTGGAGTCAAAGAAATCTTCTTGTCCTTTAAGAAAGAATGGTTGATATTTAAATTTTCTGAATTCTACCTACATTTTCATATTGTGAGACTGAGGCCCAGAGCAGAAACTGACCCCAAGCAAAAACTTTGACAGTCATCGACTTGTAAGTGGATGCAATAAGAAGGTCCCTGTAGAGTGCTGACCAGGTCCCTGAGTTTTAGAGGTCTGTGAATATGGAGACATCCTAGAGAACCATTAGGGACCTCCCCCACGAGTGTCATGAATAGCTTTCAATAGCTTTGCAATTCTTCCTACACTTTTTAGAAGTGAGAAAACCCAAAAATGATAAGTGTGACAAAATCTTAGAATTCAAAATTTATTCTGTATTACAGTAGTCATATTGGAGAGAACATCTTTGTTATGAGTACAGGCAACTTTCCTTGGGGCTCCCATCCTAATATTCATCTTGGAGAGAATCCCTGTTTGTGGGAGGCATCTGTTAAGCAACAGCACCACATGCCATCAGCTAATTCACATGTAATAGACACTCCTCAAACGCAAAAAATGTGAATGCTTTCACGAAAGTAAAGCTCATTGAATGTCAGAGAATTCACACTGGAGAAAAACCGTATGCACATAATGGAAGTAAAAATACTTTTAGACAGTGCTCAGAGCTAATAAGACATCTGGGATTTCATGGCAGAGAGGAGCCCTGGGAGCATAATGGATAAGGAAGAACCTTCAATCAGAGTTCCATCCTTAGACAATGTCAGCCAATTCACTCTGGACTTAAAGCAGTTGTATGTGATGAATATGGAATACTGTCTAGGGGAGGCGTGGAATGCATTGAACATCAGATCACTCGTCCTAGAGAGAAGTCTGTGAGCATAATCAATGTGGAAAATCATTTGGGGACAACATAGCCCTTTCTCAACTTTGGAGAATTCACAGGAAACACACACTCATAAAGACTGTGGGAGGGTGTTTAGTCAGTAATCAGGCTAATTCATTCTGGAGAAAAAGCTTGATTATGGAGAATGAGGAAAAGCCTTTAGTTCTTTCCTTTACTGATTTTCAGAGAAACTTTAGTGATATATGGGGAAACTTGGGGGAAATTCAGGGTTTATTAAGTATCACATGAAAGCATTAATTGCAGTAAGTAGAGATTTAAACTTTTTGCTTCCTCCACCCCAACCAAAGCTTTCATTCCTTTCTCTGATGATCTCATAGGATTTTGACTTTAATGTCTTATCAACTGACTGCTTTTCTCTCCTCCCACCCTAACTCTTTATGTCAGACTTAGGATTTTAAAGTTTCCAAAAGAGAGAGAGAGAGAGAGAGAGAGAGAGAGAAAGAGAGGAAGAAGGAGGAGGAGGAGGAGGAGGAGGAAGAGGAGGAGGAGGAGGAGGAGGAGGAGGAGGAGGAGGAGGAGGAGGAGGAGGAAGAGGAGGAGAAACAAAGAATAAAGAATGTGGGGAGTACCCACACACAGGATAGTTACCATTCAGGGCACCTTATTCCTAAGAGGATCTAAAATGTCATTAAGGGTGGTTGGAGAGTAACTAAAAGGCCTAGTTTTCCACCAGTTTAGTTCCAGATGTTGTAACTATTTGGAGCTCATAAAATCCTGCTGTGGACACTAGCCTCCTTCTCCAGAAGTTATCCAATCCACCCACCATTTGCCCGCATCAGCTTACTGCTCCTTCTGTGTGCTTTCCATGGCTCTCTGGCCCATGCTTAGGCTCTGCATCTCAGGCATTAACACCATCTGCACACCCGCCCTCTTCCCACTGAACTCGGTCTTCCTGAAATTCAACATTGAGCCCCATTTTAGAAGAAGCATGCTTATGCATCTAGAACTTTCTGAATCCATGTTTTTCCCTTGTCTGTGTTCTGTAGACCCCGGGAATTGGGACTAAGTGCTGAAATTGCTCTGTAGGCTGTGAGAAATCTTGACTTTATTTCCTGCCATATATGTAAGATTTCCAATGTCTAACCTTGGGTTAATTTTCCATTTGGAGCTGTATCAAGAGCCATAAGGTTCTAAGGATTTGAAGATGGAGAGATTCAGGGGAGTGCTATATTGGTTAAAAATGCTTCAGGCTTTAAATAGCAGAAATCTGTGTAGAAAATAAAGACATTTAACTAATATATCAATAATACTGGAATTAGGTGTTTCCAGGATAGTGTTAACGTAAAAAAAAACAACAACCCATTGAAACCTGTAAAGAATTTTTGGGAGTTTATTTGAGCCGAACTGTCCACATATACCTATACCGGGAAGCAGAACCTCAACGAATTGAGATACTGCTCCAGAGAATGGTGGGTTACATTTGTATTTATACATTGCCATCAAAGGAGGGACATAGGTGGGTTACATGAAATTCATTGGTGATAGATTAAGGAGGTGGGATAAAGCAAAGCTGGGAAAACCCCTGGGATTGGATAAAAGTGAAATGATGGACACATACTTAGGTGGGTGCAGGAACAATTAACATGATAATGAAGGAATTTGTGGTATCTGTCCTGGTGCCCACCACATTTGGTTGTGCCCCAGGGGCTCCAGAAAAAGGGAAGTTACAAGTTACCCAGACATTTCAAGGGTATGTTGTTATAGATGCAAAAAGACAGATAGGCTCAGTTAGGGTAAAGGTTGACCTTGTCAGTGAAGATACTGGCCTAGGATGTAACTGCCCACCATAACTGCGTTTAGTTAAAGTTTAATTTCAGACCATCCTTTGTGGTTACTTTAGGTCTCTGAGTTTGCAAGACTGCCATGCAGGCCTCCCCTGAGCTTGTCAGGTCAGCATGTGGCTCCTTTCATCCACACAAGGTGTAGTGGCTCAACAATACCATCAAGGACCCAGGTTCTTTTTTTCTGTCTGCTAGGCCAACCTCGGTGTGTTTATTTTTTTCCTTGTTCTTGTTGCCTCATGGTCTCAAGATGGCTGCTGTAGCTCTACGTGTCAAACATCCATATTCAAAGCAGAAAGAAGGGACAGGCCCCATTCACTATTTCTCTTTGAATAAAAAAGCAAAATTCTTCCCAGAACATCCCCCAGCCATTTCCTAATATGTTCAGGCAGAACTAAGTCACATGCCCATTTTTAAGCCAATTGACAGCAAAAGAAATAACCAGCTTATGACACACATGGGCCTGATGAGCCATGGGGTGCAAGGGTGCATCTGGGGCTGGCTTCTCTCTACTTTTACAGAGTCCAGCTCTGCTTTGGTCATTCCTTTTCCTCTTGCCCAAAGCAGGCTCATTGTTCCTTCTGCAATAAGTGCATTTTCACTGTGTCATAGCTTTTTTTCCCCTTCAATCTCCAAGGTTTTTCTTCAATTTAGTTCTGGCTAGCACATTGCTCCATCCAGGCCCTACTTGCCCTCAACATCTTGTCACACACTGCTTATACTGTCTTATTTATTTATTTTTTTGGTTCAAATTTCCCAAAAGGAGAATCTGACTGGTCTAACTAGGTTTCTTTATATTTTTGAGCCAGGTGACTTCAAAAGTCCTTGGCCAGTCTATCATGGATCCTGGTCCAGTGACCTTGTATGTATGTGCAGGGAGGGGAAAGAGGCAGGGTCATGTGATATAACACAGCCACCTGGCAGTGAGGACTGAATGTGGCAGTTCCCCACAAAAGGGGTTGTGAGGTAGGACAGGTACAGTGGAGTGGAGCAACAACATAAGTTTAGGGTACTCTACCAAGAGAGAGACCACATGGGAGAAGACTAAAGAGGGCATGAAACACAAGAGTGAAAAAGCCATTTGGACATTTCAGTTCCATTTCAGTAGATGTACATGTAGAAAAGTGGAGGAATCTGGCTGGCAGACAGAACCTGACCTATGGCCACAGTCCAACCATCATAGTCAAATGCAGCCATCTGGTCACTCCAGTTGAGACCCACGCAGTTATGGGGGAGCAGAAATAAACTGTTCCCGCTTTGTCCTGCCTTAAAGGATTGACAGCATAATCAGGTTCTTGAATCTGCCATGACTCAAGAATCTCCCCGAATTCCCATAGCAGAAATTCCAGTGACTCCTGGAGAAAACTGGATATCTCTCAGGAATGTGGCTTTAATAGGGATTGGAAGTGGTCAGTACCTACTGGATTCTATCTCTTATGAGCCATTTTGTGGCTTTGACACGCTGAAGAAGGGATTGTGGAAGCAGGACTATTTCAATATGGCCAAATAACAGAGGCAGAAAGTGGATTGGCTATTCCAGAAAATGGGATTTAAAGTTCTGCAGTGGGAAAAGTAGAACTTTCAAGAGCATAGGTAAAGGGCAGACCGGGATTTGAATCCTTGTTCTTCTACGTATTAGCTGTATGAAAGTCAAGTTATTTAACTCCCCTAAGTCTTATGTTCTTTATCTGTAACATGAGGATAGAAACATACTATTTCATAGGATGAGATACTATAGGCCCTGACCAGGTAGCTCAGTTGGTTAGAGCATCATCCCCATACATCAAGGTTGCGGGTTCGATCCCCGGTGAGGGCACATACAAGAATCAACCAACGAATGCATCAATAAGTGAAACAACAAATCATTGTGTTTCTCTCTCTCTCTCTCCAAACCAATAAATAAAATTTAAAAGATAAATAAATGATATACTGCATGTGAAGCACTTGGCACAGCTGATATTAAAGGTGTGTTAGTCACTGCAATTGTGTCTTATACACTCAGTGAGTGGGGTCAGAGCCCCAGCAAGAACAGTCTGCTTGTCCCTGAACGTCAGAAGAGGCTGCCCTGGCTGTTCTGGACAGGGAAGTCTCCTGGTGTCCTCTGTGGTGGGGAGCAGGGGGTAGATCTGGCTTCTTGAGCAATTTCCTAAAAGCCTTTGGAACTGCCTTGGCCAATTCTCTAGGAGTGCAGAGCTTACAGTCACCTGTCCCTCCAGTCCCTTCCTCCTTCAATAGCCTTCACTTCATTATCCATTTCAATCTCCTATGCCTGTTTCCATAATTTTTTTTTCAGGTTTTATTTTTTTTATTATTATTTTTAAAATAAATCTTTATTCAGATTATTACAATTGTTTCTCCTTTTCCCCCCATAGCTCCCCTCCACCCGGTTCCCACCCCACCTTCTGCCCTTACCTCCCCCCCGCACTGTCCTCATCCATAGGTGTATGATTTTTGTCCAGTCTCTTCCTGAACCCCCTATTCCCCTTTCCCCCTGAGAATTATCATTCCACTCCCTTTCTATGCCCCTGATTCTATTATATTCACCAGATTATTCTGTTCCTCAGGTTTTTAATTCACTTGATTTTTAGGTTTACTTGTTGATAGATATGTATTTGTTGTTCATAATTTTTCTCTTTACTTTTTTCTTCTTCCTCTTCTTTAAGAATACCTTTCAGCATTTCATATAATACTGGTTTGGTGGTGATGAACTCCTTTAGCTTTTTCTTGTCTGTGAAGCTCTTTATCTGCCCTTCAATTCTGAATGATAGCTTTGCTGGGTAGAGTAATCTTGGTTGTAGGTTCTTGCTATTCATCACATTGAAAATTTCTTGCCACTCCCATCTGGCCTGCATAGTTTCTGTTGAGAAATCAGCTGACAGTCGTATGGGTGCTCCCTTGTAGGTAATTAACTGTTTTTCTCTTGCTGCTTTTAATATTCTCTCTTTGTCTTTTGCTCTTGGCATTTTAATTATGATGTGTCTTGGTGTGGTCCTCTTTGGATTCCTTTTGTTTGGGGTTCTGTGCGCTTCCTGGACTTGTAAGTCTATTTCTTTCACCAGGTCAGGGAAGTTTTCGGTCATTATTTCTTCCAATAGGTTTTCAGTATCTTGCTCTCTCTCTTCTTCTGGCACCCCCATAATTCTGATGTTGGTACACTTAAAGTTGTCCCAGAGTCTTCTTACACTATCTTCAACTTTTTGGATTTTTTTTTCTTTTTGCTTTTTCAGTTGAGTGTTTTTTGCTTCTTTGTATTTCAATTCTTTGACTTGATTCTTGTGTTCCTCTAGTCTGTTTTTGGGTCTCTGTATAATATTTTTTATTTCAGTCAGTGTATGTTTAATTTCTAGTTGGTCCTTTTTCATATCTTCGAGGGTCTCGTTATATTTATCGGCCTTTTCTAGGATATTCTTGAAAAGCCTTATAACCGTGGTTTTGAATTCTATATCCAGTCGTTTGTTTTCCTCCATTTCTTTCGTTTGTGATCTGTTTCTTTGACGCCACATTTTCACTGCTTCCCTGAGTTGGAAGGGTAGATTTGTGTGCTAGGTTTCCTATATGGCCCAGTGGGTCGGCCTCCCCAGTTAACCTGAGGTGGACACTCTTGGTGCACCCCTTTGTGGACTGTGTGTACAGCCTTGTTGTAGTTAAGTCTTGATTGTTGTTGGTATCACTGGGAGGAATTGACCTCCAGGCCAGTTGGCTGTAAGGATCAGCTGTGTCTATGCTGGGAGAAGTTCAGTGCTGGAGGCAGCCTTATAGGATTAGACTTGCCAAATTGCAATAGCCTCTGTGCTCAGCTTGGATGGGGTGGAGTCTCAGGGCGGAGCAGACAGTCTTGGCTTCCTGTCAGCCTTGCCCTTGCGCGCACACACGCTCCTTCAGACCTTCGCCTTCCCCGGCTCCCGAGTCTCCGCCAAGAGTCCAGACTCCCCCCGTAAGAGCGTGGGTCCCCAGGGGCTTGCCCGGAACTGGGGTTCAGTGCAGTCGGGGGCTTCCTTCCCCCTTCTGCCAGAGAAAGTCAGCCAGGCTCTCAGCCACCCTTCCTCTCTGTGCGCACAAAGACCCTTTGCCGTACCTCCAATTCTCTGTGAGCTTTTCTCTTTCCTTCTAGTTGTAGAATTTTCACTCAGCCAGCTTTCCTGTGGTTCTGGATGGTGTCCGTTCTGTCTTTTAGTTGTAGTTTTGAAATTGTTGTGCGAGGCAGCAGTTTAGGTGCTTACCTATGCCGCCATCTTGGTTTCTCCCCTGTTTCCATAATTTCTTAGTCACTTTGGTCTTGGCATAGTCATTAGAAGAGTGATCTGAGAGAGTGTCCTGGAGACTCCCTGCAAATGACATTCCAATTAAAAACTTCCAAGACGGGAGCACAAAACCCAGTGACCAGCTATCCTCCTGTCCATGAACTTGCAAGCCTTGGTAAGCAGATGCAGAGGCAGCTGGCAAGGACCCTTCCTTTCGTTCTCTTCTTAATGCTCAATGATGAGCTCACAGCTTCACCAGGTTCAAAGTCCAGCTGCCTAGCAGCAGCCTTGGGTCCCTATGAAATGCAGTTTTCACAGGCAGTGCCAGCAATGGGAAGCAGCTCTGATATCCCACCAAGAACATTCTAACTTACTAGCTGTTAAAGAAAGGTAGAAGAGCCCTGGCTGGTGTTTCTCAGTGGCCAATGCACTGAAGGGTCGAGGGTTCTATTCTCGGTCAAGGGCATGTACCAGGGTTGCGGGTTCACTCTCTGCCCCCAGTTGTGGCAAGCATGGGAGGCAACTAGCCATTGTGCAAGGAGACAGCACAGAAGTTTCTTGGAGATGGTGGGGTGGGAGAGGCTTGTGACACACTCAGTTTCTATGGTGTCATCACAGAGTGAAGCCAGGATCAAGGATGTGCTGTCAAAGCAAACCTCAGCCTTCCTGCCAGAGTAGAACTGTGGGGTCTACCCCCTGGGAGGACTGCTTCTCTTCAGAGGCCAGGATCTGGGGACTTAATGCTGATAAAGACATCATCTTGGGAAACCAGACTTTAAGCCCAAACCTGGCTCTGCTGGCACAATGCACGTGGCCAAACACTTGGACAGAATTCTGGCAGAATATCAAAGAACTCATAGAGCAGAGAAAATCTTTGAATATTATGAATAGAGAAAATTTCCATTCATCTCCTAATTCACACTAGCGAGATATCCTATGAATAGCAGCAGTGCAGGAAAATCCTCAGAGGGAGTGAGCAGCTGTCAGAGAGGGTAAAATCACAGGGCCGGGCTATAGTACAGATGGAGCAGGACCCACGTCAGAGCTCAACCTTTAGCGTCTCAGACAGGAGAAAACTCCTCAATGAGTGGAGTGACGCACTGAGAAAGCACAAACCTCACCCAACAGCACATTAGCCATTCTGGAGCTAAATCTTTCAAATGGAATGAATTGGGGTGGTGATCATCTGAGGAGAAATCAGCCCTTATTCATCACGGGAAGATTCTGACTGGAGAGAGGGTTATGAACGGTGGAGCTCATGAAACACAGGAGACCACGCAGGGCCCAAAGAAGACTGTTAGAGGGGCCTCATAAGAGAAAACACGATGGAAGGGCAAATCTAGAACACGATTTTACTTGTACTTTTAGTACCAGACATGGCAGACAGACTTTGGCTATAGGGAAAGCAAACATCCTGAGGGAGAGAGTTTGTTCAGATGACAGAGAAGTGCACATATAACCCTTGGGATCCACATGCGGGGGTACTAATCTGTGCATAAGAGAAGAATCTGGGCTCCGTAACTCTTGGCAATTTCCTTTCCATGGGGCTACAATGCCTCTCTTTCTTCTTCTTTCTTCAGCAAAGTCTTGGCCTTGTGTCTTCACATGTGCGTAATCTCTTACTGGTGGTGTCTGGTGGGCAGGAGACCCAGTGGTGGTGTCAGGTGGGCAGGAGACCCAGTGGTGGTGTCAGGTGGGCAGGAGACCCAGTGGTGGTGTCAGGTGGGCAGGAGACCACTTGCCCATCAACAGGCTGGTGACTACCCTTACATTTTGACCACTGGCAAGCATGCCCCAGGGGAATGCTGCTGTGACTGGTTGGTCCATTCATTTATTCATTCATTCAACAAGTACCTTTTAAGTACCTGCTCTGATCTCTACCTGGCACTATTATCTATACCAAAGAACAAGGACAGGGAAGGAGGTCTCAGCGGCAAATGGCTTGGCAACTTTAGGGAAAAGAGAGGGGAATGAGGAAAACAGTAGCACCTTTGAGACTGTAGGAGTGTCTGTGTCCCAAGGTTTCAGGTTGGAGGGGGCTTAGGAGAGAGCATTGGGGAGGGAAGGAGAAAGAACTCCGATCTGACTGTCTGCCATGTGTCAGGCCCGAATATGATTTCTCAGAGCAATCCTGCAAGCCTGGCACCCATAACCTCCCTTTGTAAATAAGGAAGATAAGGCACATGGCACAGCCAGTAAATGGGAGAGCCTTCCTTGAAGCTACATCTGTTCACTCCAAACCCCACTGTCTCCCAACAATCACAAGGGAGAGAACTGGTCCTTTAGCACCACTGTTCTCTGGGTATGTTTCCAGAGACTCCGGGGCCAACAAGAAGCACGTAGTGAACTGGGAGGGTGAGGGGTTGGAAAGAGAGAAGCGGGCTGGCTTTTTTTTTTTTTTAACATCTTATTTATTTTAATCCTTACCTGAGGATGTTTTTCCATTGATTTTTAGAGAAAGTGGAAGAGAGAGGGAAAGACAGAGAGAGATATCAATGTCAGAGAAACACATTGATTGGTTGCCCCCTGCATGTGCTCAACCAGGGCCCAGGCCTGGGAGGAGCCTGCAACCATTTTATGTGCCCTTGACTGGAATTGAACCCAGGACCCTTTGGTCCACAGACTGATGCTCTATCCACTGAGTCAAACTAGCTAGGGCTGGGCTGGCTTTTGGAGACTCTACTTCAAGGAATTGGGAAAGGCACACTCATTCATTCCTCCATCCATTTCCTAAATCTCTGTTGAGCCCTATGGAGTGCCAGGCACTGTGCTCTGGTGCTGGGAATGTGAGTGAATAAGCCTGACATGGTCCCTGCCCTCATGGAACTTCTGTTCTAGGAGGCAGCCATCCAGCACGCTATGCTATGGGCAGCCTCTCCTGCCCATGGCCTTGGCAGTCCCTGCCCTTATGCCTTTCTCTCATATGCTCATCTTTCTCATCACAGTAACAGCCTGCTGACCTGGTCACACAGGTGGGCCTGACAGGCACTGGGAGAGCTGAAGTCTATTCCACATGCTAAGCCCAGAGGAGAATCACATAACCCAGATTCACAGGGCTGAGAGTGACTTCTGGGAGGAAGATGTCAGCTAAGACCTGGAAGAATAAGTTCCAGCCTGGTGTGTGCTGAGAAGCACCTTCCAGAGACAAACACGCTAGGTGTGCTAGTGACGGAGCAGAGTGAAAGGGGCTGGAGGAAGGCCAGTGCCGTGTTTGTGAGGAGCACAGAATATGGGGTGGATGGAGGAGAAGAGGGACCCAGTCAACAAGGGCCCTTAGACTGGACCCTAAGAAGACCGTGAAAAATGTTGGGTTTGGGAGATGACCTGATCAGGTTTGTAGTTTATCCCCTCATTCAGAAGCCCAAGGCTGCAACAGTGAGGAGAGCTGTTCAAGGATCCATTAAATTGGTGCAGATGTGGTTATAGAGTGAGAATGTGAGTTCTGTCTTTTTTTCCTCATGAACCAAGGTTTCCAAGAGATGCAGTGAACAGAATTACTATAGGTGGCCTCAATGCGAGCTGAAGACTTCATGGTTCTCCAGAAATTTTAGGATAGTTGTGCATGAGCAAACATCCCCCTCTTGTGGCCGAAAGAAGTATTGCTATTGTGTTCACAAACGTGCCTGCAGGAACCTTGGTTCTCACTGTGAAAGCCAGGTGAGAAAGGAAGTTGGGGCTGCATGTAGCTGTGGGACCAGGGGGTTCCCACCTTTTTTTTTTTTTTTAGAAACCTGAATATATATATATATATATACACACTGAGTGGCCAGATTATTATGATCTCTGAACGCATAATAATCTGGTCACTCAGTGTATATATACATATATATATATATATTTAGAAAAAAAATGCTAGGAAGACACTCAATGTTACCAGTGATTCTGGAGTAGGTGATTACATTTTTTTCATCCATATTTTTAAAGTTTCTGTTATGGACATGGATTACTTTTGTTAAAAAAAAGAGAGAGAGAAAAAATGTATCACATTACAAACCTGGTTGGTTACAAAGCCACAAAGAGAGGGTCTGTTTGGGGGACCAGACTTCCTGAAGGATGCCTTACCCACTCTCTCCAGCCATGTCCTTCATTCCCCTTCAGCTCATACCCCAGCCTCTCCTGCCCATGGTCTTGGTGATCCCTTTCTCTCATGTGTCTACCTTTCACTCATAAAAGTAACACCTTCCTGACCTAGTCACACCGGTGGGCCTGACAGCTGGTTCTGGGAGAGCTGGAAGTCTATTCCACACTTGAGGGTTCTAGCCTGTGTGGCTCTGATGCTGAACCAGGGCCGGTCTGCCACATGTGCTGCATCGATGGGGTCTTTGCCTGGACAACTTTTCTGATGTTGAACAAGGGGCTCACCTGGCCTGCAGGTTTGGTCACTCTCATCACCTTCACAGATTTTGTTTCTCCTGCTTGAAACTCTTCAAACTCTTCTCATGGGTGGGGAAGCTGCTTGACTTACCCTCTGGAAGGTTCCCTGATGCTGGTCTAAGGTCCTGGAACATTCTGAGCTGTATTCCAGCACTGGTACCTGCAAGTTTCACTGAGTCTGCATGAGCTACTGGTGGGGTCTTCTTCCAGCAAGTTCCTGATCTGAGCTGAACTCCTTGTCCTCAGTCCTGAGGTCACCAACTAAAATGATACATAGAGCAAAGTAAAAAGCTATTGAAATAAAATCCATGCCCATCATAGGGGATCAATTACATAAATAATGGCATATGATAGAGCAACAAAAATGAGGTTGTAAAATAATAAATGATCGTACATTTTTTAAAAAAGTTATAAATACTATACATGTAGTAAGATTATAAGTTGCTTTCATTTTCTTTTTTAAAAATATTTTTTATTGATTTCAAAGAGAAAGGGAAGGGGGAGAGAGATAGAAACATCAATGATGAGAGAGAATCATTGATTGGCTGCCTCCTGCATGCCCTGCGGATCGGGCTCAAAAACCAGGCATATGCCCTGACCAGGAATTGAACCATGACCTCCTGGTTCACTGAGCCACACCGGCTGGGCTACTTTCATTTTCTTTTTAGCTGTATTTGTATTTCCTATAATGAACATGTATTACTTTTATAAGAAAATGTCTCAAATTATTATTTTACAAACTTGGAGAGTGGATGAGGAAAATGCAGGGGACCAAAATGGTAGTGGAGTGATAGGAGGGGAAATCTGAGAAGTCTGGAAGAATAAGTTGAGCTCTCCTGGCCACACAGGAAGAGGGTGTTGCTAAGGAAGGTAGCTAAAAAAGTTGCTCCAAGGGGCCAAGGTTAGTGACCTCCAAAGAGTGAAGTCCTGGGTATCCCTTGGAGGGTGGCAGAGGATGGAGGCTTGAGGTAACTCCAGAATAGGTAAAAAGGAAGGGGCCCAGGCAGAGGGAAGAAAGCAGGATTTGACGGTGTGGTCCTGTGTTGGATAAAGAATTCATATACATCTTAAACAATAATTTAAAAATAATTTTATATGTAAGCACTTTGTAGTTTATATTTCTCATTTACTTTCTCCTCTATTATTTTATCTGATGCTTGCAGATGAGGAAACAGAGGTTCAGAGAAGTTAAAGAACTTGCCCAAGATCACATAGTATACAGTGGAGCCAGGACCTGAATCCAGTTGGTTCCAGTGTTCATTTTGCTGAGCTACGATACTCAGCTTTCCTTCATGAGCATGGGCAGTGAAGGTGAATAAAGGCGTGAGGCCAAGGGGGATATTACATCGAACACTGACTGATTAGAACAGATGCTGGTTTAATCTGCAGATCCAGAGGCAGGGGCCTGGAGTCCTCTTATAGGACCCAGTGATAAGCATTAGATGCTGGACCTTAGAGAGGTCCTGAGGGTTGGGGGAGGGGACAGGTAGTAGGAGGGGAGTAACTGGAGTGGCCAAGGTGGTTATTAGGGGACACAGCAGAAACCTGATTAACAACTAGTCCAGAAGCATTTCAATACTTTAACAACCCATCCATCCATTCTGGTGGGCACCAGGTAAGTGTCATCCTTGCCTCTTGCCTCCCCTCGTTTTGTGTCCCAGAGATCCCAACAGAGACAGGAGACAAGAGACTCCAGAAGCTGTCCAACGTGTCGCTTATTTCAGTGGGGGAGCTGAAATAAGGACACAGAACAGGAAGAGACTGATGTTCTCCCTGATGTAGGTGTCCATGGGCACCTACAAATTTGTGAAGTCAACTCTTGGTTCCTTGTGCTTATGCAAAGATCAGTGGACACTACTGATCTAAAGCAGCAGCCTCCTAGTGGTGTTTCTTGGCTTTGCAATGAGCATGCATTGTCCTGCTACAAAGGAGTGCTAAGTTCTGAGAACTTACAGCAAACAGAAAGTGAGGTACTGACTCTTCTCTGAAGGAGGACACAGGAGTGTGCGCAGCGCCTCCACCCTGCCTGCTCCCCTAGGGTGAGGTGGATGCCTCATCAGGTCTATTCTCTTGATTCCCAACCCCCTTGCTTTCCCTGAAGCAGAGCCCCCTCCATACACCCCACTGGGTGGCTTGATCTCCTAGGTCCCCTTCAAATTGAATACAGGCTACATGTAGGGAAGAAGAAAAGATAAAGTTATTGTCAATAAAGTTCTCCGTGAGGTACACCATTGAGTGTGATTTGGCTAAAAAGCAATCACACCAGAATTCAAAACAGCCCAATGCTGTACCTTGTGTAACTCTGCAGGAATGAAGGACACAGCTGTGGTTGGGGCACCTGTGAATGACTGAGATGAGGCTTTCCGTTCCCTTTGCTGTCCTCCAATGACCTCAGTAGCTCTGAGTTCTGGAATTAAGGCCTCATACTTGTTTGATGATCACACTCAGCTTTCAGCACAGACCTGAAGCTGTGATGTTCTGTCCTGCTTTTCAACACAGGCGGGCCCAGGAAAAAGAAACGAACACCTTGATCTTTTCTCCAGGGATGCTGCCTCTTACCACTGGCTTGGAGGGATTGGTGCTCCCAAGACTCAATTGGCTGAAGCTGGTGATGGGAGGGGATTCTTGTGCAGATGGTGGAAGTACTGTCTTCCCCCAGAAAACGTCCTGTTCTGGAGCCAATTAAGAAAGTGGGGCTCTGAAAGAAATAAGGACAATTACTCGCTCTTGTTAGACATTTCCCCTAGTGCAGTGGTCGGCAAACTCATTAGTCAACAGAGCCAAATATCAACAGTACAACGATTGAAATTTCTTTTGAGAGCTGAAAACCAACTTCTGCGCATGGGTCAAGAAGTTTCAATCGCACTGTACTGTGCGCACCCGCACGTGGTATTTTGTGGAAGAGCCACACTCAAGGGGCCAAAGAGCTGCATGTGGCTCTCGAGCCGCAGTTTGCTGACCACTGCCCTTGAGTGTGGCTCTTCCACAAAATACCATGGCCTGGGCGAGTCTATTTTGAAGAAGTGGCGTTAGAAGAAGTTTAAGTTTAAAAAATTTGGCTCTCAAAAGAAATTTCAATCGTTGTACTGTTGATATTTGGCTCTGTTGACTAATGAGTTTGCTGACCACTGCCCTAGTGTATTTCTTCAAAAATTATTATTTTTCTGGTTACAAAGCAACATGTGTTCATTGCAAAAAATAATTGTTACATTTTTAATAAAAAATGTTTAAAGAGAAAGTCCTTTATAATCCTATTTCCCAAGATAATGTAATTTTTTTTTTTTTTTTTTTAATATGTTTTATTGATATTTCACAGAGAGGAAGGGAGAGGGATAGAGAGCTAGAAACATCGATCAGCTGCCTCCTGCACACCTCCCACTGAGAATGTGCCCGCAACCAAGGTACATGCCCTTGACCGGAATCGAACCCGGGACCTTTCAGTCCGCAGGCCGACGCTCTATCCACTGAGCCAAACCGGTTTCGGCGATAATGTAAATTTTTAAAAATTAAAAATTTCTTTCCAGTTTTATTGAGATATGGAAAAGTTATATATATTTAAGGTGTACAGGTTGATTATTTCAAATTAAATTTTGATTCATTTTGGTGAAATAGTTATTTTGAAAATTAAATAAGTTTGATTTACATTAAAGTAAATATAATTTGGATCTATTGATATGATCATATTTCCTGAATTTTTCTCTAAATGTCCTAGTTTCAAATATTGTCTAGTTGTTCGCAACAGATATCAGAACAGCCCAGAAATTCCAATTTTAAAAAATCCAACCTACCTCTCCCAGTTGGCTTCTGAAACCTGGAAACAGTACCCAAATCCTTTGTTAGTACACTTGTATTAGTTTTCTTTGCTGAGTAACAAATTACTCTAAAACTTAGCAACTTAAAACAACTCACATGAATATTCTGTCTCTGAGGGTGGGAAATCGGGGAGCAGCTGAGCTGGGTGATTCTAGCTCAGGTCCTTTATGAGGACAAGGCCAAGAAGTCTGCTGAGACGGGGAGTTTTTTCAAACTTTGGGTTTGTGTCTCTAGGCAGGGGTCCTCAAACTTTTTAAACAGGGGGGGCCAGTTCACTGTCCCTCAGACCGTTGGAGGGCTGGACTATAGTTTAAAAAAAAAAAAACTATGAACAAATTCCTATGCGCACTGCGGGCCCAGGACAAGTCGGCTGCTCAGCAGGACAGGCAGCAGCACCCGGTGGGCCGGATAAATGTCCTCGGCGGGCCGCATGTGGCCCGCGGGCCGTAGTTTGAGGACCCCTGCTAGAGATAACAAGTTTGCTAAGAACATAATGTGGAAAGATCACACACCTCGGTCGCACGGTTAGTCTTTCAGTAAGAAGGTAAACAGAGGGGTACAGAGTCAAAGCCCTTACTTTTCAGTTTCAAGAAGAGGGTGGGTAAGAAGCCCAGGAATGGAAAGTGCAGCGAGCAATGTGAAACCTGAGTTTGATTCTGTATTGTGGAAGGACATGTATTTTAGTTTCTGTAGAGAATGATTTAAAAATTGAGTGTTTAAATAATACTTTAAATGAAGCATACACAGGTAAGAATGAGAATGTCACAGGAAAAAAACCCCAAAAAAACCCCAAAAACCTCTAGGAAGTCATCCAAGACCTAATTTATGTCCCACAGGTAAAAAGGCAAAAGCTAAGATGAATAGAGAGACACAGTGCTGGGTCAACATAGATTTGGTCTTTCTTTGGAGGAGGACAGACCCCTCCCTATTCTCATACATCCGTTCTCTCTTCTCCTAACTGCTGGACAGGTTCATTAAGTTCTCACTCTCCAGTATGAGCTCCATCTCCTCTCCAATGCCCAGGTGCTTTTCCCAGTCCCAGCACTGCAGCTCCCAGGGCAGAATGGCCAGGAACTTCTCCAGCACCAGCAGCTTCAGGTTCAGTTCCTTCGAGTGCATCTCAGGCCTCAGCCACCGGCAGCAGAGTTTCTGGGGACATGGCAGAACCTCAAGGGATCCCAAACCTCCTGGTCTTAGAACTGTGTGAAGTGTGGACAGGCCAGCTCCGGCTGGAAGATTCCTTGTAGCTAGGTCTCTTCCTTACCCGCCTCAAGTGGTCCTCTGCCTCTACCTTCATAGTCAGAATTCTGTCCTATTTTTGAGGGGTCTGGGTGACCAAGGACACAGCTCCCTCTCCCCCTTAATGCTTGATCATTCTTAACTGGAGAAGTCCCCAACTGAGGCTCACTTGTGCAGGGAAGATTAAGTTTCAGGTAAACTTCTCATGAGTTTCTTTATATTTAGGCACTTTCTGAAAACCATAAAATCCATTAAAAATTAAAAACCTGATTATAGAAAATTTCAGTCCCATTAAAGAGAATACAATAATACAATGAACTCTCCCATATCCATCACACAGCTTCCATAGCTCAAGGCCCCTTATTTTCTGCCATTCTTGTTTCTTCCACGCCCCATCACACTTCCTATGTGTGTGTAGTACTTTAAAGCAAATCCCACACAGTATACACAGTATATCTTTTTTCTGATAGATAACTCAGTATGTAGCTCTAGGAGTTAAGAAAATTACACTTGGAAAAAAAAAAGATTTTTTTTTGGTTAATTCTCACCTGAGGATATTTTCCATTGATTTTTTTAGAAAGGGTGGAAGGGAGAGGGAGAGGCAGAGAGAGAGAGAGAGAGAAACATCTATTGGTTGTCTCCTGCATGTGCCCTGACCAAGGGCCAGGGATCAAGCCTGCAAGGGAGGTAGTGCCCTTGACCAGAATAGAACCTGGGACCCTTTAGTCAGAGGACTGACGCTCTATCCACTGAGTCAAACCGGCCAGGGCTACATTTGAACTTTAAAAAAAAAAAAAAAAAAAAAAAAAATATATATATATATATATATGATAGTAGAGAGAATAGTTTAGTGATCTCCCCGTACCTATTTCCACCCCCAATAATTATTGACACCTGGCTAATCTCCTTACATCTGCTCCCCGCCCCACCCCGCCACTGGGTATTTTTCAAGCAAATCTCAAACATCATTTCATCCATATAGTCTGCAGTATGTGTTCCTAAAACTATTTTCCTTTTTAAAGCGCAACCCCAATAGCATTATCCCAACTGAAAATTTAAAACAGATCCTTAATATCATCAATGTTCACATTTTTCTGATTTTTAAAAAATTCACAATTTTATGGTTGTTAGAATCATGATCCAAATAAGGTCTACACATTGCATTTGGTTGATAAGTCTCTTAGTCTACAGGTCCACTTCTCTTAAATTATTTTTGTCTTGAAACTTCAAGTATTTCAGCTGTTTGTTCTTAGAACGAAAAGACACTTAAATGCTTGAGCGCCTGTTGTGTGATCCGCACTGTGCTTTGTGCTGGAAATACAGGCCTGAGCGGACAGCCATGGGCCTGACTCTCCATCTGGGCAATTCCTCGATTCTCTCTGGGCCTGGGTACTCCCTGTAACAGAAGTGGATTGGGGCTGGATGTTCTCTACTAAAGGCTCCTCTGTGACTCACATGGACCCCCTCTCATCACTGTGATCCACGGTAGGATCTACGCCAGCCGAGCATATTCCCTGGGAACTCTCGCCACGACCCATCCGAGCGGGGCCGGCGCACGCAACGACACGCCGCCTTTCCAGGAGGCCGTCCACCTGCCTAGGTGCTTGGAAGCCCAGGTAACGCCAGAGGAGCCTGCCCCAAACGCCGGAAAATCCTCACCACACGCAGGGCGAGTAGGCTGCGGTCCGCTCTGACCGCGGAGGCGAGCGGTAACGGTAGCGGCTCGGACCTCCGGGGCGCGGGCCCGCCCCCGCCCCCGCCCCCGCCCAACTGCTATCCTCAGAGTCCCCTGTGGAGGGCCGTTAGCCACGGGCTCGAGGCTCTACGACCTTTCTGTGTCCTGTGCCAGGAGGTGACCCTGCACAGAAAGCACCCCCCAAAACCCCCCACCAAGGCGCCTCGGTCACCCAGCCCTTGGTTCTGGGGCCAGAAGAGGCAGAAACACTCGGCTGGGCGGGGGCTCCGGACTACATTTCCCAGGAGACTCCGGACACAGTACACTTCCGGTCGTGCGGCACAAAAATACCCACACACGGTAACGTGGTGTTGGCACGGAGACAAATCCCCGGGTATTTGGGCTTCTGAATCCCTTGAACAGAGGAGCGGAGACAGAGAAGAGGGATGAAGTAGGGACGGAGAATGGGAAATTTGGTTGTAAAGCAACGTTAAAGAGCACAACCCCTCCTGTTTACCTTTTTTGTTTCCACGGGCGCTCATGGTTCGCACGAACATCGCACAGCCCTCTGGGTAATGCAGGCGACGTTGCCTTAAGGACTATGGGAAATGTAGTCACTGATTAACTGTTACTACAATGTAATACCATTATATAGACTTATAGCTGACCTTTGAAATATATTGCGGAATTCTCTTTTAAAATACCACAATTTTATTTCTATTTCCCTTTAGAAAAGAAATCCTTGTGATTTTCACAATATCCAAACTAAATCCACTGTGCTCACTTAGGCCTGAGTATTTGCACATAACTGACACGTCTGACTATGGCTTTGCACCAGGCCTGCATTCTGTCCTGAGCGGCAGTGCAGAGTCACTGCTACGATACAGGTGAAATTCTTTCATTAGCACAGTCAGTATAACGCGCAGGTCTGTATTAATCACGAGGGGTAACCTCTTTACCAGGATATTACTAGAACCTTTTGCCAAGGTAGTAACAGGAAAATGCACCTGTGATAAGCCAGGTTTGCTGAGCAAAGGGGATAAAACCCTTTCGTCTTGTCCACCCAAACAAGTTTTACCTCCCTAACATTTACGGAATCCGTGCCTTTCTCTTCATGCCAACACCCCGTGCTGTATTTCAGACACTGCATTTCCTGATCAACCTGCTCGCAGTCTTGTTCCCTTAAGTTTTTCTCCACTCTGCCACCAAAGTAATTGTCACTGCTCTGCTTAAGGCTCTTCATTGGCTAAAAGAATCAAGTTCACACTCCTTGGTTGGCATGTGTATTTGACCTCAACTACTGTCTCCTGTTAGTCTTCTTATACATAAGAACCATCCTTTAGGTCAGTGATTTTTCAAATGGTGTGCTGCAAGAATTTTTAAAACATACATTACCTGACTAGTCAGAGGCATTGACCTCTTTTCCCTTAGATTGTAAAAAAAGAAAAATACAACAGCCAATACATCAATAGCCATCCACTGTGAATGAATTAAAACTATATCTACTTTTTTTTTTTTGTCAGATCAGCAAAAAGTATATTTTGGTGTGCCGCATAATTTTAGTAATTAATTTATGTGTCCCATGAGATGAAAAAGGTTGAAAATCGCTGCTCTAGATGGTTCTTCATCTCATGTGATTGATGCTTTAAAGTTTTTGTCACTATTTTTAAAAAATTCGGGGCATAAATACCTGCTTTTAACAGTTGCACCTAAAAAAGGGTGATAAATTCCAAATGTAGTTAGATTTGCAAAGTATTCTCTAAAAGTACTCGAAATAGGTTTCTATAGGTAGAGACCAAGTTCCTCATCCTCTGATAAAATTAGAACTTCATTCCTCTGAACAAAATATTTTATTACATGATAAGGTTAACTCACACCTAGGTGTTTTCTAGGCCTTGTAAAGTTACACAAAAGATTAAAAATGATAGTTATTGTATAAAGTACTTATTACAAAACTCCAGTAAGACTATAAATGTAAAATAGATGAGTGATTTTTAACACAATATTTGAAATGTCTATAGATCTTAGACATCTATATGTCTAAACATCTATTATGATCCAAAGAGCAGTAATCATACTGAAGCTTTAGAGAAGCTTTGGAGAAGGAAGGCATTCTTCTTTTTTTTTTTGCTGGCTGCTTGTCATTTATTTTCCCTTGGTGCAAGGCACATGTTTACAGGGTGTTAGGAAGGCTCACGTGTGGCTTGGATAGTAAAGAGCAGGGCTCTCTCTACTTCCTTTTTGGTGTTTTGCTGTTTTGATACTAAAGAACCCAATTCCTTCTGCTTGCTGCAGCCTGCCTTGTCTAGGGGTGCGGTTGGGACAGGGGAAGAGGGTGGTGAGAGGAGCTCAAAGGAGCCTAGAGCCTCTGTAAGTCTGGTGGTTGGTGGCAGCCACTCAGGATGGGGGCCCAGCATTGGCTTTGTCAGACTGGCCGTCAGGCTGCTTCCTTGTGGCTTTCCCGAGCCAAGTCAAAGGTGATCATGCTGCTTGAGGCCTGAGGAGATTCTGCATGTTCTGGGGACTCCAACACCGTGGCCATGAACAGGAGAGGGGAGCATACTTTTAAAGGCTATCAAAAAGCCTAGATAGGAATGAACTGTAGAGAGCAGAAAGATAAATGAAGTGTGCGCACATCAAAGCATTAAAAACTTTCCCTTTGGAGTGGGAATACTTGGAAGACACACAATTTCCATTGGCTTTTAACTTAGGTAGGAAGAATGGCTGGTATCATAAATGTAGAAAATTTAAATGATAAAGCAGTTAAGAAGTCATATCAAAAATATGTTATCTATTCTTAACATTCAAAAGCAGAATATCCTCCCTCTTCATTTATTTAATTTCTTTGATTTTGGTGTTTAAAATGTGAAATCATTCATTTTTTGCTCAAGGAGAGAGTACATTTGTTGAGAAAGCAGCAGCCAAGGCCAGAATATGTAATTCTCATTAATCAAGTAAGGGAGGCTGAAGTCAAGACTGAGAAGAGCCACAGTGCAGAGTATTTTCTTTTTTAAAAAAATAATTTTAAAATTATTCTGCTGAATATTTTATTTTTTAATTACTTATTTATTTTTATTTCAGAGAGGGAGAGATAGAATCATCAATGATGAGAGAGACTCATTGATTGTCTGCCTCCTGCACGCGCCCTCCCCCCCCCCCCCCGCCCCGCCCCGCCCCATCTGGGGACTGAGCCTGCAACCTGGGCATGTACCCTTGACCGGAGTCAAACCTGGGACCCTTCAGTCCACAGGCCAATGCTCTATCTACTGAGCCAAACCGGCTAGGGCCAGAATAATTTTCTTAAGGTACAAACGCAATTATCTTTTTTTAAAATTTCTTTATTGATTAAGGTGTTACATATGTGTCCTTCTTCCCCCATTACACCCTTATCCCTCCCACTCGATGCCCTCACCCCCTGTTGTCTGTGTCCATTGGTTAGGCCCATATGCATGCATACAAGTCCTTTGGTTGATCTCTACCCCCACCCTCCCCTACCTTCCCTCCGAGGTTTGATGGTCTGATCGATGTTTCTCTGTCTCTAGAACTGTTTTTGTTCATCAGTCTATGTTGTTCATTATATTCCACAAATGAGTGAGATCATGTGATACTTATCTTTCTCTGACTGGCTTATTTCACTTAGCATAATGCTCTCCAGTTCCATCCATGTTGTTGCAAATGGTAGGAATTCCTTCTTTTTTAGTGCAGCGTAGTATTCCATTGTGTAGGTACCACAGTTTTTTAATCCACTCATCTGCTGATGGGCACTTAGGCTGTTTCCAAATCTTAGCTATGGTAAATTGTGCTGCTATGAACATAGGGGTGCATATATCCTTTCTGATTGGTGTTTCTAGCTTCTTGGGATATATTCCTAGAAGTGGTATTACTGGGTCAAATGGGAGTTCCATTTTTAGTTTTTTGAGGAAACTCCATACTGTTCTCCACAGTGGCTGCACCAATCTGCATTCCCACCAGCAGTGCACCAGGGTTCCTTTTTCTCCGCATCCTCGCCAGCACTTGTCATTTATTGATTTGTTGATGATAGCCATTCTGACAGGTGTGAGATGATACCGCATTGTCGTTTTGATTTGCATCTCTCTGATGATTAGTGACTTTGAGCATGTTTTCATATGTCTCTTGGCCTTCCTTCTGTCTTCTTTCGAAAAGTTTCTATTTAGGTCTGTTGCCCATTTCTTGATTGGATTGTTTATCTTCCTTTTGTTGAGTTGTATGAGTTCCCTGTAAATGTTGAAGATTAAACCCTTATCAGTGATAACATTGGCAAATATGTTCTCCCATGTAGCGGTCTTTCTTGTTGTTTTGTTGATGGTTTCTTTTGCTGTGCAAAAGCTTTTTATTTTGATGTAGTCCCATTTCTTTATTTTCCATTGCCCTAGGAGCAGTATCAGTGAAGAAGTTCCTTCAGCATATGTCTGAGATTTTGCTGCCTGTGGATTCCTCTAGTATTTTTATGGTTTCCCTCTTATGTTTAAGTCCTGTATCCATTTTGAGTTTATTTTTGTGTATGGTGTAAGTTGGTGGTCTAGTTTCATTTTTTTGCATGCATCTGTCCAATTTCCCCAACACCATTTGTTGAAGAGACTGTCTTGACTCCATTTTATGTTCATGCCTCCTTTGTCGAATATTAATTGGGCATAGTGGTTTGGGTCGATTTCTGGGTTCTCTATTCTATTCCATTGATCTATATGTCTGTTCTTGTGCCAGTACCAGGCTGTTTTGAGAACAGTGGCTTTGTAATACAGCTTGATATCTGGTATTGAGACCCCTCCCCCTACTTTGTTCTTCTTTCTCAGGATTGCTGCAGCTATTCGGTGTCTTTTTTTATTCCAGATGAATTTTTGGAGAGTTCTTTCTAGGTCTGTGAAATATGCCATTGGTATTTTAATGGAGATTGCATTGAATCTATAGATTGCTTTGGGTAGAATGGACATTTTGATGATGTTGATTCTACCAATCCATGAACACGGTATGTTCTTCCATCTGTTTATATCTTCTTCTATCTCTTTTTTTCAGTGTTCTGTAGTTTCTTGCATATAGGTCTTTTACTTCTTTAGTTAAGTTTATTCCTAGGTATCTTAATTTTTTTGGTACAATGGTAAATAGGATTGCTTTTTTAGTCTCTCTTTCTGTAAGTTCACTATTGGTGTATAGAAATGCCATAGATTTCTTGGCATTAATTTTGTATTCTGCTACCTTGCTGAATTCATTTATTAAGTCTAATAATTTTTTGATGGAGTCTTTAGGGTTTTCTATGTACAGTATCATGTCGTCGGCGAATAAGGACAGTTTTACTTCTTCTTTTCCAGTTTGGATGCCTTTTATTCCTTCTTCTTGTCTGATAGCAATGGCTAGTACTTCCAGTACTATGTCGAACAGGAGTGGTGAGAGAGGGCATCCCTATCTTGTTCCTGTTCTTAGGGGAAATGGTTTTAATTTTTGTCCATTGAGTGTGATGCTGGCTGTGGGTTTATCATATATGGCTTTTATAATGTTGAGGTATGATCCTTCTATTCCCACCTTGCTGAGAGTTTTTATTAAGAAAGGGTGTTGGATTTTGTCAAATGCTTTTTCTGCATCAATTGATATGACTATGTGATTTTTCCCCCTCAATTTGTTTATGTGATGTATCACGTTTATTGATTTGCGGATATTGTACCATCCTTGCATCCCTGGTATAAATCCTGCTTGGTCATGGTGTATGATCTTTCTGATGTACGGCTGGATCCGATTTGCTAGAATTTTGTTGAGGATTTTGGCATCTATGTTTATGAGGGATATTGGCCTGTAATTCTCTTTCATTGTGTTGTCTTTATCTGGTTTTGGTATTAGGGTGATGGTGGCTTCATAGAATGAGTTTGGAAGTGTTCCTTCCTCTTGAATTTTTTGGAATAGTCTGAGGAGGATAGGTTTTAGTTCTTCCTTGAATGTTTGGTATAACTCTCCTGTGAAGCCGTCTGAGCCTGGGCTTTTGTTTGCTGGAAGCTTTTTGATGACTGCTTCAATTTCTTCCATAGTTATTGGCCTATTGAGATTTTTAGAATCTTCCTGATTGAGTTTTGGAAGGTTGTATTTTTCTAGGAATATGTCCATTTCCTCCAGGTTGTCTAGTTTGTTGGAATAGAGTTGTTCATAATATTTTTTAACAATCCTTTGTATTTCTGTGGGGTCTGTTGTTATTTTGCCTCTATCATTTCTGATTTTGTTTATTTGAGTCCTCTCTCTTTGCTTCTTGGTGAGCCTGGCTAGAGGTTCATCAATCTTGTTTATCCTTTCAAAGAACCAGCTCTTGGTTTCAATGATCTTTTGTATTGTTTTTTTTTGGTCTCTATGTCATTCATTTCTGCTCTGATCTTTATTATCTCCCTCCTTCTGCTCACTCTGGGCTTTTCTTGTTGCTCTCTTTCTAATTCTTTGAGTTGTACCATTAGATGATTTACTACCTTTTTCTTGTTTTTTGAGGTAGGCCTGTAGAGCTATAAACTTCCCTCTCAGGACTGCTTTCATTGTGTCCCACAGATTTTGGATTGTTATGTTTTTAATGTCATTAGTTTCCAGAATGTTTTTAATTTCTTCTTTGATCTCTTTGGTAACCCAATCAATATTTAATAACATGCTATTCAGCTTCCAAGTGTTTGAGTGTTTTGGATTGTTTTTATTGTTGTTTATTTCTAATATTATGCCATTGTGGTCTGAAAAGATGCTTGGTATGATTTGAATCTTCTTGAATTTGGGGAGACTTTGCTTGTGACCCAGTATGTGGTCTATTTTTGAAAATGTCCCATGTGCATTTGAGAAGAACATATATTCCGCAGCTTTGGGGTGAAATGTTCTGAAGATGTCAATTAAGTCCATCTGATCTAGTGAGTCATTTAGGATTGTTGTTTCTTTGCTGATTTTTTGTCTAGAGTATTTATCCAGTGTTGCCAGTGGTGTGTTAAAGTCCCCTACTATGATTGTATTGTTGTCTATCTCTCTCTTGATATCGTCCAGGAGATTTTTTTATGTATTTGGGTGCTCCTGCATTGGGTGCATATATGTTTACCAGGGTTATATCCTCTTGTTGTATCGATCCCTTTAATATTATGAAGTGGCCTTCCTTATCTCTTGTTATGGCCTTCACTTTGAGGTCTATTTTGTCAGATACAAGCATTGCTACCCCAGCTTTTTTTTTTTTTTCATTTCCATTCGCTTGAAAGATATTTTTTCAATCCCTTCACTTTCAGTCTGTGTGAGTCTTTTGTTCTGAGGTGGGTCTCTTGTAGACAGTATATATATGGGTCATGTTTTTTTTATTCATTCAGCCACTTGATGTCTTTTGATTGGAGCATTTAGTCCGTTTACGTTTCAAGTTATTATTGAAAGATATTTGTTTGTAGCCATTATTACTTTTTGAGGCTGTGTTCCTTCTTACCTTTTTGTTTCTTCTTTTTACAGCATTCCCTTTAACATTTCTTGCATTGCTAGTTTGGTAGTGATAAACTCCCTTAGCCTTCTTTTTGTCTGTGAAGCTCCTGATTTCCCCTTCAGTTTTGATTGATAGTCTTGCTGGATAGAGTATTCTTGGATTGAGTCCCTTGCTTTGCATCACTTTGTATATCTCCTTCCATTCCCTTCTAGCTTGATGTGTTTCTGTTGAGAAATCATTTGATAATCTGATGGGGGGTCCTTTGTAGGTAACTCTCTGTCTCTCTCTTGCTGCCTTCAAGATTCTCTCTTTGTCAATAACATTTGTCATTGTAATTATGGCATGTCTTGGTGTGGGTCTTTTGGGATTCATCTTGCTTGGGACTCTTTGTACTTGAGTAACTTTTTTCTTCCCCATATCAGGGAAGTTTTCTGTCATTATTTCTTCAAATAAATTTTCTAATCCTTGCTGCTCTTCTTGTCCTTCTGGCAGCCCTATTATACGTATGTTATTTCGTTTTGCATTGTCCCAAAGCTCCCTTAGGCTCTCCTCCTGCTTTTTAATTTATTTTCTCTAGTTGCTGTTCAGATTGGGCTTGTTTCTGTACCTGATCTTCTAACTCGCTGATTCGGTCCTCTGCTTCTTCTAGTCTTCTGTTGAAGCCTTCCATAGAGTTTTTGATTGTAGCTATATCGTTTTTCATTTCATTTGCATAGGTTGTTGATTTTCTCGTCCATCCGGTGTATGAACTGTATGACCATTACTATAAATTCTTTTTCTGTCATGTTGCATGCTTCCATTTCACTTATTTCCTTACTTGGCGATTCCTCCTTTTCTTTCCTCTGAGGATTGCTTCATGGTCTCCCCATTCTGACTATCACCAGAAGGTTCAGATGTCAAGTTGCGGGAGCCTGGACTGTGTGCAGTGGGAGTTTTGCGCCCCTCAAGTGTCACTGAAGAGCTCTGATACCAAGACATGCGGGTGCTGTGGGTTGGTGGGAACCACGCTTGCCCTGGGTCAGAGTCATAGGCACTTAGTGTGGTCTTGTGTGTGCACCTAGAATCAGGGACCCTGCCTGTGCCACATTGAAACAGAGAACCCACTGGCATGTGCCAAAAATCAAAGTCCCCTATTGCGTGTCAGGAGTCAGAGGCTCCCTGTGTCCATGCTGAGAATCGAGTATCAGAGTCTCTGTTTCTTGGTGCTACCTCACACTGAGAATCAGGTCCCTGTGTGCACATGTGCCAAGAATTGGAGTCACTGGCTCTTAGTGTGAATGTACTGGGAATCAGGAATCTCAGGCACACGTAATGAGGAATGAAGTCTAGTCACTGGTGGTCAATGCTGCCTCTTGTGTGGAGATTCAGGGTCCCCGATCTGCCTGGGAGACCGGGTTGCTCAGTCGCACTGTGTTGGCAGGAGGTCCACTTCTGCCCTGTGGTAAACAGCCTTCTGTGTGCACTTGCCCTGAATCAAAGTCAGGTGGCTCTGCCCCTTAGTGTGAGTATGGGGTCTGGTCACACGGGTGTGCACTGTGGGAAACAAACTCCCTATGTCCACGTACCCAGGCTCAAATTCAGCACTGCCTTCCTGTGTGGGCACAGGGTCTGGTCGTGGGGAACAAACTCCCTGAGACTGCAAATCCAGGTTCAAATTCACTGCAGCCTCTCTGCTAAGGTGCAGGGTCTGATCATGGGAAACAAACTCCCCGGGTTTGCACCCCCAGGCTCAAATTCAGTGCTGTCTCCCTGCGTGGGTGTAGGATCTGGTCGCAGAAGACAATCTCCCCAAGGTCGTGCACCTATGCTCAAATTCAGGACTGCCTTCCTGCCTGGGTGTGGAGACGAGTCGTGGAAAACAAATTCCCCGAGTTTGCAAGTCTGGGCACAAGTTCAGCGCTGTCTCCCTGCCCTGTGTGGGCATGGGATCTGGTCGCAGAAGACCACCTCCCTAGGGTTGAGCGTCTAGGCCAGACGTCCTCAAACTACGGCCCACGGGCCACATGCGGCCCGCCGAGGACATTTATCTGGCCCGCTGGGTGCCACTGCCTGTCCTGCTTAGCAGCCGACTCGTCCTGGGCCCGCAGTGCGCATAGGAATTTATTCATAGTTTTTTTTTTAAGCTATAGTCCGGCCCTCCAATGGTCTGAGGGACAGTGAACTGGCCTCCTGTTTAAAAAGTTTGAGGACCCCTGGTCTAGGCTCTAATTCCACTCAGTCTCCCTGCCTGGGTGCGGAGATGATTCGCGGGAAACAAATTCCCCGAGTTTGCAAGTCCAGGGTCAAGTTCAGCACTGTCTCCCTGACCTGTGTGGGCGCGGGATCTGGTTGCAGAAGACCACCTCCCTAGGGGTGAGCGGCTAGGCTCTAATTCCGCTCAGTCTCCCTGCCTGGGTACGGAGACTAGTCGTGGGAAACAAACTTCCCGTGTTTGACACCAAGGCTCAAAGTCAGGCAGAGTCGCCACAGCTTTGTGTGTGCAGAAAGCCTTATTGTGCGGCTGGGGTCTGGTAGTTTCTATGTCGCTGCCCCGGAGGTAGTGGGGGAGTGGGATTGGCTTTGTGACTCACAGAAATCTGCGGCTGGGTGCCTGGAGTCCTGGTGTCCCTGGGTCTGCAGCTGTGGTGGCAGGTCTTCTACCAGAGTGGCTGTAGGGTCCTGGTTTGCTTCCGAGACCAGACTGGGTGGTGGCGAGGCTAGGATCCTAGTCTCAAGCAGTTCTGTTCTTCAAGATGGTATGGTCTCTGTGCCACTGGTATCCTCCCTGGAGTGTTTGCGGTGGCCGCGGGGTTTTGCCGTCTAAGACTGCCCGGATTGGCAGCCCCCTGGAAGAACTGCAGGGTCTAACTGTCCCTATTTTACTCTCACACACACCCACACACGTCCACACATACCTCTATCGCTCCCTCACTCTCTCACACACTCTCCCTCCCTACCTTCCTGCCGGTAGCCATCTTGCCTCTCCACAATTATCTTTTCAATAGGTATCAGGAATACCGTTTTTGTATTAACTCGTATATGTGTCCTCAGTTACTACAAAGCTCTACTCTTTGTTATAATAATTTAGCATACCCTACTGATGTAAGGTATCCTACTGACATTACCTACCCTACTGACATAACTGTCTTCTGGTGTTCCCCAGAAAGTGTAACGATCTCTAGGAGCTTTCCTGAACAATTTTGAGATATGAGCATTCAAGTTGCAATGTAAGTGAATAAGTCATGCTTAACTACAGATAGAATTCCAGAATACTACTTGGTCATTTGATTGGTTCCAAGAAATATGATGCTCATCCTATTGGCAATTTACTTGGCAAACCACTTTCACCTTAAAAAAATGGTTATTTGTCTTGCTGTTGTTGCTGTGGCTGTGCTGCTTTAGTAGGTTTGGTCTCAGAGGGTGACACTCAGCCATATCCACTTGTGGACTCTGCCCAGATGGTGGAAAGAACAGGGTCCAGTCCTGTCCCTAATTCACTGGATCATTTTGTTGTCATGTTCTTCCCCCTAACCTGCTGCTCCTTTTCCACCAATGCCTCAGTGAATGGCATCTGTGGTAGGCTGAATAATAGCCCCAAAAGGTATCTGGTCCTAATCCCTGGAACCTGTAAATGTTCCTTTTCTTGGAAAAAGCATCTTTACAGATGTGATTAAGGATCTTTAGATGGAGAGATTATCCTGGGTTATCTGAGTGGACCCTATCTGCAATTACAAATGTCCTTATAATAAGGGAGTGAAAGAGGGGGATTTGAGTCAGATACACAGAGAAGGCAATGTGGAGAGGGAGCAGAGATTAGAAGATTCTGGCCTTGAAGATTGTAGTGATGCTGCCACAAACCAAGGAGTGACAGCAGCCACCTATATACTTGTTCTCCTTTCAGTCCAGCCCTCATGCTGCCATCAGGGTTTTTTTTTTCTAAAACAGAGATCTGACCACATGGATCTGCAGTGAAAATCTTTCAATGGCATCCTTTTTAAAAGAAAGAATAGTTTATTGATTTTTAGAGAGGAAGGGAGAGGGAGAGAAATATCGATGTGAAAGCACAACATTGATCAGCTGCCTCCCGCACATCCCCTACTGGGGATTGAGCCTGAACCAGGCATGTGCCTTTGAGCTGGGATATAACCAGCAACCTCATTTTGCACAGGATGACGTCCTACCAACTGAGCCACACTGGCCAGGGCTCAAGGGCATCTTAATGCCTGTAAGATGAAACCCGGATTCCTGAGAGGCCCTCCAACATCTCCTCCCTGACTTCACCTGACACTCCCCTCCCCTGCACACTCATACCCACTCACCTCCATTTCCCTCACCCACGCTCTCACTCACTAACCCCCCACACATAATCTCACTGCTCCACACGTTGAGTCATGTTAAACTTAATTTCCTACATAACTAGGCTATGTATGCATCTGTGGTTTTCATATGCATTGTCACATCTGTAATACAAAGAAAGAAACCTTATCTCAACCATATGCTAACACATGCATGGCAAAAATCATTATTCAGTAAGAAAATAGTTCTGTAAGCCCGGCCAGTGTAGCTCAGTAGTTGAGCCAGGAGGTCATGGTTCGATTCCCATTCAGGATACATGACAGGCTTGTGAGCTCAGTCCCCAGTAGGGGGCATGCAGGAGGCAGTTGATCAATGATTCTCTCTCATTATTGGTTTCTCTCTCCTTTCCTCTCTGAAATCAATAAAAAATATATCATAAAAAAAAAGTTCTCTGTGCCGAAACTGGTTTGGCTCAGTGGATAGAGCGTCGGCCTGCGGACTCAAGGGTCCCGGGTTCAATTCCGGTCAAGGGCATGTACTGTGGTTGCGGGCACATCCCCAGTGGGGGGTGTGCAGGAGGCAGCTGATCAATGTTTCTCTCTCATCGATGTTTCTAGCTCTCTATTCCTCTCCCTTCCTCTCTGTAAAATATCAATAAAATATATTAAAAAAAAAAGTTCTGTGAAATCATAAATCAAAACTAGCATGCCAAGGCCAGCAACCTTATTTTATCCTTCCCTTGAAAGGACTGATGGTTGAAACCACCTCCCTAAAATTCCACATTTAAACATATGTATATTCCAAATACCATTAAAAATGTCCACCAATAGCCCTGGCCGGTTTGGCTCAGTGGATAGAGTGTCTGCCTGCGGACTCAAGGGTCCCGGGTTCGATTCTGGTCAAGGGCATGTACCTTGGTTGCGGGCACATCCCCAGTGGGAGGTGTGCAGGAGGCAGCTGGTCGATGTTTCTCTCTCATCGATGTTTCTATCACTCTTCCTCTCTGTAAAAAATCAATAAAAGATTAAAAAAAAAATGTCCACCAATAAAAATATATTTCAACCTAAGTGGTTATTTAAAATATCTAATATAACATGCCAATATAAATGGTTATGTGAATTATGCAAATTCCCACGATAAAAAAGTGAAAAAAGTTATAGAAAAATTATAATTTGCCACTGTGTCCATTAAGAAAACACAGTTTTTTGTAAGCACACAGACTGCCTCTGACAGAATATGGAAGGTAAGGGTGGGGGCTTCGGGAGAGGGGGAATGGAGCTGAGGGACAGGGAAGACAAGGAGACTTCTTCATTGAATGTCATTTTATAACTTGTGCATGTGTGGCCTATTAAAATAGAAAACAGCCCTAGCCAGTTTGTTCAGTGGTTAGAGTGTCCACCCTGAAACTGAAGGGTCGCAGTTTCCATTCTGGTCAAGGGCACGTACCTTGGTTGCAGGCTGGATCGGGGAACGTGCGGGAGGCAACCAATCGATCTGTCTCACATTGTTTTTATCTCTCTCTCTCTTACCCGCTCTTGAACTCTATCTAAAAAAAAAAAAAAAAAAAAAAAAATCAATAGAAAATATATAATAGGGTGAGGATTAACAACAAAAAAGTCAAAAACAGCCTTAGGCAGTGTGGCTGAGTTGGTTGAGTGTCATCCCATGCACCAAAAGGCCACTGGTTCAATTCCCAGTCAGGGCATCTGCCCACGTCATGGGTTCCATTCCCTGTTGGGTATGTGCCAGAGGCAACCGATTGATGTTGTTTCTCTCTTTTAAAAAAAACAACTTTTGGCTTCAGAGAGGAACGGAGAGGGAGGAAGAGAGAGATAGAAACACCAATGATGAGAGAGAATCATTGATCAACTGCCTCCTGCACACCCCACACTGGGGATTGAGCCTGCAACCTGAGCATGTGCCCTGACAGGGAATCGAACCATGACCTCCTGGTTCACAGGCTGATGTTCAACCACTGAGCCACGCTGGCTGGATGTTTCTCTCTTATATTGATGTTTCTCTCTCTCCCTTCCTTTCTAAAAATCAATAAAAACATTCTAAAAAATAATAAAATAAAAAAAAACATTTTTCTCAATTCAAAGATATGCAAGGGTTGTACTCTGGCCATTAACAGCAATGAAAGCTGTTGGGTTAATTTTTCTATTGAGCTCTGGGATAATCATTAAAGATCAGATAAAAATAATTTATTTTTCTTTCTGAGCTTGTATTTACAGTAAGCTGAGCATGGAGAATGAATTGGACAGGTCAGCAATGCCAAGAGATAAAGTGATCCTGCCATACATATACAAAGAAAGCTGGGATGGATGGAGGACACAGATGGCTCTTAGAAATGTGCACGGCCAGCCCCAGCGGGAATGAGGCCAACTCAGCCTGGGACTACTGGTTCCATGGGGAGATCCCATACTACAAGCCTTACCAAGTCTGGGGATTAAGATGGCCTGTAGGGTGGCCATTGACATCTTGACAGAGATCAGGGAGGGAACCCAAGGACCTGCCCTTAGAACAGCTGCCCCACCCCAACAAGGGCACAAACACTGTCCAGACACTCTAATACCACGTTAGGGAGAACGTAGAGGAAGTGGATTGTAATATCTTGAATAAATTAAATATTTATTAGAGACTGAACTAATCTGAAAACCTTTAAATCGCAAGAGATGGAGATACAGTGGATTCTTATTATATTCTATAAAGTCACCACAAACACTGGAATAATAAATACCAAAGCATTGCTCCTAGGGGAATACAGGGTTAGGTTAAGACAGAGAATAGATGGAATGATTCAACTCCTTGGGTGACTGGTACCTTCGGGCAGTGAGGAATATTTCTTATAGGGCCACAGGGAGAAGAAAGCATCAGTGGCCAGGTAAAATTTCAGATCTGCATGGGGAAAGAAGTTGACCTCACTCGGGATGTGGAAGAGTCCAAATGAAGGCTAGTTAGGTAATAATTGACATCTCCTCCCGGTCTCTGCTCTCAGACACTGAGTTGATTATGCTTTTTAAATACTTTATGAATTCCATCCGGATCTCTTCAGGGTCATCCTCAAGATTCGAGTGCACCAGCTTCAGCTTGTTCAAGGGTGGTGCTTAAAAAGGAAAATAAGGTAATTAGGCATGAACTTTTG
This sequence comes from Plecotus auritus, assembly GCF_963455305.1. Lineage (NCBI taxonomy): Eukaryota > Metazoa > Chordata > Mammalia > Chiroptera > Vespertilionidae > Plecotus > Plecotus auritus. Next base: position 93,225,167 of record NC_137774.1, on the reverse strand, counting down.
CTGAGGGCCATTTCTTGTTCCAAATGCCCTGAGTCTTACAGAAGTCAACTTGTTTAACTTTCTTAAGTCCAAAAATAAAGTGTCTTGCTTGACGTAATTTAACACAAGAACGTTTCACCACACTGCCACCTGACAATAGGACGACAACTCTACAAGCCACTGCCAGGTCCTCTTTGTTCTTATACCAGAAAGGAAGACATTGCTGAATATTGTCAGTCATTTTCTATGATCACACTGTCACTTCTGTAATGGTATGAGTCACATGCAAATTGGAGTTTTTCTTGAGAAAAGGCCGGCCAGGAAAAAGTGACAGGTGAGTGGCTAAAGCCAGGTGTTTCCTCTCTTGTTATCTACTTGCTTTTATTTATTTAAAAAAATATTTTTATTGATTTCAGAGAGGAAGGGAGAGGGAGAAAGAGATTGAAAAACATCAATGATGAGAGAGAATCATTGATCGGCTGCCTCCTGCATGCCCCACACTGGGGATCGAGTCTACAACCTGGGCATGTGCCCTGACCGCGAACCGTGACCTCCTGGTTCATAGGCTGATGCGCAACCACTGAGCTATGCCAGCCGGGCTCTACCTGCTTTTAAAGTGTCTATATCCTGGCCTGGTTAGTATGGCAGATCTTCCAATCTGGTAATTTTGATTTACATGGTGAGAAAAACAAATGCCTAGGACAGCGGTCGCCAACCTTTCGGACCTCAAGGACCACCAGTGTTGGCGACCACTGGCCTAGGACGTTCTAGGTCAGGGGTGGGCAAACTTTTTGACTCGAGGGCCACAATGGGTTCTTAAACTGGACCGGAGGGCCGGAACAAAAGCATGGATGGAGTGTTTGTGTGAACTAATATAAATTCAAAGTAAAGGAGCGGAGGGGAGAGCAAGAGAACCGGATAGAACAGCCGGATCCGGCCCGTGGGCCGTAGTTTGCCCAAGGCTGTCTAGGTGCTCAGTAACAGCACAAAGCTGCTGCTTTCAAACACACAGAGCAATATACAAATGCCCAATACACTGAAGACAAAAGCAGAAAGGAGAATTGCAGTCTTCTTACATAAAGACAGGTTTCCTTTATCACTTCCAGAACCTGGTTTGTGATGTGCAATTAACAGACACTGAGTATCCTGTAAGAACTGCTGCTGAACAAAACAGGAGTACCACATCTCAATTTCCTTCAGGTGGCTTGGGATGTCAGCATTGAAGATGATCACCACTCCGTGAGAGTCCTTCATTAGGGCTGGCCAGCAAGACTCGAACCTGCAAGGTAGCAAAGGATTACAGTGAATGTTAGGTAGTTCTGGTTTCTAAGATGGATTTTAAAAATAATATCTTACTATTGATAATTGATGGATGACTTCCTTACTATTGGTAATTGATGGATGACTTCCTTACTACTGATAATTGATAGATGACTTCTCATTGTATTAAAACCTAATCACTAAAGTTTTAAGAGCAATGCATGTCACCAAACAATTGACCAAGCCCCTAATACATGCTAGGAAGTGTGCTAGGCCAAGGTGCCTGGCTGGCAGATGATTTTTGAATCATTTGATGAAGCAAACCCTCTTAAAGGAGACGTACTTTGGATCGCCGCCACAATCCCATAGCTCAAATTCACACGCTGTGCCTTTGTTGTTGCTGGTAACGTGTGGATTCTCAAACTCCAGGATCCTATAAGCAGAAACAGCAGCAGCATCTCTACTTTGGAAATATTATACTTTTGAAATGCCACCAGCACCCCAAGTAGAGGGTGGGTGATGGAAAGGGTCTCTCTGGGACACAGATACTTCAGGGCTCACCTCACTCCTTGAGTTGGGTTGTATTCAGTGATGTCAGAAGATTCTGTCAGGAAGTTGGCCAAAACGGTTTTTCCACTCTGTGAAAATGAAGATAATAAAAAAATCTTTTCTGAAGATCAGGAAAGTAAACTATAAATGAGCCCTCCATTAGCTGGCTTGGAACCAGGTGAAATGGAGTGTAGGCCACAGCCACTCTAGGATCGCCAGGGTAGAGGGCTCTTGCTAACTTGCTGTGTGTGGTGGGCACAGTGCTCTGGGACCCAGGGAGCAGGGGATTCCAGTACTGGCTCTGCCACTGGGCGACTTTACCCACATGGATTTCCCCAGCTGGTTCTCAGTGAACTTATTTAAACACAGAAACAAAATCATTAATGTGAACTTTTCCTCACTTGCTCCTCCCCAGATCTTCAAGAAAAACCACAGTCTGTCAGCGCTCATTATGGAGCCACAAAGGCCAAGAAAGGGGAAGGGAGTTCCTCAAGGTCGCTGAGAAGTTCCAAGTCAGAGCTGGGCCTGGCTGGCGATGCCACCCTCCCATGTACGACTGTTTCTAGTTCTAGATAATACATTCTTATTTAAAAAGAAAAAAAAAAAGTACGAACAGCCCTCCTAGACCCTCCTCCCAAAGCATCTGTCTATCCATCCCATACCTTCATAACAATGATGATGTTTTTCAGATCTTTTCTATACATTTACATCATTCATTTAACAGACACTGTATATTCCCGAATATAAAACAAATTTTTTCTCTACCCAAACTATTCCTTAGAAGAAGGGGAATCTCTTACATTTGAGTCCTTATAAAAATCTCTCAAATTATGCTCTGCACTTCAATTACTTTATTTTGAATACCAACTGCTTGACTAGAATGGTCTCAATCAATGTCAGTTTGGGAGGTTAGTAGATGTCACTGAATAAAATCAGGGGGGAAAATAAATGAAAAAGAGGGGAGAAGCTTAACATTGCTTTAGTAATTTTCCCTGAGGATATGGCCTCACAAATTATCAGTTAACAATAACACAATAAGTGGATATCATGAATACTTTTCTACAGCAGTGGTTCCCAACCTTTTTTTGACCATGCCCCACCTAAGCATCTCTAAAATCCTGATGCCCCACCCCCCGCCGTGACATATAATTCTTATTATTCAAAAAGTGAACTCTATTCACATGGAGGGAGCCTAAAAGGCCATTAACTTGGTCTAAACAAGCTTCCAAAGAACATGGCATCCATGAAAGAGAAAAAAGGACAGTTGAAGTACTGAGGAAGAAATCACTAAGAAATTGTTAAAAAAAATAATATAAGGGATATGAAAAAATAGCAAATAAAGTTTCAAAACATATAATAGAGAACTGAAATGCATAAATATGTCACAATATATATTTATATACTGTATATGAGGTCCCTAGAACCATAAGAAATGCAAAAAATTCTGTTAATAACTCATTCTCAAACTGCCCCCCTTAAAAATCAAAATGCGCCCTCCCCTCCCCCCCGTGGAGCGTGTGCCCCACGTTGGGAACCACTAATCTACAGGATGAATGAATAAAGCAAATGGCATGATGTTATAGGAACAGTTCTTCGAGCTGGAATACATTTCCAGAAACAGGTTCATACAGATTCAAAAAGTGCTATGTCCTAAACTACTTAGGTGGTGTGCTTTGTTAGGTGATCCAAAAAGTGGCTCTAGTCATAAAGACGACTTGGGTGTCAAAGATGCAGGTAAGGGGCTTGAAGAAAACTGTCATGAAATGCAAGAATGGAATAAAAACAGTATTTCGAAATTAACATATAGCTTAATGTACCTTTAAATATGTATACAGCTACACTGATACATAAAACATCATAAAAGTATATTTGTATATTTCATCTATACCCTTAAAGTTTATATATAAAGTTTATAATTGGCTAAACCAATTTCTTATGGGGGTGGGTTCTTATGGGAAAATGAAGAAATTGCCTGTTAGGCCCATAAGGTGTTTTTAAGTGTCTACTTGGAACAGGAGCTGTTTAATAAATTAGAAAAAGATGAGCCCTGGCAAGTGTGGCTCAGTTGGTTGAAGCGTCGTTCTGAACACCAGAAGGTGGTAGGTTTGATTCCTGGTTAGGGCACAAACCGAGATTGTGGTTTGATCCCTGGTCAGGGTGCATTCGGGAGGCAATCAGTTGATGTTTCTCTCTCATCGATGTTTGAAGAGTAGCGAGGCAAAGAGAAATGTATATGCAGAAATATATTCTGCTGTTGAAGCTGGGTGATGGGTACTAGGAGTTCATAGTTCTTTCTCCCTTGTATATATTTGAGAATTTCCATTAAAAATATATCTGTGCTTGTTTTGCTTTTCATAAATCTCTGCATATCATTGTTACTTGTCTATTTCACTTAATAATTTATGTCCTGGAGAGTTCTCCATGTTAGGACACACAGACTTGCCTTGTTTTGTTTAACTTCTGCAGACTTCCAGAGTAAGAATGTGCCTTAGTTTCTCTTACTGATGGCACCTAGGATGTTTCCAGCTTTTCAATACTGAACATGACTCATGGGGAACATGGACAAGTATTCAGCTACTGTAGATTCTGAGAAATGTAAATGCAGCTCTAAAAGGCACATTTTAAATTTTAATAATTTTATCATCAAAGAAGCTGTTATCAATTTATAGCTCCATCAACAGAATCCTAGAGTACTCATATCCCTTCAAGCATCTGAACCCTGGGTGTTATCAATCTTTTAAACTTTTCTCATCCAATCTGATGGGTAAATGAATGTCATCTTTTTGCTTTAAATTGTGTTCCTGTGACTGTGAAGTTGGGCATCTTCTCACACTTATTAGTCAGTTGTATTTCTTGTGTGCAGAGCTTTTGCTCAGTTTTCTATTGAGTTCTCTTTTCTTTACTGATATTTAAACTTTCCCTGTGAAATACCTATTAATTCTTTCTTTGGATTTATTTTGCAAATACTTTCCCTAACCTTTAACTTCTCTACCATTTCTTTAAAGGCTTCTTCATTTTTGTGTTGTACTTAAGAAGACATTCCCTATCTGAAGATTTAAAACGTATCTATTCATCTACTACAGTGTTTTCCAAGAGTAGTCCCTGGGCCAACAACATCAATAAAATGCAAATTCCCATTCATTTACTATTTCCAGTGTTTTTTTTTTTTACACGTTTAGCTTTAGTCCATCTGAATTTTATTTTTTGTGTATAGTGTGAAGTACACACATAGATTTAATCCCCACTATCACCACCATACATATATTAATAGCTAATTGTTCCAAGACCAGGTAATAGTCCAATCTTTCCTCCTCCTAGTTTTCTCGTCCCACAGTCATATTCATTAGGGACAACCTCGAATGCAAAGTGAGATCTAGGTTCTGGTTCCATAACGCCACTCACTAGCTTGGGCCTTCAGGCCTCAATGAAACAGGGTCAGTGTCTGGAGACGCAGAGTTCCTGGTGAGGCCAGCGGCGCACACCAGGGTGGGCGCGGTAGGACCGAGTTCCCACTTCTTGGGGGGCCGCTCCCGGCGCACCCCCGCCTCCGCTCGCCGCCCCCGAAGCTGCCCCCGGCCCCGGCCTCACCTCGCAGGGCCCCACGAAAAGGATCTTGGCCTTCAGCATCCCGGCCCGCCGACAGCAGGCCCACCCGAGCCCACTCCAGCGTGATGTCTGAGACGCACTGTTGACAGAACGCAGCGGAAGTCGCCGCGCTGATTGGCTGTCTTCGTTTCCATGGAGACGGGGAGCGGCCCGCGGGGGCCGACGGGAGTGGGCGGATTCCGGGCGCCGGGGTCTGGGCGCTAGAAAACTCCCGGTTGGACACGGTGTCCGGGGCAGCTGGGCGTGGGCTTCTGGCTGAAAGTCGCTGTACGAGGCACAGGGAGAGGGAAGGAGGGAAACAAAAACCCGGATTCAGACTCTCTTTTGAGCGGGGAGCACGGTAGAGCTCACGAGTCTGGCCTCCCTCTATCTTTGTAGGGAGAGTGCGTTTTGCGGATCCTCGATCTTGTATTTCTCGCTATAACTCCGACCGCTCAAACAGGGCGGAGCTGGGTAGGAACCGGCCCTCTGACGCCTTTATCACTCTGGCATGAAACTAGCTACACTGAGAACGGATTTATGAAACCCTTGGCACAGTCTGGAAGAGGTCAAGGAAAAGAGTTTCTGGTTTCTGTAAAGGAACTCATCACTTACCCTCATTTGGGTGATCTGGAAGAAACCATAAGGATAATGTCCTGGCGTGTTCATTGTCAGTGCAGGTGTCTGGACGCATTACTCCTAAATCTAGTCATTAGGTCCATCTTAAATTACAGGCCCAGTCCAGAATTTCGGGTTAGGCCATGAAATTAAGCATCTATGTGCCAAGAGTGCCGATAGGAGATATGCTAGTCCAAAAAAGTGCTGACGTGATAAAAAAACAAACAAACAAGCAAAAAAACACAACCCAAATACTAAAATAAACCCAATCTTTACTTTTGATAGGCTAGTTATATAGTCTCTGTATTACAAAGAACTGCTGAGTGAACTGTAAGGAAGAGTGTGCTTCAGTATCAAGATGCCATGAACGGATTGATTGGTTAAATATATAACTTTTTTTAAAATTTAATAAATCTTTATTGTTCAGATTACAGTTGTTCCTCTTTTTCCCCCCATAGCTCCCCTCCACCCGGTTCCCACCCCACCCTCTGCCCTTACCCCTGCCCCACTGTCCTCGTCCATAGGTGTATAAATATATAACTTCTGAATGCCTACTTTACAGCAGGCACTTTTCCCGGTACTAGGAGTGTTTCTGTACCTCTTGAATCTACCATTCCAGTAGAGTACATGGATATTAATTAAATTAATAACATTCTCTCAGGTAGAGACAATTTTAGGTAGTGGTAAGTTTTATGAATAAAAATAAACCACTAAAGAGTTAGAGTGTGAAAGCCAATTTTGGATGGAATGGTTATGGCAAGGTCTTAGTGCAGAGGTGACATTAAAGCAGAAAGCTGAATTAAGAGAGGGCTCAGACAAATGATGTGAGAGATCTGAAGGAATAGCTTTTCAAGCAGAACAGCAAAGGCAAAAATACTGAGGTAGAAATGAATTTGGCATGTTGCAAAGTCAGCCCAGAGGGCCCATGAGGTGGGTGCAGGAAGAATAAAGGAGAGTGCAGTAGGGGATGCTGTTGGAGAGATTATGTAAGACGTGGGGGATTTATTCTAAGGTGATGATTCTAGAGCCTTTTTTTTATTTTTTATTTTTTTAAATAAATCTTTATTCAGATTATTACAATTATTTCTCCTTTTTCCCCCCATAGCTCCCCTCCACCCATTTCCCACCCCACCTTCTGCCCTTACCTCCCCCCCACTGTCCTCATCCATAGGTGTATGATTTTTGTCCATTCTCTTCATGAACCCCCCATACCCCTTTCCCCCTGAGAATTATCAGTCCACTCCCTTTCTATGCCCCTGATTCTATTATATTCACCAGATTATTCTGTTCCTCAGGTTTTTAATTCAATTGATTTTTAGGTTCGCTTGTTGATAGATATGTATTTGTTGTTCATAATTTTTCTCTTTACTTTTTTCTTCTTCCTCTTCTTTAAGAATACCTTTCAGCATTTCATATAATACTGGTTTGGTGGTGATGAACTCCTTCAGCTTTTTCTTATCTGTGAAGCTCTTTATCTGCCCTTCAATTCTGAATGATAGCTTTGCTGGGTAGAGTAATCTTGGTTGTAGGTTCTTGCTATTCATCACATTGAAAATTTCTTGCCACTCCCATCTGGCCTGCATAGTTTCTGTTGAGAAGTCAGCTGACAGTCGTATGGGTGCTCCCTTGTAGGTAATTAACTGTTTTTCTCTTGCTGCTTTTAATATTCTCTCTTTGTCTTTTGCTCTTGGCATTTTAATTATGATGTGTCTTGGTGTGGTCCTCTTTGGATTCCTTTTGTTTGGGGTTCTGTGGGCTTCCTGGACTTGTAAGTCTATTTCTTTCACCAGGTGGGGGAAGTTTTCTGTCATTATTTCTTCCAATAGGTTTTCAGTATCTTGCTCTCTCTCTTCTTCTGGCACCCCCATAATTCTGATGTTGGTACACTTGAAGTTGTCCCAGAGTCTTCTTACATTATCTTCAACTTTTTGGATTTTTTTTTTTTGCTTTTTGCTTTTTCGGTTGAGTGTTTTTTGCTTCTTTGTATTTCAATTCTTTGACTTGATTCTTGGGTTCCTCTATTCTGTTTCTGGGTCTCTGTATAATATTTTTTATTTCAGTCAGTGTATGTTTAATTTCTAGTTGGTCCTTTTTCATATCTTCAAGGGTCTCGTTATATTTATCGGCCTTTTCTAGGATATTCTTAAAAAGTCTTATAACCGTGGTTTTGAATTCTATATCCAGTCGTTTGTTTTCCTCCATTTCTTTCGTTTGTGATCTGATTCTTTGACCCCGCATTTTCACTGATTCCCTGAGTTTGTAAGGTAGATATTTGTGCTAGGTTTCCAATATGGCCCAGTGGGTCTGCTTTCCCAGTTAACCTGAGGTGGACACTCTTGGTGCACCCCTTTGTGGACTGTGTGTACAGCCTTGTTGTAATTAAGTCTTTATTGTTGTTGGTATCACTGGGAAGAATTGACCTCCGGGCCAGGTGGCTGTAAGGATCAGCTGTGTCTATGCTGGGAGAAGTTCGGTGCTGGAGACAGCCTTATAGGATTAGCCTTGCCAAATTGCAATAGCCTCTGTGCTCAGCTTGGATGGGGTGGAGTCTCAGTCTTGGCTTCCTGTCAGCCTTGCCCTTGCGCGCATGTGCGCTTTCAGTCCTCCGCCTTCCCCGGCTCCCGAGTCTCTGCCTGAGAGTCCAGACTCCCCCCACAAGAGCGTGGGTCCCCAGGGGGTCGCCTGGAACTGGGGTTCACTGCAGTCAGAACTGGGGCTCAGTGCCGTCAGGAGCCTCTGACTCCCTTCCACTAGGGAAAGCCTGTGGCAACCTCCGCAGCCTTTGTGCGCACTGGCACGCTCGCGCGTGCGCACTTTCAGTCCTCCGCCTTCCCCGGCTCCCGAGTCTCCGCCCGAGAGTCCAGACTCCCCCCACAAGAGCGTGGGTCCCCAGGGGCTCGCCTGGAACTGGGGTTCAGTGCAGTCAGAACTGGGGCTCAGTGCAGTCAGGATCCTCTGACTCCCTTTCACTAGGGAAAGCCTGTGGCAACCTCTGCAGCCTTTGTGCGCACTGGCCCGCGTGCGCCTTCAGACTTCTACCTTTCCCAGCTCGAGTCTCCGCCCGAGAGTCCAGACTCCCCCTGTAAGAGCGTGGGTCCCCAGGGGTTCGCCCGGAACTGGGGTTCAGTGCAGTCAGAACTGGGGTTCAGTGCAGTCGGAGGCTTCCTTCCCCCTTCCGCCAGAGAAAGTCAGCCAGGCTCTCAGCCGCCCTTCCTCTCTGCGCGCACAAAGCCCCTTTGCCGTACCTCCAATTCTCTGTGAGCTTTTCTCTTTCCTTCTAGTTGTAGAATTTTCACTCAGCCAGCTTTCCTGTGGTTCTGGATGGTGTCCGTTCTGTCTTTTAGTTGTAGTTTTGAAATTGTTGTGCGAGGCAGCAGTTTAGGTGTTTACCTATGCCGCCATCTTGGTTTCTCCTCCAGGGCTGATGTAGTTTTATAATAATGGCTAAATATGATCATGTACTTGCTTTCTTTTGGTGCAATCTTTTTCCTTTGGCTTCTTTACTTCATCCATGACCTCTCCCCTTCCCTTCTTATAACTTGAAGTTTTTGTTCCAGTGAAGAGACAGATAATGAGTAAACCCCCAACAGGGAGTCCATGCTAACAATCTTGGATGCATCCTTCAATATTTTTCTTTTTTAAAAAATATTTATTGTTGAAAGTATTACATATGTCCCCTTTTTTCTCCCATTGACCCCTTCCATCCTGCCCCTGCCCACCCTCCCTTCCCCGCCCCAGGACTTCACCACTCTATCGTCTGTGTAATATTTTTCTTCATACCTCTTATAGATACCCATTCTACATAACTCTATATACAAACAGATCTCTAACAGTTGCCAAAACGTGACTCTTCTGGTTTTGGCTGAGGCTTTAAAGGCTCACAAAACATGGTAAGTGTCTTCTAGATTCTAGTCCATTTCTATAGAACTTAGCACATCACCTGGAACTTATCAAAGCATCATGAAGTTGAAGAAGGAGAGGGAGAATTTCTTTGGAGAGTATGCAGTTTGCTTACCTTGGGTCAAGTGAGAGATGAGGCTTCAGAGAACCTTTGGTCCCTGGAATTTGGGCAGCATGAGGATAGGCTTGAGAAGCTGTAGGGAGCTCTGGTCTAAAGCAAGAGGGTAGGGAAAGAAAGAGGGGCACTGGGAGTCACTAAGGATACAAACAATTTTCCTAGAGACCTGAGGTGGGAGGGGGTGGACTTTGAGCCATTTTGGATTTTGCCTGTGAGAACCCCCTGGAGGAGGTGAACTTCCCAGAGAAGGTGGATTACTGGATACCAAAGCTTAGGGAGGACATTGCAAGCCCTTATCGGGGGCAGTGCATTATAAGGAAGCAGTAGTCAGAGCCTACGTCATGTAGGTTCCAGGAACCCTTAAAATTTCCCCAATGATATACAAATCAGCACAGAGCATCTGCTATTGCCAGAGGGCACCAGTGCTGGATTATATCTGCAGCTGTTAAATAAAACCTACTCTCTCTCGTCCTACCTCACCCCAATCTCAACTGTGGAATAGCCTGAAGTAGCCTGGAATGAGACTTGGGGGATCAGGAGTAGATAAGACTAGCAAAGAGGAAAGAAGATGGCCATGTGCCTTTCTCCTTCAGTCCCACCAGCCTGAAGATTGCCTGGGGCTGAGGGTAGAGATGGGGTAGAGGGTGGTGGTAGCTTTAACTTTAAATAAAACACGGAGTTTTGATTACTACAGTAGACAGGACATCCTATATAATTAAAGGGTAATATGCAAATCAACCAAACGGTAGAACAACCGGTCAGTCGCTATGACACGCACTGACCACCAGGGGGCAAACGCTCAACACAGGAGCTGCCCCCTGGTGGTCAGTGTGCTCCCACAGGGGGAGTGCTGCTCAGCCACAAGTGCAGTGGTGGCAGTGCTAAGGATGTGCGACTGAAGGCTTAGGCCTGCTTCCCCGAAGGCGCCTTGACTGGGACCAGGGTGTGACCCAGGTACGCCCTTGACCTGAATCGAACCTGAGACCTTTTGTTGAGTGGGCAAGGTTGGGAATTAATTTGACTAAACTAACAAAACCCTGTAACAGTGGCAACAAGGTTTAGAGCTTGATAGTCTAGGGATGGTATGGCAGTTCAAAAACAGCCTTAGGCAGCAGGGAGTGGAAAATGGCTCTTTCCACCTTTTATTCTCTGCAATCATTAGCTTTAATATTTGTTCTCATGCTTGTTACCTCTTAGTCAAAAGGTAGCTGCTGTGCCTCCAGACATTATGCCTGCAATTAAGAGAAGAAAAAGGGGGAAGAACAAACACTATGCTGGTTGAGTCTGTCCTTTAAAAAAAAAAGTCAACATTATTAAGTTATGAATGACTAAAGAATGACTAAATTTAAACATAAACATATATCATAGTATACCTATTTTAATTGTTCTTTGAATTTTGAAAAATGTATAGACTCATATAATTACTATTTTACTCAAGGTACGGAATATTTCCATGACCCAATAAGTTCTCTCACGTTTCTTTACAGTCAACTCCCTCCTAACCCTGCCCCTAGGAAATGTCTTATACATTTTGTCACTATAGGTTAGTTTTGCCTGATCTAGAATATCATATAAGTGGAATCACACAATACATACTTTTTTTGTATCTGGCTTCTTTCACTCAGGATAATATTTTTGATATTTATCCATGTTATGTGTATCAATAGTCCATTCCTTTTTATTGCTGAGTAATATTCCACATATAAATATACCATCATTTGTTGATCCATTCTCTTGTTGATTGACATTTGGGCTGGGCTATTTCTAGTTTGGGGCTATTATAAACACAGCTGCTAGAAATAAAGCTTTATGTGGGCATATGTTTTCATTTCTGTTGGGTAAGTAGATACTTAGGAATTACATTGTGGGGCCATATTATTTCTCTCCTGATTCCTGGTTTCCTATTTTATTCACTTGGTTATACAGTTGACCCTTGAGCAACATGAGTTTGAATTGGGTCCACTTATATGCGTCCCCCCCGCCCCAATAAATACCTGTGCTATTTTCAATCAGCAGTTGGGAGTTTGAGGATGTGGAGGGCTCCAAAATCAGCAGTACTGTATGCATTGATAATACTTGAAAGCTCTGTGTAAATTGATTACTGCCTATCTCTCCAGTCTATTTCCCATCCATATCTACTGTGGATTCTTCCCCCATCTTCTCCTCATCTCTCTAGGCTTCTATGCTGTTTCTCAGGCTGTTCTCCCATTCTTCTTGGCCCTTTGGATGTAGGGGACCTGAACATCCATGGTTTTAGCATTGGCAGGGGGTCCTAGAACCAATCCCCTGCGGATGCCAAGGGTAGATAGGTTTCGGGAAAATCAAAAGTTGTATGTAGATTTTCGACCAAGTAGGGGTGGGTACTCCTAACCCCTGCATTGTTTAAGGGTCAACTGTAATCTGTTGTTTATTTTGATGCTTAAATTATCCTTGATTTGGCCATTGAGAGAAACTTTTAAGTTGGTTTTTGTGTCTTTTTAAAATCTCTCTGTCCTTCTGTGAGCTCTTTCTTACTTTTTGGCACCATTAAATGTTCCCAGGTGGTTATTTTATTAATATTACTTCATAACCATCAAATATTATACACATTCCTTTGTATGTATTTAAAAAATTAAAAGTTTCAAAAGTCCAAGGAACCTCAAAAAAGTTGTTCCTTTTCACATCTGGAAAAATTTGAGGAAATTTTGCCTCCACCCTCTTTTTGACATGAAGCATCTACTTAGATTTCGGGCTGGGCCTTTGGGAGAACCAGTGTGGGTGCTTGGGTGGACACTGGGTTCCGAGATGGACCTGCACAGTCCCTGCCCCCAGAGAGCTCCCCCTCTAGATGGAAGACCAACCTACATAGGGCTTTTCACCTTGTCAAGTGCCTTCCCATAAAGAATCTTATTTTAATTTACAACGGGAGCTATTACTAAAAGGCAAGCGATGTGTACAAGCTCTCAACTGATGTCAGGGAGGAGGCAGGAACCAGGGGCTTTACAAACAGCTTCAGTTCTTTCTTTGTGAAACGATGCCACATCTCTGTGCCCAGAAATGGCTTTGCTCCAGATGTGGGATCCAGAGCCTGGGCTTCCTCAGGCCCTGTGTGTACTTTATCGCAATGGGAGGTGCTACATCCTTAACAACTCGTGACTTCTTGAAGGGTCTGATTCATGTTTGTGTTCACTGGACTTAGTTCAAAGCCTGGTGTAGGATAGGTGCTCAGTAAATGTCTGTTCCTTCTCCCTTTCCCCCAGCACACACACACAGACACACATGCATGTTCATTTGCTCTGTAAATATTTAAGTTAATGAATGTTCCCTTAGACTTGCCATGGGCCTTTCGTTTTTGTTTCCAGGTGAGAGAAATAAAAAATGTGAACTGATTTACATTTCTTGGATTAAAAAACGAATATAAATTTGGGGTTATTACTATTATTATAGATTATTGAAATACTTTGCTTTATGACTTTAATTTTAATTAGAAGAGGTTGACTTCAGACAGCTTAGTACCCAGCCTTTGGTCCTGAAGGGAGCAATATGACATTGGCAGGGGCCAGGACTGGATGACCTAAGAGTAATTTTTCTCCTGATTGTGTGACTCCAGGCAATAAAATTTCTCACTTAAAAAAACTTAAAGAAATATGTTTGACATATTTCAAATCCTTTCTATAAATTGTTGAAAAGATTTAATATAACCGCCAGTCATAAAATCTTTAATTTGAGTTGACCTTCCATGGTCTCAATTCTTACACATGCAGTTTTTATTACTAAAGAATCAATGATGGATTTCCTATTATTCAAGGGAATAAAAATGCCCTTCAATCACCTCCTCATACAACTCAAAAAAGAGGAATGATCACAAAATGATTTGCAACCTGGAAATATTTTGTCCTCTATTAGTACATCCTTTATTTAAAGAAAGAAAGAAAGAAAAAAGCTTTAGCCAGGGATGAAGTCAGCAAGTTTGGTTTAGGGCAAAATCAATAAAGTAAAATTATTTTTCATCAATTTCCATTAGAAAGCCTGAGCTATGCTTTCAATATAACAAAATATTTCCCAGTGGATTGAAGATAAAACTTTTGGCAAAAAACAATGAGACAGGGATGTGACTAACAGGACCTTTTGTCTTCATTTGGCAGTGTCCTGCATGCAGGCTTTGGGGAGACTGCTGTGCAGCAGAAGGAGTACTGCTGATTTTGGAGTAAGGCAGAATTTAAAACTAGCTGAGTGATCTTTAAAAAGCTACTTAAATTCTTGTGCTCCATGAAAGCCAGCATCCAAGATGGCCCCAATGATTTTTACCTCTTGGTATGGGTGCTTTTGTGTAGTTCCCTCTCACACTGAGTAGGGCTGACCTGTGTAACCAATAGAAATTTGAGGGATGTGTGACTTCGGAGGCTGGGCCATAAAAAGGCATTTAGCTTCTGCCTTGATCAGTTACTCTGGGACAAGCCAGCTGCCATGTCTTGAGTACTCCAGCGGCCCTGTAGAGAGCTCCATGTGGTGAGAAACTGAGGCCTCCTGCCTACCAACTGGCATCAACCTGGGAGACATGTGAGTGAGCCATCCTAGGGGCCGTCCTCCAGCTCCAGTCAAGCATTCAGATGAATGCAGCCCCAGCCAACAACTTGACTACAACCTCAAGAGAGATCCTGAGCCAGAACCACCCAACTAAGCTACTCCAAATTCCTGACCCATAGAAACTGTAAGAGATAATAATGTCTACTGTTGCTGTAAGTTGCTAAGTCTTAGGGAAATTTGGTATGTAGCAATAGATAATTAACACAAAGCCTTAGTTTCCCACCTACTGAAATGGGGCTTCTAAACAATCCTACAGGGTTGTTAGGAGGACTGAATGAGATGAGACATACAGGCAATTTAGCCCAATTTCCTGCACATTAGTTGGTTGATATCTGGTAGCTAGCATCACTTATAACACTCTCAGGCCTTCATAATGCTTCTGTGATGCTTCTACAGCTCAATCACAAGAGCTTTCCTATCACACTGATTGTACCTTTTGTGAATTAAACTTCGTTGTCTTCCTTTGCCTGCCTCTCTCTCTCTCTTTCTCTTTCTTCCCTCCCTTCCTTTCTTTTTTCCTTCCTTTCTCTCTCCCTCCCCCTCCCCTTTCTTTTGAAAGAAGCATTATATGTTATATGTTTAACCTATCAAATAAATTGAGAGAGGATCTAAGATGGCGGCGTAGGTAAACACCTAAACTGCTGCCTCGCACAACAATTTCAAAACTACAACTAAAAGACAAAACGTCTATCACCCAGAACCACGGGAATGCTGGCTGAGTGGAAGTTCTACAACTAGAAGGAAAGAGCAAACAGCATTGAGGGGTGCACAAGCGCTGAAAAGCTGAGGTACGGAGACACGAATTGGGCTGGCGACGGGCATTTGGGAGCTCTGCTATTTTCAACCCGAAGGGAGATAAGCTCCCGATTACTCGAACTCCAGTTTCTGGGGAGACTCGGGGGACCCAAACTCCTATGGGGAGAAGCTGGACTGTCTGCCATCGGGTCGGAAAGTGAGGGAGGCTTGCTTGCAGGGCTGCGTGCAGGAATAATTGTTTATTGTGCTGGGGCGCAGGACGCGGGGACACGGTTGGAGATGCAGAGCCAGCTTACTGGCAGCCATCGCTGTTTGCCACACCCTAGCCTGGTCACGCCCTGAGACCCCGCCCTGCACAATCTACGAACCCACCCAAGCTCCAAGCAGCGGCTTTAGCATATGAATGGCCTGCCCTATCGCAGCTTAACCTAGCAAACTTGCAGCCCGGGTCAGACAGCTCCAAAACCTCCAAACCCCAAGCAAAGAGGAGAAAACTGTAGTTCTCGCTGTAGCTCCTGCTAGGTGGCCTCAGACAGTAGCTAACCTGCACCCCATTGGAGATCCAGAAGCCAGTGTACCTAGTGGTCAGTGTGAGACACCAGATTTCAACTCCTCACATCCATAAGTGACACATTCAAGAGGCAGACTCAGTGAGCACCAAAGCCCCACTGAAACAAGTCCTACACCATAAGCGTGTCTCCAGCGCAGCAGTTCTTCCATTATAGACACAGCGGGTCCTCACAGCCAATTGGCCTGGAGGTCAATTCCTCCCAGAGTACCAACAGCAACCAAGGCTTAACTACACCAAGACTTTGCACTCAGCCCACAAAGGGGTGTACCAAAGGCGTCCACCTCAGGTGATTGAGGAGGCTGAGCTACTGGCCCCTATAGGTCACCTACCACACAAAGCCACTCCATCAACACAGGGGAGCAGCAAAATGCGGAGACAAAGAAACACATCACGAATGACAGAAATGGAGGAAAGCAAACTAATGGACGACATAGAGTTCAGAACCACATTTATAAGGTTACTCAAGAATCTTCTAAAAACCGCTGAGGAACTTAGTGAGACCTTTAAGGATCTTAATGAGAATGCCAAAAAAATGGAAAAGGACCAGTCAGAAATTAAGCATACACTGTCTGAAATAAAGAATATACAGAAACTCAACTGTAGATCAAAGGACCCCAAGAATCAAACCAAAGATTTGAAACATGAGGAAACAAAAAACACCCAACCAGAAAAACAAAAAGAAAAAAGAATCCAAAAATATGAAGATAGTGTAAGGAGCCTCTGGGACAACTTTAAGCATACCAACATCCGAATTTTTGGGGTGCCAGAAGAAGAGAGAGAGCAAAATATTGAAAACCTATTAGAAGAAATAATGACAGAAAACTTTCCCTACCTGGTGAAAGAAATAGACTTACAAGTTCAGGAAGCACACAGAACCCCATACAAGAGGAATCCAAAGAGGACCACACCAAGACACATCATAATTAAAATGCCAAGGGCAAAAGACAAAGAGAGAATCTTGAAAGCAGCAAGAGAAAAACGGTTAGTTACCTACAAGGGAGCACCCATACGACTGTCAGCTGATTTCTCGGCAGAAACTATGCAGGCCAGAAGGGAGTGGCAAGAAATATTCAAAGTGATGAACAGCAAGAACCTACAACCAAGATTACTCTACCCAGCAAAGCTATCATTCAGAGTTGAAGGTCAGATAAAGAGCTTCACAGATAAGAAAAAGCTAAAGGAGTTCATCACCACCAAACCAGGATTACATGAAATGCTGAAGGGTGTTCTTTAAGAAGAGAAAGAAGAAGAAAAAGGTAAAGATAAAAATTATGAACAACAAAATGACATCAAATACATACCTACCAACAAGTGAATCTAAAAATCAAGTGAATAAAAAATCTGAAGAACAGAATGGACCGGTGAATATAATAGAATCAGGGACATAGAAAGGGAGTGGACTAACAATTCTCAGGGGGAAGGGGGTGTGAAGGGTGCGGGAAGAGATTGGACAAAAAGCTTACACCTATGGATGAAGACAGTGGCGGGGGCTAAGGGCATGGGGTGGGGTGGGGAATCAGGTGGAGGGGAGCTATGGGGGAAAAAAAGAGGAACACCTGTAATAATCTGAACAATAAAGATTTATTAAAAAAATATAAAAAAATAAAAAATATATATCTTAAAAAAAATAAATTAATGCCTCTGACTAACACATGATGTATTTCTGCTAAAAAAATTTTATATATACCTATTTTACTCTTGCTAAAGTTAGCTAATTTCCTGCTCTTTCAACTTAGTTTGCTCTAAATTCTGTGTATTTGCTTGAAATGAAGGATATTGTATATTAAATGGACAGCTGCAAGTTCCAAGTGTACTCATTAAGAAGTCTTCTTTTACACACCTTCCACACTGTGCTTATGTTCAAGAGCGAATTAGATCATGTGGGCATGTGAAACTGTAGCTGACAACACCTAGAACTGACTGTGATATACTTGTGGATTTCTTGGAACTTCTGCATTATGGAGTCTGCATTATGGAGTGTGTCTTTATACATCCATGAAAAAGAGTTACTTTTCTAATGCAATTTCCAATTTGGTACATTATCTCTTCTTGGGCCAGGCTTTAATCTGAAATTTAACCAAGATGATTCTAGAGCCTTTTTTTCTGAATAAATGCCACCCTCATATAAAGCTGTTTTAAAGTGTAGGCTTTATGGTATTTTCAGGTATGGTAAATCCAACAGATCAGGAGATGACTGTCATTGAAAAGATAGTTTGTTACTCACCGTTCCCAGGAGGAGGTGCACATCACCCGCTGAGGCGGGGGTGGCGGGTGGGGGGGAGTGAGGGGGGACACATGGGAAAGCACCAGAGTTGGTCACAAGGCAGAGGGATTCATGGAAAAATGTGGGCAAGAGATTCATTGTGGTTTCCTCAGGAAGAAATGGGAAAGGGAGAGTAAGCAGGGTTAGGATTGGCTAGTTTGAGTAATTTCAGTGGGTTCAGGTCCTGGAGTGATTAAGACAAGGGGATAGTGGTCCAGAGTTTGAGACAGATAAAGGAGATGATTGGGATTGGGACTGAAGACCCGTTTATTTGCATATGAATGGTGTGCACAGCAGGCTATGAGTTTATTGTCTCATAGAATAATCCTTGGAAGGGCAGTCTCTTCAGAGTTAGCAGGGCCCCAGATATCAAAGCAGCAGAAACATGGTTTATATAAAAGCCCATCACTTGATATTAGTTAACATATTAGAACATGTATCTTTTGACTTTCAAGAAATGTGATTATTTTTATAGACTTTATTTTGGATTATTATTATTATGGATTTCAGGTTGTGTTGTTGTTTTAATGCCATGTATTTAAACCTTTTGCTAATAAACTGTACTTGGAGGCATAATTATTGTGCAACGAAGTGCAGGAAACTCAGAAAACCCTGCACTGCCAGGCACCCTGCACGGGGAAGAGGAGCTATGCACAGCTGTTTCCTCGTGGTGGCGCCTCTGCTCCAGGCCAGGCTTAGAAAGCATAAAAATGCCCTGGCAGAATAATGCTGGGGTCACTGCCTCCCCAAGATAGGAGGAACATTTTTTCCTCCTATGACACTAGATTGCATTGTGTCCTGAAATAATTATTTATTGATTGATTAATTTTTAAAAATATATTTTTATTGAATTCAGAGAGAAAGGGAGAGGGAGTGATAGAAATATCATCGATGAGAGAGAATCATTGATTGGTTGCCTCCTGCACGCCCTCCACTGGGGATCAAGCTGGGCACGTTCCCTTGACTGGAATCGAACCTGGGACCCTTGAGTCTGCAGGCCAACACTCTATCCACTGAGCCAAACCAGCTAAGGCCTGACATAATTATTATTTGACTTAGAGACATGTGCTTGCTTGTGAATACTCAGGGAGGGAATCAGCTGCAACCCTGGCTGGTAGGGAAACTGGAGTGAGACCCCCCTTAGCCTTCCTCAGCTTTCCCCTCAGGTTAGTCAGGGCCTCAGTAGCCTGTGGACAAAGTCTAAGGCTTTGGTGACTGCAACACCCAAGAAGGGAGAAAAGGGCAAGGTCTCCTCTCCCTGTGGGAAGGGATGGAAGATTCCATGGCAGGGTGGATCACTGGATCCCTGGAAGGCTGGATGATGGAGGGGAATGGAGGAGAGAAAACCCAGAAGACCTTAGTGTAAGGTCTGGGGCTGGGAAAGCAGGAACTTTACACCAATTCCAGATTTAAAAAATAACTTTGCTTTCTGGCCTGCTTTAGCCTGCTTGAATAATGAGGAAGGTAAACTTAAGCTGTCTGACCTTGTAGGCCAGAGACTAGATATGCCCATAATTTCAATGCCATGCCAGGTGCATTTTTAATTGGATAGAACTGTGTTGTTTTCAAGGGCAGCAGCGAGATAACCACTAAGTGCACATAGGGCTGGCTCTTTAATAAAAAGGGAAGTTCTGCTTGTAACCTTGCTTAGAATTTGAATTCATTTTCTCTAAGCCCACCGGTGAAGCCCACCGGTGAATAAAGTGTGACTCCCCCGGCCTGTGCTCTCAGACCGCGGGACCTCACCCGAGAGCTTTCAATAAACGCGATTTTTCGCTTTTAACCTGCTTGTCTTGGTCAACTTATTGGTTTCGGTCGGGTTAAGTCTTACATCTCTGATTAAACCTTACACTTAGGACAAGTAAGATACTCTGATAGCTGCTCATTACCTTTATTTCATAAAATTCAAGACTAAATTTTGCTTTGTTTGCATTTGTGTTTTTTATTTTATTTATTTATTTTTTAAAATATATTTTTTTTATTGATTTCAGAAAGGAAGGGAGAGGGAGAGAGAAACATCAATGATGAGAGAGAATCACTGATTGGCTTCCTTCTGCATGCCCCCTACTGGGGACCGAGCCCGCAACCCAGGTCATGTGCCCTTGACCAGAATCGAGCCTGGGACCCTTCAGTCTACAGGCTGACACTCTATCCACTGAGCCAATCCAGCTAGGGCTTTTTTATTTTTAAAATATATTTTTATTGATTTCAGAGAAGAAGGAAGAGGAAGAGAGAGATAGAAACATCAATGATGAGAGAGAATCATTAATTGGCTGCCTCCTGCACGCCCCACACTGGGGATCGAGCCTGCAGCCTGGGTATGTGCCCTGACCAGGAATTGAACTGCGACCTCCTTGTTTATAGGTTGATGCTCAACCACTGAGCCACACCATATAGGCACGTTGGTGTGTGTTTTAAAACAGATAATAGATTCAAATGGTTCAAAATAAGAATGTTAGAAAAAGATTAATCTGGAAGAAGTCTTTCTCCCACTCTGTTTTCATCCACCACATTCCATACCACCTCCCCAGATAGATTACCACTTTTATTAGTTTCTTATGTCTTTCATTGTTTCCTCATATAAGCAAATATTAATATATGATGTTATTTCTCTCATTATTGCACAAAAGTCACTATAGTCTATATATCCTGGAGATCTTTCCATATTCATACAGGGAGAGCGTTCATCTCTTTTTTTACTGCTGCATAGTATTCCACAATGTGGATGTACCATACTTTAATAAGATCCATTTTGATGTGTGCTTGGTGGTTTCCAGCATAATACTGTTGCAAACCATGTTGCAATTAAGACTATACAGGAAGATGGCGACAGGCAGGAAGGTAGGGAGGGAGAGAGTGTGAGAGAGTGAGGAACCCATAGAGTGTACACGTGTGTGGTGTGTGTGTGTATGAGCTAAGGACAGTTAGATTCTGCAGGTCCTCCAAGGGGCTGCCAAACCAGGCAGTCTTAGACGGTGGAGCCCCGTGCACAAAGCGGACACTTCTGGGCGGCCGGTGCGGGCACGGAGACCACGCCATTTTGAGAAACAGAGCTGCTTGAGACTAGGATCCTGGTCTCAGACACAAACCAGGACCCTGCAGCCACTGGGGACAGAGAACTGCGACCACAGCTTCAGACCAACAGACAACAAGAATCCAGACTTCCCGGCAGCAGATTTCTGTGAGTCAAAGAGCCTATCCCCCTCCCCGCAGGCTCACGGATGGCACCATAGTAACTAATAGACCTGCCCCTTGCTCGAGCCACAAGGGAATTTGAGCTTGAGAGTGCACGCGAAACGCAGCTCCTCTACAGGGGAATTTGAGCTTGAAAGCAAGCGCTCAGGACTCAGTGCCCCTACGGGGAATTTGAGAGACTGGAATCTTCTCCCCGCAACACAATCGGGTGAACAAACCCGAAGCCCACGCAGGGCGGCAGTGCCACCTGACTTTGATTCTGAGCAAGCGCACGTGGAAGTCAGTTTTTGGCAGTGCAGGCATGCCACAGAGCTACTGTGCAACCCAGTCCCCCATGGTGACCTGGACCCAAATTCTCCTGGCAAGAGGCAGCACTGAGCACCACCGACTTAACTCTGTTTCTTACTGCTTGAGCTTTGGATCCCTGACTCACAGAGCATTCACACTAAGAGCCAGTGACTCCAATTCTTGGCGCATGCGCACACGGGGACCCTGATTCTCAGTGAGAAGCTGCACGAGGCAACAGAGACTCTGATACTCGATTCTTGGTGCAGACATAGGGAAACTCTGACTCCTGGCACGTGCTAGGGGACTCATTTTCGGCACACGCCAACAGTGTGGTGCAGGCAGGGTCCCTGATTCTAGGTGCGCATACGACACCACACTGAACGCTGGGCAAGCCTGGTTCCCACCAATCCACGGCAGCCACACGTCCTAGTGTCGGAGCACTTCAGTGAAACTCGGGTGGTGCGAAGTTCCCACGGCACACGGCCCAGGTCCACGCACTCGAAGTTTGAACCTTCTGGTGATAGTCAGAATGGGGAGACGACACAATCCCCAGAGGAAAGAAAATGAGGAGTCGCCAAGAAAGGAAATTAGTGAAACTGAAGCATGCAACATGACCAAAAAAGAGTTCAGAGTAATGGTCGTGGAATTTATACATCGCATGGATGAGAAAATCAACAACCTATGCAAGAATCAGGAAGAAATGAAAAGTGATACAGCTACAATCAAAAACACCATGGAAAGTTTCAACAGTAGACTAGAAGAAGCAGAGGACCGAATTAGTCAGTTAGAAGATCAGGTACAGAAACAAGCTCAATCGGAACAGCAATTGGAGAAAAAAATTAAAAAGCAGGAGGAAAGCCTAAGGGAGATTTGGGACAACATGAAACGAAGTAACATATGTATAATAGGGCTGCCAGAAGGACAAGAAGAGCAGCAAGGATTAGAAAATCTATTTGAAGAAATAATGACAGAAAACTTCCCGGATATGGGGAAGAAAAAAGTTACACAAGTATAGAGAGTCCCAAGCAGGATCAACCCCAAAAGAACCACACCAAGACACGTAATAATTTCAATGGCAAATATCAATGACAAAGAGAGAATCTTAAAGGCGGCAAGAGAGAGACAGAGAGTTACCTACAAAGGAACCCCCATCAGATTATCAAATGATTTCTCAACAGAAACACATCAAGCTAGAAGGGAATGGAAGGAGGTATACAAAGTGTTGCAAAGCAAAGGACTGAATCCAAGAATACTCTATCCAGCAAGACTATCAATCAAAATTGAAGGGGAAATCAGGAGCTTCACAGACAAAAAAAGCTAAGGGAGTTTATCACCACCAAACCAGCAATGCAAGAAATGCTAAAGGGAATACTGTAAAAAGAAGAAATAAACGGGTAAGAAGGAACACAGACACAAAAATAGATGACTACAAACAAATATCTTTCAGTAATAACTTTAAACATAAATGGACTAAATGCTCCAATAAAAGACATCGAGTGGTTGAATGGATAAAAAAACACAACCCATATATATGCTGTCTACAAGAGACCCATCTCAGAACAAGAGACTCACACAGATTGAAAGTAAAGGGATGAAAAAATATCTTTCAGGCAAATGGAAATGAAAAAAAAAGCTGGGGTAGCAATACTTATATCTGACAAAATAGACCTCAAAGTAAATGCCATAACAAGAGATAAGGAAGGCCACTTCATAATACTGAAGGGATCGATACAACAAGAGGATATAACCCTGATAAACATATATGCACCCAACGCAGGAGCACCTAAATACATAACAAAACTCCTGGAAGATATCAAGGGAGAGATCGACAACAATACAATCATAGTAGGGGACTTTAATACACCACTGACATCACTGGATAAATCCCCTAGACAAAAAATCAGCAAATCCTAAATGACTCACTAGATCAGATGGACTTGACTGACATCTTCAGAACATTTCACCCCAAAGCCACGGAATATACGTTCTTCAAGTGCACATGGGACATTTTCAAAAATAGACCACATACTGGGTCACAAGCAAAGTCTCCCCAAATTCAAGAAGACTGAAACCATACCAAGCATCTTCTCAGACTACAATGCCATAAAATTAGAAACAAACTACAATAAAAACAATCCAAAAATCTCAAACACTTGGAAGCTGAATAGCATGCTATTAAATAATGACTGGGTTACCAAAGAGATCAAAGAAGAAATTAAAAGCATCCTGGAAACTAATGACAACAAAAACACAACAATCCAAAATCTATGGGACACAATGAAAGCAGTCCTGAGAGGAAAGTTTATAGCTCTACAAGCCTACCTCAAAAAACAAGAAAAAATGGTAGTAAATCATCTAATGCTACAACTCAAAGAATTAGAAAGAGAGCAACAAGAAAAGCCCAGAGTGAGCAGAAGGAAGGAGATTATAAAGATCAGAGCAGAAATGAATGACATAGAGACCAAAAAAAAAAAAAAAAAAAAAAAAAAAAAAAAAAAAAAAAACCAATACAAAAGATCAATGAAACCAAGAGCTGGTTCTTTGAAAGGATAAACAAGATTGATGAACCTCTAGCCAGGCTCACCAAGAAGCAAAGAGAGAGGACTCAAATAAACAAAATCAGAAATGATAGAGGCAAAATAACAACAGACCCCACAGAAATACAAAGGATTGTTAAAAAATACTATGAACAACTCTACTGCTACAAACTAGACAACCTGGAGGAAATGGACATATTCCTAAAAAAATACAACCTTCCAAAACTCAATCGGGAAGATTCTAATAATCTCTATAGGCCAATAACTATGGAAGAAATTGAAGCAGTCATCAAAAAGCTCCCAGCAAACAAAAGTCCGGGGCCAGACGGCTTCACAGGGGAGTTATACCAAACATTCAAGAAAGAACTAAAACCTATCCTCCTCGGACTATTCCAAAAAATTTCAAGAGAAAGGAACACTTCCAAGTTCATTCTATGAAGCCAGCATCACCCTAATACCAAAACCAGATAAAGACAACACAATGAAAGAGAATTATAGGCCAATATCCCTCATAAACATAGATGCCAAAATCCTCAACAAAATTCTAGCAAATCGGATCCAGCAATACATCAGAAAGATCATACACCATGACCAAGCAGGATTTATACCAGGGATGCAAGGATGGTACAATATCTGCAAATCAATAAATGTGACACATCACATAAAGAAACTGAGAGATAAAAATCACATAGTCATATCAATTGATGCAGAAAATGTGTTTGACAAAATCCAACACCCCTTCTTGATCAAAACACTCAGCAAGGTGGAAATAGAAGGATCATACCTCAACATAATAAAAGCCATATATGAAAAACCCACAGCCAACATCATACTCAATGGACAAAAACTAAAACCATTTCCCCTAAGAACAGGAACAAGACAGGGATGCCCACTCTCACAACTCCTGTTCAACATAGTACTAGAAGTACTAGTCATTGCGATCAGACAAGAAGAAGAAATAAAAGGCATCCAAATTGGAAAAGAAGAAGTAACACTGTCCTTATTTGCAGATGACATGATATTGTACATAGAAAACCCTAAAGATTCCATCAAAAAATTATTAGACTTAATAAATGAATTTGGCAATGTAGCAGGATACAAAATTAATGCCAAGAAATCTATGGCATTTCTTTACACCTATGGTGAACATATAGGAAGAGAGACTAAAAAAGCAATCCCATTTACCATAGCACCAAAAAAATTAAGATACCTAAGACTAAACTTAACTAAGGAGGTAAAAGACCTATATGCGAAAAACTACAGGACACTGAAAAAAAGAGATAGAGGAAGACATAAATAGATGGAAAAACATACCATGTTCATGGATTGGTAGAATCAACATCATCAAAATGTCCATACTACCCAAAGTAATCTACAGATTCAATGCAATCCCCATTAAAATACCAATGGCATATTTCACAGACCTACAACGAACTTTCCAAAAATTCATCTGGAATAAAAAAAAAAGACCCTGAATAGCCACAGCAATCCTGAGTAAGAAGAACAAAGTAGGTGGGATCTCAATACCAGATATCAAGCTGTATTACAAAGCCACTGTTCTCAAAACAGCCTGGTACTGGCACAAGAACAGACATATAGATCAATGGAATAGAATAGAGAACCCAGATATCGACCCAAACCACTATGCCCAATTAACATTCGACAAAGGAGGCATGAACATACAATGGAGTCAAGACAGTCTCTTCAACAAATGGTGTTGGGAAAATTGGACAGATACATGCAAAAAAATGAAGCTAGACCACCAACTTACACCATACACAAAAATAAACTCAGAATGGATACAGGACTTAAACATAAGAGGGAAACCATAAAAATACTAGAGGAATCCACAGGCAGCAAAATCTCAGACATATGCCAAAGGAACTTCTTCACTGATACTGCTCCTAGGGCAATGGAAACTAAAGAGAAAATAAACAAATGGGACTACATTAAAATAAAAAGCTTTTGCACAGCAAAAGAAACCATTAACAAAACAACAAGAAAGCCCACTGCATGGGAAAACATATTTGCCAATGTCATCACCGATAAGCGTTTAATTTCCAGCATTTACAGGGAACTCATACAACTTAACAAAAGGAAGATAAGCAATCCAATCAAAAAATGGGCAACGGACCTAAATAGACACTTTTTGAAGGAGGACAGAAGGAAGGCTCAGAGACATATGAAAACATGCTCAAAGTCACTAATTATCCGAGAGATGCAAATCAAAACAACAATGCGGTATCATCTCACACCCGTCAGAATGGCTATCATCAACAAATCAACAAAGGACAAGTGCTGGCGAGGATGCGGAGAAAAAGAAACTCTTTTGCACTGCTGGTGGGAATGCAGATTGGTGCAGCCACTGTGGAGAACAGTATGGAGTTTCCTCAAAAAACTAAAAATGGAACTCCCATTTGACCCAGTAATACCACTTCTAGGAATATATCCCAAGAAACTAGAAACACGAATCAGAAAGGATATATGCACCCCTATGTTCATAGCAGCACAATTCACCATAGCTAAGATTTGGAAACAGCCTAAGTGCCCATCAGCAGATGAGTGGATTAAAAAACTGTGGTACATCTACACAATGGAATACTACACTGCAGTGAAAAAGAAGGAATTCCTACCATTTGCAACAGCATGGATGGAACTGGAGAGCATTATGCTAAGTGAAATAAGCCAGTCAGAGAAAGACAAATATCACATGATCTCACTCATTTGTGGAATATAATGAACAACATAAACTGATGAACAGGGACAGATCCAGAGGCAGAGAAGCATCGATCAGACTGCCAGACCTCAGAGGGAAGGTAGGGGAGGGTGGGGGAAAGGAGGAGAGGTCAGCCAAAAGACTTGTATGCATGAATATAAGCCTAACCAATGGACACGAACACCAGGGGGGTGAGGGCATGAGTGGAGGGGGTCTTGGGGGGTTAATGGAGGGATGAGGACACATATGTAATACCTTAATCAATAAAGAAATTAAAAAGCAAAAAAAAAAGAATTTTATAGAAAAACAAAAACTCATGCTATGGAATGGTGTTAACACTTGGCAATTAAAAAGATTGCTTTGCAAGTTAAAAAAAAAAGGCTATACCTATCTCATTTCTGGTGTGTGCTGGTGTATAGGTAACATAAATTCCCAGAAATGGGGTGCTGGGTTAAAAGGTATATGCACTTTTGATTTGAATAAATAGAACTAAATTGCCCTCTATCAAGGCTATGTCATTTTGTACTTCCACAAGCAATGGATGACAGTCCCTGTTTCCCTACAGTGTCATCAACAGACTGTAATACAAAATTAACTTTCAAAGTTTCCAAACTAATGATACTTATGGCTTGGGACAGGGATATTTATGTTAAAAATACCAGCTACCTTCTATAATGCGTTTCTTCTCTTACTTACCATCTGGTAATTCATATACAACCAGCCCAGTGAGTACAGGTATGCAGACACAGACTGGTGACACTTGGCTGCAGCAGGAAAGTATCCTGGGAGGGGAGAAATAGATTTGATCATGGATGGTGTTGGACTAAATGTCCTAGGATGTTCCTCCCACCCTGGTTGTCTGGTTTGATAATATGTCTCATCTATTAATCTCAGTTTCTTCTTCCCTCCTGATAAAACTTACACTTTAGAGTCATGTTCTAAAACATTTGGCAATTGTTTTTCACTAAAGGCACACTTTGATGTCCAAGTATCTGTCAACATTTCATGGACCAGTCTGTGACTGTGTAAGTTTCCTTTTCCTTGTGTGACAGCCAAGCTGAAGGGAGACATGTTTGGGTGTGGAGTAGAGCTGGGTGATCTTGGCAGCCCTTGTAGGAGACTTGTTTTGGGAAACAATTCCTTCTTCACACAAAGCAGCCCAGTGATCTGAGCGGACCCATTCATTGGCTTTAATCTTGTCTGAAGTCTCCTGGGAATCCACCCCAAAACAAACAGAGGGTGTTTCCTCCATCACTTCCCTTCAAAACACGTTGCTACCATTATCTAATCAATCTTATAGCAGGTTGTGGAAAGGAAGAGGGTTTTCCTCCTGTCACGGTGTCTGCAAGTCAGGACACACAAGGCAATGTGACAAAGAGCAGAAGGCGGATTTCCTGTGGCTTTCCTCCTGGCTGCCTGTGGGAGAGCCCTGCTCTAGTGTGGCCCCACCTTCTCTCTGGATATTGTGGTGGGCATTTGTGACTGGTAGTCTAAGAGCTGAAGGCCCTCATCCATAGCTATTGGCAACTCAGGCTTTTTGAACTCTGTCTAAATACTAGCAATGTGCCTTTGCGTATGTGTAAATCTTGTTTGAGCCTCTGTAAAATAGGAATAGTAAGCTGTATGCAATGGGATTACTGGAAAGATAAAATGAGAAAATGGACATGAAGATGCTTGACACATTATAGCCACACATTAATTTGTTCAGGTAAAACCAACCAACCAGCCAACCAACAGACTAACCAACCAAACAGGTACACCAAACATCATTATCACCCTCATCACCACCAATAACAGCAAATCAACAAGATCAATAACAACAACATTTCATGGCTCCGTGATTGAGTGTTGGCCCATGAAATAGGAGGTCATGGTTGGATTCCATGTCAGGGCACATGCCCAAGTTGCAGGCTTGATCCCCAGTAGGGAGCGTGCAGGAGGCAGCCAATCAATGATTCTCATCATTGATGTTTCTATCTCTCCCTCTCCCTTCCTCTTTAAACTCAATAAAAACATATTTTAAAAAATGGTTTGATCCAATCAGTTTAGTGGCATCTGAAAACATCACAGCAAATCAGAGTGGAGCGTTGCTGTCTGTGGCTGTCGTTGGGTGGGTAGCTGTGCAAGGCAGTGATGGGAGTGTAAGGAGTTTAGGCTCTGCAGCTAGACAATCTGAGTTCAAAGCTTGGCTCCACAATGTCCCAGATGGATGACCTTGAGCTAGTTACTTAGCTGCTTAGTGCCTCAGTTATCTTGCCTGTAAAGTGGCCATAATAATAGCACCAGCTTTGTAGTACTGTTGTAAGAATAAATGTGCTGGCTCATCCAAGGAACTCAGCTCAGTTCCTAATACCTGGGCAGGGCTCCATCCCTGTCAGATTTTATAACTGTGCAAACCTGGCCCAACTCCAGCATAGTTCTGTTTCATAGGCCTGTCATTCTACATAGGCATGAAAAGTTGCAAAGACAGGCATTGCAGACACTACACATTAGAACCCGGGAAGTGGCTTGATTGTGTTGTGTAGTGCCATTGAAGGTAAAACCGCCTAGCTAAATACCTGCCCTGCAAGTGTGCTCGTATAGGGTTAGTATGTCAGGAGAAGATTCCTTTATATGCCCCTCACAAGCTTTTGGTCCATGGCCCCACTCTAGTGCGAAGGCTGGACAGGACACTGGGCTGCAGAATGGCAGAGCCCATTATAAACCAAAGACATGCTTTCTTTTACTTTGATGGCAGGAGAACCTAGCCAGCACCACACAATGGATAGGCGTGAGGCCCCTTGGGAGATGGGACATCGAGGATCAACATCACATCCATTCTGTCATCAGTCGTCAGCCAGTTATAAGGAAAGGCTGGAGAGGTTTGGCAAGTTCTTTCTGAAAAGAGATCTCTTTGACCCAACTGAAGTCTCTCAAAATGGTGAAGGGAATTAGTCAAATTATTTGTGACAAAGACCATGAAAATAAGAGAATTTAATTTGAAAATTAGGAGCATGTGAAAACTAAAAGGCACAGTTTTGGCCAGATGACTTGAGGCGATTCTTAGCATTCATATGGGATATGTTATGAAGTCAAGGAGAGGCTGGAAAGCTGGAGACAGGAATGTTTTGGCCACTAAGCTGTAGTGGATGGAGAACGTGAGGCATTACAGGAGAGTGGGGAGAACCATGTATATTCATGGTGATGAAATTAGCTAACATTTGTTGAGTCCTTACTTGGTGGTACATACAACTTGAAGCACTTTGCATATATTAACTCATTTAAAATTCTCAGGCACTATTATTACCATCTGTAAAAGACCGAAGTTAGAATCAAGACACAGAGACTAACCTGTTTGTGGCCATCCAGGATTTGAATGAAGATTGCCAGGTGTGATGCCAGGACCCAAATCCCTGGCACTGCTCTGGACTACTACTTAGTGGTGCCATCATCATTATGTCACTTGGTGGCCTGGCAGTGAGTTTCAGTCAGAGAAACAAAGCAAGCTGGTGATCAGCTCAGAGGGAAGTCTCTAAAACCCTTAATGGGGAAAGGTGCACACAGGCACACAGACTTCCTTCTCTTCCTTCCTTTTCCTCCCCCCTTCTTCCTCCTCCTCTCCCTCCTCCTCCTCTTCCTCTTCCTTCTCCTTAGATATGTTTTTACTGATGAGATAGAGAGAGAGAGAGAGAGAGAGAGAGAGAGAGAGAAAGATATGTGACAGAGAAATATCGACTGGTTGCCTCCAGGGTCCTTTCTTCTTCTTAACATAGACAATTTAAAATATATTTCCATAATCTGTTTCAATAATTATCACCCATTTTCAGTCTCATTTTATCACCATCATCACTTTTTTATTGTGGAGTATTTTAAAGCAAGTCCCAGACATCATGTCATTTCACCAGTACATACATATGTTTAACAGATAGGAGCTTTTTAAAAAGCATAACCACCATGTCATTATTACACCTAATAAAATGAACAACAATTCCTTAATACATTCCAATATCCAGCCCATATTCAAATTTCCCTGATTGTCTTTAAGATGTTTTTACAATTGATTAGTTCAAACCAGGATCCAAACAAAGGCCATCCATTGTATCTGGCTGTTATACTTTCAAAATCTCTCTCACTTTTTAAAATTATATTTTAATTTTGTAACAATTTTGGATTTATAGAAAAGTTACGAAGCTAATACAGAGTTCCCATAAACCCTTCATCCAGTGTTCCCTAATGTTAACATCTTACACAACAATGGCGCATTTGTCAAAAGTAAGAATTAAATTGGTACACTACTATTAACTAAATTTCAGAGTTTATTTGTATTTCATCAGTTTTTCCACCAATGTCCTTTTTCTGTTCCAGGATCCAATCCAATGCATTTGGTAAGTCTCTTTTAATTTATAACAGTTCACCTTCTTTTTCCCCCCTTCACGCCATTGATGTTTGGAGAAACCAGATCAACTGGCTGGAGAATGTCCTGCAATTGGACGTGGCTGATTGCTTCCTTCTGGTGTTGTTGAACTTGTCTCGCTCTCCTGTATTTCCTATACATTCATGGTTAGCTGTAGAGGCTTCACTGGACTGAGGTTCCATTTCTTTTTTAGACACGAATTCTTCATGAATGGTCCCATTACATCACATTGTGAGGTACATCATGTCTGGAGGTCTCACCTGCAGTGATTTTTGGAGGATCTTTTTGACCTCACGTTATATATTTGTTCTATCCATGATTGCTCTTTTTCAAAACCCAATTTTTTTTTCTCTTTGGGTTAATATTCTTTTTGCAATAGATAGATTTTTGTTGTTGTTGTTAATCCTCACCCGAGGATATTTTTCCATTGATTTTTAGGCAGAGTGGAAGGGAGGGGGAGAGACAGAGAGAAACATCAATGTGAAAGAGAGACCTCGATTGATTGCCTCCTGCATGTGCCCGACTGGGGCAGGGGATCAAGTCTGAAACAGAGGAATGTTCCCTTGACCAGAACTGAACCTGGGATCATTCAATCTGCAGGCCAACACTCCAACCACTGAGCAAACTGGCTAAGGGGGACAGCTTTTTTTTTTTTTTTTTTTTTTTAGATGTCTCTTGATGTTTACTAATCAACTCTCACTCATGGCAAAGTATAGATGCTAGTTATTCTATCCTTAAAATACACAGACTCAAAGGTTCTCATCATTGTCA
Source organism: Plecotus auritus (assembly GCF_963455305.1). Taxonomy (NCBI): domain Eukaryota; kingdom Metazoa; phylum Chordata; class Mammalia; order Chiroptera; family Vespertilionidae; genus Plecotus; species Plecotus auritus. The sequence continues at coordinate 93,193,102 of NC_137774.1, read as the reverse complement.
GTGATAAGAAGTTTGCAAAAGAGTTGGGGTACCTTGTCCTGTTCTTCAGAGAGACACTGCTGGGGGTTTAGCTGTGCCTGGAATGAAGGACGTGAAATGGACTTTGCAGCTTCACTCAGCTTATCTCCTGAAAGGCATGGCAGAGGGGAGAGCCAGCTTGGGGTGATACAACAGCCATGGGACATGGGTTAGGACTCTGCCACGAGAGCCAGGAATTGGCTGATGTTGGGCAAATTCAGGGCCATTGGGATCAGCGACGCAGAATGTGTGCTGCATAAATCCAGGGTGAATTACTCCCATAGACTGCAAAGTGAAGGGCAGCCCCTGCGGTTGTCTGTCTACAACCTACACAACATATGTGGCCGCCCTGGGAAGTTACAGGGCACTCTATGGCTCCCCAGTTTTATCTTCTATGAACTGGCTGTACCAGTCAGCATCCTGGCAGGAAATAGAATGGACCCCCACCCTGTTCAAATGAAGAGGCTTCTATGAAGGAGCTCTTATAGAGGGTGGGCATGGTTAAGGGAGCAAATAAGAGATGAAGAAACACTGGGACTAATGCTGTTGGGGCCCACTGAGAGCTGGAGCTTGTAAGGGGCCTCTGGCAGCAGCTGGAGCCATGGAAGGACATGGTTATTACCAGAGACTCGGGTCCTAAACCAGGAGAGAGCAGGAAAGGAATTCATTTGGAGATGCATTGAAGGTGAGGCCTCTAGGACATCTAGGAGATTTTGGGGGGGGATATCACCAAAGGGATAATGGGTGGGGCCCACTGAGAGCTGGAGCTTGTAAGGGGCCTCTGGCAGCAGCTGGAGCCATGGAAGGACATGGTTATTACCAGAGACTCGGGTCCTAAACCAGGAGAGAGCAGGAAAGGAATTCATTTGGAGATGCATTGAAGGTGAGGCCCCAAAGGTGATCACCAAAGGGATAAACCTGGAGCTCAGGGACAAATCCATGCTGGAGGTGGAGACCATGAAGTCATGGAGCAGATCATGAGGGGCCCAGGAGGGAACCCAGCCAGACTACTCCCCACTCAGCCTGCCCTGCGCGCCTTCCCATCTCCCTCACTCTCTGATGCCCCACCCTCAGAATATATAGGGTCATCAATTTATCGATTCATTTGACAAATATGTATTGAGTACCTAGGACATGCCAGGCACTTAATTGTAAGAATTTTTTTTTATTGCAACAGTAGAATCATTTGAAAGAAAAGCCCTAACAAAACCAATAGATTAGCCCGGCCTGCATGGCTCAGTGGTTGAGTGTTGACCTGCTTCCCCATCCCCACACTCAGTTCATGGCACTTCTAGAAGTGGGCAGTGTTTGTAGTGACTAAGATCCTGGACTCTGCAGTCAGACTGCCTGGATCCAAATCTCAGGTCTGCCATGACCTCTCTGTGCCTTAGTTTTCCCATCTGTAAAATGGAGATAAAGTGGCACCCACCTCATTAGATAGTTGGGAAGAATAACAGAGTATATAGTTAAGATGCTTGGGACAGTATCTGCATCCAGTAAGCTGGGGCTGTGTGTGCCACCCATTATCACCATTATCATCACTCTGTCTCCAGGGTGGGGACCCAGATACTCACTCCCCACTTCTTGGTTCCACTAATCCAGCACTTCCCAGTAGAAATATAATGTAAGGTTTAGATGAGATTTTGAATTTTCTAATAGCCACATTAAAAACATTTAAGAGAATTAAGGAAAATTAATGTTAACATATTTAGCCCAATATATAAAAATATAATTGTTTCAACATAGAACCAATTACACATTATTCATGAGATATTTTTCTTTTTTTAAAAAACATTTTTATTGACTTCAGATAAGAAAGGGGAGGGAGAGAGAGAGATAGAAACATCAATGATGAGAGAGCAACATTAATTGGCTGCTTCCTGCATGACCCCTACTGGGGATAGAGCCCACAACCTGGGCATGTGCCCTGACAGGGAATCAAACTGTGACCTCCTGGTTCATAGGTCGAGGCTCAACCACTGAGCCACACTGACAGGGCTTAGATATATTTTTTTGAAATTTGGAACTACCTCTTCAAAACCTGGTGTGTATGCTACACCTATGTAGCACATTTCACTTTGGACCAGCTGCATCTCAAGAGCTTGATGGCCCCGAGTGCTGGTGGTGGCTACCGTATAGGATGGTGCAGGTCTAAATGGTCAGCAAATTTTGTGGCTTCTCTGTAATCTGCTCCCTCATCACCATGTCTACTCATCTTTAAGTTTTGCTCTTAACACTTCTCTGCAAGAGCCTTTGAACTGTTTTTTTCAGTTCTGAATTGACCTTCTGTTCCTGTTTGTTTCCCTTTTGTGCCCAGAGAAATGTTCCCAAAATGCAAACCTGATCATTTCTTGCCCTGTTAAAACCTCTTCAGGGGTGCTCCTGCCCCTGTGAATGGGTCACCTTTGGCCTAATAAGCGCTAATGATGTGTCCCTGACAGTCCAGCCATATAGCCTCATTTCTTGTTCTTCCTCAGATCCTGTCTGCTCGGCCGCCTTCTGTGCCATTCAATACTCGGGCTGTTCCCCCTTCTGACACTCTCCTAATTTTCTCACGGGTGAACTCCTACTCAGCCCTAGGACTTCAGTTACATAGGTACCTCCTGAGACACCTGTAACTCCCAGAGGCTGATCTAGCAGTTACTTCCCCTCCTGCCACTTCCTAAACACCTCCCGCATATTTCTGTTTCAGCAGGTGAGGCACTACTTATTTCTGTGGGTTCACTTGTCTATCTTCCCAACTCCTTAAGACAGGAACTGTGCCTCTTGCCTCTGGGTCCTGGGCACCGAGCTAGGTACAATCTCATCTCATCCCAACCTGCAAGTCTGGCTTGCTCTGGGATTTATGTATTTGAAAGGAAGCGGTGAGAGATAGTTTTAGAAAGGTAGTTTGGGGCCAGGTGGTGAAGGGCTTTGGTTGTCAGGCCAAGGAGAGTTCAGACATATTCTGTAGACAGCAGGGAGCCATGTAAGTGTCTAAGCTGGGGTCCTGTTGGAGCTGGGACACGGGGTGAGGTCAAGAGAGCATTTTGGCCTGAGTGTTAGGCTCAAAGTGAGGTTAAGTCCAAACCCTTGGTACCCTCTGCCAAGGCCTAAAGGGGAATGGCAAGCTCAGTATTCTAGAACCATCTTTCCTGAAAGCTACTTAGGGATGGGTTGGAGAGAGGAAGTGAGGAAGAGACCTAACACACCTTGAGCTTCTATAGGCCAGGCCCTTTTCTCACTTTAAATGTAGGAATGGATATAGGGAGAGAGAGAAGGAAACTGAAGGTTTCTTAGCTGAGGTTAAGAAAATTACCCAGAGCACCCTATAGTAAGCGTCTAATCTGGGGTCCTGTTGGACCTGAATGCTTGCTGCAGAGCCTGAAGGCTGCAGAGGAAAACCAGGGAGAGCCTTGGGCAGGACCAAGCTGGTGCTGCACCCTGAGCAGGACATCCACACCAGAGTTGCACGCTGGACTCTAAGGCTGCTTCCTCATGGCCAGGTCCCTCTGGGTGGCCCTGTGAGAGCGCGCACACCAGCCTGAAAGTGCCTTTGAGTGGCATCAGACAGCTGCATGGGCTTTGAAACAAAATGGGTTACTTACTTTGTCCCCCTCATCCCCATAAGATTTTAATTAAATTGACAGGGTCTTCTGGTTACAACCAATGCCTTAGCTTTAATAATACCTTGATTTAAAAATCCTTGAAATAATTTTTGGCTCCTTTAGCATAAAAACGCTCCCCCCAAAGCCTTTAATTCTGCAGTCCTCTATTTTTCCAATCAAAGGAAACTCCACAGGACTTTCATGGTCTTAATTAATGACTCTCTAATCAGAGTTCCACTCTGACTATTTATCTCCCCCCTCTCTCTTTTTTTGCTGGTTTCTCAATGAAGGGCTTATCTAGAACTTGTTTCAACTTCAAACAGACACTTCATAATAGTAAATTGCAATAAGGTCTTATCAAGTGGAACAACCTTTCATTCTCTTTCTTTTGGGCGTTAGTATCAAAGCCACCCCTCAGGGAATATGGCCTGCTTTCCTGTCTGGTTTTCAGCAAAACATGCCTCTGAGGAGCACAGGGAAAGCGACTTAGATTATGTACAACAAAGACCTCCATGGTAAGTCCTTATAAGACAACTGGAGGCCCAATGCATGAAATTCGTGCGGGGGTGGGGGGGGGGTCCCTCATCCTGGCCTGTGCCCTCTCGCAGTGCGGGAGCCCTCGCTCCTTACCGCTTGCTTGCTCACTGATCCTTACCACTCTGCTGGCTGCTCCTTAGTGCTGCTGCGGAGGCGGGAGAGGCTCCTGCCACCCCCGCTGCACTTGCCAGCTGTGAGCCCCCCCCCTCCCCCCCGCTTTTGGCTGAGTGGTGCTCCCCTTGTGGGAGTGCACTAACCACCAGGGGGCAGCTCCTGCATTGAGCGTCTGCCCCCTGGTGGTCAGTGTGCGTCATAGCGATTGGTCATTCCCCATTCGGTCGATTTGCATATTAGGCTTTTATTATATAGGATGGTGGGCTGATATTTACAAGGCTATCTGGAGATTTCTGGTTTGAAGATCACACCTGGCAATTCTATCTTAAGTGCTAAAGTTCAATAATTAAGGATAGAGATGTGAGCAGGGCAGGCACCAGTCCCTGTTGGAATGAATGGTAGGTTCCTTTTTTGGACTGGTCATGTACAGGGCTCACCTGACATTTTCATTTGCTGTTCTCTTTTTTTCTTCATCACATACCAAGAAATGAAAACCACAATGTGTTGCTCAGGGTCCAAAGCTTTAATGGATGTCTTCCAGACGCCATCCTTTGGAGGGCAGTTTGGGCCTGGCTCTCCTCTTCTCTGGAGCTTGGGAGAATGAACCGAATTATTCACTAATTTACTCAGATTTCCAGCTAATATTTATTAAGCTTTGATTGAGGTGATCTTTATGTCCGGGGAGACAGAGATGAGTAGGAAATTACCTGTGGTCTTGGTGTGTGCAACGTGTTGTGGGCAAACGTGTTAAGCATGGCAAGGGGAAGTGGCTCCACACAGAAGATCTCTGGGAGTACAGAGTGGGCATCCATCCTGTGGGAGGGGCTGGTGAAGAGCTGGGTCTTGTAGAAGGCTCACCAGGAGGACCCACAACGAGGGTGGAAGAGTGTAGAGTCTCTTTCATTTTTAAAAATATATATTTTTATTGATTTCAGAGAGGAAGAGGGAGAGAGACAGAATATCAATGAGAATCATTTACCGGCTGCCTCCTACACTCCCCCTACTGGGGATTGAGCCACAACCCGGGCATGTGCCCTGACCAGAAATCGAACTGTGATGTCCTGGTTCATAGGTCAACACTCAAACACTGAGCCACGCTGGCTGGGCTGTGGAGTCTCTTTTATATAAGGGCACTGATCCCATTCATGAGACCCCAACTTCATGATCTAAGCACCTCCCAAAGGCCATACCCCCTAATGTCATCACATTAGGGATTAGGATTTCAACAGATGAATTTTGCAGTGGGAGGGAACAGAAACATTCAGTCTCTAGCAAAGGGCATTCTATACAGAGGGAGCAGTCTGTGCAGTCATGGCAATGAGAAAGATCTTGGCCCATTGAGGGTTTCCAAATGTTGCACTGTGGCTAGAGCATGGGGAGGGATGTAGGAAAGGGGTAGGTTGACAGAGGCATTTGTGTTTGGGGGGAGGGAGGAGGTATAGGCAGGGAAGACAGGCAGAGGACTTAAGTGCCCAGTCAAGGAGGTGAGGGTGGGGAGCCAGCAGAAGTCTGTTTCCAAGAGTGAAGGGATCACACTGTGTTTGGGAGAAACTTTCTGGCAGCCACACAGAAGAAAGGGCAGAGGGAGGGGACACAGGAGGCCAGGGCACCTCTTGGGGAGTTAATCTAAAAGCCCATAGAGGACCTGACGAAGGCCAGGAACAGGCACCTTGGCAGCAGTGTGAGAGCTGGCAGGGGTGGAAGTGTGCAGGGAAAGGATCTAAGAGTGTTCTAGAATAGACCAGACTTTAGACCCCATCAGCTATGGGGCAGGGGGCTGGATTTCATTCTGGGTGGTGGGTGCATGGTGGAGAAACCCAGGTGGGGTGGGTTGGCCCACAGGGCTGTAGATGTCCTGCTCATCTCTGCAGAGAGGCAAGAGGGTGCTGATATCCAGCCTGGGCTCTGTGTCCATCCAAAAAAAATTGGGGCACCTTTCCTTAATTTGCACAAGTGTGGGCAGGAAGTGACCCTAGGATGGAATTCAGCAGTTTGAAGGCCTCTGGGAGATGAAGACGTAGATGTCTGAGGGGTGGTCCATGGCAGCAGCCTAGGGCATTAGAGGAGGGGGCATTCAGGGGGATGGGACCCAGCAGCGACAGCAGCACTACCCTGATGTGATCTGGTCCAGGGCTGGCCCTGTCATGCCCGGCTTTTACACACACCTTTGATTTTGGTCCCTGAGTCTGTAACCCTCATCCTACTCAGCTCTCTGACTTCGGACCTTGACTCCCTGATGCCACCTCTAGCCTGAGCCTGCCCCCCACTTCATGGGTTTTTGCATGAACCCGGGCCGTCCAGATAGAGCTGGAGGTGGAGGGAGAAAGGAGGTGCTAGGGAACAGACTGCATCACATGACAGAGCCCTCCCTCACCTGGACAGCTCCTTTGGGAGATGGCCTCTCTCAAGCTCTCCTTTGTGCCTGCTGGTGCCATCCCAGCCATTCTGCTTCCCAGCCCTTTCAACACAGCACAGAATCCTGCCTTTGCCCCTTTGCCATGCTCCTACTCAAAGTACCACCAGACTTTCAGCCTCCACTTGCTCCTCTTAGGTGTTAACTTTGGATCATCAGGGACAATGCCTATTTATTTATATATTTATTTATTTCTCACCTGAGGATATTTTTCCATTGATTTTTAGAGAGAGTGGAAGAGAGGGAAAGACAGAGAGAAATATCGATGTGAGTGAAACACATTGATTCATTGCCTTGTGCACATGCCCCGACCAGGGCCTGTATGTGCCCTTGACCAGAATCGAACCGGGGACACTTCAGTCACAGGCTGACAGTCTATCCACTGAGCCAAACCGGCTAGGGATGCACCCTGCCTAAGGATCCTATAAGTCCAACTGAGAGTGAAAATGATGTCTAACCTGACTAGGCACCCCCAGGGCCTAGCATAGAGCCTCACCTGTGCAGTTTGGTTTGTCATGGTTGAGGGTTGCTCAGTGTGAATGAAGCACATGGCTGGGCAAGTGACCTAGGTCATGCAAAAATGCAGATGGATAAGCATCAAAAAGTCAACCTTGCCCTCATGAAGTCATTTTCTAACAGCTTCTGCAGGGCAAAGGGCCACTTTGCACCAAGCCACCAAACCACGCATATGTTCCTAGTATATTAGAAAAGACTAATTGATGCTTCAATGACAACTTGACATCTCAAAACAAAGGATGTCCACTGCTAGTTAGAGGGTGGAGTGGGTGGGGGAGTTGTCTTCTGTACTCAAGTATCCAAGCTGACAAGGGTCCAACCTAGGGAAGGTTTGCTGTGACAGGAACAAAAAGGGGTTGGAGAACCCACACTCCCTCTTTTCTCTTTGGCTCAGAAGTGGCACAGGTTCTTTCTGCTCATAGTTCATTGGCCAGAACTAGTCCCATGGCTCTGCCCAGCAGCAAGGGAGGCTTCTGAGGGAGGGCTTCTCTTTGCCCAAAGTGGATAGAAGATTCAGATGTTGGTCAGCACCAGTAGAGTCTCCAACACTTATTCATGCCTATTTGGGGAAATTTTACGTTGCTTAGACCCCTCTATTGCCTCTAGGGTCTAGAATTGCAGTCTCAGGCCACCAGTAGTGCTTTCTGCTTAATTACAATGTTTTTTTTTTTTTTTTTTTTTTTTACCAGTTCTTACCCCTGTAGTGATGGGGAACTCGACCCTGGCTGCCACCCCACCATGCAGCTAAGTCCAACCTGACTATTACAAAGTTCTTCCTTATGTTCCGTTGACACCTTTCATCCATTGACCCCCAATTCATCCTTGGGCTTAATTCTTTTTTTTTTTTTTAAATATATTTTATTGACTTTTTTACAGAGAGGAAGGGAGAGGGATAGAGAGTCAGAAACATCGATGAGAGAGAGACATCAATCAGCTGCCTCCTGCACACCCCCCACTGGGGATGTGCCCGCAACCAAGGTACATGCCCCTGACCGGAATCGAACCTGGGACCCTTCAGTCCGCAGACCGATGCTCTATCCACTGAGCCAAACTGGTCAGGGCCTTGGGCTTAATTCTTAATTCTTCTTTCCTGCATGGCTTGGAAAATGTGGATCACTTCCCCCTAATCTTTTCTTCTCTAAGTTCAACATCTCTCTTATACCTTACCTGCCCTGGCAGCTCTCCTCTTTACTCCTGTTGGTTTATTTTACCATCACCTCTAAAGGTAGGAACTCCAAGTACTGAATTGCAGAACTGGGCAGTAGAGAGGGTGTGAAGAGCTGGGTGGGGGGACCCTTGGGCAGATCCCCCACCCAAAACCCTCAGCTTGGGACACTTTTGGGTGGGATGTCATGATATGGATTCATTGTTTGAACTCTACTGCCTTCATGCCTATGCCAGAGTAAAGCTTGTAAGGTCAGCATTCCCTGGGGTGTTGCTTCTTTTTTGCTCTAAAGTTTTGGTCCCTTGCAATGGACTGAATATCAGTGTATCCCCCACCCCAAATGCATAGAGATCCTAACCCCTAAAGTAATGGCATTAAGAGGTCAGGCCTTTGGGAAGTAATTAGGTCATGAGGACTGGAGTCCTCATAAATGTGATTAGTGCCCTTATAGAGGGACTCCAGTGAGGTCCCTCACCCCTTCCACCATGTGAGGACACAATGAAACCACAGTTGCTGTCCAGGAACTGGGAAGCAGGCTGTCACCTGACAATCTGTTGGTGCCTTGATCTCGGACTTCCAGTCTCCAGAACTGTGAGGAATAAACTGTTGTTTGCTATTCCCCAATCTATGGTATTCTCTCATTGCAGCCTGAATAGATTAAGATATCCCTTTTCGTCATTTATCACCAAGTACTCTCATTAAGCTCCTAGGGAGGCATTTGTTTAGCTGTGGCTCCATTAGCCAGCAGTCAAACTTCTTATCACTACATTTTAGGTGGCTTTCAGCATTGGCAATTGGGCACACTCCATATTTTTTTAGGGTTTGCTTTCAATACTTTAATACAACAACAACTTCTGTTTGAGATCATGGGCTATTTTGTGGTAGCCATCTGTATTGCTGTCTTCTGAATGCCTATTTCACTGCCAATGTTTGGGTTAAAAAGGTAGGTTTTACACTTGTAGGGATGCTGAGCAAAGAAGCATTCCCTTTTATAGGGCCTGGGTGGAATTTTGGGGGTGTCCCAGTAAAGAAGAAAATTCAGGGTCAGCATCTCCAAAATATCCATGTTCTGCTCATATATTGCACTGGCCAAGCACAGAGTTCGGAGCAAAACAAAGAAGCCCGTCTGTTGGGACCATCCTGCTACCTTGAGTCAACTCCAGCCCATTTCTGTGCAGTCCTGGGATCAGAGCAGCTGGGAACATGGGCTGCTAGAGAAATCAGCATGAAAACCCCTCCATTCCTACACTGCCTCCCTGAACTTCTGGGAGAACTTCAGAATCCATGTCCGACAGGGCAATCCGGAGAGGCAGATTTCTGTTTTAGATTAACAGGAAGATTTATCATGCCAGAAGGTCAATATTTACCTTGGCTCCAGCTTGATGAGTATTTACTTCTTTGTTCAGTGGCTCTCTCTGCTGACTTCAGCAGAAGCGAAGTTCTGCTTTTTGTCTGCTGAAGAGGATGCTGACTGATATTTTCTTATTGGAAAAGCCTGGATACATAGCTGCAGAGGAGCTCACTTCTCTGGTGGTGGTTGGGGGTAGGTTTGTCTTCTTCACTAAGAAATCTGATCCCTCTTTGTATAAACAACTCTAGTTTTAAGATGCTTTTGAACTTACAGAAGGCAGAGCACAGGATCCCAGAAAAATGACTTTTCCTCTCATCTCCTTGTCTAAAAAATCCGGATGATGAGAACACCTGCTTGAAGTAAGGGTCCAGTGAAACACACCCGACACTTATTTGTCCAGTTTTCATTTTATCCAGATTCTGGGGGTTATGTGATCACCAAAGGTCACCAAGGAATTGGAAAAGAAGGCACCAGCTCTACAACAGGGTTCCCAACTCCAAGACTTTAATTCTTTCTCGGACTCTTGGGAACAATGGCTTCTGCCTCTACTAAGATTTTAGGGCGTGCTGGGGGCACAGTTTGAAATATAGAGACAAATACTTGTGTAGAGTGCTGATCAGAGGCCCACCAGGGAGAGCAATATTTGAAAATGGGACAGACCTTTCCAGGACACGCTGTGCTGGATTTTCAGGGTTGCTCAAACTTTCCCACTCCTGCCACCCACCACAAGTGTGTCTTATATTGAAAAATAAGGTAAAGTGCACATTCTACTCAATTACCTTTCAGTACACTATTCATTTTAAAATAAGGTTTTGTTTAAAAATTTTAACCATGGAGTAGGTAAGATGCATCAGGTTATCCCAGGGCTCCAAGTCTTCTGAGAAAGCTCTGAGCACTTCCAGGTATGAACCTACTGGCTGGCCCCACCTTGGGGGTTTGAGAAGGGTGTGCTCTTTAATTTTATCCCTCACCAAATACTAATAATTAAAGTACATTCCAAGTACTTTATGTGAATAACTCATTAAATTCTTTTAGCAAATCTATACATTAGGTGCTGTTATTATTATCATGATTTTACAGATGAGGATGTTCTGAGAGGTTAAATAACTTGTCCAAGGTCACACAGCTGGTACTTGTTAGAGTTGGACTCTACTAACTGGTGTTCTGGGGTCGGGGGGAGTTTACAGTGTGATGTCACAAGATCTCCATTTTTCTTGGCTCCCATGGCCCCACTGGGGGTGCTGCAGCTGAAAATCTTGCCTATAAGAGTGACCGCTTAATAAGGTTGGGTATATCCACTGTTGCCTTGGAGACAGGAGAGCAGGATGAAGGGAAAAGTGAATTGCAGGAGGCCTTAACTGTAAAGGTCTTCAGGGACAAGCCAATCCATTCTTCATTGTTTACTCCAGGTCACTCAGCAAGTTAGCGGGGGAGCCAGGAGCTGACTGGGGCTTCTTGGGTGATATCACATTTCTTGATTTTATGCATCTTTGTGTTTTTATCTCTCACCATCTAAATGAAACCTCCTCTTGTTTGCAGACCATTTGTCCATACTGCCTGCAGTCTTTTGAAGGAGAAAAGGCCATTTTAATGCCCTCTGAAGAATAGTACAAGCACCTTGAAGTTGAGAACCATGTTATTTGCTTCTTTAACAGCCTTCACTGCACCCGGCACAATGCTGGACACACAGAAATTTCCTGGTACATGTTCATGGAAATGAACTTAGGGTCTTTGTATGAAGAGGAGAACCAAACTTAGACAATGATCTCAGTCCTGAAGTTTCTGGGATGTATTCATTCTTTTCCTAGAGCTTTTTGTCCTAAAAGAATCCTGTGATATATGGAGTAGTGCTCTCCCTTCTTCTCCGTGGTCCCTCTAGCTTAGGTGCAGCCCCTGGCACTGGAAAAATGAGTTTAAGATAAAAAGGAAATTCTTGTTCCCTTACTGTAATGCTCACAGCATGAAGCCAATTCACAGCAACATGGAATTTTCTGGTCTTTAAGATCTCATTATGCAAGTAAAGGAGGGAAAGGAGGGAGACAGAATGCTTACAAATTCCTGGGGTAGGGAGATGACCTCATCATTTATTGTGTGTTGGCCAACTGCCCAAGGAACACAGTTCAGATTCCTTTTGGGGGAGGCACTGAAAATCCCCTGATAACCCAAATTCTCCAAATCTTTTAGGCCTTGAGAGAGTCATGGAGAGCAAGAAGAAGGAAATAGTCCTAAGTCCAAGTTATGTTCCTCATTAGGGGGTTGTCCACTCTGCGATGGACTTTACCCATCCTGATTCCTAGATGGAGACTTTGGACTTCGGAAGTGTGGAAGTTCAATTTCAAAGGCCCCAGCAGGATTTGAGGGGACTGAGTGGATAAGATTGGGTAGTCCGGGGAGAGGGTGAAGTGGCCTGCCTATGATATCCTGAGATATGTACTCCAGGGATGCATATGGGACATGTACATGTGGGTACATATTGGGACATGCAAACAAGAGAGCAAAAGCCACAGGAGTGTTGCAGTACATTAAGCACTTCATACTTGATAGTTTTTCCCAGCCCTACAGGTATTTTACGGAACAGGTGCTCCACTGTTAGCAGGGGCAGGGCCTCCATCAGGTCCTAAGATGCTTTTGGGAGAATTAGAAAAAGACTCCCAACTTGGGGAATGAGGCATAGGATGGATTTCAGGTTGCACCTGTCTCTTGGTCAAGGACAAGTGCTATGGGGATCCTGTAGCCCAGAAAAAAACAACTTGGGGCTCACCGCTCATGTATGAACTGGGACTCAGCCTTTTCATCTGTAAAAGGTGAGATTGTATTACACCTTCCCAGATCCTTTCCCAGATCGATGCCTCATGCATCTGTAATCCTAGGGACAAATTCTCACCCAAATCGAGAGCTTCTCTTTCCCAGCTACTTCTCACCTTGTAGGGATACGTGGAGGTAAGGGCTGGAGGTAAAAGGGGAAGGGGGGACTGGGTGCGCAATTGTTTGGTCCAACGAGCCCTGGACAAGGGCTTAGTTTTTGAGCATCAGTTTTCACCTCTGAAAAATGGAGAGAACCTAATAGGAGAGAAATGTTGTGGGGATTTAAACAACTCTGCCAAGTGAAATTGCCAGGCAAGGAATGGGTGCTTCACAAATGTTTGGGGATCCGAAGAGGGTTTGGTTGGGAAGGTTCTAAAGAGAGTGTGTGTGCGCGGGGGACCTAGGCGCAAGGTCTGGTTTTCAGGACTCACGGCTTCTGGGACCCCCAACGGAGTTAGAACTTCAGCTCTGCGGCCACTGCCACCTCCTCGGCCCCGGAACGCCGAGAGTTAACGAGAAAGCCCCACGCCCCCTTTGACGGCGTAGAGCCCACCTCGCTGAATTTGAAAAGGCGGCCCTGGAGAGGCGTGGGCGCCCCCCCAGACACTTTCAGCTCGGACCCGGGCTCGCCGGCTCGCTCGCTCTTCTCCTGGCGGGGGCAGCAGGTCTGGTCCCGCCGCTGGTGCGCTCCCCACTGTTCTCGCGCCGGGGGCTCCGGGTCCCCGCAGGCAGCCGCTCAAGATGAAGCTGGCTCTCTTTCTGCCCTGGGCGTGCTGCTGCCTCTGCGGGTCGGCGCTGGCCACCGGCTTCCTCTACCCCTTCCCGGCCGCTGCCCTGCAGCAGCACGGCTACCCCGAGCCGGGAGCCGGCTCCCCCGGCAGCGGCTACGGGGGCCGCCGGTGAGTAGCGAGGCCGGCGGGGCCTGGGGGCACGGGCCGTAGGAGGCTGGGGGTTCGGGGCGGTCGAGCACTAGGGGCTGGGGACTTCGGGGTGTCGGGGGCTGGGGGCAAGGACAGTGGGGCCTGGGGGCTGAGGACGCGGGGTGGTCAGTGCCTGGGGATGAGGACACGGCGCGGGGGGGGGGGGGGCGGCGGCTGGAGGCGCGGGGCCCACCCCCTCTTCCTTGCTCTCCCAACCTTCTCGCCTTTGGCTGCCGGCTGCGAGTGGAGGTGGCTGAAACCTGCGGCGGGGCGAGGAGGCGACCGCGGCCGGCTGTGGTTGGGTGGCTCTGTCCCGGGACGTCCGTAGGCTCACGTGGCGCCGCGGCGCTCACCTGCACGGCTTTGTGTTGGGCAACAGGTTCCCGGGTTGCCAAGGCCGTGCGTCCGGGTCCCCGCCTCTCCTGCCGGCTGCCCAGGGACGCCGGAGGGGTACTGGGGCTGGGTCCGTGGAGGAACCTCGGCTGCGGCTCCTCAGCCGCCTGGAGACGAGTAACCTGCTCCGATGGGATGGATCCGCGGTGGGTCTGAGGAGCCGGTCTCAGAGCCCGCGGCGCCCGGACTGCGGCGGCCTCCTCCTCCGCCGGCAGGTGGAGCCCTGGCCACTCCAGCGACGGTTGGGGCAGCGTCTCCTCTCACCAGGGTTGAATTCCCCAAGAAAACGCGGCAGCACGCAAGTAAAGGCTGCCAAAACGCCTCATTTGCGCAATTCACTCGAAATTAGTTTTCCCCCATTTAAGAATCATTACGATCACACGGCTGTAGTTCTCTAGAACACACAACCTGCATTCGTACCATCCATCTCTTTTGAATCTAAAACCACTCCAGCTATTAGATTATTACCTTTCCTTTAACGGAGGAAATTGAGGCCAAGAGAGAGGTCCCTATCCATTGGCGACTCAGGACTGACCTCCTATATGCTTTCCCCAAACCCGTGCTTTCTGGCGCCGTTCTGCTTTGTTGCTATGGAGGAAGGCAAGAGATAGACCCCAAGTCTTTTCTCCTTGTATTTACCAAACCTGGGAGGGCGACCAAGTTGAATTCTGGCAATGCCTTATAGGAAGGAGACAGGGATATTTTGTGCTGGGAAGAACATACACTTAATGGCTGGATAAGGCGAGACTCAGAAAAGCTTATAAAAGTGCTTCTGGAAAACTTTGCACGAAATTTTATTTCCCCCGTTCTATTTGGAAATACTGACCCAAAGCTTATAGTCTCCAAACACCCTCAGTAGTGTGGCCTCTGCACAATTCCATATGAGAATAGTCTGAAAAATAAGCTTTTCAAGTTGCAGAATGATATGTACAGCATGATCTCATTTACGAAAAAAAAAAAACAACCCTAAAAACACTCTGATTTCTGTCTAGGTATATAAGTGCCTGGACAAAATAGGTTTATAAGAAACCATTTTTCATGGTTACCTATATGGAGAGACCTGGAACTGGGGGTAGGAGGGGAGAGAGTAAAAGAGAACTCCCATTTTCCCCCTCTGCCTGTGCCTTGTTTGCATGTGTTGCAAGGAACGGATATTCATGCATTACTTTTGTAATTAAAAAACGCGGGAAGGAAAACCCCAGCGCCTGCAGCATGGAATATGTGCTCTGAAAGGAGCTGAAGTGATGTCCATGAAGGCAGTGAATGACTGAAGATGCAATTCTGGTGTTTAGTAGGCTGGGACTTGGGGACTTTTGCAGAAATTTGGGAGGGATTGCTTTAGAATAAATAAAAAGAGACCCCAAAGGCCCTCGCTGGTTTGGCTCAGTGGAGTGAGCATGAGCCCAAAGACTAAAGAGTCATGGGTTCGATTCCAGTCAAGGACCCATCGGTATGTTTCTCTCTTTCTCTGTCTCTCCCCTTCCCTTCCACTCTCTCTAAAAATATTCTTGGGTGAGAATTAAAAAAAACAAAAAAACAAACAACAACAACAACAACAACAACAAAAAAAAACAAAAGAGAGAGAGAGAGAGAGAGAGAGAGAGAGAGAGAGACCCAAACAAATGTGGCAGTCTTTCAGAACTCTTTCCATCAGATTGGGAGCAGGGAGAAAGTATAATTAGGTTCAGGGAGGATCTGGATGAATTTGTAGAAAATAGGATACTAGGAGGTGTTAAGGAGGCTTGGGGCAGGTTCCAGATGCTTGAGATTGATGCTCCAGAGCGTAACTGAGCCCTTCCACACAAAGCCCAGTGGGCACTGCAGGCTTGAGCTATCAGTCACAGGTTGTCCATGCCCTTGAAATTCAAGAGCCCCAGAAGTAGACGGCTTGGGGACAGTGTTTGGCATGGTGCCCTTCACAGCTTTGGCTTTGTACGTGTGTTTATAGTGGCTTGGTCTCAGTTGACAGGCAAAGCAACAGAGCTGTTTTTGACAGATGGCCTTCCTTATATTTCATGATATTGTTCCTGTTGGTATCTGATTTTTGTACGTCCTTTCTCTCTCTCTGAATGTGTCTGCCCTCCTGACCAGGAGTCTGGGTCTGAAATGTGTTGGGGGCATCTTGCCTTTGCTCTGTTCATCTCCACCAGAAGCCCTTTGTTTAAGCTATTTTGGCAAAGAGAACCCCAGTTCCTCAGAGGGCTGTTTCCAGTAGAATCTTGCAGAGCTGGCTGGATGGTGTGGCTCAGTTGGTTGAGTATCGTCCTGTGCACCAGAAGGTTGCCAGTTTGATTCCCAGGTTTGGCTCTATCCCTTGTGGGGTGTGTGTGCAGGAGGCAGCCCATCGATATTCCACTCACATCAATGTTTCTCTTTCTCTCTCTCTAAAATGCAATAATAATAAAAATAATAAAAATCTTGCAGAGCTGTTCAGATGCCAAATAAAAACTGAAGGGAAATGCAACATTAATTTGCCTGGAGGCCTGCACTAAGGACTGAGTCCCCCCCAACTCCCTGCCCCAGTGCCCCAGTTCTTCCATTCTATCCTAGAAAAGACAATAGATTTGTGACACTATTTAAAGTATTCAAATCTCACTCCTCCCCTCCCCCGTTCCTACAGATGTTTATTAAGGGTCTTGTCTGTTGTCTCCTCATCTCTATATCTAACCTGAAAGGGGCC
The DNA here is from genome assembly GCF_963455305.1 of Plecotus auritus. Lineage (NCBI taxonomy): Eukaryota > Metazoa > Chordata > Mammalia > Chiroptera > Vespertilionidae > Plecotus > Plecotus auritus. Next base: position 93,176,603 of record NC_137774.1, on the reverse strand, counting down.
AAAACAGCAGCAGGCGATCAGGGCTCAGGACACAGGGAGTAAGACCAAAGAAGGGCCTGTATCCCTTTCGTGGTGCACATCTCCCAGCTGCAGGAGGGAGGAGTTTTAATTTGGATAAAAGAGAAAGTTTTAATATTACTTCTTAGAGTGTGTTCTTCTGACAAAGAGAAATCAGAAGAGCTGTGGGACCTGCCGGATTTCAGCAGAGGAGGGAATGAATATGTCCAGAGAGCAGGTTTGTGGGTCAGGGGACAAAGGACAATGTTTCTTTTTGCTTTCTAGAGCTGGGTCTAGAAGGAGGCAGGGGATTGAGTGGTTGCTTCCTCTTGCCCCTGAAAAATGGCACTCTTCCACAAACCACTTACTCCTATACAGGGCCTGAGGCCCGCGGACAAATGGAAGTTACATACTGTAGGGCTAAATAGGCTATGAATCAAGCAAATGATGGTTAAATAAGTAGGTTAAGTAAGTTCTGTCCTCCAGAATATACCTTCACAATGACCTGGAAGGCAGATGCATATGAGGAATTCTTACTGCCTTAGAATTCTGCTCTGGAAGATGTCTGCAGGGGGAGGGCTGCCCTGGCCCACCTTCAGCCCTGGATTCCTCTCACACTGTGAGGGTTATGCACAGGTGTACAGACTCCTTAACCTGCATGTCCAACTTCAGTCCACACCCCTTAGACTAGAAGTGGGCATACTGTCTGTGGGGTCTGCCCTTGAAGGATGGCCTGGGAAAAATGGCCCTGGCTTTGGGTTTGGGCCACTTGGGCAGGGAACCTGAGCCCCCAGAGCTGGGTCTAGAAGGAGGCAGGGGATTTGGTAGTTGCTTCCTCTTGGCCCCACAGACTCATCATTTCACAGGAGGAGCACAGCGAGAGGAGGCAAGAGCAGGGTCCTCCAGTGTAGGAACTGGGCAGAGCCTCTCTGTGGGTCTAAGGGCCACTGCTTCTCTTACCGCAGTGGGGTGGGGGCTTCCGGCTCTGCCCCTAATTAATAATGTGAACTTGCACGCATTCCTTAACCTCTTTGAGCCCTAGTCTGTCTGAGGAGTACCCCATGGAGACCAGAATTCGGGGTATGAGGCTTGCTGGGAGGGCTTGTGCACAAGGTGTGGAGAGCAGAAAGGGGTACACAGATGCTGGATTTGCACAATGCAGATCTGGCCTCATTCCTTTTGGCCCTCACCCTTCATCCTTCCTCACTGTGATCAGAAGAGTCCAAGCTGTTTAGCCACAAGTGCAAGCCCTTCTCCAGCTCACACAGCCACCCTTTGGCCTCCTTTGCTGCAGGCCACCCCTCCCCCTCCAGCCTGGCTCGCTGCTGGTCATCTAGGTGTGCTCTCGCTCCAAGTCACACCTTCCATGATGCTGATACTAATGAATAAGTAGCAATTTCTCTTGAACCCTCACCAGGCGAGGGTTGGTTTTATCCTGTCCTTTATCTGCATGAACCTGTCATTCTCACCACACCCTTCAAGGCTGTCTACTCATTCTCTACCACTCACCATTCTGCCATTATTTTGGACACCCACAAGTTCAGGTGTGTGGCTCACCAATGCCCAGTGTCATCCTTCTAGACCTCTCTCCCCCCTTCCCTCCACCTCGGCCACTTTCCTTGGCCTCCACTTGCTCTTGCTCCCCTGCAGGAACCTCATATCTCAATATTTTAAACTCTGAACTCATGCCTTTTCGTCTTCATCTCTCACTCCCTCACTCACATGGCTAATCCTCATCTTTACTCATTCCTTCTTCTTTGGTCTGTCAGCCTATCCTATCTTCATGGCCTTTCCAATCCAGCCTGGATCTTGCTGACACCCTCAACTTCCTGTCCTCTTGACCTTCTCTCCTAGCTGCCTAGAGAGGCACCCCCCTCCCCCTCCGCCAGAGGGCCCTCCAGCTTTCTGCAGAGGGGCAGGAGAGCTCTCAGTCTGTTTTAGCAAAGCCATTGCTCACCAGCAGTGCCGACTTAGCCTCTGTCTGGTGGGACCTGTTTTAGTTCTATAAAGATCTGTCTTCCTTCTCCACACTGCTGCCTGATGAACAAACCTTTCTCAGGTGCCATAGAGGCCTCTCCCCTGGTTAAAACCCTTTGGTGGCCCACCATCTCCTACATCAGCTTGGCAGACATATTTTAACTCCTAGGTCACTCTCCCTGATTGATAGGAGCTGCCCAGGCCAGTGTGTTAAGAAAGATTCTGAGGTAGAGTCTGGGCTTAGTGGGAAAAAGTGCCAGGATTATCACGTGGTGTCACTGTGTTAATGGGACAGGAAAGTGGAGGCAAGTGTGATATATTTGCAACCCTGGCCTTCATGATAAAATCCACCCTCTTCAGTATTATGTATAAAGGCTGTCTTTCAAAAGCCCCATCTTCTGTCTCTCTACACAGCTACACTGTATTAGTTATTTTTCTCATGCCTCCATTTCTTTGCATATGCTGATCCATTTGCTTAGAATGCCTTTCCCTGATGAGTTAGATGCTCTCCATGAGCATCGAGAACACTCTGCTTACCTCTATCTCAAGATTTCTCAAGCTTAGTGACCTTGACATGTGGACTGGATCAGCGTTTGTCAACCTTTCAGACCTCACAGACCGCTGCTCCAAAGGTTTCCTTAAACCGGCAGTCGCCAACCTTTCGGACCACACGGACCATCAGTGGTCTGCGGACCACCGGTTGGCTACCACTGGACTGGATAGTCCTGTGTTGTGAGGTCATCCTGTGCATTGCATAATGTTCAGCAGCAGCTAAATGCTGTAGCTCACCCCCACATCCCAGCTGTGACAACCAAAATGTCTCCAGACACTGTCAGGTGTCCCCTGAAGGACAAAAGCACACCCCGTTAAGAAACATTGCTCTCTCTGAAGTCAAGCATTGATTTGGGGACACTTAAATATATTGTATTTAAATTGTTTTCAATGGATATTTTCAAGCTTACACACAAGTAGAGAGTAAAATAAACCCTCGCCCTAGCCGGTTTGGCTTGGTGGATGGAGCCTCGGCCTGTGGACTGAAGGGTCCCGGGTTCGATTCTGGTCAGGGACATAAGCCTGGGTTGCCTGCTCGATCCCCAGTGGGGGGCGTGCGGGAAGCAGCCGATTAATGATTCTCGCTCATCATTGGTGTTTCCATCTCTCTCTTCCTCTGAAATCAATAAAAATATATTAAAATTAAAATAAATCCTCATGGACCCTCACTGGGATTTGCCAACCATTACATTTTGCCACTTATTTTACCCCATCCCAAATACTCGTTGCCTGTGTGTGTGTGTGTGTGTGTGTGTGTGTGTGTGTGTAGTATTTTAAAGCACATTCCAGACTTATGTTCATTTCACCGGTAATATTCATATACACCTGATCCCTTATCACCATGCCATTACCACATCTAACAAGCTCACAGTCATACCTTACTACTACTACCATTCCTACTATACCTTTTTATTCCTTATTATTGGCTCTAAAATCCAGTGCACACTCATATTTCTTCAATTGTCCAAAAAACGTTTCTTTATTGTTAGTTTGTTCAGATCTTGATCTAAATAAAGTCCACTTACTTGTTGTTGTATCTCTTAATGTAGAAGTGTCCTCACTCGTTAAAAAGAATGCCTTTTCCCCCATAACATTGACTTGTTGAAGAGGCCAGTTGTACTGTAGAATGCCCATGTTCTAGATTTGTCTGATTGCTTTCAGATGGTGTAATTAATTTGATATTTTACTCCCTGTATCTCTTTTATATTGCAGATTAGGTGTAAAGGTTTGATTAAATTTAATATCTTTTTTGGGGGGGAGGGCAAGAATGCTTCATAGCAGGTCCAATTTATTATACCATATCAAAATGTGTTATGAACTGAATGTTGTGCTCCCCCAAAATTCAC